>NC_141099.1:8082500-8682500 GCF_041138505.1 Cibotium barometz
GCATGTAAATAAGTGCTCTACTCATCTAGGGTTCCCCTTAGCCTCTTATATGAGCATTGGCCCAATACCTAGAGCTTTCTTTTGGAATTAGTCTTTCTTTAGACATCAATACCTCTCTCTCTCTCTCTCAAAATGGATGCATGTGTATTGGATCATGTTTTGGTGATGGTTAGGGGTTTGCTTTCTTATTTTGAGAAAGGGAAGCTGTTGTGTTGTTTTAGGTGTTGGGTTGTAGGAGATGAGGAGGGGACAGAGGTAGGAAACAAAGAGAGAGAGAGAGAGAGAGAGAGAGAGAGAGAGAGAGAGAGAGAGAGAGAGAGTTTTGCAAAGGATGTGTAGAACATTTTTGTTAAAGGTTGAGGTTTGAACTCGGGCTTTGTACTTAAGGGTCAATGACACCAACTCGCCCCTCAACTCACATAGCTTGTGTGTGTGTGTTAGGTGAATTCATTTGTCTTTGTTTTTGTTTTTCGAGCTAGGGTCAAGGGCGACCGGAGCCATCCGTGGACTCGAAGAGAGAAACACTTTTGTCATTTATCTTCTAGACACATGGATTCATTTGTCTTCTACAGACATGGTCTTGTTGAGAGAAAGGATGCGGGGGGGGTTCATTTGGCTTCTAGAGACATGGAGTTGTTGAGAGGAAGAGAACCAGAATGGATAGCTCTTTGGAGAGTGGGTTGAAGGGACCACAACACCATTCTTTATATATATATATTTAATGCGAATTTTATATTAATGAAGGGACCACAAGACCATCTTGAAAATGGGGGGCAGGGGGAATTCCGAATGACTATGAAGGGGGCTACGGAATGTGGGAATTAAAAGAAGGAGCTCTCAATAGAAGGACCCAGGTGACGAATCATGGGGCAGGCGCGCGCGCACACACATACTCCTGACGAGCGTGCGGCTGGCTTGAAGGTTACGTTATTGGATGATTTATTGCACTGGTGGCTGTATTAGTGTTTTTGATTAATGGGCGTAATCCGACTGAATCCAACGTGACTGCGATGCATGCTTTTGTGAAAGAAAGATAAATAATAAATAATAAAAGCCGCTTTTATGAGAGCGTCTCGTATACACTGCATGAAGTAAAAATGCCCCGCAAGTGCATTGTATGAATATTGTGAACGTGCATGTGATGACGCCACATACCCAGCATCGGACGGCTGGCGTCACGCATATATATATCTAGCAATAAGTATTCTTTGACCTTTGACATAGACCCATCATCCCGTTTATTCCCAAACCTTTCATGATGCGCCACACCATCAAGTCACACAAAAGTGGTCAAATTGAACCAACACTTGCATCCCCACTGTTCACGAAAAAACATTTTTCCTAAAAGGTTTTTTTTAATATAGATTTTAAGCAATATTATAACTAAAATATCTTAAGATTTGCAGGTTCTGATGACCTTCTACTTTAAATTTTGAAGGTTGTTTTTCAAATTTTACCATTCACCTCACACAAAACCTCGGTTTCTCGTCAGCACTGGATATGGCCCCCATAGTTAGCAGTCTTTGCTTCCTTATGTGGAGGTACATGGTTCCAATCTTAAATTCCGTATACCACTCTCGCAGTACCCAAAAAAAAACACTTTGAAGAGAGGCTAGGTTCAAGTGACCTTCTAATTTCCTTTTATACGTAAATTAGAAGGTCTATTAAAGAGAGGTTTCCATAACTAAATCGTGCTTTGGGGAGGAGGTAGGTTCCGTAAATTAAAGGATTATTTGCATGAAGCATTAAGGTCTATTAAAGAGAGGTTTCCATAACCAAATGGTGCTTTGGGGAGGAGTAGGTTCTGTTTTAAAGGATTATTTATATGAAGCATTATGAAGTAGCCCACAATAATTTACATGCAAGATTTTAGGGGAATAGACCCATGGAAAAGTTTCTTTATCTTGTTTCATTCATTCCCAAAGCTCTTATAATAATGGACACTATAGGGTCTCATGAGAGTTCCTAAGGGTCAATTTAAAAGAGCAGCTTTGAAGTTGAAGGTCTATTAACACTAAATAGAGATTTACTAAAGAAAATGTGTGAAAAGCATTTGAAAATTGAAAGTTGAGTATTAACACTAAAGAGAGGTTTAGTGAAGAAAATGTTGCAAAAGATTTTTCTTAATACCTCGTGTTGTTATTGTTGTGATGTGTCCTATTTTGTAAGGTCCCCTATATGAAGAGTAACCATTGTTATGAGATGAGCACTTGGGCACTTGTGGGATTACAGTTTAGACATTGGATGGCAAGTATGGTGAGATGGTTAGGAGATGGCTTATGTAGGATGCATACTTGTGTGGGCTATGTGACCGCATTAGTGCGTGCCGAGGACACATTGTACCTAGGTTGTGGTTCCAGACAGTCTCAGATGGTCGTGTGAGTTGTGCAAAGACTCTACAAAACTAAGTTATAGTTTAATATGGTCTCAGTTGGATTATATGGTCGGTTGGTCATTTTGGACCAAGTCAAAGGTTGGCCGATGTGCCTTACCTATGTCTATGCCAACTTGGGCCCTACATATAGAATACTGACTAAGTCATAGGTTAGTCGACATGCCCGACCTACATCTATGCCAAATTTGGGCACTACATATATAATATTGGGCAACCTTTGTTCATCATCAAGTTCATTGTGTTCAAGCACTCTTGTAAGCAAGACATACTTTGTCCAGAGTCTGTCTAGATTGCCATCAAAGCTCCTTACCCAGAGCACACGAGTAGGCAGACTGCCATTAGTTCAAAGTTTGTAAGCAGTAATATTGTTTACTCTCTACTTCTTTTTGCAACTTAATGCTTTATATTGTGTGAAGATTTACTTCCACTATTGTGGTTTTTTACATGGTATCAGACCTTAGGCTCTATGTAAAGCTTGTTTGGCAGTTTACTTTTTGAAGCCAGATTTGGAGAGATGACCCAACCTAAAAATAATGTAACCGCTCGTGTCCGTCCTCCACCATTTGGTAATGGAAAGTTGGGTGAGACATATTACTCTCTAGAAGCTTGAGATTAGCTCTATTCTTGATGAATATGAGTTGTGGAAGACCATAACAAGAGTTAATTCAAAGTCGAGTCCTACTCCGGATCCATCAGGGTCGACTACAGACGGTCTCAAATGGCTGTGAGAGTTGTGGTATATTAGTCATTTTAGACCAAATCGTGGGTTTGCTGACATGGCCGACCTACATCCATGCTGATCCTCGACACTATATATAAACTAGTTTGGCAAACTTAGTTCATCATCGAGTTCATTCTGTTCAAGAACTCTTGTAAGAAAGACATCCTCCATCTAGATTCTATGTAAAATCGCCATTAAAGCCCCTTACCTAGATGAACCACATGGGTGGGCAAATAACCATCAGTTTGTAATCAAAGTTTGCAAAGTAATAATATTGTGTACTCTTACTTCCTTATGTAATTTAGTGCTTTGTATTGTGCTGATCCTACGTTCGTTATTGTGTTTCTTACATGGTAAGAAACATAGTCTCTAGGCAAAGCTTGCTTTGTCAGTTTTCTATTCGAAGGAAGATTGGGAGAGATGGACTAGCATGCAAATAACATAGCCGCTCATACCTATCCTCCCCCTTTTTGGGATGGAAAGGTAGACGGGACAAATTGTACTCTCTGGAAGTTTAAGATTAGGTCTACTCTTGATTCATATATGAGTTGTGGAAGTGCAATAAGGGTTGATAACATCTTGATCTTGCTTTTTGGAATGGAGGCGAATGAATGAAGATACATTATGTGCCATCATGCTACCATAGATTTTGAAGCATCACAAGCTCTTAAGAACGAGTATAATACGAGGAATCAGACAAGGATTCAAAAGCTTGAGAATCAGCTTGCAAACAAAAAGACATTCTTCTAGAGGAGAAGCAATAGAGCGATTCAGATTACACTACTGGAGCAACTCAATGGTACGACCACCACCAATTTTAGTGGTGGGAATTATGGTGGGTTTTCCCTTCCCTCCGATGTTTCCGAGTGCATGGGTATTAGCCACGATCGGAGCCCCTGCCTCTTTGTGGAGATTTATGGTACCTCGTTTTCTGGGGCAACTATGGATGATGGCTCTACGGTAAACCTCATGCCGAAATTAACACTCCATGTAGCAGGTCTCCATGTGATGCGGCCAGCTAACTTCTGTGTTCAGATGGCTGACCAATGGGAAGTGACCCCTATCAGCCTAGTAGACGGTATCATTGTAATAATCCAGGGGATTCCATTCTTACTCGACTTTGTAGTGATCTGGTTTCCTGAAGTCAGAGGGGCTTACTCTTTACTCATTGGTCATCCATGGCTTAGGAGTATGCGTATTCTAGATAATTGGGGTTTCGATTGATTGTGGATTCCTCAAGAGCATGGCCCACAAGAACTCAAATTGGAGAAAGATCTGGATCAAGGGGTCCGTGGAGCCATAGTATCCCCCATTTCTTCTCCCAACTCTCCAACACCCACTTCTTGGTCAAAGACATAAGAATGCCTTGTTCCCCATGCCGATGAGTTGGCACTACTTGACTGGCTCCAGGCCACAGAAGGCATGACATCCTCCTACATGGTGGACATCATGGAGGTACCACATGCTTCCACTAAACTCTCCTCTCTGAGCACTATGAGGCTTTAGGCCTAGGAGAAGCAGTTCACAGGATGCCACCAAGGATGTAAGATCCTCTCCCTAGCAAGGTGAAAAAGCCCCCAAAAATAGGCCCAACCACTAACCCACTGACTCATCAGAGAGCCCCACCACCCACAGGTGTCGGAGGACACACACCAACTTTCCCAGTGGGGGAGTGTCCTAAGTCTTTGATAGAAGACCACTATCACACCTTCCCAATTCACCACCAGCCTGCTCACAACCGTGATCTCCTCTCCAAAGCAGTTGAGACAGGGGAAACCACTCAACCTTCCATCTTGCCAAGACGCTATCCAGGAATTCAATCTCGGCACTTCCGAGGGGCCTGGTCCCATCCTCTTAGCATCTTAGCTGTGCGACCAAGCTGCTGCCTTCTTCCAATCCTATAGGGACGTATTCGCATGGACATACAAGGACTTGGAAGGTGTTCCAGCTACCATGTCCACACTATTCCTCTCTAGGAGGGCACTTGACCTATTCATGGGTGAGCTTATAAGCTCAATCCAAAGTATGCAGAGGCCGTCAAGGCGGAGCTAGAAAAGATGGAGGACACCCAAATCATTTCCCCAGTGGAACACTCTAAATGGCTTTCCCCTATGGTGATCTTGCCCAAGAAGAAGACCAACAAGATCTATGTCTGTGTGGACTTTTGGTCTCTCAACAAAGCCACTATCAAGGATGGATTTCCCCTTCCATTCATACATCGAGTTTTAGAGGATGTTAGCACGCCCTATACAACTTTATGGATGGATTTAGTGGATACAACCAAGTCGCCATCCTTGGGATGACTGTGCCAAGACTGTTTTTGTCACCCAATGGGGTACCTATGTCTACAACTAGATGTCCTTTGGGCTATGTAACGCTCTGGCCACCTTCCAATGGCTTGTCCACCATTTTCTTTAAGGAGAACCTCCTTAGCTTTCTCTATACTTTCATTGATGATTTTTCGAATTTCATAGGCACGCACCTTGTCTCTAAGCTAGAGGCCTTTTCTGAACATCTCTTTTGGTTAGCTCTGGTCTTTACCAAGTGTCACTCCTCCTGGATCTGCCTTAACCCCTTTAAGTGTCATTTCTTAGATCCAAGGCACCCTCCTAGGTCACATCATCTCTTCCAAAGGTTTGGCTCTCGACCCTGACAAAATAGTTGCCATCCTTCGCTTCAATCAGACCCAAAGGCACCTAGGTTTTTGTTGGACACACTGGCTACCATCGTCATTTCATTGATATGTATGTCGATGTGGCCCTTCTAGTCACCCGCCTAGTCAAGCCATCCACCACTTTCTAGTGGTCCAACTTGGCCTCTACTGCATTCTCCTACCTTAAAAAGTGCCTGATCAAAGCCCCCATTCTCATCCCACCTGATTGGACGATCATCTTCCATGTCCATACAAATGCAAGTCTCACTACTGTGGGCGTGGTCCTTACTCAACCCAGTGAGAAATACAAAATGGACAGACCCATTTGTTATGCCAGCTGCCTCCTCACACCCGCTGCATAGAACTACACCACCATTGGAGGGGAGGCTTGGCTTTTCTATATGCTTGCCAAAAGTTCCGCCACTATCTCTTGGGCTCCCACTTCATCGTCATCTCGGACCACCATGCTCTAAAGTATCTTCTAAATAAAACATAGGTGGCTGGTCGGGTTTGGCAATGGCTTCTGCTACTCTTCTAAGAATTCAACTCTGAGATCCTCCTCTGACTGGGCAAACATCATGTCATGGAGGACCACCTTTCTCGCATATCGAAATGGGGAGCCTACAAAATAGGTATTGAGGATGACCTTTTTGATAGTGTCCTTTTCAAAGTTGATGCTACCCAAGACTGGTACGGGGATATCCTTGCTTTGCTTTCCAACAAGACACTTTCCAGTGGGTGCTAGCCCTAAGGACAAGCTTTGAATTCTAGTAAAAAGCTAGCTGGTCATGATGGCGTTTTACGCAGGTGCATCAGTGTTCATGAAGTGCCACACTTGGTTGAAGATGCACACTCTGGCTCTCGTGGTGGTCACTATATCCCGACCACATCTTGGGTGCCCTTCTGTTCCAGCATAGCCTATGGTGTTCCACAATGCTCAAAGATTCTATTCAATTTGCAAATCTTGTGACACTTGCCAATGGTGTGGGCCTAAACCCACCCGTCTCAAAATCACCGGCCCCTCCAAATTTGCCTCGTTTGGTCTCCATTTAAGAAATGGTGTCTTGATTTCATGGGAACCATCGACCTAGTGGCACACCCAAGTAGATGTAGATACATTCTTGTCACCCCACCAATTACGCAACCAAGTGAGTAGAAGCCCACGCCACCAAAGATTGCACGGCCAACACAGTGGCTCGTTTCTTATATGAGCACATCCTTGTCCGCTTTGGTTGCCCCTTGGAAATCACCATAGAGGTTCCCACTTCGTCAATGAAATAATTTTGCCACCTTACTGAGTAGCTAAGATCTCCCATCATAAGTCATGTGCTTACTACCCTTGGGTCAATGGAGATAGAAAAGTACCAATAAGGTTCTCTGCCTCTTACTTCACAAGATGTGCCATCAACATCCCAGTCAACTGCTGGTCAGAGGCCCTTCTTAGCACCTTGTGGGCTTACATAACCTCTTTAAAAGCCACGACATGAGACAACCCCTTTCACAGAGCTGGTCCACGGCTTGGAGGCCATTCTACCCTTCGAATTTAACCAAGGGTCAGATAGGGTAGGAACCTCCTGCTGCCAGGATGACACCGTGTCACCCACAGTGCTTGAGTGCTCAATCTGACCATTCTAGATGAAACCAGAGCATTGAAACAAAACAGAAGGAAAGCATGGCATGACTGCCCATCTTAGGAGGCCCCAATTTCAAGACAGCCAATTGGTATTGGTGTACCAAGCCCGTTATTTTAAACGGGCAAAGAAGCTCATTCCGGCCTAGGAAGGACCATTCCTCATCCACCAAATTCTTCCTCATGGAGCTGTGCAACTTTTCTTTTTGGACGATCTGCTTCTCCCACTAGTCAATGGATCTAGGATCAAGGATTATTGCCCCAAAGCCTCCCTTGTAGCCTTTCTTTCACCATAGCCCACCCCCTTTCCAAAAATTAAATAAATCAATAAATAATTAACTTCTCTCCATCGTGTCCTTGTTCATCCCCCTTCTCCCTCTTGTTCTATCCTCCTGGTTCATCTCCCTTCTCTCTCTCTAGTTCCATTTCTTTGACTCATCCACTAACCCTTCCTCCTTTTGGGACTATCTATCAAACCCCTTCCCCTACTATTACACCAAACCCCCTCTGCACTCATAGCTTCTGCTTTTTGGGCCATCCATGCTGCGGTTGTCCTAGGGGCTATTTGCCAAGGACTCTCCGCTTCGACCCTCCATGCCCCCCCTCGTCTATCTACCCCCCCACTTTGTCAGTTATCCGCCCCCCCACTTTGTCAGTTATCCACCACCCTTGTCAGTTATCCTCATCCCACCCTTGTCTCACCCACCCATCCTCCTTGATGACTAACTGCTCGTTCCCTCACCTCAACCACCCAATCCCCCCTCTTCGTTGACTCCACCACCCACCCCACCGTTTTGTCAACTCGACCTCACACCCCTCCCACTCTCAAATCGGAAACCCATCCAACCCCCCTTCCCTCTCAAATCATTTTGTTGACTCGACCTCACACCCTCCCACTCTTAAATCATTTTGTTGACTCGACCTCACACCCTCCCACTCTTAAATCAAAACACCGTCCAACCCCCCTTCCCTCCTAAATCCAACAACCGTCTCGTCATCTTGACAACCTCACACTCTCTTCCCTCACCCACATCATGGTGATGTTTTTGGCACTTTTCTGGCTCAACACCAGGTAGATCAAGAGTTCCTATTGATGGGTTACTTTGCATAATCACAAAATTAGCAAGATGTTGCTATACATAGATGGCCTCTATGATCCAAGCCCAATTAAAGACAAGCTCGAGAACACAGAGGAAGGGTCTTCTTCTACTAGATTTCTCAACACAATAGGGGTGTGGCTGAGCAGAAGACAACGGGGAAGGCTCTCGGACGCGGTAACCTTTCTCTTGATGAATCCAATCGAAATGGCCTAATTTTTTGAATAGATTGTTTGTTGGTAATGGCTCACATAGAGAATATGGGAAGGTGCAACTTGTCATCTATGGTCAAGGGTTTGTGCCTGGAATGTCATTATTTTCTGCACCATCTTCATAATGTGATCAGTACACGCTTGCATCTTTCAAGTCATCATGAATACTTCCATATATGTAACACTTCTCCAGGAAACATACTTCTATCTTCCTCATCAAGGATGGCGAGCACTCTAGTGGTGGGCAACATGTAGCCACCAAGGATTCCCACACGGACAGTCCACCCTACATGGACTGTCCACTGCAATTATGTTACACCGTCAAAATAGTGAGTCAACAGAGGCGCCAAGCATTGGGATCATACTCCGCATTGAAGGCTCCAACAATATTGATGGCACCATGACTGATACTCCAACGACATCTCTAGAGATAGGAGATTCTACCAAAGGCTATGTTGCCACCTCATGGCATCCACCAAAGATAGGAGATGCCACCAATTGGGACCTGAGGCATATATGATCCCTTGACACATCCTAAAAGATATCCGACATCCTTGATTCTTCTCCTCTCACTCATCTTCTTGGAGGACATCCTTCTAGGAAGGCATACTAATCCCACCTTGAAAGACATCCTTATCCAACATCCCTCACCATCACCCTGAAGGACATCCTTCATGCTCATCCATCATACCACTTGTACCCTGTGTTTTGTCTTCATCTTTAGTTGGCGTCCTCTTCATTATGGCCTCTGCTCTGAGTGTGCACGGTACAGTGAAGGACATGTATCAGTGTTCTTTGAGTAGTGCAAGTGTTCTTGTTCCTTCCACCATCTTATCTCTTCTTGTATTGTGTTCCGCTACATAGCATCTTCTCTGTTGCACTATGAGCATCGACGACTCCGGACATACTTTCCCAAAGAAGAGCCACTAGCCCTGCTACAATCACTTGCTAGAGTCTTGATTTGCCCGGTTGAAATGCAAATCACCGGTAGGAGTATGTTATGATATGCATGTTTGTGTGGCTTGATCTTGTTTTTCTTCATCGAATGGAGTTCAATGGAGCATGAGGAGCTTGGGAAGCTACATCAAAAGCGGGAGCTACAAGTAAGTGCCATGATCTTACTCTTGAGTCCATAAATTTCTTGTTTTCCTTCAAACTAGCTAAAAATGTGCATACGCATTCAGTTTCGGCCAATTTTTCTGAGAACTGAATGATTGTTCACTTCTAAGATATACGGCCGTACGTTTCTTAGCCACGGCCATTCACTTCTCTTGGCAAGGTTCTCCCAAATTTGCCTCATCAATGAGAGAAGTGAGAATTAAAAAGAAATAAAGTGCATTAAAGGGAGCATAAAGAGCATTAAAAAGGGGTATAAAGGGAGTGCAACTGTACTATCGGGTGAATATCAGAGGGAGGGCAGCTGTTAGAAGACACATCGTTTTGTTGTATTCAAGAGACTCCCAATGTCTGTGAGCTGAACGGCTGTACGTTCTCCAAGTGAACGCCCGTACCTCTCAAAGAATACGCCCGCTCTCTTATATATCCCCATGCCATGGCCATACTCAACCAGCTAGTGAATGCCTATACCTCCCAAAAGAGTATGCCCATTCCATTACAGATCCACCATTGTACCAACTTTAACGTACAACCACACCTCCCACTAAGACACACCCACACTTTCATAGACATATGGCCATACCTAAGCTCACAAAAAAATCCATGTCCAAAGTGTGATCCTACACTATCACTTGACACATTTATTCACCTACGCTTAGGGAAATTGGTGCAAAACAACCCTCTCTTTGACGACGCTAAGCCATCAAACACACAATCACTTGTGAGATCAGATCCTTTGGTCAACACGTAGTGGAGCTAAATGGTGTTAGTCCTTGATAGCACCAGCAAAAGTGAAGAGCATCCAAGCACGGGATGCACTACGCCTGACCTAGAGGCAGAAGGAGTGGCTGCTCGATGCATGGAGACAGACCACTGATTCTTGAGTAAGACCTAGGATCCCTTGCACTTTTGTAAAGGAGCCTCGCTTGGAGACTACGAAACTTTATCCCAGGAAATATGTAATTAGAAGAGCCTCAGCCAAGGGACTTAGACATGGAACCTCATCCAGAGAGAACCATTCACACCACTGCTAGGCCTTAGACTAGAAGTGGGGTAGAGTTCCAGTAACCCAATCCAGACTAATTGAGTAGTCTGGGGAGCCATGCCGACTATTGTAAAACAAAAGATTCATACCAAGACCATAGGCTAGCACCAAACCTAGGTCAGGAGCCATCTCACCAAACCCCTGGGACCTCCTACACCAAAGGGGGAGAGTCCACTCAAAACATTTTAGCCAACACATGGCACCTATGTATAACCACTATTTGCCTCGTGGAGTGTATCCCGGATACCATCTGGATCCCTACGAAGCACATGTTGGCCCACCACTAAGGCAAGGACCATAGATGGGATACTATCCTTCAAGCCTAGCTCCCCACCTATCATGCCCCAACCTTCACTATCTTCAACCATGGTAGGACTGACATCAGAAATGTTGAAGATAGCCATGGAAATAGGGAGGGGGTAGCTTTAGGAATTATACCACTGGCACCTATTCAGTCGGTGCAAGGGCCAAGACAGGAGAGGAATAAACCTGCCCACATTTCTAAACTTATCACTAAGTTTGATGGGACTAGAGATCCCATAACCCATATAGAAATGTTCAACCAGATTTGGCCATGTGGATGATAAAGTAAAGGTAAGTGTCTCACCCTGGATGGAAAAGTAGGATAGTGGTTTTGATATTTGAAGGTAGAAGACAAGGTTACCTTTAACTCCTTGAAAGAGGTTTTCAAAGTGGGATATTCAAGACAAGGAACTCGATGGAGCCCAATCAAACAGTTACACAATGTAAGATAGAAGGATGGAGAATCCATCTAGGATTATATCAATCGGGTGAGATATCTTCATTCTTGATATATGATAGAGACAAGTTCTCTGATAATAAGAGACTGATCAGGAAATTCCTAGAGGGCTTTGAAGATGTAGCCTTGCACAACTCCCTGTACACTTAAGCCCATACTTTCTTAGAGAAATACTACAGGAGAGCCATGGATTTTGAGGACAATTTCAAGGGATCTTGTTTCTCATCGATAATTGCACACGAGGACACTTCTGAAGCTTCCTTCAAAACTACTAGGCATGAAATTTAAGGAAAAGGAAAAGAGTCATCTTTAGGATAAGAAGTGGATCAGTTTAGCACCTATACTAATGTAGCAAATGACCCAACACTAGAGAACATGCCAATTCTGTGACCAAGTTTGGGCAACCCCATCTTTACCCAAAGAGAGAAATTGTATGGTGCCCGATTTGTCGAGCTAACCGCATTAGTGTGGAGCGTCCACATTTGAGACCCCAACCCACTCTCTACTGTGCTTACTGCCAAAGGTGGGGTAATCACGAGAACTCCAATTGTTACCCCACCAAAGAGCCACTCAATCATGACCTCTACCACCCTAGGCCTTGCCTCTGAACCCTAGATAATAGTTGGCTTTGCCATCCCCAGCACAACATAATGCACGTCAACTTGGCCATGAAGTGGCCTCGAGAGAAATTCTTAGGTGCCTGAAGTACCCTTACCACCCCCATTCCTACCATCACAACCTCCATTACCTCAAATTACCCATGTTCACCAATTGACCTTGATAGAGATCTTTGAAGAAGGTGAGGAGGGAGAAGCCATTAGCAATACCACCTTTGAACCCATCGAGTCAGGCAGTCCACCCCGTAGATCCTAGGTCACTATGTGATGGAGGGTGAACACATGTACCTTGTGTACCTAGCAGCCCCAACCTTGTGAACACATGTACCTTGTGTACCTTGTGAACACATGTACCTTGTGTACCTAGCAGCCCCAACCTCATGGGGATGAGACTTGAATAACATGGCCAAACAACCGCCTATGCAATGCTATCATTGTGTAGGACCTCATCGAATAGCTGAGCGTCCGGTCAAGGAAGGGATGGCTAGTACTCCTGTGGCACAAGATGTGGGATAAACCATATATACATGGATTGTCCATTGAGAATGGGTTTAATTGGGAAGGTAAATGAAGCTAAACCTAGCACCAACATTAACTTGTTGAGTGTATGAGATGGCTTCATTCACACTGTGCCTCTAAATGCGGTTATAACCAGAATAATGCAAAGTAGAAGGAGAGCCACAGCTCATGCTGTTGCCAAAGCACCTACGTCGTAAAATCAAGAAACTTGGGACATGCAAGGATTTTATCCCCTAAAGAAGTCCCTGAACAAGCATGCACCAACTAGGCACTCCGCGAAAGAAAAAGGCCACAAAGATCGACAAAGGGGATAGCCGTGTGGTCATAAACAGTGGGTCTAATGAGGGGACAACCACCAATGTGTCATCTTCGTTATTTGATGAGGAGAAGATGCTACCATCAGACCCTTAAGTAAGAGGGAAAATAGATCCCAATCGGATACCCCAAAAGCTAGCCAAATACCCAAACCCCATCGAAAGGCTAAAAGCTGCTCAGGAGTTGGTTAAGGAGTGTCAAGCTCATTTGGAAGAGGAACCTCAAGTTGTACATGTTGCATGGAAGGTCCCCCTTTGCCAAACTTTCAACCCACTCTGAGAAAACCCAAGAACTTGATAGAGATCCTGAAAACCAAGCACTCCCTGAGGCACTTCTTCAAAAGATAGAATCAAAGGCCACGACAGCCCCGTAACACCAGGTAGACCCTGTTGTGGAGTATCTCAAAAACCTTATGGATGATCACCCAAAAAGAACAGACATGGAAGCTCATAATTTGATACCTTACACCCAAAAAGGCCTAATCACAAACAGGGATAATCCAACTCAGGAACCCACATCCATTTCGAGAGACATTGCAAGTCTTTCCTACTTCCTTTCTTCACAAATCCAAATTCCCATTGGTACCTTACTTCAAGGCATCTCGAGTTTATGGAAAGGTTTGAAACATTGGATGGAAGGATGGCTTGGAGTAAGAATGGAAGAAACATCAAAATTAGGGAGTTCCAACGAGACTGAGGAGGACATATTCATAGAACCAAATGGAATCACCAGCATTCCCATGGTTCGAGTAAACAAGTTAGGGCAGTACCTTGAAGGAGATGAACTTAACGCAACACTGCCCTTAGCTTTTGATGACCTTCAAGTCATCATCATCTTAGATGATGGGGCACAAGAGTGGGCATTGTTACCAAACAATGATGGGATAATGGAGAGAACCTCCCATGAAGTCCATATTAGATAAAATGGGAAAATCTTGCATTTTGGGAATTTTGAAATTGGTATGTTTCACATAAATTGGGAATTTCCCACTAATTGTGGGAATTTATGTGTGGTAAAGAATGGCCGTTGGGCCATTCCATACTTGCAAGGAGATAGATAGATCATGTAGGAAGGTGGTGTTGATAAACACCATAATAAGGAAGCCGCATATGTCTTGTACATAAATACCCACCATAGACTTCATGATTGTGGATCAAACTAATAAATTAAATGCTACCTTCAATGGCAACAATTAAATGAAACAATCTCTAAATTTAAATACCAAGTCTTGAACAAGTATGATGGTAGAAAAAAAATCTCGTTTGCAAATTAGGTTGTGAGAAATAGAAAATTTCAAATAAGTGAGACTGCTGCATTTTTACTATCATGCAAATTTAAAGCACAAAAGTCATAGCACCCATAAAAGTCATAACTCTGCAAGGCAGCCAGTGTCAAAGTCTTCCTCTCATGAGGTTGATCTGCTCCACCTAGGCGCATTCCTTCTTGTGCTTTTTTGGCTTCCTTGACTAGTATCTTGATTCTCGTATAAGGCCCTGGTTTTCTGGGCCTCCGTGACCAAACAATTGCATCTGCCTCTTCCCACACCCGAGGATCTACCTTATTCTCTGCCCAAAACCCCTTCCAATAATCAGCATAGGCCTCTGCATCTGTTAAACCACCCTTTCTTGCACACGGTGCCAATACTATATCAGAATCTTCTTGTAGTTTGGTGACTTCCTATCCATATCAATGTTTGATTTAGCCATAGCAAGCCAAATAAGATACACATCTCTGTTTGGTGGGAGCAACAAGATAAATTCCCCTTGCTAGACATCTAGCATTGGGTTGAATTCTTCCCTTGGTTTCTCTCGTTGAGGCCCACAATAATGATCATTGTACTCCTCGTAACAACCTAAGAACCTTTCAGGCTCAAAGGAAGCATCCATGTCCCGCTGTTTGCGAGCCTTGAGACTTTGGCCAAAAATGTGTGTACAATCTAGCCTCTGTTGCGTGACAAGTGGAGATCAATGCAAGGATGCAACAAAAAGATGCAAGCAGGAAAACAAGTGACATTCTTATTTAGGGCTCTTGTAAAGAGTTCCAAGTTGTAGATGAGTGTGGGAGTGGGCTTAAGAATAATCCCACATGGGAAGTTTTGGGAGTTTTAGAGTTTTTGTATAAAAAGTGGCTCATTTGAGAGCTTATGGACACATTGGGCTAAACTCATGTTTGAGCTCTCTTGAGACTAGCTCTCCCTCTTTTCCCATAGAGGTGCAAGCTCTGCTCTCTCCCCATCTACATTATTGTAAGTTCTATTTTTGTTAATTCAATGCAATGAGTTGATGTTTGTCTCTCTTCTCATGTCAATTCTCTAGTGTGCATGTTTCTTGTTGATAGCTTCAAGGTTTGTGTGCATGCTAGGGAAATGAGTGTTTGAGAATGAAGAATGCTTTGATCTTGTGTATGCAATAGCTTAGCTTTCTTCTTGTTTTGGATGCATGAATGAGTGGGATGATGAGTGAGTGAGCAATAGCAAGATTGAGCTTGTGTGTGTGTTAAGTCTATGTCAATGGTAGTAGTATTCTTAGCATTCTCTCCATCAAATGGATAAGCTTTTGTGCACCGGTGCAAGTTGAATCCCTAGCTCCGAAAGGGATGCAAATCCCATTGGATTGAGCTACATGTGGATCATACTACTCTTGCTACAAGTGAGAGAGTTTTCCGTCTCTCCATTGGCGCCGCTGCCGGGGAGAAGACTCAAATCCGGTTGAGAGTGTGTGGAAACCACCACTATTTCCTCTTTTGGTTGCAAAACCATTGAGTGATTAGGTTAAGTTCGGGTGTGCGATCTCGATGTGAGTGGATAAGGTTAGGATAAGAAAAACCCATTGAGCGGTTGAGGTTTCTCCCACATTGTTTTTTATGTTTTATTGCTTTTATGCTTTTTCAAGTACCGTTCATTAAGCTTATCTTCATTGTTTTTTGTCATTTCATGCACATTCCCCCATTATTGTGCAAATTCCTCGTGCTTTTTGAAGCACTTGATGGGCACGCGGATGAATCCTGCGGTCCTTAGTAGATGGTGGGGTAGGTTTGAGTTTAATGATTAATTCATGGAGATTACTTGTATAACCCCTCTCTCTCTCTCTCTCTCTCTCTCTCTCTCTCTCTCTCTCTCTCTCTCTCCCCCCCCAGAACGTAAATCAATAGTCTTTGAACTAGCCATTATAAAGTTTTTTTTAATTAAAAAAAAAACAAACACACAACCGGCGGCGGTTGGCTGCCTGGCTGTGAAAAAACAAAGAGGCTGTTGGCTGGCGTGGAGAGTGGCCGCGTGGAAAAAGTAGTAAAAATAATTAAAAAAAAGTGAAGTGGCCGTTGAGAGAACGTTGAAGGCGGGTGCGAAGGCAGTACTGGCCGGCTCTGCCAGTGGTGGAAGATCAGAAGGGTGTAGTGGCTGGCAGCTGGAGGCGGGGCAGCAAAAGGCCGTTGGAGGTGGCTTGAGAGCAACGAGCTGTGGAGGCGAAGAAAGCGTTGACCGGGCAGCTGCTAAGCGGGCAGTGAATGCGACTGCAGCTGCGAAGGCAGAGGCGGCTCTGCAGGCGGTAGAAGGTGAAGGGAGACTCAGGTGAAGTGGCCTTCGTAGTGGCCGTAGAAGAGGTGGCCGCGAGAAGGTGCTTAGGCGGCGTCTGTAAGCAAAGCGAAGAAGAAGGCAAGGGGCGGCTGGCAGCTGGAGGCAGGGTGGCTGGCAGCTGGAGATAGGGGCAGCAAAAGGCTATTGGAGGTGGCATGGAGGCGACTGGAAGGAGGCGGAGGGGCCGAAAGAGGCGTCTACTGAGCCTGTCTCGACGGCGAAGGAAGAGGGGCTGGCCGGTGCGAAGAGTGTTGTGACGGGGCAGTGGTGGTGAGGTGGCCGAAAGAGAAGGGGCGCTTGGCCATTAAAGGAAGCAGAGGCGAAGGAAGAGAAGGCTGCAGAGAACGTGTGGTTGCAAAGAAGATAGGGTCGTCGTCGAATCTGCAGCAGCAGAGAGCGCCGAAAAGGATAAGGTGGCCGACGAAAAAGGTTAGTATTTTTATTTTTTTTATTTTTTATTTTTTGTTTTGTTTTTATTTTTTTGTTGTTAATCTTTAATTTAAAAAAAATATTAAAAAAAAAATTTGCTATTTTCGCATACAAATTTTCATGTTTTTTGCATATTAAAAAAATAGAAATAAAAAAAATAAAAATATAAAAAGAAAAAAAACCATAAAATAATTTAAAAAAAAAAACAGAAAAGAAAAGAAAGAAAGAAAGAAAGAAAAAAAGAAAAAAAAAATTGTGTTTTATTTTGAGTCCATATTTTTTGCATAATTTGTATTTTTTTAAACTTTTGTAATTTTTTTTGCATAATTAGTGTAACTTGCATTGTTTTAAATTTTTGTAATTTTGTGCATAATTAGTATTTTTGTGTAATTAGTAAAAAAATAAAAAAATAAAAATAATTTTTTTTTAAAAAAAAAGAGAAGAGAAGAAAAGAAAAGAAATAGAAATAGAAAAATTCTATAAATTATGTGTTTTTTTTAGGAATCCATATTCTTCGCATATTCTGTAATTTTTTATTTTAAGATTTCTGTAATTTTTTGCATAATTAGAGTAACTTGTATTTTTTTAAAATTTTTGTAATTTTGTGCATAATTAGTATTTTTTAGCGTAATTCATATTTTTGTGTAATTAGGAAAAAAGTAAAAAAAATAAAATCATTAAAAAAAAGATAGTTACACACATATTCATGTTGCATTTAGTGGTTAGGTAGGGTAAATATATATATATATATATATATATATATATATATATACATACATATATATATGTATATATATATATATACATACATAAATATATATATATGTAAAAAATAAAAAAACAAAAAAAAATAAAAAAACAAAACAAAACAAAATTTTGACCTTATGCACTTGCGGTCGAGACGTCACATAGACATTGCCATAGGGCCTAGGGCACCTTCTAGAGTACCTACGCAGGAAAGTGGGACCCAATCAGTAAGAAATTTGGCAGATATTGCTGAAACCTTTTCCGAATCCCAATCTGATACCCTTTCCACAACAACTAGCTCATTGTCCATGGACAATCTAGGGCCGTCAAATAGTCATCCCTTAGCCCCGAATAGGACACCCACAAGATCTTTTAATCCATTTGAAGCCGACACTATGGGGTTACCACTCAATGTGAGACTCCAATATGTTTACACGAATGCTCAAGGAGCTGAGATCTTTAGGGATCCACAACAACAGTATCTTGTTAAGATCGCACACTTTTTCTCAGAACTTGATAGAGCACCTCTAGTCAATGACCAGGGTAACATGTACATGGGTGGAGATGGTGTTCGCTCGAAGTCACCTATCATCCAGAGAATGTAGACAAATTAGGGGAGCTCTCTAAAAGCGAGTTCTTAGACTTATCAAAGCTTTCCAGAGCAAGGGAGTCTAGAGATGATTGGCTCATTGAGCCGGACATGCTTGGACCATCCAATGCCCAGTCCTCAAAGCCATCCATAGATGATTTACTTCTTGTAGATCTAAATTTGGAAAGGGATAGGAAAGGCAAGAGCAAAATGGATCAGGGGACTGAGAACCAATGGGAGTTTGTACGACAAATTCTAGTGACAAAGGTCTTACAGGATGACCCACTTCAACAGGTCTATAAGGACTCTTTAGAGGGATATTATGCCACAACTAGATTGCCAGAGCTAGATCTTCCTCTAGCACTTGTGGTGGTAGTCGAGAAGCTTGTAGGACACATGAACCAAATCATTGATAAATGGGCCAATGAATACTGAACCTTAGATTGGAAGGAGATTCGGGAGCTCACATGGAAAGGACAACCATTATTCATGGAAGTGATCTCAACAAATATAGCTAAACCAGGAGAGACAACCTTTCTTGGAGAAACTATTGCTCCTCCCCTACGAGAGTTCACTAGAGAGGGACCCTCAACATCAAAGTGGACCACTGCTAGTAGCCCAACTCTAGCACCAAAATATTATCCTACACCAAAAGTGCGACCACAGATCACACCACAACAACATTTTTCTCACTATGACAATCGGAGGGTAGGGGAGCCAACTCGGCCTCCCATAAATGCACCTCCTGAAATGCAGGTGACAAGATCTTTGGAGGGGATTGGTGAGGCAGGTAATAGGGGACCCACACCAATTTGGGATGCATGTGGACCATCTTACCAAAGAGAGGAACAATTCCCACTAAGAGTGAGAGGCCGTAGGCCCTATGATGAGTATTCAAGACAAGTAAGGCCATCAACTCTTCAAAAATTGGTAAAGAAGTACGAAGGGTCGGGAGATCCATATGACCATGTAGCAGCATTTAGGCAAGCAGTTCGAGCTGAGCAAGTGACTGACAAGCATACACAAATTGAAGGATTTGGGCTCACTCTTGAGGGAAAGGCCCTTGCTTGGTTTCAGACACTAGAGGCTTCAGACAAATCTTCTTTACGAGTTCTGGAAGAGAGATTCATTGCTGCTTTTTCCTTGATGGGGATTCAACATGACACGGTAGCAAACATCTACTCTTTCAAGCAAGGCGAGACTGAGAGTGTTAGAGATTGTGTAAATAGGATGAAACAGTACATTAATCGTTGCCCAGAAGATGAGAAACCCGCCCAGAGTCGATTAATTTCTCTCTTCTTAAAAGGACTTAAAAATTCAACACTGCATACACATCTCTATGCAAAGAAGCATACAAATTTCAATGAGTGTTGCCATGATGCTATGGATTTCATAGATAACTTCAAATTCCAAGATGGTTCTGGCCCTGAGGTGAAACCTAGAGATCAGTGGGGTCTAGTGCGCTAGTAAATCCAGACCAGATAGCTAACCTAGTACTAAGGAGATTGGGACAAACCTATCGCCCACCCATGCAGCCACAACAACAGCAGGAGCACAGTGAATGAGGAGTGTACTACCTACAGGTCCTCATCTTTGTGGAGCATGTGTGGCGGTAACCATAAAACCGAAGAATGTAATACCTTTTCTCCTCTAGTCACAAACCAACCCACAAAGAAGTGGTGCCAAGCCTGTGCTTGGAACTTTACCCACACCACACAGGAATGTACTCGCATTGCAAAAATAAGACAAGAGCGTGAGCAGCAAAGGGGTGGAGTGACTCCACAAATGCATCAACAGTATACTAATTTTGAACGTAAGCCACCGATGGCACAAGAGCAAGCACGACCTGTTCTTGGAGCTCAACCTCCTGCTCCTGGGACTGCTCCGGTGAGGATTGTTGACTATGACAATTCAAATACGTGTAGAGACTTGGTAAACCTAGGCTATGTGGAGGAGGAATATGCATCATATTCATCCAAGGAAAATCTCTTTGAAAGTCCCGCATATCCAAGTCAAGCACTGGGAGGCTCAACCACCAGGGAAACAAAATTCTTTAATGTTGCTAGGCGGCTACCAACCTAGGACTCTAGGCCCCTCAGGTCAATGGCAGCAAAGGAAAGTAGAAGCCAAACTAATGAGCCCCTGTTATGAGTGCGGAGAACCCCATTGGGCTCGTGATTGTCCCCATCGCTCAAGGCAAGCATCTCGATCCAATACAACAGTACCAGAGTTTCCACCAATTGAAAGATATTATCTAGGGTGTTGTGTAGAACACTTCCTAAAGGATTGTTTGCTGAAACCACATGAGGAAGGCACCTCTCAACCAAAGGTCTCACTCAACCTTGTAGGGGCAGTTCCATCACCACCTTCATTAGAGAATGAGGATGTCGTGCCACTTAGAGTCATGACTAGATCATAGACACGAAATGCCGAAATGCAGACTGATGAGACGCCTCGAACTAGGGATGCAAAGGCAAATCTAGTGGACAAGACCCTACATTCCAATAGAAAAAGAACCACTAGGAGGAAAAAGAACTGCAACAAGCAAACCAAGAGTGCATCCACTAGCTCTCAACCACTAGCTCTCAAGAAGTCTCTAAACAAAACATGAAAGATCAAGCTTTTACATCCCAAGAAGTGCATGAGGAGCATCAACCTCAACCTGGGCCTAGTGCTAAACAAGATGAGGCTAGTACGACCGAGGATAGTTCTGGGGGTTCTGTTTTTGTGGATAAGGTGAACGAGACTCTAGATGCCATCATTGATGCTCATAGAAATCGTATTGCAGCTTTATCTGAGTTACCCAAGAAGCTTCAAGAATACCCAAACCCTCATGAGGAGAAGATCAATCTAGCTGTACATCAGCAACTCATTAGGGAAGCTCAATCAATACTTGAGGGACCACCTCCACCTATTCCTCGCGGCCCAACCTCTCTTAAGCCAACATTAGAAACCATACCAGAAGTGTCATCAAGTCGGGAAATGAAAAGTGAGCTCATCTCACAAGCTCATAGCGAGAGGTCTGCAACAATTGCAACCCCATTGAAAGAAGATATTCTGCCATCACCTAGCCTTGCCTTCCCATGCAAGGATGAAGTTATTGATGCTAACGACGAGGACATGGCAAATGAGATGTGGGCAGCAGTTCATGAGAAAGTTAATGAGAACATGTCCTCTATTATTTCACCTCCATTCTATGAGGTGGATTTTACCAAGAGCACAGAAAACAACTTTAGACGCCCAAGCATCCAGGAGGAAGTTCAAACAATTGTTTCTCCTAGAAGTAAGCATACAATGAAAACCTTACCATCATATTTGGGAGAATATGAGAACTATTCTCAAACCTTGAGGATACCCTCCATGCATAAAAGGTTGACAAAGGAGATGGATATGGGTATCGTGCAAGCTATTTTGTCAGCACCAGTGGCTTGTACCTTACCTTTGCTTGATTTGATAAAGCTTCGACCTGAGTTATGGAATGATATTACCACATGTTTGTCAGAGCAGGTATTGCTACAAAAGGGTCACCATCATTGTACTATACACCCTGAGACAAAGCATGTTATGCCAGTTCCTATCAACAAAGTAGGAAAATTTTGTGAGGACGATCAGGGAAATGCTACTCTCCCCTTAGAAGTGCGAAGAGTAGCTTCAACTGCAATACTTGATAGTGGTGCAGGAGTGGGCATTGTGACAAGGTCCATCTGCGAAAAGTGGGGCAAACCAGCTATTAGGAGTACCAGGATGCGCTTGCAGCTAGCAGATGGAAGCTTAGAACATCCCCTTGGGTTGCTTGAGAACATATTGGTCACCACATGTGGGATTGAATATGAGCACACCTTTGCAGTAGTGGATTTTGGAAAACATCCAAACAATGAAGTGATATTGGGTAGACCATTCATGCGACAATTTCAAATGATTCAAGATTGGGGATACAATTATTTGTACCTCCGAAATGATTCTGTCATCACAAGGGTCAACCTAAAGAATCACTCATATCGTGATGTAACAAGGTCTCCAATAGATGAGTTTGATTCTGCTTCATCCAAGGGCTCAAGAGTTACATTGTCAGATGGGCGAGAAGATCTGTGGATGTGTGGAGCCTCATGTAGGGATTTCAACACTGAGAGACTTAAGGGTAATCGATGAGGCATACATTCCACAACCCTTCCCTGAGCACTTAATTGATCCACTAGAATGGAGTCATGTCCTTGCAACATTATCGACATATGCTTTACCTAAGCCAATTCAATTTTGTGACTCAGATGGATATGACATTATTCCTATAAGAATGGTACAACCACGTGATCTTCTAGATGTTTTGTACTATGGGGATGCGTCCACAACAGCACTGCATGTAGAGGAAGCCTCAGTGGAGGATTTAACACTCGAATCTGCTAATGATGCTGATAAGGAAGATGGATGGGACTCTGATTTTGATAATGATGTGATAATCCCTGAGGAAGAGTTAGGAAAGGCACGCCTGCTCTTGAGAGGAAGGGAGGTTCAAGTAGAGATCCCTCGAAGCCGACCTAAACGTAAATGCTGTAAGAGCCATAAGAGAATCCGTAAACAAGATGAGAGAGAACGACGTGAGAGAATACAAAAAGAAAAAGAGGAGGTTAAGAATGAACACTCTCGACCACCACCTCACTTCTCAGGAAAGAACGGCGGATATCTATACTATGTCCAAGCACAAGATAGTATCAAAGACCAAGTAAAACGATCAGATGGATTCCAACCAGGAGAAAAGCTAAAAACTGTTAGCAAAAATCGCAAAAAAAACGAAGAAACAAAAACCAAAACTCAAGTCTAAAACCGATTCAAAAGAGAATGTCGGAAGTGCAAAGATAACGGTTGAACAAAAAAATCTGATGCAAGATTGCAACAGAGAGCTCAAAACCACATGGTCTTCAATGAGTGATGACTTAAGTGGACAAGAACAAGGTCTCAATGTTCCCCCCAACTTCACACAGTACACTCTTCACAGGATCGGAAGATTGTTCTTCAACAGCCCATGCGACAAAAGCCAAGCATGCCAGGGGTTTCATATGATGGTCCAGAAGATGCAAAAAAAAAGATATCGCTAAGCCAGGAGAAGAGCCTCACTATGTGTGGATTGCCACAGACTTGTCCTTAGATGAGGAGAAGTTATTAATTCAAACAATAAAGGAGTATCGCGATGTTTTTGCTTGGAGTTATAAAGACCTCAAAGGAGTTGATCCAAGCATATGTCAGCATACAATTCCATTGCGAGAGGATGCAAAGCCTTCCAAGCAACATCCTTA
This sequence comes from Cibotium barometz, assembly GCF_041138505.1. Taxonomy (NCBI): domain Eukaryota; kingdom Viridiplantae; phylum Streptophyta; class Polypodiopsida; order Cyatheales; family Cibotiaceae; genus Cibotium; species Cibotium barometz. Next base: position 8,106,208 of record NC_141099.1, read on the forward strand.
TATTTACAATGAGAATTTTGCACGAAAGATAAAAGAAGAAATAGACAAGCCCTTAGAGGTAGAATTTATCTATGAGATTGAACACACTAAATGGGTCTCCCCTATTGTAGTGGTGCCCAAGAAAAATGGAAAACTTCGAGTATGTGTAAACCTCAAGAAGGTAAATGCAGCTACTGTACGTGATCATTACCCACTTCCAATCACGGATCATGTTCTGGAACGAGTTGCAGGGAAAAAGGCATATAGTTTCTTGGATGGATTCTCCAGTTATAATCAAGTGTCAATTGATCCAAAGGATCAACACAAGACCGCCTTTGCTACTGAAGATGGCATCTTTGCCTATCGTGTTATGCCATTTGGTCTAACAAATGCACCAGCAACCTTTCAGCGGTTAATGAGTCATGTATTCAAGGAGTACCTTAGGCAATTTCTTGAGATCTTCATGGATGATTTATGTGTTCACTCACAAGAGCGTGATGATCATATAGAACACCTCAGACTTGTGTTTCAAAAGTGTCAACTTTATCGTATATGCTTGAATCCTGACAAGTGCAAATTCATGGTAAGACAAGGAAAAATTTTGGGCCATATTGTTTCTCGCAATGGGATTTCAACAGATATGGATAAAATTGATGTCATTGTCTCATTACCTTGGCCTATCAACCCTAAAGGGGTACAAACATTCATGGGACATTGTGGCTATTATCGACGATTCATCTACATGTACGCTGTCCTAGCCAGACCATTATATGCTCTTCTTGTAAAGTTTAATTGGACTGATGAGTGTGAGGAATCCTTTGAAAAGTTGAAGCAAGCATTAGTGACTGCACCCATCTTACGGGCACCAGATTGGAACCAAATCTTTCATGTCCATATTGATGCTTCAAATTTGCAATTGGATGTATTTTGGCTCAATCGGGAGAACATAATAAGGATTTCCCAATCTCATATGCTAGTCGACAGTTGAACAATGCTGAGAAGAATTATACCACAACAGAAAGAGAAGGTTTGTCCATGATATATGCAGTGAAAAAGTTTCGCCATTACCTTTTGGCAAACAAATTCATATTTTTTGTGGACCATCAAGCATTGCTATATTTGGTGAATAAGCCTTGTGCAACTGGAAGGATTATGAGGTGGTTTATCATCCTTCTTGAGTTTGATTTTGAAGTGGCAGTCCGAAAAGAAACAACTCATCTTAGGGCAGATCATTTGTCTCGAATCAACTCTGGCGAAGCTCCTGTGGGTGTGGATGATGATATGTTAGATTCAACACTTTTCCTTGTAGAGACAGCTCCAAAATGGTCTGAATCCATCTTAGAAATTTTGACAAGTGGGCAGATACAACTAGCGGGTCCTAATGTGGACCTATGGCGACCATTCAAGTTAATCTCAGGGAGATTATATCGTCAGGGTAATGATGGAATGTTGCGGCTTATACCTAAACCTGACCAATATGAGGAGATCTTGGAATGGGCACATGCGGGTATCGGTGGAATCCATGCATCAGCTACTACTTGTGTGCGACGTATATCTCAGGATGGGCAATGGTGGCCTACCATGCATGCGGATGCTGAAAAATTTGTTCATAACTGTGCTTCATGTCAAATTCAACAGCCAATTCATAATGTCACATTATTCCAAATTTCAACTACACCAAGTTGGAGTAAGTATATTGTGGATTATCTTCAGCATGGTCATACTGATCAAAAAATTCCTAGATATCGAAAGCATGCTATTGAAGTTGAAGCGGCCAACTATCTGCTGATAGAGAACCAACTCTACAAGAGGGGCAAGGATGGTAACTTGCGCATGTGTGTATGTGAAGCTGACTACTTGAAAATCTTGACTCATGCACATGCAGGTGTTGGAGGTGGACACTGTTCGGGCAATACCACAACTAATTTGATTAGGTGGTCTGGGCTTTGGTGGCCAACCTTACAAATGGATGCCGAAGAATATGTAAAACGTTGTGACGATTGTCAAAGGACCAAACCTCCCATCACAAAGGACAATATGCCATTGTTGCGGCCTATGTTAAGCACACGTGCTTTTGCAAAATGGGGTATTGATTTTGTCGGTCCCATTAAACCTCCAGCTCGTCACATGCATGCCGAATATATTATAGTCGCAATATCTGACCAAATGGGTAGAGGCAAAGGCTACAGTCAAAAATGATGCCAGAACCACAGCCAAATTCTTGTATGAGTACATGTTTACACGCTATGGATTACCCATTGAAATCGTTAGTGATCAAGGTGTGCACTTTGTGAATGAGGTCATAGAGTTTTTGCTTCAAGAATTTATGGTAATTCACAAGCGTTCATCCCCAGACCAATGGACAAGCTGAGAGTACTAACAAGATTCTCTGCATAGCACTCACAAAGATTGTTGAGGGACATAGGATTGATTGGGAGCAAAAGTTGCACTCAGTTCTTTGGGCATATAGGACAGCCTATAAAACATCTGTGGGCACAATCCCATTTGAGCTTGCTTTTGGGCTAGATGCAATTCTTCCCATTGAATTTCTTGTACCTACTCTACGAGTTGCTAAACAATTGGACTAGACTGGTCATGAGCTTTCACAACGCATTGATGAATTGAAAAATCTTAATGAGGCCCGCTTATTGGCGGTAATGGGGATGTATGCCGAGGAGAGGAGACAAAAGCAATGGTATGATAGAAATGTAACAACTGGCCGATTCAAAAAAGGGGACCTTGTGCTCTTGTACACACTTAAGAAACATAAGCGAAAGCTCAAGAAACATGGCCTAGGACCATTTGTGATTAATGAGCTTACTCCAAGTGGTGCAGTGCGTTTAGAGATACTAGAAGGTGAGCAAATGCCTAACTTCATTAATGGAAGTCGTCTCAAGAAATACAATGAACCATTAACTGAAGCCATGCTTCAACAAATGCATGCTGCACAAACACGGAAAGAAGCACATGACCTACTTAAACGTCAGGCTCAAGAAGAGGCTAAAGCTAGAGTTGCAAAAGCCAAGGAGCATCGCAAAGCTTCTATGTTGGCCTTACAATTGGCTACTGATGAACCATATGTCGATCCTTTCAATATTCAAGTGTGTCTTCATCTTCATGAGACTACCTACTTTGTCTTTGCCTTAATTGACTCTGGTGCAGGTTATAATGTTCTCTTGTTTGACACATGGATAGCCTTGGGACAACCAACACTTGTGCACATTCCTATTGACTTACGAAGCTTCTCAGGTGAAGATAACCCTATAGAGGGAAAATGTGTCATTATGATGTCCATTCAGGATCACCAGATGTCAGTTCCCTTTTATGTGGCAAGTAAGTCCAAGGCAGTGGTAGAGGCTGTTCTCGGTCGATCATGGTTAAGTGCTACCAATTGTTCATTAGATTGGAAGAATAGACAATACAAATTGCAAATTGATTCTGATTGCATCTTGGGATCTTCTACTCCACGAGCTTTATCATGTCAAAAGGGTGGTGTTTCTACCTTACACAACCCACTTTCAAAATCTACTCTTGAAGCTCCAACACAAATGATGTGGATAATCGATGAGTCCTCAAGTGAGGGCCATGGCTGGCATGTTCCAACTACTTTAGTCACTGCTCAAAGAAGGCCAGGCAAGAAGAAATTATCAATTTGGCTACCCAAAGATGCGTAAAAACTTGTATCATCTAGCCTAGTTGCTAAGCCTCCTAAAAAGCACATCTTTTCCAAGCCTAAACCTCAGATTGTTACTCGTTGGGTCCCAAAGCATGTTCTTAAAGCACAAGGCTATTATGAGGGTGCAACATCAATTTGGCTTCCTAAATGCCATGGTTTACTAGAGGTAAAAGAGTGTATCAATAAAATTCCAAAAACCACCCTTAGTTTTCCATATCAGTGGGAGCAAAGGAAATCAACACAACCTCTTCAAGATAGGATAGATGGTTGTGATAGCACCTACAAATCTCCTTGTGTTGACCTTCCCAAAACAAGTATTGAAACACTAGTTGTCCCAATTTCTCCTTGTTACACAATTCCACCATCAACTTGTGTACCTAAGACAAGTCCAACTTCACATGAGTCTCCTTTGAGCATAGATTCTAGAACTTCAATGCCTAAATCCTCTTATCTTGCTCAAATTCCTCGACAATTGCTAAAATTCCCACCTCTTAAGAAGGACATACCCAAAACCAAAGATAAGGCATTAACACTACAATTGAAGCTCTTTGGTAGATCAGTGTTTGAATAGTCTCGCATTTACTAATGTGGTTCCTTATGCCTTTAGAGGATTGTATTCTTTTTGAGATGATCTTGTCTACAATGTTTTTGATTGGGATTGTAATGATGGATATGAGTGTTCTAAATTTCATTGTTCTATGCCCAGATACCTCCTGATGCATACTTGGCGCGATACATGTCCACCATGCATTGACCCTGATAGTACTCGACCTGAACATCGCGGGGGTTATAGTGCTCCTCCTTTTCAAACTCATTCTAGGTACTTTTATGCTCCCTTAGGTGAAAATTGCTGTGGGCATCACTTTGTCACATTATTCTATCAACAGCATCACCCATTTCCACATTGTCAAGAGTGTGCACGACTCGTATTAGGAGAAGCTTCACACATTTGTTGGATATGCCGCTCTTACTTTAGACGATATGGCACGGGCTTAATGAAACAAATTGTGGGAATTACACCCCAACGCCATAATCTTCTTAATGTGAGAATACTAGAGAGAGGACCAAATCAACGTAGATTACCTGAGGAGGTTCAAGCACAACAATGGAGGGATACATGCTTAAATGACTTGCAACCACCTATCTTGCAAGCCCTCCTTCCCCAAGCTTCAATATGTCAATTTTGGATCACTATGAGTACCTATATTGCGTAGTTCCAAAATCAAAATTGTCTGCTTAACCTTTCCATAGAACCAATGCCATATTTTAGCGAGGAAGCACTCCTTCCTCTACCACCTTCTCCAGAGGCCGGTTTTTGTACAGGGTTGTCCTTGCATCCTGAAGTGATTGATACCATCTTTCCAGCAGAAGTGGACACGGATCCACCACCAGCGCAAGGGTAAGCTCAGCGACTCCATAATAAGATCAACAAGCCAGGGCACTTTTCTCCCACTGGGTTTTTCCCCTTGGCTATATTCGGTGATTGGCACCAATAACAAATTTTATTCCTTTCTTTTCTTTTCTTGTTTATTAATAAACATTTTGCTGAGGTCTCAGCTAAACAAGAGCATACAAACATGCCCCAATAGTCCACCTACCGTGCACACAAATTAGGAAGGGGGGAGACATGCAATGCCTACAAAGAGCAAAGAGAAGCAATCTGCACAACATCAGCAATGCATCAATGCAAACGCACAACATCAACGGGCACTACAACAAGTGTATTCAAATCATAATCTTTTATTCTTTATGTGCTTTTAACTTTTGGATAAATTCATTGCATGTTCACACACAGTTGGCTGGTTTAAGTTTTAAATTAGTTGTTAGAATGTGGTGAGTGATTTCTAGATTCTTAGAGGACTTAGTAGAAGGTATTTCTATTTGAAGATAGTGTAGGATATATACCAACGGAGTATGCCAAGTTCTTATGCTCTTGAAGTATATTAGTTATCCCTAGTGGTAGCTACCTCTTAGGTATGGGCTAGGTGCTAGGATTAATAAAAAGTTTACAAAAAATATGCCCTAAAAAATATATACAAGTGAATCGAGACATGACGTGTCTATAGCCATGTGGAATGCTTGGTAGGACCTGGGGTTGTCTTAGCACCTTGGGACCGATGCCTTGGTTTCCATGGGGTGAACACTGACGTCTAAAAGATTCAGTATAATTGGTTTATCGAGCTCTTGGATTACATTATTCTAGTAATCTATCACGTAGGTCTATAATATCTTGGGAACAAAAGAACCGTTTCCAAGATTTTACCAAAATCTTATATAGGACTTTAAACCTGATATCACATCCTCATGCCCCTTTACATGCTCTGCCATCGACAACAAAGGTAGATTACCTAGTGGTAACATTGGCTTACCTTCACTATCTTTCTTCCACAGTGTAATATCTCTGTCATTAGGCCTCCAATCAAGTGTTGCTACATGCACTTTATATTGCATTACTGGTGTGTCCCCATTCATGAAGAATCGAAATTGAAGTGGCCTAGAGTGGCTTATAAGTGTATCTTGCCCATCACAAATGTATCCATCACAATATCACTTGAAGTCAGGCACTTGAGTTAGCAAAAAAGGCACTGGTTTGAAGATCCTAAGCTGGTCCTTAAGGTGTCCATCAAACAAATGTGGTAAAGTGAAGGTCTATCCGACTCTCAATTTTTCTAAGAACCTACTAAACATTGCATCTATGTCCTCATGTGTGTGTCCAACCATTAAAAATCCCAATTGAACAGTTTTGAAAACCCCCCTTGCAAACAAATATCGATTCTTATTTTCACCTGCACAATTATCTAGTTGCAATATCAAGTTCTTTGGCAATCTGCGAAAAGCTGAAATCACATTGACACCTTGTAAATCATTTGGACATGATGCATGTTCTTGTGGAACAATGGTTGTTGTGGAATTTGCATGTGCATTGTCACTCGATACCTCTGCTGGCCACCAATAAGCTCTGTACCATCAATATCATAGTGGTAATCTAAAGCTTCCCTTGAGCTCAAGGCATGGAGAAGCGAAACATTTCTCCTTGAAGCCCCATCTGTAGCTAGATCACCAAGGGGGTGCTTATCCAACCACTCTAGGTTATGCAAACACAATGCAATCGATCTAATTGTGAGATTAGGATCCGAAGGCCATAACCCATTTAGCATAAAGTGACCGTAATGCCCCTCCCCATGTCCATGAGTGATTATACCAATCAATGCCACCTACAGGCTGCCATGCTGAATCGGTGTCCTTTGGTACCGTTCGTAGTCTAGGAATGGCCGTCTTCTTTTGATCCATCTTATCATGGATGATGCACTTATATTTCACTAGTTGTAATTCTGAAATGCATGCCATGCGTAGTACATGTTTCTAACTACAACTCTGTTGTTGCTGACTCATGTGGACTTTTATTTCCTCCTTGATCTTTGCTCTTTCCTGTAGACTTGGCTTGCCATCTAGCCTTCAATAAACTACACAAATTGCACTTAGAGAACTCACTTGTCTTTGTCAATGCCATGTGGGGATACTCTTGATTCCATATTCTCCAAAAAGAAGACTTGGATAACTTCTTTTCATATCCCAATTGATCAAGCATTGTATTGATCTCATCTAATATGTCAACTTGCTGTATCCTTAACTGAGTCTCCCTTGAGCCATCCAGCATAGTTCTACTCTTGTTAGGCATCCGCTCTCTGAGTTAATGTTGATGAATTCCTCAAGTAGTGCTCTAGCCATACTAGTATGCCCAAGGCTTCTTTGTACTATCCCTGTGTTTCCATGTACATGTTGACGCACACCAGCCTCAAACTTTTCCCTAGCGGTAAAAGGATGTTTTCGGGATTCCATGCACCTCATACCCCATGATCGGCCAACAGACACCCATCCCATTAAGTTTAAATTCATATTTAATATTCTTTGTTTTTGAGTCTTGTAGCCAAGACACAAAGAGCACATCATATACATAGTTTGTTTGAATTTCTTGAGATTGTCCCCAAAAATCTTGGTGTATGCACATTATCATGTCGCGATCTGTAAGGTGACAACATTTGTTTTTACAACAATCAATAGAGGCAACCCTTTGCACTGATTCCATTGATAAATAGAAACTCGAAGTTGATGGTTCTCTCTCATTGGAGTTCTTTTTATGAAATTATCTTCTCTTCTTTGAGGTGGGACCTCCTGAGCCACCATTGGATACTCAACAGTGTTCTGCTCACCATCACCCTGCATGTCTTCAAAGGCTACATAGTGCTGCAATGGAGTATTGTCTATCATTGTAATTTTCTTGATAGGACACTGAACTAAGTTGATACTATCCACCTCATAACCATTTCCACTTAATGTACCCTCTTGCGCCATATCAACACACCTACGCAATGTTCACCAAGTTGTTCAAAGTTGACACAATTTTTTGGAAGCACATACAGTATCAAACCCTTGTACATCATCTAGGTGTTTCTCTCATCCCATAAAAGGACATTTTTGCTCTTCCAAGACTCGAGTTCTGATGTCAAACTCTAAAGATGTCACTGGTATAGCATCCACAATTGGAGGTTCCATAGGACCGGCTTGTCCATCTGCATTTTCCATTTGCTCTCCAAAATTTATGGCCATGGGCATCCAAGAATGGCCCTAGGGCCATTCTTTTCGTGCACAATAGGTGTAAGGACCATTCATACATAACCCCAAGGCCTCATATATCCACCATTTTACTTTAAAATGCATCACAGTGCATGAAATAGTGGCCATGGAGGCATCCAAGAATGGCCCAAGGGCCATTCTTGCATGACCCCAAGGGGCCATGGGTGCATTTGAGAATTATCCTAGGGCCATTCTTTTCCATGCACAACATGAGGAAGAATGGCCCTGGGGCCATTTTTGCATGACTCCAAGGCCTCAAGGTCATTTTTGGGATGGCCATGGGGCATCCAAGAATGGCCCTAGGGTCATTCTTTTCATGCACAACAGGTGTAAGGACCATTCCTACATGACCCCAAGGCCTCAAATATCCACCGTTTTACTTTAAAATGCATCATAGTCATGAAATAATCACCATGGGGGCATCCAAGTATGGCCCAAGAGCCATTCTTGCATGACCCCAAGGGGCGATGGGTGCATCCAAGAATGGTCCTAGGGCCATTCTTTTTCATGCACAACATGAGGAACAATGGCCCTAGGGCCATTATTACATGACCCCAATGCCTCAAGATCATTTTTGGGATGGCAATGGGGCATCCAAGAATGGCCCTAGGGCCATTCTTTTCATACACCATAGGTGGAAGAATGACCCCAAAGGCCATTCTTACATGACCCCAAGGCTTCAAGGTCATTTTGAAATGGCCATGGAGCATCCAAGGATGGCCTCTTTTCATGCAGAACAGGTGGAAGAATGGCCCTAGGGCCGATCTTGCATAACCCCAAGGCCTCAAGGGTATTTTGGGATGGATATGGGGCCATCCAACCAAGAATGGCCATAGGGCCATTCGTTTCATGACCCAAATGCCTCAAGGTCATTTTGGAATGGTCATTGGGCATCCAAGAATGGCCCTAGGGCCATTCTTCTCATGCACAAAAGGTGGAAGAATGGTCTACGGGCCATTCTTGCATGACCCCAAGGCCTCAAGGTCATTTTGGGATGGCCATGGGTCACATCTAGTAATGGCCTATTCTTTTCATGCACACAACAGGTGTAAGGACCATTCTTAAGTAACCCCAAGGCCTCAAATATCCACCATTTTACTTTAGATACATCAAAATGCATGAAATAGTGGCCATGGGGGTATCCAAGAATGGCCCAAGGGCTATTCTGGCATGACCTTAAGGGGCCATGGGTACATCCAATAATGGTCCTAGGGCCATGGGCAACACACATTTTCTGTGTAGCTTATGCTCTGCTCTGTGCCGCCGTCCGTCCTTGTGCAGTGTACTTGCTGTAGTACAGCCGCCCCTCTCACACCCCCTCATTTGCCACTTTTTAGATAAGGCAATTTTCCTCTATCCCCCTCTTGCTAAGAGGCAGTGTCCTTAACTCTTCTCCCCCCGTGTGAAGAGACTTACAGCAGCCCTCAACCCTTCTCCCCTTTTGCAAAACGTTTTTGTGTTAAGGACATCTCACAATCCCCCCCCATTTGTGTGGACTGTAGTAAGAAGTTTTTGCCTTAAGAGAGGGTTCATGCACTGTGGTCTTTGGCTCATACGGTGAGCAAACGATCTCAAAATTGAGATCTGACTGGAGTGTTTCGACTGCAACAGCGAGCCCTACAAGACGATGTCCAAGATGGCCCCTTCTCGGAAACATCAGAATATTACCTCGGGAGGAGCGCGCAACAACAAGATTAGAGAAGATGCTCTCGATGTGGCTCCAACCCTCCCTTTACAAGCTCCTCAAGGAAATGGTGGCCAGGTTAGCTTGGTTATCTTTTAAAGAAGAGTTTTTTTTATATTAGTGTTAATAAATGTGTATCTTTTTCTTTTAAAATAATGACATAAAATTGTATGAAGTTACGAATTGTGTGATGCTGTATTCAATAAATTGCATTGAAATTGTTATCTTTAAAGAGTGCAAGTTTTTTCTGGCTTCGACCCGGTAACTCCGTTCCGTGCTTGTGTAGCCGGGCGGCGTCGTTAGCAAAGCCCGGGAATGGCCCAAGGTATCCCTCATACCATTGGGAGAATAAGGTTCGCCGATTGAGGCGAGAGATTGTGATGTTGCCTAGTTCTGAGGGCCCAGGCTAGTGCGGTGAATAAGCCCACCCTAGTGTGTGAAAAGATGCAGGGGGGAAGAGAGCTTGAGCTCTTGCAAGCACACACACACACTCACAAAACCCTAATAGAGAACACACAAGGTGAGAGGCTGAAAATCGTCTTCTTCTTCACTCAACACTCAACACACCATATACAAAGATAAGAGTACACACAATATGAAAGGTACTCAACCAATACATACACGGGTTCTCTATATTGTGAACCCAACTAAATGAGCTGGCGCTATAACTATGCCAGTCTCTAGAATGGCTGTCACACAGCCTGTCATCCCACTGGCCGCATATCACCCATGATCTCACCAACCATGCCAGTGGTGTAAGTGTGGGGCCATGAGTGTCCACCACCTCACTAGATGAGCTCGATATCTCAACACTCCCCCTCGAGCTCAACTCCATCTCATGTACACCAAGCGAAGCCCTGAATCTGCGGAGCTTCTCTGTACCCAATGCTTTGGTGAAGATGTCAGCTACCTGATCCTCTGTGTGCTGACATAAACAAGGTCAAGTTCTCCTACCAAGACCTTCTCTCTGACGAAGTGGTAGTGGACCTCTATATGCTTCGTGTGAGCATGAAAAACTGGGTTCCTGGCCAACTGTATACTGCTAATGTTGTCACAGAAAATGATAACTTGTCTATCCATTGATAGACCCAAATCTGCAAGTAGCTTTCTCAACCAAGCTACCTCACATGCTGCCATAGCAGCTCCTCTGTACTCGGCCTCTGTACTAGATAGAGCAACCGTAGGCTGCTTCTTGCTGCTCCAAGTTACAGCAGCACTCCCCAAAGAAAACATGAATCCACTAGTAGATCTTCTATCTGAGATACTACCAGCCCAATCAGCATCTGTGTACCCATGTACACATATCTCTGTCCCAGTCTCATAGAATAGTCCACAATGCAAAGTAGACCTCACATACCTCAGTATGCGTCTCAATGCATCCAAATGTGGTTTCCGTGGAACCTGCATAAACTGACTCACCAACCCAACAGCATAGCTCAAATCTGGTCTGGTGATTGTCATGTAGATCAAGCTTCCTACTATGTGCCTATACATGGTAGGATCCTCCAAGATCTCTCCTGAATCTGCACTCAACTTGCCATTCTGATCCAATGGCACGGAAATAGGCTTACAGCCTGTCATACCATACTTGGACAACATGTCCAAGCCATACTGTCTCTGCAGTAGTCCAATACCATGTGGTGACCTAATCACCTCAATGCCCAAGAAATATCTGAGCTCCCCCAGATCCTTCATCTCAAACTTCTGTCTAAGCAAGATCTTTACATCAAGGATCTCTGCATCATGGTCCCCCGTAATGATCAAGTCATCTACATAGATGACAACAAGCACAACCCCTCTATCACCATGTCTCACATACAGCGAGAAATCTGCATTGGCTACATGAAAGCCAATAGTGACAAGATATTCATAAATCTTGTCAGACCATGCTCTTGGTGCTTGCTTTAAGCCATACAAGGCTTTCTTCAACCTGCAAACATGCTCGGGGTGACTCACATCCTCATAACCAGGTGGCTGCAACATATACACCTCTTCTTGATCCCCATGCAAGAATGCATTCTTTACATCCATCTGATGTAAAGACCATTGCTTTGATGCAGACACTACTATCACAACTCTCACTGTTGCCATCTTGGCACTTGGGCTGAAAGTTTCCTCATAATCAATGCCATATGTCTGCGCATATCCTTTGGCTACCAATCTAGCCTTTTATGCTTCCATCAATGTTATGTTTAACTTTGTACACCCACTTGCATCCAATGGCTTTCTTGCCTTCAGGCAATTGCACTAAGTCCTAAGTTTCATTTCCATATAGTGCATTCATCTCCTCATCCATAGCTTTCTCCCAACACACATTTCCAACAACCTCATCAAAGCATGTGGGCTCTACAACCTGCACAACCTTTGCCATATATGCATAATGATGTGCACATAACCATCATAGGTAAATCTCTGCACAGGGTTTTTCACTCTCCCAGATCTTCGCAGCTTTTCATTCATGGCTTCCATAGCCTTCTTTACACCAGGTGTTCTCATAGCTGCGATCCCAAGCTCCTCATCAAGGCTCATATCCGCCGAGCCACTAGACTCTCCATCAACATGAGAATGCCTTGCAGAAATGTCAGGCATACCAAGGGGCTCAACCACTTTCTCTTTTCCTTTACGTGATGTACTAATCACATTTGCAGGACTGGTATTATGACGACGCAGCCTGCCACTCCATGGTCTATCAACAGACCCAGTAGATGAGGACTCTCCTGGTCCACTCAAAGATTGTGCTTGCTGACTTGCATTCTGTGCAACCACACTTCCACTCACATCAGCCCCAACAGCTTCTTTTTCAGTAGCAGCATACCAGCTGCTCATCTCATCAAAGACAACATCCCTGCTTACCCTCAACTCATGTGTAGTAGGGTTATAACACTTGTATTCCTTTTGCTCAAGGGAATCTCCAATAAACACACATTTTTTAGCTTTCGGATCTAGCTTAGTTCTTAACTCATCTGGCACATGCACATATGCAATGCATCCAAAGACTTTCAGATGAGACAAATTTGGTTTTCTACTAGTAAAGCTCTCCTTTGGAGTTACATCATGTATGGCTGCAGTTGGAGTCTTGTTCATGATGTATACTGCTGTAGAAACAGCCTCAGCCCAATAGCTATGCGGCATATTCTTCTCTTCCATCAATGCTCGCGCAATCTCAGCAATGTGCCTGTTTTTCCGCTCAGCAACTCCATTTTGCTGCGGAGTGTATCTGCATGTAAACTATCTCCGAATACCATTCTTCTTCAAAAATTCAGAGAACTCATTGGAGAAGTACTTTCCCCCTCCATGTGACCTTAGGCACTTTACATATTTCCCTGTTTGCTTTTCAACCAAAACTCTGAAATTTTGAAAGTGAGTGAACACCTCACTCTTCTCCTTGATGAAATATACCCACACTTTCCTTGTGTGGTCATCAATAAATGTCAAATAATACCTGCAGCCTCCCATAGACATGGTCTTCGTAGGACCCCATACATCTGAATGCATAACATCTAGTGCATTTCTGCTCACATATCTGTTTCGTGGAAATACATGCTTTGTTTGCTTTCCAAATTGGCATGCTTCACATATTCTCTGCATACCTTCCACTTTAAACTTTGGCAGCCCTGTCACAATTCCTTTAGTCTGCATAGACTTCATTCGCTTTGTACATTCACATATCCAATTCGTCTACATTCAACGTAAAACTTCTGCCCACTCTGTTGCCTTTTGCAACCAACCTGCACTTGTCTTTAAAGTCTTCAACATAACAACCATCAGGGTTAAACCGAACCTGCAAACCCTGCTCAATCATTTGGCCAACTGAAACCAGATTCTTTGTTATGTTCGGAACGTGAAGTACATCTGCAAGGTACTTCACTTTGCCATCCTGCATAGACAATGGCACATCTCCAACATGGGCAATTTGATGAGCAGTGTCATCCCCTGTTTCCACAAAACCTGGTCTTTCTGGGTTTTTCATCTCCTTGAACCACTCCCCATGACTTGTCATGTGGTTCGAAGCACCTGAATCCACATACCATACATCATCTTTTTGTGCTGCATCAACATTTTCAGACATGGCATTCACGACATGCTACATAACAAACAACCTTTCATTATCCTCATTATTTCTGCTTGAGGATGCATAGTTGTTTTGCTGCACTTTCCCATTTTTCATGTCAGCCTGCTTCTTATAACATTTTGCCTGCACATGTTCAGGCTTACCACAATAATAGCATTCACGTGCATCATTATACTGCCTTTGCCAATTTCCACGGCCTCTTTGACTCCCCCTGCCTCTAAATTTGCCTCTTCCACTTGCGTGTTGTTGTCGTTTGTTGTGTATTCTGGGACTGTTGTTGTTGCTGCTGCTGTCCATAATTCTGATTACCTATTCGGCCACCTCCTTGACCGCATCCACGGCCTCCTCTACCTCGTCCTCTTCCTGAACTTGTGTAGAAGGCATGTTGCTTTGAACTGTTTTTGTTTTGTGAAGACTGTTGGTCTTCACCCAAGCTCTTCTCTTCTATAATTAGCATAGACACCAAATAAGTAAAGTTGGGAATGTTTTCCCGAGTCTGAATAGACGTCTTGAATGCCTTGTATTGTGGCCCCAGACCACGTAGACAGACTTCTACCTTATCATCATCATCTACTGACACACCAATAGATGCAAGGGATTCCACAATACCCTTTATCTTCAACGCATAGTCATTCACAGACATGCTCTTTTTCTCCACAGTATGAAGTTCATTCTTCAACTGTATCTTACGTGCCTTGGTATTTGTTTCATAGAGTTTTACCAAGGTGTCCCCCACGCCTCCTTGGGGGACTTGGCATCCTGAATGTGCCCAATCATGGTGTCCTCTATACTAATGGAGAGCCAATACATAACTTTCCTGGCTCCATGGTTCCAGTCTTTAAACTCTTTCACATTTGCAGCGGTCGGATTTATGTGTGGTATCTGCAGTGCCTCTTCATGCTCACCTTCTATGTAGTCCCAATAGCCCTTTCCCATTGTGAAGGGAGGCGGAGAAACACGGAACACCTCTATAGCAATGCCTTTCCACAGTTTGGAATACACACCAACATCAAAAGAAAGGGGCACCAGTCAACTTCTCAATGAGCTGACACAACATTTACATTTCAAGCATGAGACTTTGTCTCTACCCTCATTCAATTTTTTTCAAGCAACTGGGGGAAGCCTACATACATTTGATCAAGACATGCAAGGGGATATGGGCACATCAACATCTGCCACCCTTTACTCAATTGATACATATGCATATAGGGGTGCACCCTTATTATGAAATAGGCTCACAGCCATAAACAAAATGAACACCACAGAGAAATGATGAGAGAACCACTTGACATAACAAGGTTACATTCCATCAAGTATGAGCTTTCTGCAATACTTCAGTTTCCCAAGAAAAGACAACATCAGTAAGGAACTTTAATTCTCCCAACCTGGCCAGCAGTGTGTGAATAGGAGGCACAATCACTTTCTGGTCTTCGGTCTGTCTGTTGAAGAAGCATACCACCATGCATGCATATTCTCTCAAGCAAAACCAGAGGGCTATTTTCCTCATACACATGAGCTTTCCACAAAATCAGAGATTTGGTTATCATATACATGGGTTTTCCAATGCCACAAACTGGTGATTCCTCATATATATAGGAGTTATTTCACAAAAATGAGGACAAAAAAAACTGGGCAGCCGTCACTTACATTGCATGGGCCGTCATCATGACCGAGAGCCGCACTCTCAAGGCGTGGCACCTTCTCTTCATTCATACAAGTAGTGTTGCAGCTTCTCCTCCCCTCCCAAACTGAAGTGCCGTAAGCTGTTCTGAGGGTACTTCTCTTCAAAGGAAGCGAGCTTATCTCCTTTCTCTCTTAAACACAAAGAGAGCAGCTTCTCACATACGAGGAAAAAAAACACCCGGGTTTTCACACCTTGAAGACGGTGCCTTCTCACAAAAGCTACACTTCTCCCCTTACCCACATGGCTGCACTCTCAAAGAACATTAAAATTTTAGATTTTCTCTACACATAAGCTGCATAGGTTCTCTAATGCTTTAGAGTAGTGAACTCTCCCCACGCTCTTACAATCCTAGCGCTGCAGAGCCCGTGGATTCCACGCTCATGGGCTGCACGCTTTTTATTTGAGCTGCGAGTACTCCCTCAATACACATTAGCTACCTTCTCTCTGAGAGCTACAGACACAAACCATCTCTCCTACATGGGCTGCGCAGCTCAACTTCTCTATACCCTGCGCAGCTCTTGCGAATAGTGCTACGTAGCACACCTACTCACACTTTGAAAATACTGGGAGCCTTATACACATAATAGAGAGTGCAGCGCAGCTCTATGAAGACCTTAGAGCTACGCTTTCCCTCACACTCTATAAAAAAACGAAGCAGCGCTCTTCCACGCCCATAGGCTGCGCACAGAGCATTGGAGCTGCAAGTACTACCCCCCCTTGTACACATTAGCTGAGCCTCTCTCTGAGAGCTACAGAAAAACACAACTCTCCCCACACTCTTGAAAACACTGAGAGCCTCGCAGCTTCCTCATGCAAAGGGCTGCGCTCTTTTTCATTAATGCTGCGAATCCTACCTCTCTCCCCTCCATGGGCTGCTCCCCTCCTTCTTATACACCAGCGGGCGCTGCCCGTTCAACCAAAGTATATTTTAATATGCTCAATACTCCAAGGCCTCTCAGAGAGCTCCCCCACCTCCACACGGCGCCTTTTTGAATTTTGAGGCTAGTTGAGGAACTTTTGAAACCATCCAAGGCCACCTTCTATTTTAAGCAAACCTTGCATTAAATCCCAAGGTGACTCTTTCATTCAAGGAAGACTTTGCACCACACACACCTTTGTTTCCCATGAAATGCCAAGGACTGGTACTGTAGCTGACCTCCTTCAACGGGTCCCTATCCAGTTTTTTTAAAAATAATGCTTTGCATGCTCACATTATTTGTCAACAACCTTGTCCATATATGATAGTGCCAATATCTGTCTTGTGAAACTGATTCTTATCTCTCACTTCTTCCATTTATTATTTATCCAGGTAAACCAATAACTAACTGTACATATTGCACATTTTTGTTAGATCCGTTCACATGTGGCCTTATACCCCCTTTGGCCCTTGGAGATGGACATTCTTTATTTGTAAATGCCATGCATGAGTGTGTACATATGCCAAGAAAATATTACCAAAAAACACCTAACATAGTTTGCCCATCCCCTAGCCTGCTAGATCATTCATGGTCAGCAGAAAACAGTGTCGTGAGGCTCAATGCATCTGATATCACCATGTTCTCAAAGACACTGCTTTTCACTTCTTCAATTCTTTCATCCTTGTCTACCATCATCAGTCGTGCATGATATAACTTGAGACGTAAACCATTCACCCTTGATACATGTGGGGTTCCATCAAGGTCAGCCAATTGATATGTGCCATTAGCAAAGCAATTCATTACTCTGAAGGGCCCCTCCCATTTTACTTGGAACTTCTTTTGAAAGGTTTTATCCAGCTTACTGTTATAGCGTAGCACCAAATCACCTTCCTCAATACCCTTCTTCTTAATCTTCTCATTTATCTTTGTCAATGCCCTACTTTGCATTTTCTCATAATGTTCCAAGGCACTCATCCTGTCCAGCTGAACCTCTTGTAACTGTAAGAGTCTCTCTTTAAATGTGTTGCTAGATGGCCCTAGCAGCTTTTCTAACATTTGCAGGCAACTCAATTTCCACCGGTAATAAAGCTTCTTTGCCATACACTAAGTGAAAAGGTGTAAAACCTGTGCTTGTCTTTACCGATGTACGATAAGCCCATAAAGCACTGAACAGCTCCAGATCCCAATTCTTGCCCTGATGTTCTGTCACCTTTGCAAGAATGTGTATAAGTTCACCATTGAATCTTTCATTCAAACCGTTGCACTGCGGGTAATAAGGAGTAGTAAAATTATGCTTAATCCGCATTTTGGCACACAAGTATTCTAGCAAGTCAGCTCTAAAACCAGGCCCTTGATCTGAAAGAAGCTCCAAGGGTACTCCAAACTTACAGCAGATGTCTTCATAAACAAACTTTGCAACATCTCTTGCAGTAATTTGCTTCACTGCTCTAGCTTCTGCCCACCTGGAAAGATAATCCACAGCTGTCAAAATATAACTCTTCCCCCTGCTGGTAATGGGTAAAGGTCCTACTGCATCAATTCCCCACTTCTCAAAAATGTCAAAGGCCAAGATTGTCTTGCGCAACTCTGGTTTTAAAATTCGTTTCCCAAATGCCTGGCACCTTTTGCATGAGCTACACCAGTGATGCACATCTTTTTGTATACTTGGCCATATGTAACCCTCCTGTAAGATTTTGTGCAATGTGATTTTAAATGCAAAGTGACCACCGCATGCTCCTTCATGATTCTCCTCAAGCACTCTGTACAGCTCTTCCTTCCATGGTACACGCCTTAACACCAAGTCAGCCCCTTGCATGTATAAGGTGTCACCAATGAGCTTGTATTTGCAAGCTCTGCGTACAAACCCATATTTCTTTGCCTTCTCAGTGTCCTGGGGAATGACTCCTGTCAACAAAAACTCTTCTTCCAGTGTCAGACTTTCACGACCCCGATAAAGTGGCAGATCTGCTTTTAACACATATAGCTCACCAATCATTCCCTGTGCTGCTTCATGTGCTTCTGTATTAAGAGAACGCTCCACATGCCGAATGCCCCATGCTTCAAACTCCTTCAACAAGCTCTTGATTTTGAGACACTTGTTCCTTAATGTAGGGTTTTTGCTCTTCCATACTCCTAGTATTTGCTTTACCACCAGTAGAGAATCTCCTCTTATGCATAGTCTCTTTACACCATGCTTAATGCAGATGTTTAGCCCTACTTCCAATGTAGAATACTCTGCTTCATTGTTAGTATGAGCATCAACTTTGAATCCCTTTTTACAAACCAGCTTACCTTGCTGGTCATAAAGAGCTATACCACCAGAAGCTGCATCATGGCTCTTCCTGTATGAACCATCAAAGAACAAAACATGAGCATTGCTTACTTCTGCCACACTTTCTACCTTTCTAACACTTTCCTCTTTGACAAGTAGAGGGTTTTCCTTATAAGTTAACAAGTCTGCCAAAGTAGCTCTATTGCTTTCTTCCACCAAGAAAGAGAACTCAAACTCCTGCAATTCAATCACCCACTTTTTCACTGCCTTAGACATGTTTACACCATTGATTAGCTGAGGCAAGAATGTGTAGCTAGTTAGGAATACAAATGGCTTTGTCAAAAGATATTGGCGAAACCGTCGGCAAGCAAACACCACACTTACCATTACCAACTCTATTTCTGACAATCCCCTCTCTGCAACTGACTTTACCCTACTAGCACAATAGACGGGGTGCATATATTGGCTCCCCTTCCCTTTTTGCAGCAACATAGCACCAATAGCATCCTCTCCTACTGAAGGATTCACATAAAAAACCTATTCCCAATTTGGAGCCTGTACCACTGTCATCTCCCCCAAGACTTCTTTGACTCTTCGAAACTCCTCTTCACACTTGTCATCCCATTGCAAAGGATCGTGCTTTGCCACCTGTTGTAATGGATATAAAAGTTGTGAGGACAATGAAATGAATCTTGACATGTACTTTACCTTCTGAATAAATGTTGCCAACTGTTTTGTAGACTCTGGAGAAGGAAGAAGCATGATTGCCTTGACCTTGTCTGGATCAGCCTCAATGCCATTTTCTGACACCATATGACCCAACAATTTTACCCTTGGTTTTGCAAAGAAACACTTCTTGGGATTGAGTTGGCCACCACAATCATTATATCGTTCCAACACCATCTCCAGCTTCTCACAGTGATCCATGCGTGTGCTGTAGACACAAAAATCATCAATGAAATCCTGTACACATTTTCCAATGAATGGCAGAAGCGCCCAATTTGCTCTCTTTTGATAGTGAGCCGGACCATTTGTTAGCCCAAATGGTAGTACTGTATAGCAAAAGCAGCCCCATGGCGTAATGAAAGTGGTTTTCTTCTGATCCTCTGGAGCAATCTTCAACTGGAAATAGCCTGAAAACCCATCACACACACTGTATCTTTCATGACCCGCCACTGAATCCAGGATTTGATCAATGAAAGGTAGTGGGTATGGATCCTTCTTTGTAGCTGCATTCAAAGGTTTGAAATCCACACAAATCCTCCATTTCCCGTCTTTTTTTGGAGTGACCACGACTGGGCTTACCCACTCTGTTGTCTCCACAGGGCATATAAAACCAGCCTTTAGTAGTTTGCCCACCTCTTCTTGCAAAGCCTTCATCTGTTCTGGACCCATTCTCCTTAGTCTTTGACGTACTGGCTTGGCTCCTTCCTTTAGCTCTATGTGCAAATCTTCCCCTTTGAAGCCCCGAACTTCTTCATACGATGTGATGAATAAATCTGGATATGTTGACAACATCTTTAAATACTTCTCCTTCTCTATGACTGAGAGATCTGTGCTAATCATCCTGGCCATCAATTCGTGCTTTTCGTGTGGCTTCACCTGAGGTTGCATTAGCTCTTCAATCACTTCGTATGGGCCCTTGGACTCATCTTCAATTCCTTTCATGGATGCGACTATGCTGGTCTGTTCAAAGACCCTGTCCACCATCAGAAATGCCACATTTACCTCTCCCTCACTACTAGTGGTGGTGCTACTGTCTTCATCTGACACAGTGGAAGACTCCTCACTACTTGGACTTTCCCCTTCTTCATAATCTTCATCTAGTGGTTTCCTGCTACTCATGTCAAATAATCTTTTGCCCCCTTTCTCCCCATATAAGCTGATTGTTCCATGTCTCCAATCTTGAACGGCCCGCACTGCACGTAGCCATGGCCTTCCAAGGATGATAGGATAAGCCCCTAATCCTGCTGGCATTACATGAAAATCCACTACCGTTTTGACTGCATAGGCTTCGATTTCCAAGCTCTTCACTACCCCTAAACACTTGATCTTTTGATGGTTTGCCAGTCGTATGCGGAATCCTGAGACTCCTTCTACTGTCAGGCCCATCTTTTCCACACATGTTTGAGTGATTACACAAATTTGTGCACCACCATCCACGTATCCCTGCCCAAGATTCTTTCTCTTGTGCCAAACATCTACTATGGGACAAATGTCTGAAGACTCATCAATGGCCAACACTCTTACTGACCCTCTGTTGGGCTCCTTCCCCAGCGGGCTGACTAGTTTCTTCCATTGGCGCTTCAGCTTCGGTATCATTTCCACTAGTTGTCCAAAGGTCACGTCTGCCTTCCTACTGCTCAGGTCCTGTTTCAAATCATAGCTATCCTGCCCTTCCCCTAGTGGAAAATCTGAGACGTGAAATTTTCGGCGAGCTTTCCTTTTCCTTTTAGCTTTCACATCTTCACCCTCATGACTCTTCCCTTTTTTCCTACTGGGACCTGCTTCATTTCTTCCTTCTTTATCCTCTGTAGTTCTCTTCCCAATAGGCATTACTAATGTATCTTCCAACATTGCTGCCTTCTCCAAGGTGACCACACTTAACACTTTTGTCTTTCCCTTGTCTTCCTTGGTCAATCCACTAGGTCCTGCCTCACCCTTAATCTCTATACCATAATCATTTGACCGGTTCGGCAACTGTGCAGGCAACGGATACATATCTCCACCCATTCTTGGTGGTTTATCACATTGTGGGCTGATGTGGCCAAGCTCTCCACAGTTATAGCATGTGGGCAATTGCCTCCAACCCCTGCCGTTATTCTGTCCACCAAAACCATTCTTTGGTTGTCCTTCACTTCCTGGCTGATTTGCAAGTCTCACACGACCTCGATTATTTCCCACATTTCTTAACATATTTAAACTAAGATTCTTCATCAAATCAACCACTTGCCTCAAGTCCTGCCTCAGTTCATCATCTTGTGCTGCAGTAGTGACCATTGCTGGCGCAACTTGAGTAGTTACTGAACCCGCATCTGCTGGATGCACCTCCTCTGGAACCCGACTTTGCATGGAATCCATTTGCTTCATCTCTGACACCATAGGTAGTGAGCTTACTCCCAATTGGGTTAGCCTATTCAACTTCCACTCTTTGTTCCTTGCCACCTCTAATGCATCCTCGTATGTTCTTGGCTTCTTCAATTCTACCCTCCAACGCAGGTTTTCCTTGAGGCCAACCAAGAACCGATCCTTTTTCATCATATCTGGTGGGGGCACTTGTGGCTGTAAGGCTTGGCACAAGCTCTCCCATAATATGGAAAACTTCTTGATGTATTCCTCAATGGGCTCTGCTTTTCTCTGTCTCAATTCCTGTATTTCATGCCAAACTTTGTCTGGATCTCTCACCTTCACAAACTGTGCTGTTAAAGCTTGTCGGACATTATCCCAAGTCAATGGCATAGGTGGATCAGCCCTCTGCAACTCCTCCTCATAGCCCTTACACCAGCTCCGTGCATCACCCTTCAAACAGATTTGCAAAAGGCGTAACATTTGAGCGGGTATCTGGATATGGTTGCTTATGCACGCAACTTCCATGTTTTCTAAGAATTCTTCCACACTCTCATCATTTTTTCCATGAAACTCTGGATAAGGGAAAGCCATTGTTACCCAAAAAAACCTTTTTGACACTGATGCGAAAGCAAAACCTTCTACTAACTCAATCCTCAGAAGAAAACTTCAAAACATTTCAGGTTTAGAAGAGGATGAACACATGCACATCAAACGAATTTGCATAGTTAATCATTGGAATTACCACCGGCAAAGGAGACTCCAATATTTCCCTCAGTCTCTCTGGCCCAAACATATATGCCACCTGCTGTTGAAAGAAAATTTTTCTGTCCACATGAACATTTATCTGAATTCTTTGGGTAAAATGGAAGGGAGTAAATTGAGGTCCATTGTGATTATCCATTGAGAGTGGCCATCCACCAACTCCCAAGAGGCACGACTGGCTGATTACCCAATTCTACCAGAACTTTTAGGCAACAAATCAAATGTGAAACAGCACCAATATCAAGAATTTCAGCCTGCAAACCATACTTCAATTGACTGTCAAATCAAGGTAATATAGCACAATTTTAGAAGGCATCTGTCACACAACTGTCCTGGCATAGCAGTCATTCACTGAGATTAATCACATGCACATGTTTTCGGTCTTGTAAACTGAAGGTCCAGAGTTCGATCCTCAGTGGGGGCACCAAAAACTGTGAAGGGAGGCGGAGAAACACGGAACACCTCTATAGCAATGCCTTTCCACAGTTTGGAATACACACCAACATCAAAAGAAAGGGGCACCAGTCAACTTCTCAATGAGCTGACACAACATTTACATTTCAAGCATGAGACTTTGTCTCTACCCTCATTCAATTTTTTTCAAGCAACTGGGGGAAGCCTACATACATTTGATCAAGACATGCAAGGGGAGATGGGCACATCAACATCTGCCACCCTTTACTCAATTGATACATATGCATATAGGGGTGCACCCTTATTATGAAATAGGCTCACAGCCATAAACAAAATGAACACCACAGAGAAATGATGAGAGAACCACTTGACATAACAAGGTTACATTCCATCAAGTATGAGCTTTCTGCAATACTTCAGTTTCCCAAGAAAAGACAACATCAGTAAGGAACTTTAATTCTCCCAACCTGGCCAGCAGTGTGTGAATAGGAGGCACAATCACTTTCTGGTCTTCGGTCTGTCTGTTGAAGAAGCATACCACCATGCATGCATATTCTCTCAAGCAAAACCAGAGGGCTATTTTCCTCATACACATGAGCTTTCCACAAAATCAGAGATTTGGTTATCATATACATGGGTTTTCCAATGCCACAAACTGGTGATTCCTCATATATATAGGAGTTATTTCACAAAAATGAGGACAAAAAAAACTGGGCAGCCGTCACTTACATTGCATGGGCCGTCATCATGATCGAGAGCCGCACTCTCAAGGCGTGGCACCTTCTCTTCATTCATACAAGTAGTGTTGCAGCTTCTCCTCCCCTCCCAAACTGAAGTGCCGTAAGCTGTTCTGAGGGTACTTCTCTTCAAAGGAAGCGAGCTTATCTCCTTTCTCTCTTAAACACAAAGAGAGCAGCTTCTCACATACGAGGAAAAAAAACACCCGGGTTTTCACACCTTGAAGACGGTGCCTTCTCACAAAAGCTACACTTCTCCCCTTACCCACATGGCTGCACTCTCAAAGAACATTAAAATTTTAGATTTTCTCTACACATAAGCTGCATAGGTTCTCTAATGCTTTAGAGTAGTGAACTCTCCCCACGCTCTTACAATCCTAGCGCTGCAGAGCCCGTGGATTCCACGCTCATGGGCTGCACGCTTTTTATTTGAGCTGCGAGTACTCCCTCAATACACATTAGCTACCTTCTCTCTGAGAGCTACAGACACAAACCATCTCTCCTACATGGGCTGCGCAGCTCAACTTCTCTATACCCTGCGCAGCTCTTGCGAATACTGCTACGTAGCACACCTACTCACACTTTGAAAATACTGGGAGCCTTATACACATAATAGAGAGTGCAGCGCAGCTCTATGAAGACCTTAGAGCTACGCTTTCCCTCACACTCTATAAAAAAACGAAGCAGCGCTCTTCCACGCCCATAGGCTGCGCACAGAGCATTGGAGCTGCAAGTACTACCCCCCCTTGTACACATTAGCTGAGCCTCTCTCTGAGAGCTACAGAAAAACACAACTCTCCCCACACTCTTGAAAACACTGAGAGCCTCGCAGCTTCCTCATGCAAAGGGCTGCGCTCTTTTTCATTAATGCTGCGAATCCTACCTCTCTCCCCTCCATGGGCTGCTCCCCTCCTTCTTATACACCAGCGGGCGCTGCCCGTTCAACCAAAGTATATTTTAATATGCTCAATACTCCAAGGCCTCTCAGAGAGCTCCCCCACCTCCACACGGTGCCTTTTTGAATTTTGAGGCTAGTTGAGGAACTTTTGAAACCATCCAAGGCCACCTTCTATTTTAAGCAAACCTTGCATTAAATCCCAAGGTGACTCTTTCATTCAAGGAAGACTTTGCACCACACACACCTTTGTTTCCCATGAAATGCCAAGGACTGGTACTATAGCTGACCTCCTTCAACGGGTCCCTATCCAGTTTTTTTAAAAATAATGCTTTGCATGCTCACATTATTTGTCAACAACCTTGTCCATATATGATAGTGCCAATATCTGTCTTGTGAAACTGATTCTTATCTCTCACTTCTTCCATTTATTATTTATCCAGGTAAACCAATAACTAACTGTACATATTGCACATTTTTGTTAGATCCGTTCACATGTGGCCTTATACCCCCTTTGGCCCTTGGAGATGGACATTCTTTATTTGTAAATGCCATGCATGAGTGTGTACATATGCCAAGAAAATATTACCAAAAAACACCTAACACCATCAGGAAATTCGTCAACCTGAACCTCCAAGCATGGAAGTTATTCTTATCTAGCTTCTCAGCCACAATCTGGGTTATCCCATCATTTGACATCTTGCCAAACACACAATTTTACCAAAAACAGCACTCTGGTTTGTCCTGCACAAACTGCTGTATTTCCTGCAGCGGTACTGTAGTACTCTCAAATGTCACAACCAATGACTTCAATGTGCATACATACACCCAATGGCAACTGTTGACCTCTTTGCAGCACCCACAGTGTCTGCTCAGTCAATCTGTCTTCCTGTAGTTCTTAAAATAGAGTTCTGCAGAGAATCGATGACTTACCCATAGTGCTCGAAATCGCCTGCTTTCTGAAAAACGGAGGTCGAGACGCACCCGAAACGCTTTTTTGTCCCAGGAAATTTTGTCCGATAGGACAATATAGTTGCCCTATAGAACAGTATAGTTGCCCTATAGCTTTACTCCCGCGAAGAAAGCTCCTCAATCAGAGATCGTTGCCGGTGCCTCCCGTAGAGCTCCCGACAAGGGTGTAGTCACCAACGCAAATAGGGAAAAGTAGTTGAAGCTCTTACCCTCATACCACTTCCTGTGGTTCTCTTGCTGGAAGCTCAGCCCTTAGCACGAAGAACCAGGCTCTGATACTATGAAAAGATGCAGGGGGGAAGAGAGCTTGAGCTCTTGCAACCACACACACACACTCACAAAACCCTAATAGAGAACACACAAGGTGAGAGGTTGAAAATCTTCTTCTTCTTCTTCAACACTCAACACACCATATACAAAGATAAGAGTACACACAATATGAAAGGTACTCAACAAATACATACACGGGTTCTCTATATTATGGACCCAACTAAATGAGCTGGCGCTATAACTATGCCAGTCTCTAGAATGGCTGTCACACAGCCTGTCATCCCACTGGCCGCATATCACCGCATATCACCCATGATCTCACCAACCATGCCAGTGGTGTAAGTGTGGGGCCTATCCCCCAGGCGGGTCATGAGTGTCCACCGCCTCACTAGACGAGCTCGATATCTCAACAGTGTGCAAACATCCCTCTGAGGGGTGGGAGGATCGAGCGATGGAGCCTAAGAGGGTGACAGGCCGGCCTGAGTCCTCGCCAGCACGGCTGACGATGAGGTGTATGGTCCCGTAGGGTTTTGCCCAGCATGTAGAGGCTGGAAGGCCGAATTCTAGATCATCGGTAGTATAAAGGAAAAGAATAAGAGAGCCGGTTTGGCTTGTATGGAATTGATTCATGTATAAACTTTTTTTTTAAATATAAATCTTGTTTTTGGCATTATTGTATTGTGGAAAAAGACTGTTTTAACAAACCTTGTGAAAAGGGCCTTAATTAAGGAACATGTTTATTTATGTCAAACAGTGTGGTAGGATTAATTAGAAAACAAATTGATGCGTGAGTAGGGTGGAAAGTGGGAGGATGGAATGCCCCGACGGCACCATCCTACGGAGACGGGTGGACCCGATTAGTCGAGTAGCTTTCCCTGCATGGATGAGGAAAAAAGTGTTGCCTCTAGAAATCAAGTCTAGTAGTTGCCCAATTTATGATCAATTACCCTATGGGTGATTTGATTTTTAGAAGATCACGCTCCCCCTGTGGGATAGGACTAGGTCTTACTTATGAATCGTATCCTTGAATCTCTACATGGTCAAGGTGTCGATGAATAGGAAATTTTCTCCAAGCTAAGACTTAGTGGACTATCTTAAGTGTTTCCCCTATTTTAAAAGGGGGGGAACCTTACAATTGGTATCAGAGCCGATCTTAGCTCCTAGGAATTGCCATTTAAGGACTGTTTTGCAATGAATGTTTTACCTAACATAATGCTAATTAATAAAAACATCCTACTAAAACAAACAAGTTGAATTGATGTTTGAATGATTGTAGGAAGAGGAAGATGCCTACTAGAAGTTTCTAGTTTTCCAATGCATCTTCGAGACTGCTAGTCACTCCTCAAATTTTGAGTTCCGTGACACCATGGTGCAGATACTAGAGAAGATGTCCCTCCCTCATTTCTCTCGTATTGAAAGAGGATGGGGTAGAGATTTTTGGAGTCATGGGCTGAGATATTTCTTCATTCGAGCAGATCGAATTGGGAACCTTACCACCGGCCTAAAGCGGATTCGTTGGATTGAAAAGTTGAAGATGATCCGTTTATTTTGGTTCGTCGTCGTCGGTACCCCCAGGGCCGACACCTCTGTGACTATAGATGGGATTTGCATACCTCAAGATCGTTGGGTGTATGACCAAGTGATGCAGGTCTTACCTGCTGACAGAGTAGCTGTGTTGGGACCTACCCCAATCTAGAGTCTACCACCCTTACCATCAGTTTTTAGAGTCTTAGAAACTACAGCGGAACCCCCATATTTCACCTATGTGGACCGCTCTACCCTTATGTCATAGTCAAGCCTAGGAATTTCCCTTGATGGCAAAAAAGAATAATAATATTAGTCTCAAATCTTTGTAATAAAACTCGTCCTTGTAAATATTTGGAAATAAAATGATTTCAATGTTTTACTCTCCAAAATAAGCGTTGTGCAAATATGAATCTTGTAATCTTAAAATTGTTTTTACAATGATGGCCAAGATGATCACCCTCCACTTTCCAATGCGCTTTACACTGATATCCAGGAGAAGAAGC
This sequence comes from Cibotium barometz, assembly GCF_041138505.1. Taxonomy (NCBI): domain Eukaryota; kingdom Viridiplantae; phylum Streptophyta; class Polypodiopsida; order Cyatheales; family Cibotiaceae; genus Cibotium; species Cibotium barometz. The sequence goes on from NC_141099.1 coordinate 8,134,276, forward strand.
TCTTGCTCAAGCAAATGCAACCTCCCTCCTTTAAAGGAGAAGGTTCAAAGATTGAGAAGGATACTGAAGTCTGGATTGAAGCGATGGACGATTATTTCTCTGCCGCCGTACTGGAGTAGCAAATCAGTCTATGCTTGCATGGTTTTGCCTCATCGGAGATGCTAAACTCTGGTGGAAACAGTGGTGCCGTGACAAGGGAGTCACCAAGCATTCTCAAACGTAGACATCAAGCAGGCCGTGAAGGAAAGATATCTTCCCCCATCCCATGAATCCATAAAGATGAATGAGTTTTTTAGTCTTAGTAGGCAGTGCAGCTTAACTCTTGAGGACTACTATTCCAAATTTATCACTCTTCGGAAGTATGCCCCAGCTATGACTACTTCCTAGCAAGTGGCTCATTTCTGCCAAGGGTTAAATGAACCCTTAGATTTCCGCCTTGAAGCAATGAGGCCAAGCACATTACAGGATGCTCTCATACGAGCAAAGCCCCTTGTGAAAGAAATGAGGGGACTGACAAACCTAAGCATAAAAAGAGATCTTACCTTGAGGCAAATCCTAAAGATCAACCCTACAAGAAACCCCAATAGAATTTCCCCTACTACAACAGAGGGTGACAAGGCAACTCTTTTGTCCCCCGCTCTCGTATGCTGCTTCTTCCAGAGAAAGCCCTCTGTGTTTTGAGTGAAATGAGCTGGGACACTTTAGGGCCAACTGTCCTAAGATAGCAACATCATTTCCCCAAGGTGGCAGAGGAGTGAGCTTGTACAGAACAATATCTTTTTCTTTTCTCACTTATACTTTTTAGATAAAAAACCTGGTTTATTTGGCAAGCTAGAAGAGATCCCCAACCCCCCTCTTAACAATCTCGAATGGCCCAAACTTGATGCTTGGACCATCTTATGCTTAAAGTTTAAGATGGTAAGTGATATCAAGACATCACTCAAGTTTTCAAAGGCATCTAGGTCAGTAGGGCTAAATTGGTTTTGTCCTTTACATGTTTTTGTGCACATGTTCAATTCCATGCCAATGCACCAAACGAAAATAATGTATATTTGTAAGGAGGTACGGTCTAACCTCATTCAAGGATTACTAGGAGAGGGTTGGGAGGTTAATGAGGGGTCACATCAAGATGATGTGTACAAGTGCAATGTAGTAGATTCTACAGTGTCTTTCAGGTTCTTGAAGGCACGCTCTATTTTGTATATGCGTCTGCACTACCAAAGATGGATGCAAAAGCACGAGACATGGATCCAAATTCAAGCCTCAGAAGAAGAAATTGTGCCTATTGAGGTAGCTGTGATGATGAAAAATGGATGTATTGAGCGAGTGGCAGCAAGCAATCATTGGAGCCTAGCAGACCTGTGTCAACACTTTAGCATCATGGGCTTCGACAATGTGGAAGAGTCAAGCTTCAAGTTGATGAGAAGAAATGTATATTTGATTCCACTACATGTCTAGAATTAACCCTTACACTTTCTGGTTATTGTGCCACTTTCTATATTTTTACAGATTGGGAAGCATAAGGAGGGGACAACCATGGTCTCAGAATCATGGCAAATGGGGGACCTTGAATTTTTAGCAGCAAGGTGCATAGCCCTATCAACACATAGTAGGCATGTGAAAGAGCTTGAAGATGAACTGGGTATATGGGAAAATAGCCTCTGTTGTTCTGATGCACGTGAGGGGAAAGAGTTTCAAGATCGAGGTGAAGACAATGATGAGCTTTCAAGTCAACAAGGAGATGGAGATCAACATGAAGTAAATGTCACACAAGAGGCAAAAAATGAAGACATTATAATAATTTCAAATTAGATGACATGCTTGTAATTTGGTAGTAGGCTCTTTTTTAACCCCTCTTTATTTAATTGAAATCTTAATATTTAATTTCAAATTAGATTGACATGCTTGTAATTTGGTAGTAGGCTCTTTTTTAACCCCTCTTTATTTAATTGAAATCTTAATATTTTTGCAAACTATGATTTTTTTGTCTAGCGGTCTAGTGTGAGAAGGCCAAACTTTAAATTTTACTATAAATAGGCCAAAGGTGCCTTCTTTCTCATTTTCACGTAACAGAAACCAAGCACAAGCTCACACTATCTTTTTGCATTCACACATGGCAACCCACTTTGACGAATTCTACGAGTTCCTCTCCACCACCCCATGGGCGAGCAAGAGCGAGCTCTTTGCCATGTTCTGACGTGAAGTCGACTTTGAAAAGTCACTCGCCCTTACGTCCCAACATTATGAGACACAGACTGCATACATGGAGCAATACTTGGCTCCCCACTCCATCTCCTTTCCCCATTTCCCCAATGATCGATGGGTGCTTGTTGAGTTGCTTAAGTATATTCAACAATACACCCGCTCCTACATCCAGTGCCTTGAACACTTCATCGACATCTGCATCCTCGCAGGAGCTTACTGTACCTTCAATAAGCAAGAGGTGAAGAGGTTGGGGAGGGGAAATTTAGGAACTAGGTTCCTCTCGTGGCTTGCCACTTTTGCATTCCTCCTCAGCGAGATGAGGATTTGGATGAGGAGCTAGAGATGCTTGCATTACAGTTGGCAGGGTATTTGAGGGATGACAAGGAAGTGAAGGCACTAGGTAAGTACGAGTGCTGATGTGGAAGAGCATCTTGCATCAGAGCACTTTCCAGAGGGTGCACAATCTGTAGTTGAATAGCCCGTTGTAGTGGAAGATGCGGGGCCATCTTCCCCACACGAGGAGAGCAAGGTGCTGCGCCAGAGCTTGAGATTAATCTCTTGAGCACCATTCTGGTGTGGAAGGTGAAGAATACTTATTTCTTCATCACATGACCTTGAAAAGGCAGCTGGCTTGAGAATGGATGAATGCTTGGGCATTATATGCATGCTATGTGAGGTGGACCTTGATACGCCCAAACCTCGGTCATCACCTAGATAGTGTCATATTACCCCTTGGAGAATCTATCGTAGCAGAGACAGTTGCTTTGGTCAAGGATAGTGTGGCTGAGAGACTGCAGAGCAAGTCCTAGTTCCAGAGGAGGAATTCACAACCTTACAAGATAAGCTAGAGGCTGAAAAGGATACCCTTGCTGGTGGAGTGATGGAGGAGACCAAAGCACCTAAAAAGGATGAGGCTAAGTCCTCAATTGACCTCTTCACCCCCACCAGCACTTTGGCAAAAGAAGACATTGAGCAAGAGGTAATAATCTACCTTTTACAACTTAGAAACATTTGTAATTATGTATAGGAAAATATTTTAAATATTCCTTTGATTTCAGAGGGTGGTTGAAATAGACACATTTGCTAGGAGAGGCGGGCGACAGCAGAGACCAGTCCAAGGTCCATGGACATGATGCTACGTTGGCGCACTATCTTGGTCGGCTTCCTGTGGTGGATGGCATCACCATCATCCACAAGGACTACACTCCTCAATCTGCCTTCACTCTCTTCTTTTTGAAATCCCTCTCTAAGGTGCTCTGTGTAACCTCTATGGCACAGAGCACCAAATGTATAGTTTTGATTAAAAAATCCCTTATCTTTGATGTTTTTGGTTTTGGATTTAGGGGTAAGCTTCTTGCTCGTATAGGTATAGCCAAAAGCATAGGCATAGAGGATCCTCAAGAAATAGCCCAATCACTCCTTGAGCACGCTCTGCCTAATAAAATAAGAGAAGGAAGCTCAATATTGTAAGAAAGCTTTTGTGAAGATGATGTATCACGTCTTATTATGAATACAATACAGTTTTTGCAAACTTATTTTCATCAAGTATATCATTGTTTTTCCTAGTTTGTACCATCAATTTCTTTGTAAATGTATTAGAAATGACCCTAGGGGCCTGGGGGAGCAATACCAGAACAGTGCGAATTTTGAGCCTACACCACTGTTGTAGAGTCCAAATTCGCACTGTTCTGGCACAGCTTCCCTAGCCCTCCAGGAGCAATTCTAATACATTGGATGATAAATAATGTATTTTTCCACATGATTAAAGGTGTTTTCATCTTGTAAACTATTGTTTCTCACAATCAATGTACTTAATTTCTTTGTAAATGCATCAAAAATGACCCTCGGAGCTTGGGGGAGCAGTGCCATAATAGTGCGAATTTTGAGCCTGCATTGCTGCTATAGAGCCCAAATTTGCACTATTCTGGCACAGCTTCCCCAGTCCTCTAGGAGCAATTCTGATGCATTGGATGACAAACAATGTATTTTTACACATGATTAAAGGTATTTTAATCTTGTAAACTCACAACAATCAATGTAAACTTCATTATAAATGCATTAGAAATGCATTAGAAATGGCTAGGGAAGTAGTGCCAGAACAGCGCAAATTTTGAGCGTACATCGCTGCCCGGTGCAGAGCCCAAATTTGCACTATTCTGGCACAGCTTCCCCTGCCCTTCAGGAGCAATTCTGATGCATTGGGATGACAACAAACAATGTATTTTTACACATGATTAAAGATGTTTTTATCTTGTAAACTACTGTTTCTCACAATCAATGTACTCAACTTCATTATAAATGCATCCGTGTACTCAACATCATTATAAATGCATCAGAAATAATCCTGAGTGGCTAGGGGAGATGTGCCAGAACAGTGTGAATTTTTAGCCTACATCGTTGCGCTGTAGAGGCCAAATTCGCAATGTTCTGGCATAGCTTCCTCAGCCCTCCAGGAGCATTTCTGATGCCTTGACACCTAGAGATTGTAAGCAAAACTTAAAATTTAAATTATCAAAAGGTTACAAATGAAAGCTAGATAGGCTTGTTACAAGGGGATTTGAAACAAAAGAGTTGCTTCAAGAAGCAGGTTAACATCTAAGATCTCTAGATCGTATTGCGCTCACCTCGAATATGCCGAGCTAGTTGCATGTCCTTGGCAGAAATGGTAATCCTCTTTGCATGTATTGCAAAGGAGGTTGGTAATCCTCTTTGCATGTATTGCAAAGGAGGTTGGTGTCTTCAAAAAGACCAACAAGGTAAGCCTCGGCGGCTTCTTGCAATGCCACGGAACTCAATTCTGTATCGTTGGAGAATCTCCTTGACTGTGTGAGCGAAAGGGGATCTTCTTATCACCAACTCAGTGTTCCTCTGATAAAACTTGATTTCTTGTAGATCCCTATGTCCTTCGCACATCCTTCTCCTTGGAGCTCTCTGTGTTATGTTGGTGTGTTGGTGGCGAGGTTGGGACTTCCTTGGCTTGAAGAGCTTGACCTTTCTGCGCTTGTGCGCACTTGCAGTAACCTCCCCTTGATGTCTCTCATAGTCTGAATCCTCCTCCTCCTGCTATTGTGGTACCTATATATCAAGTTCCTCCTAGGGGACCCTGTCCTGGTAGTAGGGTCTTGCCACTTGTGGTGATGCGCAATGTAGGAATGTTTTCACCAACCCAGTCGCACTGCTCATCAAAGTCTCTGTCTTGATCTTTGGGGTGGCTGCATTGTGGGGTCTCCTTCTTCACGTGCTTGCTCCCACTAGAAGGGCCTGCATGTGTGTGCGTTGGTGTTGCTGTGGGAGGAGGGCTGGACTCTGGTGATCCCATTGGGCATGTCCTAGAATCCCAGGGGTCACTCTCTTCCGTGTTGTCACTAGTATGTGGTCCTTGGGTGCCTTGCATTGTGTTTTGTGAAGGCATGGTAACACGTGCGGTGTTCTTGGTACGTGCCATATCCATGTATGACTATGCTTACTGTGCTAACGTGATGATGTGCTGGTGTCCTTACATGGGTGCCTACGTAGATCTTGAGCTCAAGCTCTCTAAAAAAGTGAAATGAAAATGAAGTGAGTGAAGGAACTATTAATAGTGTTTTTTTAGGGCAAAAAAAAAAACCTAACTAAACTTATTTTCTTAGCCTTATTACATCTAGCCCGATCCGATCGGACTCGTAAGTCACATGGTCAGATCAAGGAAGAGACTTGCACTTGGATCATAGGGACCAACGCCTAGCCTTCCACCTATCTTGCATTTGGTTGTTCCTCATCTTCATTTCAGTTGACTCGGTTGGATATATTGCATCTTCCTGTTACTTCTTCCCTTTCTTGGGACCTTTTGAGGCATCCTTCCCAATAGAACCAACCTTCTGCATACCTTTTCCATTTGTCTTTTTCAGCCTAGGAATATCAATCTGAGCATTGTAGTATGGACAAGGCCATCCTGATGTCGTGCCTTGAGCACAACGCATCATGCATTTAATTGTCTTCAAATCTCCCCTAAGATGCCAATCCACCTTGAAATTTCCTATGTTTTCTACATCTAAAAGTTGACCATCAATTTGCTTTTTGATTACATGTGTTATCTAGGGAGTCCTTTCAAACATCCATGTTAATACCTCATGTGTCTCCTTCGGTACCTCAAATGCACCAAGCCACTAGACCTCTTTCTCAGATTGCACACTAAAACTTGGTTTGGTAGTCTTTTCCCATGCACATATCATGGCCTCATTCATGAGTGTAATGCTCATACGTTCCAACTTCCGACCTTTCACAATTTGGCACTCATTTAGCTTGAGCACAAATGAAAGTGTGCTCCCCAAAACTTCAAATAAACGGTAATTTACAATATTCAAAACAAAATAATCGTATTCCTTTTATACTGAAAAACATGAATAGTAGCAATTGCAAGTTCTCACCTTCTGGTGAAAGACCATAGAACTTCACCATAGCTTATTATAGTCTCTCAATATATGAACAAAGATGTAATTGTAAACATCATAGTGAAATTATGTACTTGTTGTCTTGCTTTTCTTTCTACTCGACCCTGTGTCTAATTCTAGTGTGTCCTCAACATGATAAAACCATCCTATAGCTCATTGTATATCATCATTATTGATACACTTCACATTGTGAATCACCTTGAGTGTAGGAAATGAAGTGCCAGTGATCCCTTGTCTTAGAAATGCATCTTTTACATTGCTTAGTACCCTTTCATGCTGATTCCAGCTGCATCACAAGCATGTTGAATTGATGAAGAATCGATGGAGGTGGTAATCTCGCTCACCACATTGTTGACAACAGCTTGGCGTATTTTAGGACGATAAGGGTCTAGTAATAATTGAGAGAATATCCTTGGTATTCAGAATGGCTTTGACCAAATCCATCCATCCCTCTTCATTAGAACCACACACCTCTTGCAAAAAATTCATGGCAGAACACAAATCATGACTATTTTATTTAGTGTGCATAATGAAAGTTTATGTTACTTACTTTGTTGTACGAATCCTTTTCTTCTGTACTCCACCTTTAAATGTAAGAGATTCCAGCCAGTCTTTTTGCATTCACGAGCACCATTTGGCATTGCTTTGAGACGTTTGATAAGTTTCTCTAGCCTTTGAATCTTTGCATCCTTCTCCACGTTCTCTGCGAGGATCTCTTTCATTTTATCTGATGATGTTTTAAGTACTTCTTGACATTGTAAAAGGGTGAATTGTGATGCTTGAAATTGAGAGTGGAGAATATGGGTTTGCCAAGCTCCACTTGTAGTCAATCTTCTGTAGTATCCTAACAAGCCAAGCTCTCCTTCACCAACAAATTGCATAAAAGATGGTAAATTGCGAAAAGGAGGGTTTGTTCTTAATGGAGGGTCAAATGGATAGAGACGCCCATCAACCCAAAGATCTACATTTTTCTCCTTAGCTATCCTATGAGCTTGGCCAGATTGTGCATCAGTAGGATGGGTTTTTTTTGAGCTACCATACTCTTCAGGAATACGAATGTGTAAATCAACCTTCCATTTTCTAGCTTTACAAGGGGCTACACACACAGCTTGCAAAGGCTCCATAGCTAAGCAGAGGAAGAAACTAAAGCAGAGAGATCCTCAGAGGGAAAGAGAGAGAGAGAGAGAGAGAGACAGAGAGAGAGAGAGAGAGAGAGAGAGAGAGACTGTTAAAACTTTACTGTTGGAGGTTTGTTGTTGGAGGTTTAACACAAATCTGTTTTTCTGAGTAGAAAATGATATTTTTGATATACAAATATACTAACATAGAGTTTTTCATCAATAAATTACATTTATGAGAAAAAAATTTTAAAAAAATACTTTTTGGGGTCCCCACAATTTCGGGATCTGATGGATGTAGTGGTTCTTGACAGTTAGTTATGTTTATGGGGTTGTGGGGACCTGACAGTTAGTTATGGATGTACTAGCTCTTGATAGACTTCTGATGTGACCTTTGAATTACAAGCTTTTTGGAAAGAAAAATATATTTTCATCATACATATTGGTTGCGTGGTGTTTTTTCCACCTCAAAATGTTAAAAAAATGCAAAATGCAAAATTTTCGCTTTTTGGGGCCCACCTAAACACGAGAATGTTTTGCTGCTGTGGAAGGGAGATATGGTGGGAGTTAAAAATGCATCACAGTGCATGAAATAGTGGCCATGGGGGCATCCAAGAATGGCCCAAGGGCCATTCTTGCATGACCCCAAGGGGCCATGGGTGCATCCAAGAATGGTCCTAGAGCCATTCTTTTCCATGCACAACATGAGGAAGAATGGCCCTAGGGCCATTCTTGCATGACCCAAGGTCATTTTTGGGATGGCCATGGGGCATCCAAGGGCCATTCTTTTCATGCACAATAGGTGTAAGGTGTTGAGATATCAAGCTCATCTAGTGAGGCGGTGGACCGTGATGACCCGCCTGGGGGATAGGCCCCACACTTACACCATTGGCATGGTTGGTGAGATCATGGGTGATATGTGGCCAGTGGGATGACAGGCTATGTGAGCCATTCTAGAGACTGGCACAGTTATAGCGCCAGCTCATTTAGTTGAGTTCACACTATAGAGAACCTTATTATGTATTTGGTTGAGTACCTTTTCATATTTGTGTGTACTCTTATCTTTGTATATGGTGTGTTGAGTGTTGTGTGAAGAAGAAGAAGATTTTCAGCCTCTCACCTTGTGTGTTCTCTTTTAGGGTTTTGTGAGTAAGTGTATGCTTTGCAAGAGCTCAAGCTCTCTTCTCCCCTGCATCTTTTCATGGTATCAGAGCCTGGTTCATGCGAAGGGCTAAGCTGCAGGCAAGAGAAGCACAGGAAGTGGTACGAGGTTTTGCCATATATATAGGCAGTGATGTGTGTGAACACACTTAGGACCGCCGGGGTACTTTTTCCCTCTTTAAGAGGTTTTTTCCCCCAGCTTGTATATACGCCCATTATTCTAGGGCTAACTTATCTTTGTACATTGACACATTCTAATACACTGTGTGTTGTGTGCATTCTTGCTTCTTCTTCTCCAAGCTTTGTGTGCTTTTCTATAACCCTAATTCCAACAATTGGTATCAGAGCAGGCATTGGATCCTAGGGCTACGTTGCTAGCACCCTCCGACTCACGTTCTCCGATTGAGGTGAGCTTTCACAAGCGCTTGCAGGTCCCTATACTCTGCAGATAACCCCGTAGGGTTTTGTGTTCTCAGAAATTGCATCTGAGGTCGTTTCGGGCTCCGTTTTTGCATTACAACTTCGGTACAGGTGTTTTCGTCATTTTGTGCAGAAATTTTGACAGTGCAGTTTTTTGCAAAACAGGCATACGTATTCTATTGTGGACCGTGCTACGTAGCACGAGTTGTTTTTTGTTCAGTCTTTGCTTCATTACAGGTAGCTTTTGCATCAATTTCAGTCAGTTGGCCATGGCTGATAACAGCAATGATGTATTTCGCATGTTGTCTTTGCTGATGACAAATTGGATGGAGACAGCAACTACCCACTTTGGGCATACATGATGCAGCATGTTTTGGTTACAAAAGGAGTGTGGAACATTGTGCAGGGTATGGATGTACGTCCAGGTTCTGTGGATGTAGGATCTGTTGAGGATGTGCAGGTTCTAGCAGTCTACTGTTGCTGCTGTTTTACCCACTACTGAATAAGCTCATTGGGATGGTAAAGATGCGCAGGCTCATGCCTTGATTACACTTTCTGTCAAACGTAACATCACTCCACATATTCGTTCAGCTAAAATAGCAAAACAGGCTTGGGATATTCTAGCTGGTTGTATGTAGGTCGTAACGAGGCAAAAATCTCTTACCTGCATAAAGAGATAGAATCAAAGATTATGCAGGAAGATGATGAATGAATGTTTTTCTTGCTGAGATTAAAGATGTCAAGGAACAATTGATTTCTGCAGGTGAGATTATTCCTGATCATTCTCTTGTGCAGACTGTTCTTGATGCTTTACCTGAGTCATATCAGACTTTTGCTTCCACGTGGAGACTTGTTACTCACAGGACAGACCTGATGTTGTCAAGTATGATACTTTAGTCAACAAGCTCTTGCAAGAAGCGCAGTCTAGGCAAAATAGGGCTAGGTAGCGTCATGCAGTTGATAAGGCATTTGTTGCTGCCCAGCAGAGAAGAAGTGGTAAGGCAGTCCCTTCCACTGTTTCTTCTCCTATTAGTAGGTCTGCAACTTCTTCTACTTCCACAGGTAGCAACAATAGGTCTGAGAAGGCTCTTGATAAAGGTAAGAAAAAGATCAAGTGCCACTATTGTAAGGCAACTGATCATATCATTAAGAATTGCTCTAAGCTAAAGGCTAAAGAGGCAAAGAAGAAAGAGTCAAATGTAACCACAATAGCGGATGCTTCTACAAATGCAGATTCTGTAAATGTTGTGCTGCAGGATACAGAATGGGTGTTTAGCGTGTATTGCCAGTATGACCCATCTATACATGATGCATGTTTGGTAGTTTATGTTGACTCTGATGTATGGTATTTTGACAGTGGTGCTACAAAGCACATTACCTCGCATTGTGATATGTTCACTTGTCTTGAGGTTGTCTCTTAATGGGAATACTGTCACATGTGCCAATAATGCTTCTTACCCAATGAAGAGCATTGGTAAAATTATGCTTATTGCTGCAAATGGCAGTGCTTTCACACTTTCAGATGCTTTGTATGTGCCAGGGATAAAGAAGAATCTATTGTCTGTCTCTGCGCTTGCTAGACTTGGACTTGTAGTCAAATTTGTGGATGACAGATGTATTGTTTATGATTTGACTTCTGGTGATAGGATTATTGCATCTGGCACCTTGTTTCGTGGGGTGTATAGGCTCAATTCTTATGACAAGTGTGTGGAAGATTCAACAAATGCATTTTCTGATGAAAAGGCAGTTTTAGATACAAAACTATGGCATGCTCGTTTTGGTCATCTGAACTTTGCTAGTTTGCTGCGTTTGCAAAAATTTGATATGGTTGCTTCATTGCCCCCTCTTGAGGCACCATTGAAACATGTTTGTGAAGGCTGTATTTTGGGCAAAACGCAGTGTTTTGGGTTTCCAAAGGAAGGTTCTGTGCGGGTTGTAACTTGTACATAGTGATGTATGTGGGCCTATGCAAACTCCGTCATTTGGTAAATACTTGTACTTCGTGACTTTCATTGATGATTACTCAAGGCATGCATGGGTATATCCATTGAAGGCAAAGTTTGAAGTGTTTTTGTGCTTCAAACAATTTTTGCTTATGGCTGAAAATGTATCCAATTGTACTGTGGGCACCCTCCGTTCTGATCGAGGGAGGGAGTACATGTCTAAAGAGTTTGATGCATTTTTGGCTAGTCGTGGGGTAAAACACCAATGTACAGTGCCGTATACCCCTCAGCGAAACGGTGTTGCTGAGAGGAAAAAAAGGTCACTTATGGAGATGGCACAATGTATGGTCAAGAGAGCCAAGCTTTGCCACATACGTTTTGGCTTGAGGGCTGTCATGTGTGCTACAAATTGTGTGCTGCAAATGTACTCAACAGGTGTCCCACTAAGGCCTTACAGTCTGTTACTCCATACGAAGCTTGGCATGGCAGAAAGCCTTCTATTGTTCACTTGCGTGTCTTTGGTTGCTTGGCCTATGCTTTAGTGCATGTGCAACAACGTAGAAAATTGGATGATAAGGCTGTCAAATGCATTTTTATTGGTTACAGTGCTGAGAGAAAGGGTTACAGACTGTATCATCCGCAGTCAAAGCGTATCTTGATTAGTCGAGATGTTGTTTTTGTGGAAGATGCTGTGCAGTCTTTGTTATCATGTACCAAAGATGATGATACAGCCTTTGACTATATCATCCGCAGTAGTCAAAGCGTATCTTGATTAGTCGAGATATTGTTTTTGTGGAAGATGCTGTGCAGCCTTTGTTATCATGTACCAAAGAGACAGGTGTGAGCTCACGGAATGTATTTGATACGTTGTTACCTCTGTTTACAAGTGGGAATTCAAATGTAAGTCCTAATGAGGCAAATATTCAGCCTATGCAGATTTCAAACGACATCATAGATCAGCCTATTTCTAATGCAGATTTACAAGATGTAATTTATGAGGATAGGGCTGAAAATGAGCAGGCTAGAGGTATGCCTAAATGGCTGGTGCAAACATTGCGTGATAGTAAAATTAATGCACCTATGTCTAGTCGTACTCGTTCAGGTTTTCAGCATGCCTCTTATGCATCAGATTGTTATGCTTTGGCTGTGTCTAGTATGTGTGAAGAGGAAGAACCTCTTTCATTTGATGAGGCAGCACAAAAATTAGAAAATTGGTTGGCTGCAATGCAAAGTGAATATGATGCTGAAGAATGGTACATGGTCTTTGTGTGATTTGCCTATTGGTAAAAAGGTCATTGGATGTATGTGGGTTTTTAAGTGGAAACGAAAGCCAGATGGCAGTGTTTGATCGCTATAAGGCTAGACTTGTTGCAAAGGGTTATGCTCAAGAAAAGGGCATTGATTTTGATGAGACCTTTGCTCCCACTTGTCGTATGACTACCATTCGTAGCATTTGTGCATTGGTAGCTCATAATGGTTAGAATGTACATCAGTTGGACATAAAGACTACATTCTTGAATGGAGATTTGCATGAGGAGGTGTATGTATCACAGCCTCGTGGTTTTGTTCAAAGAGGGCAGGAAAACAAAGTGTGCAGGTTGAAAAAGGCTTTATATGGTTTAAAGCAAGCTCCACAAGCTTGGTATGAAAAGATACATGCATATTTGACTGCACATGGTTTTCAGAATAGTTCAACGGAAAGCACTTTGTATATTAAACGTGTGGATGATGTACATCTAATCATTGCTCTCTATGTCGATGACATGCTGCTCACAGGACAAATGAGAGTCATATTGCTGATTTTAAGGCTGGTTTGAATGCCTCTTTTGAGATATCAGATTTGGGGCATTTGCATCATTATTTGGGGATACAATTTAAGCAGTGTGATGGAGGTATTGCTTTGTGTCAGACAAAGTATATTGAGACATTGTTGCGGAGATTTGGCCTTGAAGACTGCAAGCCTATTGCTACTCCAATAAAGACAGGTTTGAAGTTGAGTCTTCATGATGCTGGAGATCACTTTGATGTCACACTCTATCAGACAGCTGTTGGTTGCCTCATTTATGTATGCATTACGAGGTCGGACATTCAGTTTGCCAGTCTCACAGGTGAGCAAGTTTATGCATAGCCCAAGGTCTCAACATTGGAAGGCAGTTAAATGCATCTTTCGCTACTTGAGTGGCACCATACATCTTGGGCTGTTTTATCCCAAGGGGGATCGTTGTGCTACCACATTTACATGCTTTTTCGAGCTCAGATTGGGTTGGTTGCTATGACACAAGAGTGTCCACAAGTGGTTTTTGTTTCATGCTCGATAGCTCATGCATATCTTGGTTGAGCAAGAAGCAACCTACTGTGGCCACTTCTAGTTGTGAAGCTGAGTACAGGGCAGCTTTCACAGCTATGGTTGAGTGTGTGTGGCTCAGACGGCTTATGGCTGACTTGGGTGTTGGACAGGAGTCTGCCACCTCTCTCTACACTGACAGCCAGAGCGCATTGGTAGTTGCGAGAAACCCAATTTTTCATGCTCGCACAAAGCACATTAAGGTGCATTATCACTATGTCAGGGAGAGACTCTCATTCAGCAGGAGAGATCAGCTTGGCATATGTGCCAACACAGGATAAACTCGCTAATCTTTCCACAAAGGTGCTCCCCTTTGTGGACTTTTTCGGGCATGGCACTTCCCTATACATGAGTGCCAGCTCTCATTCACACCATCACTCCCAGGGGGGATTTGTTGCTATATATATAGGCAGTGATGTGTGTGAACACACTTAGGACCGTTGGGGCACTTTTTTCCTCTTTAAGAGGTTTTTTCCCCCGGCTTGTATATACGCCCATTATTCTAGGGCTAACTTATCTTTGTACATTGACACAATCTAATACACTGTGTGTTATGTGCTGTGAGATCCCTATTCCCACCGAGCAACGGATTCAGGATACTAGCAGCGGAAGTAGCACTTCTCGCGCAGGACAGGGGTCCCACATTCGGGGCCTCACCCACGGATATCCGGATAAGAGACTAATCCGTCGGTTGTTCCAAAACCGGACCCGAAAAAACTTTCTTTACCGAAAAGCACGGGTGATTCCACCAGGAAAACTTTTTACTCTAACGTAGTCAAGATCATTTCTGATCAAGCTGATCCAATTGCATCTTCAAGATACTTGATCGGATCAAGGAAGAAACTTGCACTTGGATCATTGGGATCAATGCTTTTTTCCCCATTCAAGAGGCACAGCCATTGATTCCTATCCATAGAACAATTACTGTCCGGGATTTACTTTATCTATCGTAATAACAGAACTTGAGTCTCGATTTACGGATCCATCAGTCCAACCTAACCCCATCCGCCGATCCCATGGGTTAGCCAACCGCCCAACCACTGTAGTGATGGGATCCAATTAAGAATTTGGTTAGGTTTTGTCCCGAGTACCAAGGAAAAGAGTTCCAAAGCCCCCATAGCCGAAAGTTCATGCAAAAATAAAACTAGTCACACCACTTACACACCCAATATGAAATTGCCTTTTCACAGATTCAACCAGTTTTAAAACAATCCTTTAATAAAACCATAGTATCACTGATCACCATCTTCCAATTTATCCGGTTGAGTAGGGAACTTCCATCTATAAAAAAAATTCTTTGTTTAAAAATTCTTCATTAAAGAGGCTTACGGAATGAAAATACATTATGAAAAATGCTTTTTTTTAATTTTTATTATCAATTTATGATAAGAATTTGCTTATCCATATTAGTTTTAAACCGGCTCTGATACCAACTGTGAGATCCCTATTCCCATCGAGCAACAGATTCAGGATACTAGCAGTAGAAGTAGCACCACTCACGCAGGACAGGGGTCCCACATTCGGGGCCTCACCCATGGATATCCGGATAAGAGACTAATCCGTCGGTTGTTCCAAAACCGGACCCAAAAAAACTTCCTTTACCGAAAAGCAGGAGTGATTCCACCAGGAAAACTTTTTACTCTAATGTAGTCAAGATCATTTCTAATCAAGCTGATCCAATTGCATCTTCAAGATACTTGATCAGATCAAGGAATAAACTTGCACTTGGATCATTGGGATCAACGCTTTTTTCCCCATTCAAGAGGCACAGCCATTGATTCCTATCCATAGAACAATTATTGTCCGGGATTTACTTTATCTATCGTAATAACAGAATTTGAGTCTTGATTTACGGATCCATCAGTCCAGCCTAACCCCATCCGATCCCATGGGTTAGTAGCCAACCGCCCAACCACTGTCGTGATGGGATCCAATTAAGAATTTGGTTAGGTTTTGTCCCGGGTACCAAGGAAAAGAGTTCCAAGGCCCCCTAGCCGGAAGTTCATGCAAAAATAAAACTAGTCACACCACTTACACACCCAATATGAAATTGCCTTTTCACAGATTCAACCAGTTTTAAAACAATCCTTTAATAAAACCATAGTATCACTGATCACCATCTTCCAATTTATCCGGTTGATTCTTAATTTTCCCATCATTCCTTCATCAGAGTATCTATGGCATCATTGGCAACTAGGACGCTCACCACCTGTCCACTCAGGGGCCGTTTCCTAGTTCCTAGCCCATAATACTCGGCAATATAATCACTTATCAAGATGGACTCTCGTTGAAGATCAGCAAGATCAACCAACAGATCCATATAAAGAGCCATGGACTCATCCGTTGTTGAGGACCAGCAAGGTCAGTCAACCAGATCCATGCCCGGTTCCAGAAAACAACTCTTACTCCTTGTTCCAATATCTTCCTCGACGCACGCGTGGGTATCCTGGGTGACCCAGAGCCCGAGCACCGTATGGTCAGCACCCTCTAGGATCCTTCGTCTCGCAGGTGACCTAGCGCTTCACTCATAGGCCGCTTTCTTAGCCCCTCATCCACCGTACACCGGAAGCTCACCATTTTAATCGCACCGAGGCTGGTCAAGACCTCGGTCGACCTTGCTACGCGAGACGTCCTCCATTGACTCTCCGTCTCAGCAGTTGCAACTTTATCAGTTAGGTCTCCACCACGACCTTAATCACAAGATGATCAAAATGCTTTCCCAGCATTCTTGACATAAAACAGTCATTTACAAACAGCATTTACAAACAGTCACAAAATACAGTTTCTATATCGAATTCCGTCTTTCCACATTATCCCTCCTCAATCCACATTACTTATTCCACATTCCCTTCATATGTACTCGTTCTCATCCATTCATTCATATCAACGACACATTATTTTCCATACACATTCACCTTCATTATTCTTCATACACAATCCATGCATACATCCATTTTCACATCCTTATTTATACATCCACATCCACATACATACATCCATACATACACATCCACATGCATACATTCACATCTACATGCATACATCCATACATCCATTTCCTCATTCCCATTCCTATAACCCCATACGCCTTCTCATCTATTCTTTTTCATCACATCCATTCTCACCCTATCACAACCCATATACATCTTATCCCATCACATACATTTCTTACCTCATCCCATACACATCCTATCACTTCTTAACTTATCTTATCCCATCCTAACTCATCTCATATGCATCTTATCATATCTTATCACTTCCCATATCTTTTTATGCATACCTCTATGCATGAAATTCAATTATGCTAAAAGTAACACTTTTATAATAAAATATTCATCTCTTATGCATACCTCTATGCATGAATTTCAAATATGCTAAAAGTAACACTTTTATAATAAAATATTCATCTCTTATGCATACCTCTATGCATGAATTTCAATTATGCTAAAAGTAACACTTTTATAATAAAATATTAATCTCTTATGCATACCTCTATGCATGAATTTCAATTAAGCTAAAAGTAACACTTTTATAATAAAATATTCATCTCTTATGCATACCTCTATGCATGAATTTCAATTATGCTAAAAGTAACACTTTTATAATAAAATATTCATCTCTTATGCATACCTCTATGCATGAATTTCAATTATGCTAAAAGTAACTCTTTTATAATAAAATATTTATCTCTTATGCATACCTCTATGCATGAAATCTAATTATGATAAAAGTAACACTTTTATGTTAAAATAATAATCTATTATACATACCTCTATGCATGAAAATCAATTATGCATAATATAAAAATCAATTTCTCTATGAATATCTTCAATTAATCTAGGATGATAATTCCTAGAATATGGTAGGAAGTCCTCTTTTCATGCTTTGAATGAAATTATTTTATGCGTAATTTTTATAAAAATTTTGCCATAGCTCCGCTGCTATGACTGATAAATCTTAATTTTTTCTAAGGGATAAAGCTTATCATTAAGAAATAATTAGAATGATCCCTAATTGGATCAATAATCCATAATGGATTGAATCATCAATATTCATGAAATACATAAACTAAAAGCATAGAAAAAAGCTATTAATTTGACCTCAAGTATAGATTAATCTTGGATTAAGGAAAAGCTTTATGAAAAGCTTCATTTGGATTGAGAATGGGTCATGAGTATGACCATTTCTTGAGTGAGAGAGAGAAATTTCATAAAAACCATTTGAATTAAGCATAAATGAAAACTTATGTAATTCTTAACTATCATTAATCAATTAGCTTCAATAGCAATCATTAAATTATGTAACTCTACCATTCAATTAGCTTCAATAGCATTCATCAAATTATGTAACTCTTCACTACCATTCATCAATTAACTTCAATAACATTCAAAAACCATTCCAATTAAGCTTCTCAAGCTTGAGAGGGGTTGAGAAGAGAGAAACATTGAGAAATTATAGAAAATGATCAAAATTCACTAATTACCTTACAAATTGCTTGATTCTTTGTTCACGATAGAGGCCCCCAACCAATCAATTGGTTAAGTATGTTGATGGAGCTACCAATGGGGATTGAAGAAAGAGGAAAGCTCCAAAAACTAGTGAATTATTAATGAATTCACAGTTCTTGGCTTAGGTGGAGTAGAGTAACGATGCATAAACACTACATATTTTTCAACAAGGGGGAGGCTTCTATTTATAGGAAAAATTGAGCTCCTAACCAAACAAACTGATTCTAGAATTTTCTAAATCAGTTTGGTCAATATTTGACCATTTTTAGGTCAGTTAAGCTAACTTTTTGGAACTAGACTTGAATGAGGAGAGAGGAGAGATGAAATATCTCAATTTTTATGAGTTTAAAACTCATTCAAGCATGTGAAATATGCACCTCCTTTAAAGAACTCCCCTTCCTTACATATGCGTCAAAATGGAATCATTATACTCAAAATATCTCATATTTTTAATATTGCTCATAGTTTTTTACAATAAACCTTGTACATTTTCAACTCTTCATCTTATGTGAAATATGCACCTCCTTTAAAGAACTCCCCTTCCTTACATATGTGTCAAAATGGAATCATTATACCCAAAATATCTCATATTTTTAATATTCCTCATAGTTTTTTACTAATAAACCTTGTACATTTTCAACTCTTTATCTTATGTGAGCATTTACTCATTTTTGGATACCCAAAATATCTCATATTTTTAATATTGCTCATAGTTTTTTACTAATAAATCTTGTACATTTTCAACTCTTCATCTTATGTGAGCATTTACTCCTTTTTGGGTATCTTCTTTTACAAATTGGATTTATCTCCTCCCTACACATGGATTGATGCTATTGGCCCATAGGAACCTTAATTGGACCATAATCCAAAAATTTCTGAAAATCTAGACCCTTAGGCTAAGGTCCTTTATACTCATCTCCAATTAATTCCAATTACACATTGGAAAGTTCTTTTTGAATTTCTGTTTCAGGGGAACTTATTTTAATAAGATGAGATAATTTTCTATCCAAAAATATTAAAAATCTGAATATTCTCTCTCTAGAATATTTTCTCTCTCTAAGTTAAAACAGTTAGAAACAAGTCTTTTATATGTCTGAAGAGGGATTGATTACAGGGAAAGATGCTGGACATTTTGAGAGGCTGGGGAGGAATCTTACATGTGCATTCTTGCTTCTTCTTCTCCAAGTTTTGTGTGCTTTTCTGCAACCCTAATTCTAACACGAGGATAAGAGATTCATTTACTCTTCCCTATTTGTGTTGGCCGACTACACCCTTGTTGGGAGCTCTACGGTCTCTGATTGAGGAGATTTCTTCGCGGGAGTAAAGCTATAGGGCAACTATACTGTCCTATCGGACTAAATTTTTTGTGCCAAAAGCGCGTTTTGGGTGCATTAGGACCTCCATTTTCCAGAAAGCAGGCGATTTCGAGCATTGCGGGTAAGTCATCGATTCTCTGCAGAACTGTGTTTTAAGAACTGCACGAAGACAGATTGGTTGTGCAGACATTGTGTGTGCTGAAAGGAGGTCAACAGTTGCCATTGGGTGTATGTATGCACTGTTGCGTGACGAGTGGACGAGTGAAGATCAATGCAAGGAGGCAACAAAAAGATGCTTAGGGCTCTTGTAAAGAGTTCCAAGTTGTAGATGAGTGTGGGAGTGGGCTTGACGATAATCCCACATGGGAGCTTTTGGGAGTTTTAGAGTTTTTGTATAAAAAGTGGCTCATTTGAGAGCTTAGACACATTGGGCTAAACTCATGTTTGAGCTCTCTTGAGACTAGCTCTCCCTCTTTTTCCATAGAGGTGCAAGCTCTTCTCTCTCCCCATTATGGTATGAGCAATGTTCTTTTTTTACTTCAATGCAATGCAATGAGATGATGTTTGTTTGTCTCTCTTCTCATGTCTATTCTCTAGTGTGCATGTTTCTTGTTGATAGCTTCAAGGTTTGTGTGCATGCTAGGGAAGTGAGTGTTTGAGAATGAAGGATGCTTTGAGCTTGTGTATGAATTAGCTTAGCTTTCTTCTTGTGTTGGATGCATGAATGAGTGGGATGATGAGTGAATGAGTATGGCAAGATTGAGCTTGTGTGTGTGTTAAGTCTATGTCAATAGTAGTAGTATTCTTAGCATTCTCTCCATGTGTGGACAAGCTTTTGTGCACCGGTACGGGTTGAATCCCTAGCTCCGAAAAGGGATGCAAATCCCATTGGATTGAGCTATACGTGGATCATGCTACTCTTGCTACAAGTGAGAGAGTTTTCCGTCTCTCCATTGGCGCCGCTGCCGGGGAGAAGACTCAAATCCGGTTGAGAGTGTGTGGAAACCACCACTATTTCCTCTTTTGGTTGCAAAACCATTGAGTGATTAGGTTAAGTTCGGGTGTGCAATCCCGGTGTGAGTGGATAAGGTTAGGATAAGAAAAACCCATTGAGCAGTTGAGGTTTCTCCCAGATTGTTTTTTATGTTTTATTGCTTTTATGCTTTTTCAAGTACCGTTCATTATGCTTACCTTCATTGTTTTTTGTCATTTCATGCTTTCATGCTTTTCGCTAACATGTAATTAGTAAAAAATAATAAAAGAGGTGCTGAAGGCCGGCAACAAGAAACTGGGCGGCTACAGGGCCGTTGAAGGGCAGAAAGAAGGGTGACTGGCCGTTGAAGGCTGTGTGGAAGAGAAAAAAAAGGCCGCTTAAGGCCACGAAAGCAAAGGCCAACAGTGGTGGCCGTCGAAGAGGAGAGAAGGGAGGTGTGGGAGGCCCAGGCGACCTGCGAGTGAGGTGGCCGAAGGCTGGCCGTAGAAGTAGGTGAGGAAGCAAAAAAAAGCCGAGCGAGCAAGAGGCAGCTGGCAGCTGGAGGCGGGGCAGCAAAAGGCTGTTGGAGGTGGCGTGGAGGCGACCGGCAAGAAGGCAGTGGTGGCCGGGCACCACAGCTTAAAGCAAAGAAGGTGTGGAAGCGTGGTGGCGACTGCACAGCAGTGCGAAGGCGAAGGCCCATGTGAGGGCTCTCCATTGGTTGACAGTAGGGCGAAGGCGAGGCGCAGAGGAGGAGGAAAGCGTGCAAGAAGCCGAAAGAGGTGGCTGCTGGCCGATGAAGGCGTGAAGACTGGCCGAAAGAGAAGGGCGGCCGTTGGCGTGGAGAGTGGCGGGCAGTGGTGAGCTTGCCGTAGGAGGCCATGTGGAAGGTGTGGAGGCGAAGCAAGCGTTGGCCAGGTAGCTGCTAAGCGGGCAGAGAAGGTGACTGCAGCTGCTGCGAAGGCAGAGGCGGCTGTTGCTGCAGGCAAAAGAGGCTGCTGCAGGCGGTAGAAGGTGAAGGGCGACTCAGGTCAAGTGACCGCAAGAAGAGTGGGGTGCTGGGAGCCAAGGTGAGAAGAGCTGGTGGCTGCAGCTGAGAGCAAGGAAGCGGTAGCTGCAGCTGTGAAGGCAAGCGAGGCGGTGGTAGACGTACGTGAAGGAAGCGAGAAGGCGGTGCCATCAGAGGAGCCAGCTGTGAAGGGCATTGAAGGCGGCGGCATCTGAGGTGGCCGGCGGTGAAGAAGGCGAATCTGCAGAGAAAGCGCTGAAGATAAGGTTAGTGTTTTTTTCCTTATTTTTTTATTTTTTTATTTATTTTTGTTAATTTCCTTGTTCTTTGTATTTTTTTGAAAGAAAAAATAAATAAATAAATAAATAAAAATTTTAAAAAAAAAAGAAGAGAAGAAAGGAAAAGAAAAAATATTTAAAAAATAAAAAAAAATATAAATTATGTGTTTATAAAAAAAATAATAATAAATAAATAAATTTATGTTTTATTTTGAGTCCATATTTTTTGCATAATTTGTATTTTTTTAAATTTTTGTAATTTTGTGCATAATTAGTATTTTTTAGCGTAATTCATATTTTTGTGTAATTAGAAAAAAATAATTAAAAAAATAAAAAATAAAAAAATATAGGATAGATATTTACACACATATTCATTTTAGTTGCATTTAGTGGTCAGGTAGGGTAAAATATATATATATATATATATACATAAATATATATATATATATATTTATTTAAAAAAAGAAAAAAAGAAAAAAAAACAACAAAAAAAACCAAAAAAATTTGACCTTATGCACTTGCGGTCGGGACGTCACATAGACACTGCCATAGGGCCTAGGGCACCTTCTAGAGTACCTACGCAGGGAAGCGGGACCCAATCGGTAGGAAATTTGGCAGATATTGCTGAAACCTTTTTTCTGAATCCCAATCTGATACCCTTTCCAGAACAACTAGCTCATTGTCCATGGACAATCTAGGGCCGTCAAATAGTCATCCCTTAGCCCCAAATAGGACACCCACAAGATCTTTTAATCCATTTGAAGCCGACACCATGGGGTTAACACTCAATGTGAGACTCCAATATGTCTACACGAATGCTCAAGGAGCTGAGATCTTTAGGGATCCACAACAACGGTATCTTGTTAAGATCGCAGACTTTTTCGCAGAACTTGACAGAGCACCTCTAGTCAATGACCAGGGTAACATGTACATGGGTGGGGATGGTGTTCGCTACTACGAAGTCACCTATCATCCACCAGAGAATGTAGACAAATTAGGGGAGCTCTCTAAAAGCGAGTTCTTAGACTTATCACAGCTTTCCAGAGCAAGGGAGTCTAGAGATGATTGGCTCATTGAGCCGGACATGCCAGGACCATCCAATGCCCAGTGCTCAAAGCCATCCATAGATGATTTACTTCTTGTAGATCTAAATTTGGAAAGGGATAGGAAAGGCAAGAGCAAAATGGGATAGGAAAGGCAAGAGCAAAATGGATCAGGAGGTTGAGAACCAATGGGAGTTTGTACGACAAATTTCGGTGACAAAGGTCTTACAGGATGACCCACTTCAAGAGGTCTATAAGGACTCTTTAGAGGGATATTATGCCACAACTAGATTGCAAGAGCTAAATCTTCCTCTAGCACTTGTGGTGGTAGTCGAGAAGCTTGCAGGACACATGAACCGAATCGTTGATAAATGGGCCAATGAATACCGAACCTTAGATTGGAAGGAGATTCGGGAGCTCACGTGGAAAGGACAACCATTATTCATGGAAGTGTTCTCAACAAATACAGCTAAACCAGGAGAGACAGCCTTTCTTGGAGAAACTGCTGCTCCTCCCCTACGAGAGTTCATTAGAGAGGGACCCTCAACATCAAAGTGGACCACTGCAAGTAGCCCAACTCTAGCACCAAGACATTATCCTACACCAAAAGTGCGACCACAGATCACACCACAACAACGTTTTTCTCACTATGACAATCAGAGGATAGGGGAGCCAACTCGGCCTCCCATAAATGCACCTCCTGAAATGCGGGTAACAAGATCTTTGGAGGGGGTTGGTGAGGTAGGTAATAGGGGACCCACACCAATTTGGGATGCATGTGGACCATCTTACCAAAGAGAGGAACAATTCCCACTGAGAGTGAGAGGCCGTAGGCCCTATGATGAGTATTCAAGACAAGTAAGGCCATCAACTCTTCAGAAACTGGTAAAGAAGTACGAAGGGTCGGGAGATCCATATGACCATGTAGCAGCATTTAGGCAAGCAGTTCGAGCTGAGCTGACAAGCATACGCAAATTGAAGGATTTGGGCTCACTCTTGAGGGAAAGGCCCTTGCTTGGTTTTAGGCACTAGAGGCTTCAAACAAATCTTCTTTACGAGTTCTAGAAGAGAGATTCATTGCTGCTTTTTCCTTGATGGGGATTCAACATGACACGGTAGCAAACATCTACTCTTTCAAGCAAGGCGAGACTGAGAGTGTTAGAGATTGTGTAAATAGGATGAAGCATTACATTAATCGTTGCCCAGAAGATGAGAAGCCCACCCAAAGTCGATTAATTTCTCTCTTCTTAAAAGGACTCAAAAATTCAACACTGCATACACATCTCTATGCAAAGAAGCATACAAATTTCAATGATGAGTGTTGCCATGATGCTATGGATTTCACAGATAACTTCAAATTCCAAGATGGTACTGGCCCTGAGGTGAAACCTAGAGATCAGTGGGGTGATGACCAAAGTTCAGGGTCTAGTGCGCTAGTAAATCCAGACCAGATAGCTAACCTAGTACTAAGGATATTGGGACAAACCTATCGCCCACCCATGCAGCCACAACAACAGCAGCAGCACAGCGAATGAGGAGTGTACTACCTACAGGTCCTCATCTTTGTGGAGCATGTGGCGGTAACCATAAAACCGAAGAATGTAATACCTTTTCTCCTCTAGTCACAAACCAACCCACAAAGAAGTGGTGCCAGGCCTGTGCTTGGAACTTTACCCACACCACACAGGAATGTACTCGCATTGCAAGAATGAGACAGGAGCGTGAGCAGCAAAGGGGTGGAGTGGCTCCACAAATACATCAACAGTATACTAATTT
Organism: Cibotium barometz; assembly: GCF_041138505.1. NCBI lineage: Eukaryota > Viridiplantae > Streptophyta > Polypodiopsida > Cyatheales > Cibotiaceae > Cibotium > Cibotium barometz. Next base: position 8,158,800 of record NC_141099.1, read on the forward strand.
TGAACGTAAGCCACCGATGGCACAAGAGCAAGCACGACCTGTTCTTGGAGCTCAACCTCCTGCTCCTGGGACTGCTCTGGTGAGGGTTGTTGACTATGACAATTCAAATACGTGTAGAGACTTGGTAAACCTAGGCTATGTGGAGGAGGAATATGCATCATATTCATCCAAGGAAAATCTCTTTGAAAGTCCCGCATATCCAAGCCAAGCACTGCAGGGGAACAAAATTCTTTGATGTTGCTAGGCGGCTACCAACCTAGGACTCCAGGCCCCTCAGGTCAATGGCAGCAAAGGAAAGTAGAAGCCAAACTAATGGGCCCCTGTTATGAGTGCGGAGAACCCCATTGGGCTCGTGATTGTCCACATCACTCAAGGCAAACAGCTCGATCCAATACAACAGTAGCACAGTTTTCACCAATTGAAAGATATTGTCTAGGGTGTTGTGTAGAACACTTCCCAAAGGATTGTTTGCTGAAACCACATGAGGAAGGCACCTCTCAACCAAAGGTCTCACTCAACCTTGTAGGGGCAGTTCTATCGCCACCTTAATCAGAGAATGAGGATGTCGTGCCACTTAGATGAAAAGGTGCAGGGGGAAGAGAGCTTGAGCTCTTGCAAGCACACACACACACACTCACAAAACCCTAATAGAGAACACACAAGGTGAGAGGCTGAAAATCTTCTTCTTCTTCACTCAACACTCAACACACCATATACAAGAATAAGAGTACACACAACATGAAAGGTACTCAACCAAATACATACACGGGTTCTCTATAGTGTGAACTCGACTAAATGAGCTGGCGCTATAACTATGCCAGTCTCTAGAATGGCTGTCACACAGCCTGTCATCCCACTTGCCGCATATCACCCAAGATCTTACCAACCATGCCAGTGGTGTAAGTGTGGGGCCTATCCCCCAGGCGGGTCATCAGTGTCCACCGCCTCACTAGACGAGCTCGATATCTCAACACTCCCCCTCGAGCTCAACTCCATCTCATGTACACCAAGCGAAGCCCTGAATCTGCGGAGCTTCTCTGTACCCAATGCTTTGGTGAAGATGTCAGCTACCTGATCCTCTGTGTGGTGCTGACATAAACAAGGTCAAGATCTCCTGCCAAGACCTTCTCTCTGACGAAGTGGTAGTGGACCTCTATGTGCTTCGTACGAGCATGAAAGACTGGGTTCCTGGACAACTGTATACTGCTAATGTTGTCACAGAAAATGACAACTTGTCTATCCACTGATAGACCCAAATCTGCAAGTAGCTTTCTCAACCAAGCTACCTCACATGCTGCCATAGTGCTCAGCTCCTCTGTACTGGATAGAGCCACCGTAGGCTGCTTCTTACTGCTCCAAGTCATAGCAGCACTCCCCAAAGAAAACATGAATCCACTAGTAGATCTTCTATCTGAGATACTACCAGCCCAATCAGCATCTGTGTACCCATGTACACATATCTCTGTCCCAGTCTCATAGAATAGTCCACAATGCAAAGTAGACTTCACATACCTCAGTATGCATCTCACTGCATCCAAATGCGGTTTCCGTGGAACCTACATAAACTGACTCACCAACCCAACAGCATAGCTCAAATTTGGTGGTCTGGTGATCGTCATGTAGATCAAACTTCCTACTATGCACCTATACATAGTAGGATCCTCCAAGATCTCTCCTGAATCTGCACTCAACTTGCCATTCTAATCCAATGGCACAGAAATAGGCTTATAACCTGTCATACCATATTTGGACAACATGTCCAAGCCATACTGTCTCTGCAGTAATCCAATATGTGGTGACCTAATCACCTCAATGCCTAAGAAATATCTAAGCTCCCCCAGATCCTTCATCTCGAACTTCTGTCTAAGCAAGATCTTTACATCAAAGATCTCTGCATCATGGTCCCCCGTAATGATCAAGTCATCTACATAGATGACAACAAGCACAACTCCTCTATCACCATGTCTCACATACAACGAGAAATCTGCATTGGCTACATGAAAGCCAATAGTGACAAGATATTCAGAAATCTTGTTAGACCATGCTCTTGGTGCTTGCTTTAAGCCATACAAGGCTTTCTTCAACCTGCAAACATGCTCGGGGTGACCCACGTCCTCATAACCAAGTGGCTCCAACATATACACCTCTTCTTGCAAATCCCCATGCAAGAATGCATTCTTTACATCCATCTGATGTAAAGACCATTGCTTTGACGCAGCCACTGCTATCACAACTCTCACCGTTGCCATCTTGGCAACTGGGCTGAAAGTTTCCTCATAATCAATCCCATATGTCTACGCATATCCTTTGGCTACCAATCTAGCCTTGTACCTGTTTGTGCTTCCATCACTGTTATGTTTAACTTTGTACACCCACTTGCATCCAATGGCTTTCTTGTCTTCAGGCAATTGCACTAAATCCCAAGTTTCATTTCCATATAGTGCATCCATCTCCTCATCCATAGCTTTCTCCCAACACACATTTCCAATAGCCTCATCAATGCATGTGGGCTCTACAACCTGCACAACCTTTGCCATATATGCATAGTGATGTGCCACATAACCATCATATGTAAATCTCTGCACAGGGTTCTTCACTCTCCCTGATCTTCGCAGCTTTTCATTCATGGCTTCCATAGCCTTCTTTACACCAGGTGTTCTCATAGCTGGGATCCCAAGCTCCTCATCAAGGCTCATATCTGAGCCACTAGACTCTCCATCAACATGAGAATGCCCTGTAGAAATGTCAGGCATACCAAGGGGCTCAACCACTTTCTCTTTTCCTTTACGTGATGTACTAATCACATTTGCAGGACTGGTATTATGATGCAGCCTGCCACTCCATGGTCTATCAATAGACCCACTAGATGAGGACTCTCCTGGTCCACTCAAAGACTGTGATTGCTAACCTGCATTCTGTGCAACCACACTTCCACTCACATCAGCCCCAACAGCTTCTTTTTCAGCAGCATACCAGCTGCTCATCTCATCAAAGACAACATCCCTGCTTACCCTCAACTCACGTGTAGCAGGGTTATAACACATGTATCCCTTTTGCTCAAGGGAGTATCCAATAAACACACATTTTTCAGCTTTTGGATCCAGCTTAGTTCTCAGCTCATCTGGCACATGCACATATGCAATGCATCCAAAGACTTTCAGATGAGACAAATCTGGTTTTCTAGCAGTAAACCTCTCCTCTGGAGTTACATCATGTATGGCTGCAGTTGGAGTCCTGTTCATGATATATACTACTATAGAAACAGCCTCAACCCAATAGCTATGCGACATATTCTTCTCTTCCATCAATGCTCGCGCAATCTCAGTAATGTGCCTGTTTTTCCGCTCAGCAACTCCATTTTGCTGCGGAGTGTATTTGCATGTAAACTGTCTCGAAATACCATTCTTCTTCAAAAATTTAGAGAACTCATTGGAGAAGTACTCTCCCCCTCCATCTGACCTTAGGCACTTTACATATTTCCCTGTTTGCTTTTCAACCAAAACTCTGAAATTCTGAAAGTGAGTGAACACTTCACTCTTCTCCTTCATGAAATATACCCACACTTTCCTTGTGTGGTCACATCAATGAAAGTCACATAATACCTACAGCCTCCCATAGATATGGTCTTCGTAGACCCCATACATCTGAATGCACAACATCTAGTGCATTTTTGCTCACATATCTATTACGTGGAAACACATGCTTTGTTTGCTTCCCAAATTGGCATGCTTCACATATTTTCTGCATACCTTCCACTTTAAATTTTGGCAGCCCTGTCACAATTCCTTTTGTCTGCATAGACTTCAATCTCTGCACATTTACATGTCCAATCCTTTTATGCCAAATGTCTGTGTCTGCAACAATTCTTGAACCATTTGCAAATATCGCAACACTCATTTCAGGCATGTCTACGTTCAATGTAAACATTCTGCCCACTCTGTTGCCTTTAAAGTCTTCAACATAACAACCATCAGGGTTAAACCAAACCTGCAAACCCTGCTCAATCATCTGGCCAACTGAAACCAGATTCTTTGTTATATTCGGTACATGAAGTACATCTGCAAGGTACTTCACTTTGCCATCCTGCATAGACAATGGCACATCTCCCCAACATGGGCAATTGGATGAGCAGTGTCATCCCCTGTTTCCACAAAACCTGGTCTTTCCGAGTTTTTTATCTCCTTGAACCACTCCCCATGACTCGTCATGTGGTTCGAAGCGCCTGAATCCACATACCATACATTATCTTTTTGTGCTGCATCAACATTTTCAGACATGGCATTCTCGACATGCTGCATAACAAACAACCTTTCATTATCCTCATTATTTCTGCTTGAGGATGCATAGTTGTTTTGCTGCACTTTCCCATTTTTCATGTCAGCCTGCTTCTTATAACATTCTGCCTGCACATGTCCAGGCTTACCACACGATAATAGCATTCACGTGCATCATTATATTGCCTTTGCCAATTTCCACGGCCTCTTTGACTTCCCCTGCCTCTGAATTTACCTCTTCCACCTACGTGTTGTTGTTGTTGTTGATTCTGTTGTTGCTGCTGCTATACTAGCCATAATTCTGATTACCTGTTTGGCCACCTCCTTGACCGCGTCCACGGCCTCCTCTACCTCGTCCTCTTCCTGAACTCGTGTAGAAGGCCTGTTGCTCTGAATTGTTTTTGCTTTGTGAAGACTATTGGTCTTCACCCAAGCTCTTCTCTTCGATAATCAGCATAGACACCAAATCTGTAAAGTTGGGAATGTTTTCCTGAGTCTGAATGGATGTCTTGAACGCCTTGTATTGTGGCCCGAGACCACGTAGACAGACTTCCACCTTGTCATCATCATCTACTGACACACCAATAGATGCAAGGGATTCCACAATACCCTTTATCTTCAGCGCATAGTCATTCACAGACATGCTCTTTTTCTCCATAGTATGAAGTTCGTTCTTCAACTGTATCTTACGTGCCTTGGTATTTGTTTCATAGAGCTTTACCAAGGTGTCCCACGCCTCCTTGGGGGACTTGGCATCCTGAATGTGCCCAATCATGGTGTCTTGTATACTAATGGAGAGCCAATACATAACCTTCTTGGCTCCTTGGTTCCAGTCTTTAAACTCTTTCACATCTGCAGCAGTCGGATTTATATCTGGTATCTCCGGTGCCTCTTCATGCTCACCTTCTATGTAGTCCCAATAGCCTTTTCCCATCAGGAAATTCGTCAACCTGAACCTCCAAGCATGGAAGTTATTATTATCAAGCTTCTCAGCCACAATCTGGGTTATCCCATCATTTGACATCTTGCCAAACACACAATTTTACCAGAAACAGCACTCTGGTTTTTCTGCACAAACTGCTGTATTTTCTGTAGCGGTACTGTAGTACTCTCAAATGTCACACCAGTGACTTCAATGTGCATACATACACCCAATGGCAACTGTAGACCTCTTTGCAGCACCCACAGTGTTTGCACAGTCAATCTGTCTTCCTGTAGTTCTTAAAACAGAGTTCTACAGAGAATCGATGACTTACTCGTAGTGCTCGAAATCGCGTGCTTTCTGAAAAACGGAGGTCCAGACGCGCCCAAAACGCGATTTTGGCCCAAAAAATTTCGTCCGATACGACAAAATAGTTGCCCTATAGCTTTGCTCCCGCGAAGAAAGCTCCTCAATCAGAGATCGTTTGCCGGTGCCTCCCATAGAGCTCCCGACAAGGGTGTAGTCATCACCAACACAAATAGGGAAGAGTAGTTGAAGCTCTTACTCTCGTACCGCTTCCTGTGGTTCTCTTGCTTGCAGCTCAGCCCTTAGCACGAACCAGGCTCTGATACCATGAAAAGATGCATGGGGGAAGAGAGCTTGAGCTCTTGCAAGCACACACACACACTCACAAAACCCTAATAGAGGACACACAAGGTGAGAGGCTGAAAATCTTCTTCTTCTTCACTCAACACTCAACACACCATATACAAGAATAAGAGTACACACAATATGAAAGGTACTCAACCAAATACATACACGGGTTCTCTATAATGTGAACTCGACTAAATGAGCTGGCGCTATAACTATGCCAGTCTCTAGAATGGCTGTCACACAGCCTGTCATCCCACTGGCCGCATATCACCCAAGATCTCACCAACCATGCCAGTGGTGTAAGTGTGGGGCCTATCCCCCAGGCGGGTCATCAGTGTCCACCGCCTCACTAGACGAGCTCGATATCTCAACATGAGAATCATGACTAGATCACAGATACGAAATGCCGAAATGCAGACTGATGAGACACCTCGAACTAGGGATGCAAAGGCAAATCTAGTGGACAAGACCCTACATTCCAATAGAAAAAGGACCACTAGGAGGAAAAAGAACCGCAACAAGCGAACTAAAAGTGCATCCACTAGTTCTCAAGAAGCCTCTAAACAAAACATGAAGGATCAAACTTTTACATCCCAAGAAGTGCATGAGGAGCATCAACCTCAACCTGGGCCTAGTACTAAACAAGATGAGGCTAGTACGACCGAGGATAGTTCTGGGGGTTCTGTTTTTGTGGATAAGGTGAACGAGACTCTAGATGCCATCATTGATGCTCATAGAAGTCGCATTGCAGCTTTATCTGAGCTACCCAAGAAGCTTCAAGAATACCCAAACCCTCGTGAGGAGAAGATCAATCTAGCTGTACATCAGCAACTCATTAGGGAAGCTCAATACTTGAGGGACCCCCTCCACCTATCCCTCGAGGCCCAACCTCTCTTAAGCCAACATTAGAAACCATACCAGAAGTATCATCAAGTTGAGAAATGAAAAGTGAGCTCATCTCACAATCTCATAGCGAGAAGTCTGCACCAATTGACACCTCATTGAAAGAAGGTATTCTGCCACCACCTAGCCTTGCCTTCCCATGCAATGATGAAGTTATTGATGCTAACGAGGACATGGCAAATGAGATGTGGGCAGCAGTTCATGAGAAAGTTAATGAGAATATGTCCTCTATTATTTCACCTCCATTCTCTGAGGTGGATTTTACCAAGGGCACAGAAAACAACTCTAGACGCCCAAGCATCCAGGAGGAAGTTCAAACAATTGTTTCTCCTAGAAGTAAGCATACAATGAAAACCTTACCATCATATTTGGGAGAATATGAGAACTGTTCTCAAACCTTGAGGATACCCTCCATGCATAAAAGGTTGACAAAGGAGATGGATATGGGTATCATGCAAGCTATTTTGTCAGCACCACAGTGGCTTGTACCTTACCTTTGCTTGATTTGATAAAGCTTCGACTTGAGTTGTGGAATGATATTGCCACATGTTTGTCAGAGCAGGTATTGCTACAAAAGGGTCACCATCATTGTACTATACATCCTGAGAGACAAAGCATGTTATGCCAGTTCCTATCAACAAAGTAGGAAAATTTTGTGAGGATGATCAGGGAAATGCTACCCTCCCATTAGAAGTGCGAAAAGTAGCTTCAACTGCAATTCTTGATAGTGGTGCAGGAGTGGGCATTGTGACAAGGTCCATTTGGGAAAAGTGGGGCAAACCAGCTATTAGGAGTACCAGATGCGCTTGCAGCTAGCAGATGGAAGCTTAGAACATCCCCTTGGGCTGCTTGAGAACATATTGGTCACCACATGTGGGATTGAATATGAGCACACTTTTGCAGTAGTGGATTTTGGAAAACATCCAAACTATGAAGTGATATTGGGTAGACCATTCATGCGACAATTTCAAATGATTCAAGATTGGGGATACAATTATTTGTACCTCCGACATGATTCTGTCATCACAAGGGTCAACCTAAAGAATCACTCATATCGCGATGTAACAAGGTCTCCAATAGATGAGTTTGATTCTGCTTCATCTGAGGGCTCAAGAGTTACATTGTCAGATGGGCGAGAAGATCTGTGGATGTGTGGAGCCTCATGTAAGGATTTCAACACTGAGAGACTTAAGGGTAATCGAAGTGTATCAGATGAGGCGGCATACATTCCACAACCCTTCCCTGAGCACTTAATTGATCCACTAGAATGGAGTCATGTCCTTGCAACATTATCGACATGTGCTTTACCTAAGCCAATTCAATTTTGTGACTCGGATGGATATGACATTATTCCTATACGAATGGTACAACCATGTGACCTTCTAGATGTTTTGTACTATGGGGATGCATCCACAACAGCACTGCATGTAGAGGAAGTCTCAGTGGAGGATTTAACACTCGAATCTGCTAATGATGCTGATAAGGAAGATGGATGGGACTCTGATTTTGAGACACTAGAAGGTGAGCAAATGCCTAACTTCATTAATGGAAGTCGTCTCAAGAAATACAATGAACCATTAACTGAAGCCATGCTTCAACAAATGCATGCTGCATACACACGAAAAGAAGCACATGACCTACTTAAACGTCAAGCTCAAGAAGAGGCTAAAGCTAGAGTTGCAAAAGCCAAGGAGCGTCACAAGGCTTCTATGTTGGCCTTACAGTTGGCTACTGATGAACCATATGTCGATCCTTTCAATATTCAAGTGTGCCTTCATCTTCATGAGACTACCTACTTTGTCTCTCCCTTAATTGACTCTGGTGCAGATTATAATGTTCTCTCGTTTGACACATGGATAGCCTTGGGACAACCAACACTTATGCACATTCCTATTGACTTACGAAGCTTCTCAGGTGAAGATAACCCTATAGAGGGAAAATGTGTCATTATGATGTCCATTCAAGATCACCAGATGTCAGTGCCCTTTTATGTGGCAAGTAAGTCCAAGGCAGTGGTAGAGGCGGTTCTCTCGGTCGATCATGGTTAAGTGCTACCAATTGTTCATTAGATTGGAAGAATAGACAATACAAATTGCAAATTGATTCTGATTGCATCTTGGGATCTGCCACTCCACGAGCTTTATCATGTCAAAAGGGTGGTGTTTCTACCTTACACAACCCACTTTCAAAATTTGCTCTTGAAGCTCCTTCAAGAGCAAATGATGTGGATAATCGATGAGTCCTCAATTGAGGGCCATGGCTAACATGTTCGAACTACTCTAGTCGCTGCTCTAAGAAGGCCAGGCAAGAAGGAATTATCAATTTGGCTACCCAAAGATGCGTACAAATTGGTACCATCTAGCCTAGTTGCTAAGCCTCCTAAAAAGCACATCTTTTCCAAGCCTAAACCTCAGATTGTTACTCATTGGGTCCCAAAGAATGTTCTTAAAGCACAAGGCTATTATGAGGGTGCAACAGCACTTTGGCTTCCCAAATGCCATGGTTTGCTAGGGGTAAAAGAGTGTATCAGAAAGGTTCCAAAAGCCACCCTTGGTTTTCCATATCAGTGGGTGCAAAGGAAATCAACACAACCTCTTCAAGATAGGATAGGTGGTTGTGATAGCACCTACAAATCTCCTTGTGTTGACCTTCCCAAAACATGTATTGAATCACCAGTTCCCAAAGCATGTTCTTAAAGCACAAGGCTATTATGAGGGTGCAACAGCACTTTGGCTTCCCAAATGCCATGGTTTGCTAGGGGTAAAAGAGTGTATCAGAAAGGTTCCAAAAGCCACCCTTGGTTTTCCATATCAGTGGGTGCAAAGGAAATCAACACAACCTCTTCAAGATAGGATAGGTGGTTGTGATAGCACCTACAAATCTCCTTGTGTTGACCTTCCCAAAACATGTATTGAATCACCAGTTGTCCCAATTTCTCCTTATTACACAATTCCACCATCAACTTGTGTATCTAAGACAAGTCCAACTTTACATGAGTCTCCTTTGAGCATAGATTCTAGCACTTCAATGCCTAAATCCTCTTATCTTGCTCAAATTCCTCGACAATTGCTAACCTTCCCACCTCTTAAGAAGGACATACCCAAAACCAAAGATAAGGCATTAACACTATAATTGAAGCTCTTTGGTAGATCATTGTTTGAATAGTCTCACATTTACTAATGTGGTTCCTTATGCCTTTAGAGGATTGTGTTCTTTTATCTACAATGTTTTTGATTGGGATTGTAATGATGGATATGAGTGTTTCTAAATTTCATTGTTCTACGTAAAGATACCTCCTGATGGATACTTGGCGAGATACATGTCCACCATGCATTGACCCTGATAGTACTCGACCTGAACATCGCGGGGGTTATAGTGCTCCTCCTTTTCAAACTCATTCTAGGTACTTTTATGCTCCCTTAGGTGAAAATTGTTGTGGGCATCACTTTGTCACGTTATTCTATCAACAGCATCACCCATCTCCACATTGTCAAGAGTGTGCACGACTCGTATTAGGAGAAGCTTCACACATTTGTTGGATATGCCGCTCTTACTTTAGACGATATGGCACGGGCTTAATGAAACAAATTGTGGGAATTACACCCCAATGCCATAATCTTCTTAATGTGAGAATACCAGAGAGAGGACCAAATCAACGTAGATTACCTGAGGAGGTTCAAGCATGAATGAGTGGGATGATGAGTGAATGAGTATGGCAAGATTGAGCTTGTGTGTGTGTTAAGTCTATGTCAATAGTAGTAGTATTCTTAGCATTCTCTCCATGTGTGGATAAGCTTTTGTGCACCGGTAGTACGGGTGGAATCCCTAGCTCCGAAAGGGATGCAAATCCCATTGGATTGAGCTATACGTGGATCATGCTACTCTTGCTACAAGTGAGAGAGTTTTCCGTCTCTCCATGCACATTGAAAGAACTGGTTGTGACATTTGAGTGTAGTACAGTACCGCTGCAGAAAATACAACAGTTTGTGTAGGACAAACTAGAGTGTTGTTTTTGGTAAATTTATGTGTCTGGGAAGATGTCAAATGATGGCATAAAAACTAGATTGTTGCTGAGAAGCTTGATAATAACAACTTCCATACTTGGAGGTTCAAGTTGACAAATTTCGTGATGGGAAAGGGTTAAAGGGACCATATAGAAGGTGAGCATGAAGAGGCACCAGAGATACCGGGAGATCAATCCGACTGCTGCTGCAGATGTGAAAGAGTTCAAGGATTGGAACCAAGGAGCAAGAAAAGTTATGTATTGGCTCTCTATCAGTATACAGGACACCATGATTGGGCACATACAGGATGCCAAGTCCCCCAAGGAGGTGTTGGACACCTTGGTAAAACTCTATGAAACGAATACCAAGGCACGAAAGATACAGTTGAAGAATGAAATTCATACTGTGGAGAAAAAGAAGAGTATGTCTGTGACTATGAATTGAAGATCAAGGGTATTGTGGAATCCCTTGCATCTATTGGCGTTTCAGTAGACGATGATGATAAGGTGGAAGTCTGTCTACGTGGTCTCGGGCCACAGTACAAGGTGGAAGAATGACCCCAAAGGCCATCCTTGCATGACCCCAAAGCCTCAAGGTCATTTTGGAATGGCCATGGAGCATCAAAGAATGGCCTCTTTTCATGCACAACAGGTGGAAGAATGGCCCTAGGGCCATTCTTGCATGACCCCAAGGCCTCAAGGTCATTTTGGGATGGCCATGGGTCGGTCATCAAGAAATGGCCCTAAGGCCATTATTTTCGTGCACAATAGGTGTAAGGACCATTCCTACATGACCCCAAGGCCTCAATTATCCACCGTTTTACTTTAAAATCCATCACAATGCATGAAATAGTGGCCATGGGGGCATCCAAGAATGGCCCAAGGGCTATTCTGGCGCATGACCCTAAGGGGCCATGGGTTTCGTGCATGACCCCAAGGCCTCAAGGTCATGTTTGGGATGGCCATGGACATCCAAGAATGGCCCTAGGGCCATTCTTTTCATGTACAACAGGTGTAAGGACCATTCCTAAATGACCCCAAGGCCTAAAATATCCACCGTTTTACTTTAAAATGCATCACAGTGCATGAAATAGTGGCCATGGATGCATCCAGAATGGCCTAAGGCCATTCTTGGGGGCCATGGGTGCATCCAAGAATGCTTCTAAGACCATTCTTTTCCATGCATAACATAAGGAAGAATGGTCCTAAGACCATTCTTATCCATGCATAACATAAGGAAGAATGGCCCTGGGGGGAGCATTCTTGCATGACCCCAAGGCCTCAAGGTCATTTTTGGGATGGCCATGGGGCATCCAAGAATGGCCCTAGGGCCATTCTTTTCATGCACAACAGGTGTAAGGACCATTCCTACATGACCCCAAGGCCTCATATATCCACCGTTTTACTTTAAAATCTATCACAGTGCATGAAATAGTCGCCATGGGGGCATCCAAGTATGGCCCAAGAGCCATTCATAGGTGCATTCAAGAATGGTCCTGGGGCCATTTGTTTTCATGCACAACATGAGGAAGAATAGCCCTAGGGCCATTCTTGTATGACCCCAAGGCCTCAAGGTCATTTTTGGGATGGCCATGGGGCATCCAAGAATGGTCCTAGGGCCATTCTTTTCATTCACAATAGGTGGAAGAATGACCCCAAAGGCCATTCTTGCATGACCCCAAAGGCCTCAAGGTCATTTTTGAATGGCCATGGAGCATCGAAGGATGGCCTCTTTTCATGCACAACAGGTGGAAGAATGGCCCTAGGGCATGACCCCAAGGCCTCAAGGTCATTTTGGGATGGCCATGGGTCATCAAGAAATGGCCCTAGGGCCATTATTTTCAGGCACAATAGGTGTAAGGACCATTCCTACATGACCCCAAGGCCTCAATTATCCACCGTTTTACTTTAAAATGCATCACAATGCATGAAATAGTGGCCATGGGAGCATCCAAGAATGGCCCAAGGGCTATTCTGGCACATGACCCCAAGGGGCCAGGGGTGCATCCAAGAATGGCCCTATGGCCATTCTTTTCCATGCACAACATGAGGAAGAATTCTTGCATGATCCCAAGGACTCAAGGTCATTTTTGGGATGGCCATGGGGCATCCAAGAATGGTCCTAGGGCCATTCTTTTCATGCACGACAGGTGTAAGGACCATTCCTACATGACCCCAAGGCCTCATATATCCAGCGTTTTACTTTAAAATACATCACAATGCATGAAATAGTGGCCATGGGGGCATCCAAGCATGGCCCCAAGGGCCATTCTTTCATGACCCCAAGGGGCCATGGGTGCATCCAAGAATGGTCCTAGGGCCATTCTTTTACTTTGAAATGCATCCGAGAGCGTGAAATAGTGGCCATGGGGACATCCAAGAATGGCTAAATGGCCATTATTTTCATGCGCCATTATTTTCATGCACAACAGGTGGTGAAAGAATGGCCCTAGGGCCATTCTTGCATGACTCTAAGGCTTCAAGGTCAGGGTTGGCCATGGGGGAATCCAAGAATGGCCCTATGTCCATTCTTTTTCATTCGTGCATGACCCCAAGGCCTCAAGGTCATGTTTGGGATGGCCATGGCCATCCAAGAATGGCCGTAGGGCCATTCTTTTCATGTACAACAGCTGTAAGGACCATTCCTACATGATCCCAAGGCTTAAAATATCCACCGTTTTACTTTAAAATGCATCACAGTGCATGAAATAGTGGCCATGGATGCATCCAAGAATGGCCCAAGGGCCATTCTTGCACGACCCCAAGGGGCCATGGGTGCATCCAAGAATGGTCCTAAGACCATTCTCTTCATACTGCACAACATGAGGAAGAATGGCCCTAGGGCTATTCTTGCATGACCCCTAGGCCTCAAGGTCATTTTTGGGATGGCCATGGGGCCATTCTTTCCATGTACAATAGGTAGAAGAATAACCCCAAAGGCCATTCTTGCATGACCCCAAGGCCTCAAGGTAATTTTGGATTGACCATCATGGGGCATCTAAGGCTGGCCTCTTTTCATGCACAACAGGTGGAAGAATGGCCCTAGGGCCATTCTTTTCATACCCAACATGTGGAAGAATGGCCCTAGGGCCATTCTTGCATGACCCCAAGGCCTGGAGGTCATTTCGGGATGGCCATGGCAACATCCAAGAATAGCCTTAGGGCCATTCTTTTCATGCACAACAGGAGGAAGAATGACCCCAAAGGCAATTCTTGCATGACCCCAAGGCCTCAAAGTCATTTCGGGATGGCCATTGGGGCATCCAAGGATGGCCTCTTTACATGCACAACAGATGGAAGAATGTCCTAGGGCCATTCTTGCATGACCCCAAGGCCTCAAGATCATTTTGGGATGAATATGGAGGCATCCAAGAATGGCCCAAGGGCCATTCTTTTCATGCACACCATGTAGAAGAATGGCCCTAGGGCCATTCTTACATGACCCAAAGGCCTCAAAGTCATTTTTGGATGGCTATGGGGGCATCCAAGAATGGCCATAGGGCTATTCTTTTCATCCACACAAGAGGCGGAAGAATGGCCTTAGGTGTTAAAATGCAAGCAAAGTGATGAGCTATGGTGGATCAAATGCAAGAATCAACATCATTAGCAAGTGATTAGACGATGATTAAGATGAGATTGGTGACTGATAGCTTAATGTAGGCAATGGATACTCAAAAACCAGCAAATACTCATTAGGCCAATGCCTCAATTTATAGTGTTTACATCCACAAGATGCCAAGCATCTAATCCCACTGATCTCTCCTTAATTCACTCCACCTCTTTTGCTTGATTCTCTCCACCTCTTCACTTTTCCCAGAATATCTCACACATCCTAGGACTTCTCATGCTACCCTTTATTTTCTCCTAGTAGATACCTCTCACCTTTTCACTGCTTCTCACTCATTTATAGACTCTCTTTTACAGCCTCTTGCTAAGGGCTTGTTCCCGCACACATCCATTCACTTGTATATTTCAACACCTCCCTCAAGTGAATAATCCTAGCACACATGGACACTATACCAAGTTTCCCTCTTAGTTGGTAGCTCGTGAACAGTGCCTCAAGTCCCTAACTCATAGTCCTTGACTCTCTCTCTCTCTCTCTCTCTCTCTCTCTCTCTCTCTCTCTCTCTCTCTCTCTCTCTCTCTCTCTCTCTCTCTCTGTGTCCAAGACTTACTATAAGTGCCCGTGACCTTGACTAAAGTGCTCACACATTGTAAGATTCCTCCCCAACCCCTCAAGATGTCCAGTTTCTTTCCCTGTAATCAATCCCCTTTTCAGAATAATAAAAGATCTTGTTTCTACCTGTTTTGGCCTAGAGAGAGAAAATATTCTAGAGAGAGATAACTCAGTTTTTAGATATCTTTAGATGGAAAAATATCCTTTCTTATTAAAATAAACTCTCCCAAAACAGAAGTTTAAAAGAATTTCCTAAGGTGCATTAGAAATAAATTATAATTTGCTCAAAAGACCTTAGCCTAAGGGTCTAGATTTTTTAAAAATTTTGGATTAAGTTTTTGAGGGACCAATAAGATTAAAACAAATGTAGGGAGGAGATAAATTGAAGAAATAAAGAAAAACCCCCCCAAAAATGAGTAAATACTCACATAAGATGAAGAGTGGACTAAGGACCAAGGAAAATAGTTAAAAAACTGATTTTTGACACCTCAGAGTGGGGATTCCCCCTCATGAAGGAGGTGCCTTTTTGTTGCCATATATATAGGCAGTGATGTGTGTGAATACACTTAGGACCATCGGGGTACTTTTTCCCTCTTTAGGAGGTTTTTTCCCCTGGCTTGTATATACGCCCATCATTCTAGGGCTAACTTATCTTTTGTACATTGACACAATCTAATACACTTTGTGTTGTGTGCATTCTTGCTCCTTCTTCTCCAAGCTTTGTGTGCTTTCTTGCAACCCTAATTCCAACAATTGGTATCAGAGCAGGCATCGGCTCCCAGGGCTACGCCGCCAGCACCCTCCGACTCACGTTCTCCGATTGAGGTAAGTTTTCACGAGCTCTTGCAGGTCCCTATACTCTGCAAATAAACCCAAAGAGCTAAGCGTTCTCAGAATTTGCATCTGAGGTCGTTTCGAGCTCCGTTTTTGCATTTCAAGTTCTGCACAGGTGTTTTCGTCATTTTTTGTAGAAATTTTGACAGTGCAGTTTTCTGCAAAACAGGCATACGTACTCTATTGTGGGCCGTGCTACATAGCACGAGTTGTTTTCTGTTCAGTGTTTGCTTCATTACAAGTAGCTTTTGCATCAGTTTCAGTCAGTGGCCATGACTGATAACAGCAATGATGTATTTCGCATGTTATCCTGATGACAAATTGGATGGAGACAGCAACTACCCACTTTGGGCATACATGATGCAGCATGTTTTTGTTGCAAAAGGAGTGTGGAACATTGTGCAGGGTATGGATGTACGTCCAGGTTCTGTGGATGTAGGATCTGTTTTGGATGTTGCAGGTTCTAGTAGCTCTACTGTTGCTGTTGTTTTACCACTGCTGAACAAGCTCGTTGGGATGGTAAAGATGCGCAGGCTCATGCCTTGATTGCACTTTCTGTCAAACGTAAAATCACCCCACATATTCGTTCAGCTAAAACAGCAAAACAGGCTTGGGATATTCTAGCTCGTTTGTATGCAGGTCGTAACGAGGCAAAAATCGTTTACCTGCGTAAAGAGCTAGAATTGAAGATTATGCAAGAAGATGATGACATGAATGTTTTTCTTGCTGAGATTAAAGATCTTAAAGAACAGTTGATTTCTACAGGTGAGATTATTCCTGATCATTCTCTTGTGCAGACTGTTTTTTATGCTTTACCTGAGACATATCAGACTTTTGCTTCCACGTGGAGACTTCTTAATGAGGACAGACCTGATGCTGTCAAGTATGATACTTTAGTCAACAAGCTCTTGCAAGAAGGCAGTCCAGGCAAAACAAGGCCAGGCAGCATGCAGTTGATCAAGCATTTATTGCTACCCAACAGCAGCAGAGAAGAAGTGGTAAGGCAGCCCCTTCCACTATTTCTTCTTCTATTAGTAGGTCTGCAACTTCTTCTCCTTCCACAGGTAGCAACAATAAGTCTCAGAAGGCTCTTGATAAAGGCAAGAAAAAGACCAGGTGCAACTATTGTAAGGCAAATGATCATGTCATTAAGAATTGCCCTAAGCTAAAGGCTAAAGAGGCAAAGAAGAAAGAGTCAAATGCAGCCACAATAGCGGATGCTTCTACAAATGCAGATTCTGCAAATGTTGTGCAGGATACAGAATGGGCGTTTAGCATGTATTGCCAGTATGACCCATCTGTACATGATGCATGTTTGGCAGTTTCTGTTGACTCTCATGTTTGGTATTTCGACAGTGGTGCTACAAAGCACATTACCTCGCATCGTGATATGTTCACTTCTCTTGAGGCTGTCCTCCCTAATGGGAATACTGTCACATGTGCCAATAATGCTTCTTACCCAGTGAAGGGCATTGGTAAAATTATGCTTACTGCTGCAAATGGCAGCGCTTTCACACTTTCAGATGCTTTGTATGTGCCAGGGATAAAGAAGAATCTATTGTCTGTCTCTGCACTTGCTAGACTTGGACTTGTAGTCAAATTTGTGGATGACAGATATACTGTTCATGATTTGACTTCTGGTGATACGATTATTGTATCTGACACCTTGTTTCGTGGGCTGTATAGGCTCAATTCTTATGACAAGTGTGTGGAAGATTCAGCAAATGCAGTTTCTGATGAAAAGGCAGTTTCAGATGCAAAACTATGGCATGCTCGTTTTGGTCATCTGAACTTTGCTAGTTTGCTGCGTTTGCAGAAATTTGATATGGTTGCTTCATTGCCCCCTCTTGAGGCACCATTGAAACATGTTTGTGAAGGCTGTATTTTGGGCAAAATGCAGCGTTCTACGTTTCCAAAGGATGGTTCTGTGCGGGCCACTCGCAAATTGCAACTTGTACATAGTGATGTATGTGGGCCTATGCAAACTCCATCATTTGGTAAACACTTGTACTTCGTGACTTTCATTGATGATTACTCAAGGCATGCATGGGTATATCCACTGAAGGCAAAGTCCGAAGTGTTTTTGTGCTTCAAACAATTTTTGCTTATGGTTGAAAATGTATCCAATTGTAATGTGGGCACCCTCCGTTCTGATCAAGGGGGGAAGTACATGTCTAAAGAGTTTGATGCATTTCTGGCTAGTCGTGGGATAAAACACCAATGTACAGTGCCGTATACCCCTCAGCAAAATGGTGTTGCTGAGAGGAAAAACAGGTCACTTATGGAGATGGCACGATGTATGGTCAAGAGCCAAGCTTTGGCACATGCGTTTTGGCTTGAGGTTGTCATGTGTGCTGCATATGTACTCAACAGGTGTCCTACTAAGGCCTTGCAATCTATTACTCCATACGAAGCTTGGCATGGCAGGAAGCCTTCTATTGGTCACTTGCGTGTCTTTGGTTGCTTGGCCTATGCTTTAGTGCCTGTGCAACAACGCAGAAAATTGGATGATAAGGCTGTCAAATGCATTTTTGTCGGCTACAGTGCTGAGAGCAAGGGTTACAGATTGTATCATCCGCAGTCAAAGCGTATCTTGATTAGTCGAGATATTGTTTTTGTGGAAGATGCTATGCAGCCTTTGTTATCATGTACCAAAGAGACAGGTGTGAGCTCACGGGATGTATTTGATACATTGTTGCCTCTCTTTACAGGTGGGAATTCAAATGTAAGTCCTAAAATGAGGCAAATATTCAACCTATGCAGATTTCAAACAACATCATAGATCAGCCTATTTTTGATGCAGATTTACAGGATGTAATTCATGAGGATAGGGCTGAAAATGAGCAGGCTAGAGGTATGCCTAAATGGCTGGTGCAAACCTTGCGTGATAGTAAAATTGATGCATCTATGTCTAGTCGTACTCGTTCAGGTTTTCAGCATGCCTCTTATGCATCAGATTGTTATGCTTTGGCTGTGTCTAGTATGTGTGAAGAGGAAGAACCTCTTTCATTTGATGAGGCACAAAAATCAGAAAATCAGTTGGCTGCAATGCAAAGTGAATATGATGCTATTATGAAGAATGGTACATGGTCTTTATGTGATTTGCCTATTGGTAAAAAGGCCATTGGATGTAAGTGGGTTTTTAAGTTGAAACGAAAGCCAGATGGCAGTGTTGATCGCTATAAGGCTAGACTTGTTGTGCAAAGGGAGGGTTATGCTCAAGAAAAGGGCATTGATTTTTATGAGGCCTTTGCTCCCACTTGTCGTATGACTACCATTCGTAGCATTTGTGCATTGGCAGCTCATAATGGTTGGAATGTACATCAGTTGGACATAAAGACTGCATTCTTGAATGGAGATTTGCATGAGGAGGTGTATGTATCGCAACCTCGTGGTTTTGTTCAAAGAGGGCAGGAAAACAAAGTGTGCAGGTTGAAAAAGGCTTTATATGGTTTAAAGCAAGCTCCACAAGCTTGGTATGAAAAGATACATGCATATTTGACTGCACATGGTTTTCAAAATAGTCCAACAGAAAGCACTTTGTATGTTAAACGTGTGGATGATGTACATCTAATCATTGCTCTCTATGTCGACGATGACATGCTGCTCACAGGACCAAATGAGAGTCATATTGCTGATTTTAAGGCTGACTTGAATGCCTCTTTTGAGATGTCAGATTTGGGGCATTCGCATCATTATTTGGGGATACAATTTAAGCAGTGTGATGGAGGTATTGCTTTGTGTCAGACAAAGTATATTGAGACATTGTTGTGGAGATTTGGCCTTGAAGACTGCAAGCCTATTGCTACTCCAATGGAGACAGGTTTGAAGTTGAGTCTTCATGATGCTGGAGATCACTTTGATGTCACACTCTATCAGACAGCTGTTGGTTGCCTCATTTATGTATGCATTACGAGGCCAGACATTCAGTTTGCAGTCTCACAGGTGAGTAGGTTTATGCATAGCCTAGGGTCTCAGCATTGGAAGACAGTTAAATGCATCTTTCGCTACTTGAGTGGCACCATACATCTTGGGTTGTTTTATCCCAAGGGGGGATCGTTGCCGCCAGATTTGCATGCTTTTTCGGACTCAGATTGGGCTGGTTGCTACGACACAAGAGTGTCCACAAGTGGTTTTTGTTTCATGCTCGGTAGCTCATGCATATCTTGGTTGAGCAAGAAGCAACCTATTGTGGCCACTTCGAGTTGTGAAGCTGAGTACAGGGCAGCTTTCACAGCTACGGTTGAGTGTGTGTGGCTCAGACAGCTTATGGCTGACTTGGGTGTTGGATAGGAGTCTGCCACCTCTATCTTCACTAACAGTCAGAGCGCATTGGCAGTTGCGAGAAACCCAGTTTTTCATGCTCGCACAAAGCACATTGAGGTGCATTATCACTATGTCAGGGAGAGACTCTCAGCAGGAGAGATCAGCTTGGCCTATGTGCCAACACAGGACAACCTCGCCGATCTTTTCACAAAGGCGCTTCCTCGTGAGAAGTTCGAAGCTTTCCGCAAAGCTTTGGGCTTGCTCCCCTTTGTGGATTGATCTACTTCGGGCATGGCACTCCCCTATACATGAGTGCCAGCTCTCGTTCACACCATCACTCCCAGGGGAGATTTGTTGCCATATATATAGGCAGTGATGTGTGTGAACACACTTAGGACCGCCGAGGCACTTTTTCCCTCTTTAGGAGGTTTTTTCCCTCGGCTTGTATATACGCCCATCATTCTAGGGCTAACTTATCTTTTAGACATTGACACAATCTAATACACTTTGTGTTGTGTGCATTCTTGCTCCTTCTTCTCCAAGCTTTGTGTGCTTTCCTGCAACCCTAATTCCAACACTTTTTTCTTATCATTGCTTTCCATTTCAAATCAATAAAATGAGATATTTCATCTCTCCTCTCTCATATTTCAAGTCTAGTTCCAAAAAGTAAGCTGAACTGACCTAAAAATGGTCAAAAATTGACCAAACTGATCTGGAAAATTCTAGAATCAGTTTTCTTGGTTTGAGGCTCACTTTTTCCTATAAATAGAAGCCTCCCCCCTTTGTAAAAGCTTAATAGTGTTTATGCACTGTTACTCTACTCCTCTCCAGAGCCAAATACCAATTCACTTGATAATTCAATTGTTTTTTACTAGATCCTCTCCAAAAGAATTGGTGGCCACTCTTGATCCAAACAAGAGTAGAACCCTCAATCCCTCAAGCCAAAGGAAAGCTCACAAAACTCCATGTAAGCTAAAAATTCTACTTTTTAAATTATAATCTATGGTTTTCTAATTTCTTTGCTTTTTTTAGTTTATTAAAGTGAATCTTGATGATATGCCTTGATGAAAAGGCTACCCCCTTCTCCTCCTTAAGAATTCAGCCCTTCTTTATCCTAATATGAGTAACAAATAAATTGATTTAAACTTTTCTTATTGTTTACTCTTTAGAAAGTGAAAATTGAATAGATTAGAGTACTTTACTTCAAATTGGGATTAATTTTAAAGTGATATTAGAATGTAAAATTTGAGAAATGGTCAGCCATACAAAGGAGGTTATGGTAAAATTTTCTTGAATTTTGTGGAAAATAAAGTTTATTTTATGTTATTCTAAAAGAGTAATCTCCACCGTTTGTGCATTCTAAAAGAAATATTTTTATTTACTCCATGTACTTATTCATCGATGAATATGCATGGATATCATTGATATTAATAATTGAAATTAAATTCTATGCATGGAAAGATGCATAATAGAAATTTTTTCTATTGTAAAAGTGTTATTTTCATTCAATTTGATTTCTATGCATGGAAAGATGCATAGAAATTTTCATTGAATTTGATTTCTATGCATGGAAAGATGCATAATAGAATTTTTTTATTATAAAAGTGTTATTTTCATTGAATTTAATTTCTATACATGGAAAGATGCATAATGAACATTTTTATTATAAAAGTGTTATTTTCATTGAATTTAAATTCTATGCATGAAAAGATGCATAAAGAAATTCTTTTTATTTTAAAAGTGTTATTCCTATTAAATTGATTTTATGCATAAATAGATGCATAAAAGGATTTTCTTTTATATAAAAGTGTTATTTCCATTGAAGTTGGATTTTATGCATAAATAGATGCATAAAGAATTTTTATATCAAAATTAGATTCTCTTTAATTCTAGATTTAATTTCCATGAATATTTGATAAATGAATAAGTAAATACTCTGAGAGAGAAATTTTTATCGTTTCATATTCACTCGGATTGTAAAGAGAAAATTCAGAAAAACTATCGAAGTCAGAATTTCAAATAAATGATTAATTTATTCCTCATTGAAAATCATGATTAATTTAGAAATCAGTTAAGTGAATATTCAATGAATGAAATTCAGTAAAATAGTAATTGAAATATTACCCCTTTTGAGAACGATAGTTCAAGAAGAACCTTATTAGACTCGAACCCAGAATTAGACTATGACAAAGACCAAACTCTTTCGTCAGTTTCGAGGAAGAAAGAAGATGTGACCAGTTCAAGAAAATACACTCAAATCTCCCACCAAATCTGAAACTAAGTTAAGACCCTTCGAATTGATCTGAGGATCAAGGTTACTAAATTTGAGGAATTCTGTTTTGAAATTTAGTATTACGATTATGAAGTTTTTGGGGATACTGATTTAAGATATACTCATTGTATTCAAAAGAAAATCAAACTGAAAACTTGCATAGATACCTTGTTTTCTTAAAGGACTATCTTACGCCAAAATGCTAGAGGGAGCATTTGGTATATGTGTTTTTCTAAGGGAAGTTCGGTTGCAACAGCTGGCGGGGAGTGTTCAAAGGACAGCTCACGCGACAAAGCCTGCCCAGGTCTTGACAAGCCACGGTATGGTTAAAATGGTGTGCTTCCGGTACGATGGACGAGGGCCGATGAAGTGGTCCCTAAGTGAAGTGCCAGGACACCTAAGGAGGATCCTGGAGGGTTATGACCAGGCGATGCACGGGCTCGCGGTGCCTAGGACATCCATGCGTATGTCGTGGAAGAATTGTATGATGGACCAATGATTATTGTAATATGTTACTGGATCTCGTTTTGCTAACCAGCTGGTCTCAAACGGAGAGTCCAGAGTGATACTATTTTTTTTTGGAGAAACAAGGATTGGATGGAAATTTTGAGTTATGACATCTGTAATCAATAACTGTTTGTCAATGGATTGTTTTATAAGTTAAAGTTTAAAGAGGAGTGTGTGCATATCTGTATTCGAAAGCAAAAGTTAAGAAAGGCATTTAATTATGGGTGGGTGAGTAATTGACTGGCTCTACCAATTCCAGTGGTTGGGCGGTGGCTAACCCATGGGCCACATGGGGTTAGGCTCGAATCAGTAGAGTTTTAATAATGAAATTGAATAATAGGAATACGCTTAGAATTCGAGTAGATAAATAAAAACCTGAAGACTTCTCAAATGAATAGATCAACGGCTGTGCCTGATTCAGTTAGGAAAAAAGCGTTGATTTCTTCAAGTTAAGTCTATAATATTTTTCCTTCTATCGTGTTAATCCTTGACATCACCAATGAAATCAAAGAATGTCCAAGCATGGGGCACACTATCACTAACCTAGAGACAGGAGGATTGGCTACCTAGTGAATGGACAGACCATCACTTCTCAAACAAGACCCAAGATCCCCTACACATTTGCAAAGGAGTCTTACTTCGATACTGAGAAACTTTATCCTAGGAAACGTGCAATCAAAAGAGCCTCACCCCCAGGGACATAGACATGGAACGTGAGCCAGATAGAACTGTCACATCACCACTAGACCCTAGACCGGAGGTGGGGTAAAGCCCAAGTAACCTAGTCCAGACTAAATGTCTCGCAAGGGCCGATGACCATAGGCCAACACCAAACCTAGGTCAAGATCCAGCTCACCAAGGTTTAGAAACCTCTTATCAAAGGGAAATACCCCACCCAAAACATTGTAGCCAACACAAGGCACAAATGCACAGCCTCACGGAGTGTATCCCAATACCATGTGGATTCTTATGACGCACACGCTAGTGCACCACATTGAGGCAAGGTCCATAGATGGGATACTATCCTCTCTAGACCTAGCTCCCCCGCCTATCATACCCCAACCTGCACTAGCTCCAGCCATGGGATTAACACCAGAAATGTTGAGGATAGCCATGGAAATAGGGAGGGGGTAGATTCAGGAATTGCACCACCAGCATATGCACAGTCAGTGTGCAATGGCTAAGATCGGAGATGGGAATAAACCATCCCACACTCCAAACTCATTACCAAGTTTGATGGGTCTGTAGATCCCCTACCTCATTTGGAGATGTTCAACCAGATTTGTGAGGCACTTGGCCTTGTCGGCAATCAAGTTAAGGTGAGTGCCTTTTGTCTCACCCTTGATGGAAAAGCATGGCAATGGTTTCGATCACAGAAAGTGGAAGACAAGGTTACCTTTGACCCCTTGAAAGAGTCTTTCAAAGTAGGATATTTAAGACAAGGAACTCGATGGAGTCTAGTTTGAAAGAGTCTTTCAAAGTAGGATATTTAAGACAAGGAACTCGATGGAGTCCAATCAAACAACTACATAATGCAAAATAGAAAGATGGAGAATCCATCCAGGAATATATCAACCGAGTGATATATCTCCACTCTCGCTTCTGTAATGGATAGAGACACGTTCTTTGAGACAAAAGACTGATCGGGAAATTCCTAGAGGGCCTCAAAGATGTAGTGGTATAACTCCCTGTATGCTCTAGCCCACACTTCCTTTGAGCAATGTTGTAGAAGGGCCATGGATTTCTATGACAATTTCATGGGAACTCATTCCCGAGAATTTCACAAGGGCACTTCTGAAGCTTATTTCAAAACTACTAGCACAAAATCTAAAGGAAAGGGAAAAGAGTCTTCTTCAGGACAACAAGTGGAGCAGTCAACTGCATTAATGTAGCAAATGACCCAACAATGGAGAATAGGCCAAGGTCGTGACCAAGCTAGGCAATCCCATCTTTACCTTGAGAGAGAACTAGTATGGTGCCTGATTTGTCGAGCTAACCACACTAGTACAGAGTGTCCACATTTGAGACACCAGCCCACTCTCTATTGTGCTTACTAGTGCCAAAGGTGGGGAAATCACAAAACCTCCAACTACTACCACCAAAGAACTACTCAAGCATGGGATCTACCCCCCCAAGCCTTGCCACCAAACTTTAGACAACCACTGGCCTTGCTAGCCCTAACAAAACACAATGTACCTCAACCAGGCTATGAAGTTGCCCCGAGAGAAATCCTTAGGGTGCTCAAGGTACCCTTACCACCCCTAGTTCTTTTGCCGCCACAACCACCATTACCTAGAATGATCCTTGTTCACCAGTTTTCCATGACAGAGATCTTTGAAGAAGGCAAGGAGGAAGAAGCCATTAACAACACCACCCTTGAACCCACTGAGCCAGGCAACCCACCCCCACAAATCCTAAGTCATTATGTGATGGAGGGTGAGCACATGTACCCCATGTACCTAGAAACCACAACCCCGAGGATGAGACTTCAAGCGGCATGAGTAAAAGACCGCCTATGCAATGTTATCATTATGCTGGACCTCATTGAATAACTAAATGTCTGGTCAAGAAAGGGATGGCTAAAACTCCTTGAATACTCCAGCCTTAACTCCTTTATGCACAAGCTGTGGGATAGACCATATGTACAAGGATTTTCAATTGAGAATGGGAAAATTTGGGAAAGGGAATGAAGCTAAACCTAGCATCATCCTTAACTTGCTAAGTGTACGAGATGGCTTTATACACATAGTGCCTCTAAATATGGCTAAAACTCCTTGAATACTTCAGCCTTAACTCCTTTGTGCACAAGCTGTGGGATAGACCATATGTACAAGGATTTTCCGTTGAGAATGGGAAAATTTGGGAAAGGGAATGAAGCTAAACCCAGCATCATCCTTAACTTACTAAGTGTACGAGATGGCTTTATACACATAGTGCCTCTAAATGTGGTCATTAGAATGCAAAGTAGAAGGAGAGCCGCAACTCACGTTGCAGGCCAAAGCATCTACTTTGCAAAACCAGGAAACCTTGGGAGGACATGCAAGGATTTTCTCCCATAAAGAGGTCCCTGAAAACAAACATGTCAACTAGGCACTTGCGGGGAAACAAAAGGCCACAAAGATCGGCAAAGGAGATATCCGTGTGGTTATAAAGAGTGGGTACGATGAGGGACCACCACCAATGTGTCATCTTCCTCATGTGACGAGGAAAAGTTGCTATACCTTCCATCCCCCTAGCAAGCAAGAGAGAAAATAGATCCCAATCGGCTACCCTAAAAGCTAGCCGAATACCCAAACCCCATCAAGGAGAAGGGAAAGCTAAAGGTCACTTAGGAGTTGGTCATGGAGTGTCAATCTCGATTAGAGGAGAAACCTCAAGTAGCACATGCTGTGAGAAGTTCCTCTATGCCAAACTTACTTGAGTGTCAATCTCGCAGCATGGTTCCATCTTTCGATAGAGGTTTCAAGACAACCAAGCACACCCTAAGAATCTCCTTCGAAAGATGGAACCAAAAACCATGGCAGTCCCACACCATGTAGATCCTGTTACTGCATATCTCAAAAATCTGAGGGACGATTGCCCAAGAAGAACTGACACAGAAGTTTATATCCCGATACCCTACACCTAGAAAAGCCTAAGAACAATAGGGATAATTCAATTCATGAACTCACGCCCATTCCAAGAGATATTATAGGTCTTTCATCCTTCCTTTGTTCTCAAGTCCACATTCCCATTGGCACCTTTCTTCAAGGCAGCCTGAGTCTATGGAAAGATTGGATGGAAGGGACAGCTTGGAGAAAGAATGGAAGAATAGGCAAAACTAGGGAGCTCCAAGGAGACTGATGAGGATGGATTCATATACAACTAGATGGATTCATATACAACTAGATGGATTCATATACAACTAGATGGAATCACCGGCATTCCCACGGTGATTCCATCTAGTTGGAAGAATAGGCAAAACTAGGGAACTCCAAGGAGACTGATGAGGATGGATTCATAACTAGATGGAATCACCGGCATTCCCACGGTCCGAGTAAACAAGTTAGGGAAATATTTTGAAGGAGACGAACTTAATGCAGCATTTCTCTTAACTTTCGATGACCTTCAAGTCACCACCATCCTAGATGGTGGGGCCGAAGTAAGCATTATTACTAAACAATGCTGGGAAAATTTGGAAAATGGGAAAAATCTCCCATGGATGACATCGTGTTAATCGTGAAACTTGCTGACGGGGCCACTACAAAGTCCATAAGTCTTCTGCGACAGGAAGTAAGAATTAAGATTCTCGGAACCAAATTCCAACACACCTTCATGGTGATGAACTTTGGCCCCAGCAGCTTGTTTCTTACGATATCATCTTATGACATCCCTTCATGAGAGAAACCAGAATGATCCATGACTGGGACACGGATCATATTTACATTCAGAAGAAAGACCAAATGCCAAAAGGTCAGCCTACACACTTGGAAGATCCATCCTATGAGTGGGGGACCCTTAGCAGAGTATTTAGTGACAACAACCAGATCCATGATAGTCCACATGTTCCAAGAATGCCATAAAATGCTGGATGATGAATGGGATAGTATGGAATTTTCACCTCTCCTTTAGAGCCGAAAGACTCTGAAAACTAGAGACACATCCTTGCTAGCATGGATAGCAAGGATGTGTGGGTACTAGATTTTTCCTTGCTAGCATGGATATACTTCCAAAATGTGTGTGTACTAGATTTTTCCCGGCGGCTGATGGTGGGTAGGACATCACATCCCTCTACATGCTCAGTGCCATGTGTAAGCCTAATACTACAATCCATAAACCTGTGAGAGTCAGAGAGGAAAGACCGTTATTACAAGAAAAACACTGCCACAAAACTCATAAATCTGACAGCTTCACAAGAAAGGAGGCGTACATCTTCATGATAGAATCGGAAGAACATTAGTTGAGATATGTGGAAGTTGTTAACACACATTACTACTTTTACCAAGTCTATCAAAATGAGCTTGACGAGTTCCCCATTTCGGTTAACACCATGACCACAAAGGAGGAAGAATCAACTGATTCCCAGCTTGAACCCCAAAATCTTTGCCGCTCTATTCACAAAGCACGAAACAAAAAAAATGGTGCTAGCTAAGAAAGAAGCCAAAAAGCTAATGGAGGAAGAAAGTGCTAAAGTTGAGGAGACCAAAAAAGTCCCCAAACACGTCAGGGCCTACAAGGTAGGAGACCATTTTGTACAATACAAGAAGGCCCAAAGGACCCATGATGGGAATCCAAAAACATCTTATGATGGTCCCGGTGGGCCAAGGTCAAGGAAATTAACTTGGCAAGCCTACGGGAAGATCCGAAACCCATCTACATAGGAGAGGACCTCTTTGGAATAGAAGAGAAAGACCTTATCGCTCTCCTCATAGAATTTTACGATTGCCTACACTTGGAAGTATACGGATATCAAGGGTGTACCTTTTGAAGTGGTCAAACATCTCACACAATTTCAAGATTGCTTCATCACTTGGAAGTATACCGTGATATGAAGGGTGATATGAAGGGTGTACCTCCTGAAGTGGTCAAACATACCATCCCCATGGTCATTGGAGCAAGACCAGTAAAGCAAAGAGCATACTCTATGAACACTGAATACTCCAAGATGGTTTGAGAAGAAATCAATCGGCTAATAGATGCCGGATTCATCTATGAGATAGAGCACACAAACTGGATCTCACCCATAGTGATTGTGCCCAAAAAGAATGGTAAAGTGAGAGCGTGCATAGACCTCAAAAAGATCAATACCACCATGATACAGGACCACTATCCATTTCACTTCACAGAGCATGTGCTCGAGCAAGTTGCAAGAAAGGAAACTGGATCTCACCCATAGTGATTGTGCCCAAAAAGAATGGTAAAGTGAGAGCATGCATAGACCTCAAAAAGATCAATACCACCATGATACAGGACCACTATCCATTTCACTTCACAGAGCATGTGCTCGAGCGAGTTGCAAGAAAGGAAGCCTATAGTTTCCTTGACGGATTTTTTTGACTATAACCAAGTGTTGATTGACCCAAAAGATCAACATAAAATGACTTTCACCACCAAATGGGGCACGTATGCATATCGAGTCATGCCATTTGGGATGACCAATGCCCTAAGAACCTTCCAACGCCTAATGTGTGTAGCCTAAAGGAATATCTATGGAAATTCCTTGAAGTCCTCATGGATGACCTTTATGTCAACTCTACATATGGAAAGCACATCTGTAGTGTCTAAGGAAAGTGCTAGAGAGATTCTGGCTTTACAAGATCTCTCTCAACCCTCTAAAATGCCAATTATGGGTCAGGCGGCATAGAGTAATCCTAGGACACATTGTCTCAGAACATGGTATCTCCACAGATGACAGCAAGGTGTGACTCATTCTTGAGCTGCCACCCCTGACCAACTTCAAAGGAGTACAACAATTCATGGGAAATGTTGTTTCATCTTTAGTATGCTAACATTTCTCATCCCCTTTACAGACTCCTACTGTTTTTTGAATGGACAAGGGAGTGCCAACAGGCATATGATACCCTAAAATAGGCATTGGCAAGAGCTTCCATTTTGAGATCCCCTAATTAGGAAATCATATTCCCTGTCCACATAGATGCCCTTGCCTTCGCACAACAATTGGTTGTGTATTGGCTCAACCTGGGGAATACAACATGGATTTCTTTGTAAGCTTTGCCAACAAATTAAACAAAGCAGAATGAAACTATACCACCACGGAAAGAGGAGGATTGGCCATGGTCTATACTATTAAAAAGTTTTGCCACTACCTTTTCGCAACCAAATTTATCTTCATGGTAGACCATCAAGCTCTTCTTTATCTAGTAAACAAACCTTGTACCACTAGAAGAATCACTAGATGGCTCTTAATTCTACTAGAATTTGACTTTACAGTCACTGTACATAAAGTCTCTCAGCATGTATTGGCCAACCACATGTTGCGTATCCCTGGTGGGTGTTGATGAGATGACCTTCCAGATGCCCCCTTGTTTCAACTATGTTTGATTCTTGAATGGGGAGAGGAAGTTGCACACTTCCTAGCTAATGGCCTACCCCCACCACCAACCCACGACCAAAGCACCAATCAACAAGGACACCTTATCAAAAAAGCTACCCCTATCAGCTAGTTGCAGGGCAACTCTACAAGAAAGGAAAGGAAGGAATCATGTGACGCTGTGTCCGTGGAGAACAAATATGCCTCTATTTTGGAGCAATCCTGCTCTAGAATCGCAAGAGAACACCTCGTAGTAAATACCAAAGCTCGGAAGATCCTACTGGCAAGCCTATGGGGAAGCCAACCTTGTTTGGAGACACCGTTGAATATGTCAAATGATGCGATGGAATGCCAAAGGATAGGGATTCCACACAATAAGGACAGAATGCCCCTAAACCCTATCATGTACTTAAGACCGTTTGATAAATGGGGCATCAATTTTATGGGACCCACTAGTCCAGCTGCGCGACACACCTTAGCCCGATACATCATAGTAGCCATGGACTATTGCACAAAATGGGTCAAAGCCAGGGCCACAATAAAAGCTGATGCAAGGTCCATGGCAAAATTCCTTTACGAGTTGTGATCACTCGCTTTGGGTGCCCTCTTGAGCTTGTGAGTGACAATGGCACCCACTTCATTAATGATAATACAATTCTTGTTTTATAAGAATTCTTGGTCATGTACAAAAAATCTCTACCATATCACCCCCAAAATCCAATGGCCAAGCCGAAAGCACAAACAAGACCATATACGCTATCCTGACCAAGACCATAGAGGCGAGTCACAATGACTAGGAGCAAAAGTTTTCGGTTGCACTCTGGGCTTATCGCATTGCATACAAAGTAGTCATTAATACGACACCCTTCAGCTTAACCTATGGAATTGAAGCAGTGATGCCTATGGAATTCTTGGTGTGCCAAGCTTAAGAGTTGCTGTACAGGAAAGGCTCACTAGCCCATGACCTGAGCGACTGGTTTTTTGAGCTTGAGAAGCTTGATGAAACACATATAAGCACTATGTATGGTATGATAATCGAAAAACTAAGGTGCAAGAAATGGTTTCATGACCAGATCAAGTAAAAGGAGATGAACGAGGGGGATATGGTTATCCTCTATAGGATGAAAAATCACAAGAAAAAACTCAAATACAAAGGACTAGGTCCTTTCCTAGTGACTAAAACAACCCCATAAGACGCAATGCGCATTGAGACCCTCGACGGTGTTAAGATAGCTGGTTATTTCAATGGTAGTAAACTAAAGCGCTACTACGGCCCACTTACGCAAAACACCTTAAGGGACATTCACCTCAAAAAAGAGGAGAGACAAACACATAATAAGATGAAAAAAATAGCACAATGTGAAGCCTAGCAACAAGGAATGGCAAGCAAAACTTAGAGGCGAATAAATCATTGTAAACATGGCCCGTGTAGTTGACCTTGAGAAAGAGGACTAGGAAGTGAAACCTTCACGCCTGTGGTTAGGAATGACCACTCCAACAAGTTTCACACAAAAACTAGCATTTGTTGATATGGGTGCTAACCACAACTTAATGTCCTTTGACACATGGCACTCTCTCAAGAGGCCAACCGCATTACTCACCCCAACCACTGTCACTACTGTTGCTTTGCATTTTGTCGAATGTTTAGGTGTTGCTACAATTCTATTTCACATTGGGAATAACCCCTTGGAAGGCAAGTTCTATGTCATGCGTGTAGAAATAATGCAGGAAGAGACCCTACGTGGATGGATAGGACACAACCGATGTTAGATTGATTGGGATGCAAGGATGGCAACACTACAATTAGCCTTAGGACAAGTTACCTTCCTTATGGCAACACTACAACTAGCCTTAGGACAAGTTACCTTCCTTATGGCAACACTACAACTAACCTCACCAGGATACCCCATCCACTCAACGAGCCTCATCTGCACCAAGATCCACAACAACCACTAACTCTAATAACACCACTAACCCCGCCAACAGATACCAACTCAACCTCATTCCACCCAAGCCATTGATTCTCACTGTTGGGTACCCAAGAAGATCCTCAGTGGCCACGGTTTGTTATGAGGGTGTTCATACCCTATGGATTCCCCGAAGATCCAACCTTGCCCCTCAAACCTTGGCAAAACCCAAAGCTTGGGTAAACCTAAAAGCTCCTATTCCTCATCATATTAGGCAAACCTCACGTCAGCTCTCCGATAAGGCAGCTACCATAAGCCCACAAAATCAGAGAGAACATCTAACAAAAACCCTCTATGCCGCACAACCATTCGTCACAACCCACCTCATCCTCACACCACAACTACTTACATGTGGGTACCTAAACCTCTTCTCACTGCCCAAAAGTTCTACAAAGGCAATCTGCACATCGGGTTATCACGTGACTGCCGATCTGCACCCTCTTTGCTCCCAATCTCCTAGCACTACAACAATTCCAATGTAGGCCAAAGCGAGCCCTATTTGTTGCCACTACTAGCACCATGCAACAATTCTAATGGAACCCTAGCTGTTGCTACTACTAGCACCATAACAATTCCAATGGAGGCCAAAGCGAGCCCTAGCTATTTGCACTACTAGCACTCTGCAGGATAAGGGGAAAGTAAAGATCTGGGAGGAAGCTAAGGCCACGCAACCCCACCCACTATCTCCACCAGTGATATCCCATCAACCTTGGCTACCCCACCTGCCCTTATCATCCAACTCCCTCATTGCACCCCTACCCAACCTCTTGCCTCTCCAACCCCCCATCATACACATCAGCTCCCTCCTATGAAGCACTAAGGCTTCACGAGCTGCCAACCTTTCCTAAACCCAATTGGACCTGCCTTCTTGCTATCGCCAATTGGGCAAGGAGTCGGTACAAAACCCGTAATAACAGGGTGCTGACGATGTAGTCTTAGGGTACAAAACCTATTCATAGTGTTCCCACAAAAAAAAACTCTCTAAGTCAAAGCGAATGCCCGTTCATTCAAAAAGCCCACGGTCGTTCATTCGTACGCTCTTAAGCCATGGCCGTTGACACTGATAAATCCATGGTTGTTTCCTTAGCAAAGCCATGGACATTCACTAATAAATCCATGGTTCCACTGGTCAAGCCATGACCGTTCACTCCAACTCTAAAAAGCCATGGCCGTTCACTTGTCAGCCCATAGTCGTTTATTCTTGAAGCCACAAACATTCTTGCGCAATGCCATGGCCGTTCCTTAATGAAGCCACGGACGTACCTTCCTTGGAAATTTATATAAAGGCCCCCCACCCCCATTTATTTCGATCACTTTTCTTCTTGCTCTCTAGCTAAACTATTATAGTTTCCCCTCTAATGTTTCCCTACTTCCTCACCCATAGCTCTCATGGCCGCGAACCCAATCATTACAACTCCTCCTATGAGGTCATTGCTCATACCCCATAGAAGAAGAAGAGGCATTCCAGTCACCGCTTTCCCACTTGGGTGAGGCACATGAAGCATGTTGATGATAGCCATGGCATCCATAGCCTCATGAAGAATACCCAGAAGGTTGACCACAAGCTACTCTATTACACAGAGCCTTGCTATCAGGCTAATGCAAACCCTTCTGTAGTCACTCACCTGGAGCAGATAGGGCTCAGCGGGTGGCAGATTGCCCACACTCTACAGCTCTAGGTGCCAGACCTATTAAATTGCCTCTATTTTATAGAGACCTACAACACCAACTAAACAACAGGGTAGGTCTTGGATAGCGAGGGCTCCCCCCACACCGTTCATCTCAGCCTCTATCTCATCAGGGATGCACTCAACCTCCCACTAGTCGGCAACCTTATGTAAGATATAGCAACGTCATGTGCCACATGCACGATGCTTTCTAGGGGGCCACCACCAACGATGGAGTCGAGTGGCATAACATCACTCGCTACTAGGAGCTCGTAATGCTTGCCCATGCCCTTTTCTTCCTCCTCACCACCTACTAGGAAGATAGGTTTAATAGGTGCAACCTTTCGACTCTAGCCCACGTCCACCAAGGAATCACTATCCAATTGAGCAGAGTACTTGCATAAAGAGCTCCATGCCATTTGCTCAAACCCCCAGAGTAGGCTCGTGGCATCCTCCTTTTGCTGACCAAAGTATTATATCATACCACTGGCTGGGAGAACCTTCCACACCTTGTACGCCCCTAGAGCAGCACCTCCATTCCGCCCCCTATTCAAGAACCCTAGCCCTCACCCACCTTGCCCCCCTCCAAACGCCACCATGCAGATCCTCAAGCAGAGGAGGATGCCCATCTCGCAAAGCCATAGAGGAGGAAGAACTTTGCTGCACCGCCCAGTTCCTTGAGGAGAACCTTCTCCAAATTCCCAACCTAGGGAGCTAGCCCCTCCCTTTGTTGCCCCCCATTTTTCTAGAAGAAGGTCCCTTGGCATCTCCATCTATCTTACAATGACACACAATGGACACCCTCTGTGGGTCTAAGCGGGCTGCTTCTACTCCCTATAGTCCTATTCAAAAGACATTAGGTTCTCCCAAGGTGCACTTCCCAACTTCGTAGAGGGCTTTTTCCAAAAGGTCCCTTGGCATCCCCATCTACCTCATAGCGACACACAATGGACACCCTCTGTTGGGTCCAAGCATGCTTCTTCTGCTCCCTATAGGCCTATTTGAAAGGCATTAAGTCCTTCCAAGGTGCGCTTCCCAACTTTGCATAAGGCTTTTCGAACCTCGCCACCACAGGGAGCTAGTCACATTTATGATTGACTACATGCAGTGGCAACATGACCTTGTTACAACCACCCAACAGGCCATGCTCCTAGGAAGATCTCTAGGTAGCCATCCTCACCAACACCCGCTTTGCAGACAACCCTGGAGGATCACGAGAATACTCTCACCACTGCCTTGGCTACTACTATCACCCATCTCTAACACCAACTCCAGGCGCCTAGGGAAAATGCCCATGCAGCCAACCATGCCCTCTCCCTTGCCCACAAAGAAGCTTAGGACCTCCGCCCACAGAGCTACAACTTACTCTGCACCTCCCTTGACTCTTATAAACAGGTGGCCGAGAACACTTTGCAGTAGAAGGATGCCCAACCATAGGCTGTTAAACAATATGCCCCCCAACCCCCACCAGCAACCACGGGGCAGATGTCCAGCACCATGGAGAGAAAGGTGAATGCATTAATGGACGTTGCCATTACCGAGTTTTTGACCCTCTCCAAACCACCCCAAAACCGTCCACAACTTCTCGGCCTACAATATGGTGCTCTTCACCTAAATCTTCTCCAAAGACATCTTCATCAACGACCCCCTCGCCTCCTCCACTCTCTCCTACCTCCTCACCAAACTCCCCGCCCATCCCTCAACCTCCTCATCACACTCTTTTTCCAAAACCAAGTTTCCTTTGCCAACCCCACTAACCTCTTCACCCTTCCCATCCACCCCATTGCCCGCTAACCTTATCAATTGGGCCACGCTTCTAGAGTATGAGCATGCCACCGACGTCGATGCCACTATTGATCTTTCTATTTCCCATGGCCTCTGCCCATACCCCTACAACTCCTCCAGATCCATCGTCGTCGCCCTTGGATTCTTGGAGCGGCTCAGCTAGATGACAATCTTCTATGCTTACAAGGAACTTTTCCGTCGAGACCTCCCACCTTACCCCCCCTATGGTCTTCTAGTTCTCTACCATTGATGCTATCACCAATTGCAGATCATCGCCACCACCGGCATCATGCAGTTTGATGACTCCCACATTGCCTTCCCATACGAAATCTCCATCAAAGAGGCACGGGAGGCAAAAATGTTCTTCTCCAAACGTTCGGCTCACAACCCCAATGATGACAACGACGATAACGATCCGCCTAGGAGATAATCCCCCCACCTCCCACTCTTCTCCTCATCAACCTCCCCTCCCCCGTCCCCCCCCACCATAGTCCCACTCCCAATGTGGCCCTAGTTCTCATCCGCACCCAACCCTTCCCACACTGGTGCCCCACCAACACTCCTTGGAACCCCCACCCTCCATGCAAAAATCCTCATGGGCACTAGTTTCCCTCCTTCCACCACTTCACCCACCACCTTACTGTTGAAATATGCAAGTGAATGGGTGTGTGCAGGAAACAAGCCCTTAGTAAGAGACTGCAAAAGGGAGTCTGTAATTAAGTGGGTAGCAGTGAAAAGGTGAGAAGAATCTACTGATGAGAGAATCAAGGGTGGCATGAGTGAATATAAGGGTGTGGAAAGATTCTAGGAAAAGTGCCCCTAGACGTAGGGGAGGTGGCATAAATCAAGGAGAAATCAGTGGGATTAGATGCTTGGTATCTTGTGGATGTAAAACCTATAAATTGAGGCATTGGCCTATGAGAAATTTTTGGTTTTTGAGTATCCATGCCTACTTTAAGCTATTAGATTAATTGTGCACTAATCTCATCTTAATCACCTGCTAATCATGTTGATCCCTGCATTTGATCCACCATAGCCCAATCTTGCTTGCATTTTAACATGGTATCAGAGCCAAGTTTTGATCCTAGGACCTGTGGGGTTTTGAGCCTAATTACCTTGCTAATTACTCTACTAATCATGATTAGAAATTAAACCTTTTCTTTAGTCTCTTCTTTCAACTATCTTATGTACCCCCAGTTGGTGGAGGAGATTCCTCTCCCTTCACACACATCCATTGCCCAAGCCCTTTTAGAGGCACAAACTAGACTCAGGGCTCCACACGCAGCTTGAAGGAATCGGTGAATTTTAGCGCAGATCGACGGCGACAGCACGTTTTTTATCAAGCGCCAACAAAATTGGAAAAAATGCTCCATAATACGACGAGCTCGTTGAGTCGAATCCGTCTAATTCCAACTAGACCTAGGGGTTTTCAAGCATGTTCTACAAGCTAGTGAAGACGGTTTTCGATTTCATCAAGTCTACAGTGAGATCCAACTCTGTGCACAGTCAAGGAAGTGCCTCTATTAATCACTTGATTTATTCTTCATTAAAGCTTCAATCTTGATGTTTGTGGGCTCAAAACATATCTAGACACATTTATCTACTACTATATTGAAGCATTTTGAGATTAGATTTATGCAAGTGGATCAATTGAAGACTCCAAGTGGGGATAGCCTTCTGCACATGAACAGTGAATTATCTTGGCAAATTGCTTGATTAATTCACCTAGTCAAAGTGTTAATTAGGCATTGGTGGATCTAATCCAACATTGGGAAGGTGCTACACTAGTGTATGTTTTCAAATTGAATTTTCTGTCACAATCACTATCCCGATTAATCCCTCTAAATCAGTGTATTCTCTGCACACACAAACTGTGAACTAGTATACCTAGTTTTCTGAGAATCATTAGTGATCAAAACTTGTTGTAATCATCAAATTGAAGTTGTAAAAGGGTAGATACTTCCCTTGAATCTTGAATTGGATCAAGAGGTAAGAACCCCTTCACATCATCATGAGTAGTGCACAAGAAATAACTAAATTTAACGAGGAGCAGTTCCATACATGATGGCAAACAAAGGCCATGTATTTGCTCATGAGGAAAAATCTATGGGGACTAGTTGAGGGAAGAGATGAATGTCCATAGGAGAATTGGGAGAATGAGTGGAAGAGGAGGAATGAGAAAGCATTAGGACTCATTGCACTTAGCTTAAATGATGAAATCATTCACCACATTGCAGGGATATAATGAGCTAAAGATGCATGGGATGAACTTAATAAATTATTTGGCACTCAAGCAAAAAATTCAAAGATAAATCTGATAATGCAATTCTACAAACTTGACATGAAGGAAAGTGAATCTCTAACCACACACTTGAACAAATACAAAAGAATTAAGCAACAACTGGTAGCCATTGGGAAGAAAGTAGAAGATGACAAGGCACTAGCAGTGCTTCTGAAGAGTGTGGACAAGGGAGAGTATGAGAACATCATGGATGGCAACCTTAAAGAATGTACTGGATTTGAAGCTGCCATGAGATAGAAGGAGCTCTACTAGAGCAAGAGAACAAGGTCAAAGAAAAGAAAGGATTGGAACCAATAACTGGAGAGGAGAAAGCATTCTACAGCCGAGGAGGCCTTGCACGAGGACGAGGACGAGGAAGAGGCAGGGGAGGAGGAAGGACCTTCACTTGCCACAACTATGGGAAGCCAGGACACATGGCTAGAGATTGCTACAGAAAACCAAATGAAGAAGGATCGACAAACTTCATGGTGGAGACTCCTAAGGTAGAGGAGTCACAACATATTTTTTCTGAGAGAGGGAGAGAGAGAGAAACCCCACAACCCAATGTAACCTGAATAGAGAAAAACCACCTCTGAGCCACCGAAGATGCAGGCCATGTGGTAGATGTATGTGTGAGCACTTTAGTCAAGGTCACGGGCACTCGTAGTAGCCTTGGACACATAGAGAGAGAGTGTCAACAAGGACTATGAGTTAGGGACTTGAGGCACTGGTCTCGTGAGCTACCAAGTAAGAGGGAAACTTGGTATAGGGTCCAGGTGTGCTAGAATTATTCGCTTGAGGGGAGGTGTTGAAATATGCAAGTGAATGGGTGTGTGCGGGAACAAGCCCTTAGTAAGAGACTGTAAAAGGGAGTCTGTAATTAAGTGGGTAGCAGTGAAAAGGTGAGAAGAATCTACTGATAGCATGAGTGAATATAGGGGTGTGGAAAGATTCTAGGAAAAGGTGCCCCCAGCAGATGTAGGGAAGGTGGCACAAATCAAGGAGAATTCAATGGGATTAGATGCTTGGCATCTTGTGGATGTAAAACCTATAAATTGAGGCATTAGCCTAATGAGAAATTTTTGGTTTTTGAGTATCCTTGCCTACTTTAAGCTATTAGATTAATTGTTCACCAATCTCATCTTAATCACCTCTTAATTACATGCTAATCATATTGATCCTTGCATTTGATCCACCATAGCCCACACTTTCTTGCATTTTAACACTTACCCCTTTTTCCCTCGCCTTCTTCAGTTGCTCCTCATGTTCCCTTGCCACCTCCTTCACCCACACCACCATCAGCCCCTTTATCCCTCCATCTGGGATTGGGCCTGCTCGTACCCGCCAAGATCTTCCCTCTACATCCGCATGTCCAACCACCACAGTCCCACTCCCAATGTGGCCCTAGTTCTCAATTTCCACCCAACCCACCCCCCAGTGGTGCCCACCAACACTCCTTGGAACCCCCCACCCTCCATGCAAAAATCCTCGTGGTGGGCACCAGTTTCCCTCCTTCCACCACTTCACCCACCACCTTACCCCTTTTTCCCTCGCCTTCTTCAACCCCTCTTCATGTTTCCTTTGCCACCTCCTTCACCCCCTTCATCCCTCCATCTGGGATTGGGCCTTTCTGTACCCACCAAGATCTTCCCTCTACATTGTCATGTCCACCCCCTTTCCTCGAAGCCTCCCTCATCACGTCCACCCCCTTTCCTCTACATCGCCACGTCTACCCCCTTTCCTTGATGCCTCGCTTCAGCACTGCCCCCTCTTCCTCAGCTCTTCTCCACCTCAACCACCTCTCCCCGCCAACCTTTCTTCACCCACCCCCTTGGAGGAAGGCGAGATCCCACCCCAACCCCCACAGAGGAGCACAAGGAGGTGGACCCCCCTCAATCAACTTAACTAGCATGATCCTTTGGACTGCACGGAGTTTGAGCAGGTCATCCAAATCCTGCTTGGCCAACAACTCCAATAGGCACCCATCACCAAGCTAATGGACCACATGGACATCCATGTCCTCCAGACTTACGTCGATGTGCCAGGTACGACACACCTGGAAGCACCAGCATCCACACTGCTCGGCCCCTCTCTTTCAAACTCATGGCCAGTGTGGAGAGGATCATTCCTCCTCAAACCCTACATCTGGATGGAGTATTGCAAGGCCCCTTGAGAGCACTCTAGATTAGCCCAGCTTACCCCCCATCCGTCGATGTTGGGCTTGGTCTTGTTCCACACTGAGCAAGGAGAACCCCAAGCTCCAATTCAACTTCCCCTGGTTCACCCCTCGTACTTCCCAGAGCCCATGCAAGCATACTCGCTAAAATGCATGCTTTCATTGGCAAATATGATCAGATGCTGGATCCTTCAATCGTGGGTGGCCACCATCCGCTTCTTCAAACTTATCAACACTCTTCTAGAGGAATTTCCATAGTGGCACCATTATCATGAAGGAGTTCAAGGCCTTGCCTTGGACCCACCCTCAAGCAGCTCTCCAGCTACTAGTGGATTCCTTCGTGGCATCTCTAAACATTCAAAGATTAGATGGAGATGTCATTCTCAAATGAGCTACAAGGCCTTTCACCGATCCCCCCAATACCTAAAGTCAGGGTACGATTTCGTCCGCACATACTCCCTCTACTACTGCTAATTCTTCTTGCCAACTCCAAGGATGGACCTAAATGGAGGGGTGTGTGTTAACCACACTAGTTAACATTATTTTTAAGCGTGGTTATGCCTCATATAACTCATTTTTATGTAAACCGTAACGCTTCATGTAAAAGATATATGGGATGATCGAGCTTACAACTTATGTAATGTCACCGAGCTTACAACTTATGTAATGTCGACCATGAGCATAAGCCTAGGTGTACATAGAGCTAGAAGAACCAATTTTGGCCTCCCAATTGTTCAATGGGTGACCGGCCATTGTAAAAAGAGAGCTTACATTACAAGTGACTTATGAAATATGAAAAGGGTCAATCCAATTATCACAATTGAGTTTCCCCTCTCTTTATCTCTCACTCTCTTGTGGCTATGGTGGTAAGCTTGTGTGCATGCATACTTGCTTGCTTGATTGTGTGTGTGCATGTAGGTGATGTTCTCCTTGCTTGCCTCTTCTTCTTCTTCTTGCGCTCTCTATCTCACCTTCACTCTTGCACACATGAAGGTATTGAGTAGGAGTTGAGCTCTCCATAGCTCCTTCTCTCATTGCTCCTCTCACCTAGCTTGTGAAAGCTCCACTTGAGTGACACAAGTGGTGGTGGATGAGCCCCTATAGCAGCTTCACATCAATGAGTTACCTCATTTGGGTTAGCTAAATGCTAGTCCCTGAATTGACCCTTACATTGTCTCTTTTCTCTTCTCTTCTCCCTCTCTTGTGCAAGGAAGCATGCTCGTTTTGGTGAATAATTGTATACGAGCAATCACATTGTACGACCAATCAAAAGTTCAATTGCTATACAGAGTTCGATTGTTGGGACAGCTCAATCGTCCATGTTTGATCCATGATTAGAGAGTCGAAGTTATAATCACAAATGTTTAATCATGTGATCGAGCTAGTCCAATTGCAGATTAGAGATTCTAAGGAGAAAATTTCCAAAGATTGATTCTCATGGTTTCCAGATTAGTGCGAGGCCTAAGACCAGTCATTCCATAAAACACATAAAAACTTGAAAAATGCCAAAAACCATTAAAAAGTATAAAATTTCTAAAACTTAAAAACATTAAAAAACCAAGAAAAATCATAAAAGATTCCCAACAAGTGATTATGGTGTTGGACTGAGTGCTTATAGATTTATGTTCAGGCCGAATCATTGTGACTTCATACTCGAGCCCAGCATTTGAGCATGAAAAATTATTGTACGTGCCAATGCTAGGGAGGAAGAGGAACAAAAGTTAATATAACCACTCTAGTAGCTCCATATTCTAGTTTGGAGGTAGACCAAGAATCCTTCATAATAATAGAGGATACTAGTCCAGGATTGTGGGGGGCATTAGCCCAATTCAGCATCCAGACACAAAAATGGCCAAACCAGACTGTGGATTGTACATAGGAGAGTCATCGAAAGGAGCCAAATGGCCCATCTTGTAAGACCAATGGGTAAGAGACAGGCTATGAGCAAACAAACTAGAGGCTAGGCTAAAAATATAACTGTTGAAGCGTATGTTTTACAATGCTATGGCTTCCACACAACTAACTACGTCCTAGTCATTGACACACAATGGGATACTCTTAAAGAGATGGCCAATGTCGTCCTTGCATGGAATTGAGCCAGATCTCTAAAACAAGGAAAAACTCGGGAGAAAAATTTATCCCAAAGGCTAATTTTCAAGGATCTTCCAAAAGTCATGGGCTCTTTTAGAGCTTAAAAAATGGTGACTTTTTTAATATATTAGCCCAAGGTAACATTTTTGGGTAAATTTTAGAGGAAAAATCACCAAATTTACACTAAAACTGAGCATATATCCTAAAAATTTCAAACATTCACCAAAGTTTCCTATATACTCTACCTTTTGTCAAAGAAAGATTTGCCAACCCATATCTACTCTGACCATAGGATACCCGCAAGAGTGTTATTGTCGACTAGAGGGGAGCTAAGAGTTCTATTTGGACTCCAATGAAACAGTGTATATCCTAACAAGAGATATTAAGAGTGTTACACCTATAGCTATGGCCGTTGAGATAGAAAGGCCCATAAGATTTCAAGAAGCTACTAGAGCTTAAACAAAGCAGGTAAGGACTCAACCTCGTAGCGTAATTGATAAATTCCTCTTAAGGAACCTGAGAGTTGATAATGAAGGAATGATGCTGTATGAGGATGCCCCATGCAACCTCTACACAATCACTCCTACTTCTAAGGACTTTCACAAATCTTTTTTATTCCTTGAAGCACTCCTAGAGTAAGTAAGTGTCCTATCCCACCATAGACCAAGCAACGTATGTCAATGAAGAAGGTAATACCTACACCCCAAGACTTACCAAGGAGGTAAGGAATACAAAGAGGCAACAAGGGGGTGTTGCACCTCTTGTAGCCTACCAAGCACATCACCTGGGCGCTCAGGAACGTACAGTCAATTGAAGGTTTTCTCCTCTCTCAGCCGCGCCATTGTGTTCTGAGCAGGCCGGCACATAGCTCTGCAGCGCTGGAGTTCGTACAGCTATACGCCTGCTGTGTGCAACTATACGCCACATTAGCTTAGGGCTTTTAAAGCCCTAAGCCTCAAGGTTCTACAGCCAAGAAATTAGCCTCAATGGTTGCTCGTCATGCGCGCTAGAAGCAAAAGACCAGGTTGCTCCTGTTTTTTCCATGAAAGCTTCTTCAAAAGCATAATAATAGTGTTCATAAACACTAATAGTGTTAATTAACACTAATGATGTAACTAATCCAGCAAAGGGGAGCCATTTTAGAGTGTTTCTAAACACTAAGAGTGTTCTTAAACACTAATGGTGAATCTAATCACCAATGCAAGTGTCATTAGTGTAGTGTCATTAGCGTTAAAAATATGCCCTTAAGCACTAATAGTGCTCCTAAACACTAACGGTGATCTTAATCACCAAATAAAGTGTTCTTTGACACTAATGAAGCTCATTTCCATCAGAATTAGTGGTTAGGCACAAACCCTAAG
This sequence comes from Cibotium barometz, assembly GCF_041138505.1. Classification (NCBI taxonomy): domain Eukaryota; kingdom Viridiplantae; phylum Streptophyta; class Polypodiopsida; order Cyatheales; family Cibotiaceae; genus Cibotium; species Cibotium barometz. Next base: position 8,201,970 of record NC_141099.1, read on the forward strand.
TGCTAAACCATAAGCTTCATCATCTTAATCTCTTTTTATGCAGCATCCTTGGCTTGATTAAGGGTTGTTGCACTCTCATAAGCCATTCTCTTTCTACTTAAGCTAAAACATCACAAATTTTTGGTTTTCTTCTTCATAAATCATCCCATTATACTCTTGTAATCCCCCTTCAATACCCAATGTCGAAGGAAAACACCCAAATTAAGAAGTTCTCAGGAGAGGGCTTCCACACTTGGTAAGTTGTTGTCAAGTACAAGATGATGTCCAAAGGTTTTTGGCCATTCATCTCCGGTACTAAGGTTATTGATCGAACTAAGACTGAAGATATTGAAGATGATGAGAGGGCACAAGCCATCATCATGCTCCATCTTAATGAGGCTCTTATTCCTAATGTGGACCAGCTTCCAACAATTGCAAAGGAGAAATGGGATGAGCTTGACAAGCTCTATGGAGCTCATGGAAAGAATTCCAAGATCTCACTTAAAATTGAATTTTTTAGCTTGGAGCTCAAAGAGGGAGACAGCATTGAAGCCCTTATCTCTCATTTAAAGGGCCTTATGGCTCAACTTGTATCAGTGAATGCGAGAATGGATGAAGATGATGCAGTGGTTATTTTGTATGGCTGTTTTGTTAAAAGCAGTCAAGAAGGTGTACCCTACCTTAGTCACCACCCTGAAGAACATACCTAATCCCACCCTTGAAGGAGTCATTCAATCTTGTCTTGATGAAGAAAAGAGGCCAAAGGGAGGAGCTAAATCTTCAAATGCATCGACTCCATTGAATATCGAACAAGCTTTATCACATCAAGTGAGCAAAGTAAGGTGTGTCCATTGCAAAGGTGTGGGTCATTTGGCAAATAATTGTTGGATCAACTATCCCAAACGAGATGAAATGTAACAAGTGTAAACAACGGGGCATATCACTTCTAAATGTCCTAACAAAGAGTCAGAGGCTAACTTTGCATCAGCCTCTAACTCCACTGAGAAATTGTTTTAAATCTCAAATGTAACAACACCTATATTCCTAACCTTGTACGCGTAATGTTATAAAGGCAACCTATGTCTAATACCACCTATTCCAATTTTTTTCATAGTTGGTATTGAGGGGGGGTATTAAAAGACTAAGGTCATGTAAAAGGGTAGGAGAAGGGTGTGTGTGTGAATGGACTTATGGTCCACTAGCTCACCTATTTAAAGGCAAAGCTAGAAGGCATTTGTGTGGGCAAAGGCCAAGTTGTATGCATAAGCAACTTAATAAACAAGATTTATTCTTGTATTTTTTGGGTCTCTCTCCTCCACTCAACTTGATCTAGCATAAGCACCACGTTTTCTTAACAAAGACCTATAGTAAGTGCTAACCTATGACTACTCCCATCATAGTTCTTAGATAGCTAAAGTGCTAACCTATGACTACTCCCATCATAGTTCTTTGATGGACTCGAAAAAGACTTCTAAGTCTAGATAGAGAAGACGAAACAAGGCCATAAAAGGAAGGGAGAGTCAAGAAAGAGGATGAGCCTTCAAGCCCACCAACCCACTAATGATCAAGAGAGAACTCTAAACAAGTACCTTCTCAATTCAAAAACTATAAAGTGGAAAATCGAAAGGTATGCGTTCCACCACACAAAAAAAAAGAGAAAAAAAAGAGAAAAAAATGATTAACCAAGAGTGTCCTATGATGGACCAGAAGATGCAAAACAAGTGGAGGAACCCAAATTGGTATGGATAGCCACCGACTTAACCCACGAAGAGGAGACATAACGTATATAGTTCTCAAGGAATATAGAGATGTATTTTCTTGGAGCTATGTTGACTTGAAAGGAGTTCCTCTAGAGGTTTACCAATAGATAATTCCTTACGTGGATGGTGCTAGTTTGGTCAAACAATGATCGTACACATACAATGAGACCTATGTTAAGGCAATAAAAGGTGAAGTCGTCGATGGACTTATCAATGTGGGTTTCATTTATGAGATGAAGTACACAGATTGAGTGTCACTAGTTGATTGTGCCAAAGAAGAATGGTAGCATCTGTGTGTGTGCTAACTCAAAAAAAGTAAATGCAGCCACGTTAAGAGATCATTACTCATTGCCATACACCAAACATGTGCTTGAAAGAGTGACATGAAAAAGAAGCCTACAACTTCTTAAATGGATTTAACCAAGTATCCACTGACCCTAAGGACTAGCATAAGACGATATTTTTTAAAAATGGGAAACATTTGCATATAAAGTAATGTCGTTTTGTCTGAAATCAGGTTGCATATCCTGAAACACACATAAGTTTTTGTTTACCCATATTCCAAAGATAAGAAGCTCTAATCACATTCCACAACCCTATTGATATTTCTACTTGCTTCGAGATTTCTAGAGACCTTTGAGAAATTGACTACCCTTAGGTTATGTCACCAAAGTACTAGGTCATAAAGGGGAGCCCTATCCATCTTGGGAAGGCTTGAATAGAAAATTGAGGGGCATCTCTGTGCAACAGGCTGAGCCCAATCTTCTTATGAGTTGGAGAGGCTTCTGATCATCCATTTGGACACCATCCTATTTGCCAAAACTCCAAGGCCAGAAGACCAAGGTCACCTTCCTCTTTGGTGTAGTGGAGTACTTACTTATGTATGTGTGTGACCACTTCTTAGAGGGGACATAAGTAATATATAGATCCGTGTTCCCGAAAAACCGAGGTTTAGTGTCAGGTGAATGGAAATTTTTCAAAACCTTCAAATTTCAAAATAACAATTCACAAAAACCTACAAATTTTAAGGGATTCCTTTAAAATTTATGAAAAAACTTGCAGAAATTTGAGGTTGACGGTTTTTTGAATTGTTGGGAAAAATGTTTTCTGCGCGAAGAACACTGATGTAGATATGTGTGTGTGTTATGACATAAGCAATGATGTCAAGAAGAGAACCTTTGTAACCTATAAAGGTGTATGTACTTTATTGAAAGAATACAAGCCAATGTCACATGATTGAGTTGTGTACTTTTACTCTCTCTAGCATTGTCTTTACACACTCTCACACTCACTCACACTCTCTCTCGTTTATCTCTGTTAATCAAATGCCATGATGATGTTTCAGTTCCAGCCCCCATAGCCTGCTGGCTACCTCCAACCCTAGCTGATACTTGTGTCCTTGAATTGGTATTAGAGCCTCTATACCCTGTCTTGTACCCACACAACCTTGGACCATGTGCCTCTATGCCTGTATCCTGTACACAGAGTCACATTAGTTACCTATGCAACAAGGTGCGCCCCCTTGCTGCTGTCCATGACAGCTTGCGTAGAACCTCAATCAAAGCCTTCTATCCAGGTTTGCAGTGCTACCCCTTTGGTAGTCTCCGACCAGCACAGCTGACTCAACCAGCGCACACACACACAGAGCTGCTTTAAAAACGAAAAGGTTCTCATCAAAAAAATAACGAAACGGGGCAAGAAAATCAAGGCGTAAAGCTTACTAAAGGAGGCAAAAAATTGAAGCGTCTAACAGATAAATACAAACCAATTTGGTACTTTTTTTAAAAAAAAGATCTTGCTTAATCCGAGCATTAAAAGCCCTAATTTCTCAACATTTTTTCAATTGAGGGCATATATCAAGCAAATGCTCCTAATTTCTCAACATTTTTCAATTGAGGGCATATATCAAGCATTGGAGAGTTGCTACAGCCTCCTATAGCATTAGATTCAACAAGCCCTAATTCAACAAGCCCTAACTTTTAGAAAACCCTAAGCTTTCTTGAGCATAAGATGAAAAATCCGGCCTATGCAATCAGTGCATGGATTGAGATGGTTTTTTATTATGCAGATGGGAGCTGCCAAATTGTTGAGACTGAGATTGAAGACCCTAGAGGCCTTTCAAATGGAGACTATGGAGATTGACATGGCAAACCTCACAAATGAATACAGAGAAACTTATTGAGATTACAAAAAGAGAAATGATAACCTATAACCTTAGAGATATTGAGTTGATTTAGTACATTTTGGATCTTGTGAAACTCCAAGCAAACCTTTGAAAGTTCTTATGAATTTATGTTTGAGATTAAGTTAAGTTTCTTGGATAAAAAGCTTCATGTAACCACTCTCTTTTAATACAATTTTCTAGCTTTAAAAAAGAAAAGAAAAGATAGTCATCGATTCAGAGAAGAATATCAAGAAGTAAGGGATTGTTTTTTTTTTAATGCTATTGAAGGTTATTGTTCTTGAGAATCTATTTTTTCTTGGAGGATATATGTGCCTTGATCACTTTCCATAGCCTCTCACCGAGCTTCCAAGAACATATTGTGCAGGATTTGATGATGCACAAGGTATCCATGAAAGCTTAGCCAAGGCAATGAAGAAAAAACAAGAGGGATAGAAGAGAGTCTCACTACATCAAAAGCCTAGAAACACAAAGACTTATTCTTGAATTATGAGAGGGGGGCATCCCTTATTTATACAAGTCCATTACTCTAAAAAGTAAGGTCCATTTATATGATCAATGACCATCTACTAATATTCACCACTCCAAATATGCTATAGACAAAATTAATCTCTCCTATGCTAGGACAAACCAATCATTCCATTTGATGAGACTTAAATAATCCATGTCCTCAAGACTCCCTAGCAACATGGATTTACAAGGTGCATGACCCTAACATCAAGATAGTGTAAATTCACTTGACAAAATTCCCGTTGACAATATGAATGTAGCAACTTGTACAAACACCTTCTCTTTCATCCAAATCTATCTACAAATAGTTAGATGAAGTGAAAGCCATCTCTAGAACCATTATAGTCCGCAATTACCACCATGTCTGAGCACAAAAAACTATATGTGTGTGTGTCATACATATATATATATGTATACACACATATATATGTATATATATATGTGTGTGTACACACACACACATATATCTATATATATAATCATACACATACATACACACACGCATATATATATATATATATCATACACATACATATATATACACACTGTATACATATATATCTCTCTCTCTCTCGATATCAATTCTTGCATATTCCAACAACCGTACATAAAGACGCACCTGTCACATGCCATTAAGATTTTTACCAATAGATTAGAATACGTTCACACCACTTCAAAATGTGAGACATGGCTAGATGGGAATCCACAATCACTGGTATTTATATGACTGTGATATGTGACATAAGGGAGCGCTTTTTTCCATGCTTTGTCTGCAATGAGATTCCATTTCCTTTTTAGTGAGGCTTTTAGATCTGTTTCAAGTGTCTGCACTGAGATTCATGTTAAGTGGGCTTTTAGATCTCTTTCAAGTTCCGTTAAGCACCCATCAATGATGTCTGGGCCTCTGATCAGAAAGCATTCAAACAGCCTGCTAAGAGCAAGAGAGACTCTTGGGCAATCATAGACACCTGTTCTTTCATTTTATCATGCTATAGAGGATTGTGCAAAGAGATCTAAAAAAGCATATAGCCTTGGATAAAAACAATTATCGTCTCTTAACATTGTACAGTCGTACCTTTGGCACCTTCCACAGTGCAAACCCATGCCTAGAATGATGCTGCTCGAGCTCAGAGTGTCAGAGAGGAGTGTTAGAGAGCAAATGCCCAGGGCCTTGCACTAATCAACCTCAAACAAATTAAAAAAACAAGTGTCCAGGATCATACAACAGCACCATAATGCAACATTAATCAACCATGAGCTTGTTGCTAAGGCAGAGAAGCAAGTGCTACATGAATATTGGGTAACTGTTCTCACACATAGTATACATGTACATCATGCCCCACAATCTTCATCCTTTTAAGGTATCTTATCTAAAGGGCGTGAGGACAAATCAACTCACCGCTCCCTCGCTGTCACAACTCCAATCGAAGGGATGTGGATGCACCTTGTAGTAGCAATGTGCTAGATTTTCCTAAACAAGAACAGTTGCTATGTTTACAAACTCTCGATATTAGTCTATGCATGGTGTCATGCATCAAATACTCCAAAACAGTGTTGAATTGTACCCAACATAATTTCCAATAAAAATACAAAAATAAACAATATTTGATGTGATACTAGATTTAACATATGCCAAAGCTTAGATATCTGAGAACAGCATGTCATCTTGGACCAGACAGACCATCCATTTTCACATCCCATGACATGAGCCTTGGATGGATGCATGCAAACTTTATTCCGTTGTCATGTCCTGTTGGAAAACACATACTGCAACAGATCAGTAAATAGAAGCTTACAGAACATTTCAAAGCTCAACAACCACAGACTGAAATGAATCATCCAAATAAGCACAAAGAACTGACCAATCTTTGGCAATGATGAATAATTATCAAAACAAACAGAAAGCACTAATCAAATTATATGTGTTGCTGTCGTAGTCATGGCACATGCATTTCAAGCCTGATGCATGTGGCACCTTACCAATCCCATCCGCCCACTACCACATCCCCTCAAATAGCCACATAACATCATTATCCTTTTTTTGTGACCTTGATTCGAACCTATCTAGCACTCCTTCCCACATTGATACCTCTACATTGTCAGAGAAAACCTCGCTTGTCCAACAAGCTATCCACCAACAGTCCTTTACTTTTGCAGTCAAGTTCACCAAGAAATCGCCACTCTAACATATTATTACAACCCTTCAAACGGGTAATACAATGACGAATGCAAAGCGCGATGTCAGAAACATGCGCTCTGCCTCCACCACCCTCAAGCCAACCAAACTGAGAGGGAATTCTTATCCTTAACACAAAGGACTCAGAGGTTGTGATAAATGCCGGCCCACAGGTGCTGTACACAGCCAAGGTGCAGGTGCTGAATACACGGCCCAAGTTCAAGGATTTTGAATGTTGCAGCTTTCCATTAACCTAACAAGACATTTGAACATTAAGAGTGAGGAAGGATGTAGCAGACACAGTGAAGGCATAAGCATAGCATAGAATCACCAACCATGCAAGGAGTTGTGAAGGCCCCTTCATTTCTCTGTTGCTACTATAAGCTCACTTGTGTAATCCCCATCCTTGGAGTCGGTGCAGAGTGGTATCTCATCATTTTGATCAGTCAAATTGTACTTTTCTCCAATTGCTCTTAGTAGCTGATACACTTCGTACATGGTGGGCCGTTCTTTTGGGGCCAAAAGAACACACGTGCATGCTACCCTCAAAAACTGGATAAGCTCATCATCAGACCCTTTACCCTTTAGTGAGATGTCAATGGCCTCTTGCACCCGCCCATTGTTTGAGAGGTATGAAATCCATTCTGATAAATTACCCTTGAAGTCACTTTCACCAAACACTTCCATTGCTTTCTGACCTGTAATAAGCTCTAGAAGGACAACACCAAAGCTGTAAACATCACCTTTCATGGTAGCAACCAAGGTTCTGATGTATTCAGGGGCCACATAGCCTACATCACCAAAATCCCCATTCACAAATGTGCTGATGTGAGTGTCCACGGGATTCATCAGGCGGGCAAGGCCAAAATCAGTAATCCTTGGTTCATAGTTTTCATCTAGAAGTATGCTCGTAGCACTGATGTTCCGGTGTATGACCCTTGGGTTGCAACTATGATGCAACCACGCCAAGCCGCGGGCTGCTCCAATCCCCACCTTGAGCCGCGTTGTCCAGTCTATCTTGTCCTCTTCTGGCACTTCATGGAGAGAGTTTCTCAAACTTCCATGGACCATATGCTTGTAAACTAGCAACTTTTCTCCACCTGCCACACAGTAACCCAGCAGGGGAACAAGATTCCTGTGACGCAAATGACCCAATGTAATCATTTCTGATTTGAACTGCTTCTCTGTCTGTGATGACATTTGAAGCCTCTTGATTGCCAGTATAGAACCGTCTGACAGGGAGGCCTTGTACAATGTGCCTGTCCTTCCCGAGGCAATTATGTTATCCTTGCTGAAGCCATTCGTGGAAGCCATTAGATCGGACAATCTCAGCCTCACTAAGGGCTTCTCAAACATGGAAACAGGGACTGAATTAGGTGCTTTGATGCGTCTAGCCCACTTATGCTCATCCCGGAGATAAGCACTACTCTTGCTGCGGGGCCGAAAGAGCACCCACCACATGATAAATGCACATATCAGAACAAAAACTGCTGCCACTGCAATTGCACCTGCCACCATCACTGGTAGCTTTGACTTGGATGAGGGTCCATGGCAAGCAGATGTCAGAGGAGGGCCACAGAGGCCTGGATTGTTTGCGAAAGCGGAAGCACCAAATGCAGCCTTTTGTATCGCACTGCGATTAAAAAAACTGGAAGGGATTGGTCCGGTCAAATAGTTAGAAGACAAATCTAGATCAGTAAGCCTGGAAAGAACACCAATACCCCATGGTATGGACCCTGTTAACTGATTTTGCTGCAGATGAAGTGCATTCAAGTACGTACAATTAGCAAGATTATTCGGTATCACACCTGAAAATTTGTTCTGGGAAAGGTCCAGACTTGTCAAGAAGCGCATTTGTTGGCAGATGTTGGCGGGGATGGGACCTGTAAACCCGTTGTTTGCCAAATCCAGGCCTGTGAGTGAGTTACAGTTACTCAAGCCAGATGGGAAAGGGCCAGAGAGACCTGCTTGTTCAAGCTTCAGACTTAGAACTCTATTCTCTTGATCATTCCAGCACAGCACGCCGGTGAAGGAGCAGACACTACCGCGTGAAGTGTTCTGGAAGTTCCAATTACTGAGGTAGTTGTTGGGGTCTTTTACAGAATTTTTGAATGCCTTGAGACATTTGGTATCATCTTCTGCACATACATGCGAGAGAAGCCCTAGCAGAGCCATGAAAACTGCAGCTTGCACGAGCTCCATTGAAGCCATCTCTTGAGCAAAGTGTGTGCTACAATAATGCCGCTGGTTTTCTCACCAAGGTGTGACAGAGGCCACCATTATGAGTAAGGCATACCCTCTGCAGATTTAAACCCTAGTTTACTCACCTTATCGTGCAAGATGCCTCTGACTCTCCAAGAGACCACCATCATCAGCCTTGACAAGCCTACACGGAGAAAGCCATACACACAGATTTAAACCCTGATCTGATTTCACTCGCCCGAAACCCAACCTACTAGACAAAGATACTGCATGAAAGGCAAAGAAAGCACATCTGCGGGCCAAAAGAATGCGCCTGCTTGCAGAAACCCTAATCTGCAGCAAGAACTTGCAGAATCCCCCCCCCCCAAATCGGGTTAAACCGTCACAGACACTGAGAAGAGGCCCAATTTAGGTGGTGAAGAGGCACAAAACGAGGCACTATTTCTTTTTCTACATGATCTGCCATAGCCGAATGCAGGAGCTTCATTACAGCAAAAGGACCCTACTCTGCCTGTTGCTCTGCATCTGCATTTTCCGCCATAGCTAGGAGCCGAGGAGCAAAAGTAGGCACGATGAAGTGGAAAAACAGTGACACAGACAATGTTAAAGTCCGGAAAGTGTGTAAAGGACTCTGAGACGTCTGAACAGAAAAGACAGTCTTTCAGTCAAGTGGCTGGTCAAGGACACACCGTCAACTTTGACTGCCGCCGTCACCACCCGTGACAAAATCATTTTTCTTAATAAATCCTAAAACTTAAAAATGCTTATGATTTTCCATAAGATTTTTTCTCAAATTGAGAAAACATTTTTTACCGGTAAAATTGAGCACCTTTGCATTAGATTTTTTAAGATTGAGAAAATAAATCTTACTGGTAAAAAATGAGAACCTTTGCATAAGATTTTTTAAAATTGAGAAAATATTTTTTTATGGGTTAAAAAAATTGGTGTTCAAGAAAAAGTTATTTTACATCAAATACAAAAACTTTCTACATGACAGTTATTATATCCAATGCTTGCTCGCCCTTAAAGAGTACATTTCAGTAATTCAAAAATTCCTACACACAAAATAAGGAATTAAAAAACTTGCAAACCGCAAACTATTTTAGCATGCAAATTCACAATACAATTTTTTACATGCAAATATTGCAGACATACTAAAGAGACAATGTCTGCGATAGAGCGACCGACTAAGTGACACCTGACAAAATCACAAGCAGCCTCTTCAATAAACGTGCTCCCAAACTTGGATTCTACTTTTCTTGTTTTATCATTGCTCTCGCAAGACTAATCACTTATAATTTCCAAGAGTTAACATAAAAATAGCTTTTATAGCTACAAGAACAATATGCCTCGATAATGTTACATAGAGAAGGGAATATTATTCCGACAAAGAGCCAAAATTATGATGGATTTTGGGCCAATTGTATTGTGACACCTCAACATTTTTGTCCTACCTTTTGGAGTGTGGTGGTTCAAATTTTGGAGGTTGTGTTGAATAAAGTGGGGATGGGACTATCAATGTTATGGCGGGTGACTACAAGAACCATCTGCTCGATAATATTACATAGAGAAGGGAATATCATTCTAGCGGCAAAGAGCCAATATAAGGATTTTGGGCCAATGGTATTGTGGCACCTTAGCATTTTTGTCCTACTTTTGGAGTGTGGTGGTTCAAGTTTTGGAGCTTGTGTTATATAATAACATGGGGATGGGACTATTAATGTTATGACGAGTGTTCTTTTACTAGCCCCTCTACCCTACAAGGTCAAAGCTCTATACAAAGAGGTGAGCTGCCAAATCTCATCATCAAATCATTATTACCTTATTACCAAGCAGTTAAATTTTTAAATTGGACATATGGGCATATGGGCACTAGTGACTAACAGTGGCACCCCACCAGTCTCGAGGTCGAGGCCCCATCCCCACTCTAAATCTACAACTTAAGTGTGTGTGTGTGTGTGTTTGTGCGTGTGTGTGTGTGTGTGCGTGTGTGTGTGTGTGTGTGTGTGTGTGTGTGTGTGTGTGTGTGTGTGTGTGTGTGTGTGTGTGTGTGGAGAAAAAGGGAAGGGGGGAGGGGGGACATTTTGACTTGTTAGTTGTCCTACATGCCCATCATCTCAAAACGGCCTCGCATCAGTCTAGATTTCCAAAAAAAGAGCTCTCATCATTATCGTTTGCCCTTTGGACCTCTTACCTTCTCATGGTCATTCTCTTATTCTTCATTATCTTTGGTCCACAATGAATCTTCACATCTAATCTGCATGTTTGCTATCCTAGAAGAAGAGGCACAAGAATTTCACACATCAAATGCTTGAAAATTCATTTCAGCAATTTGAGTTCTCACACTCTTAATTTTTATTCACCAATACACCCCTAAACCCCCACCCCCCCTTTCCCCCCTCCTCCTCTTCCACCCTGAAGGCGATTTCTATAGCCATGGGTTTAGCTTCAACTTCACAATCTTGCCCGTAAGTGGCTTAAAATCTAAGTGTTCATTTTTTCTTTGGGTAAAATTTTCCCTCACCTTTTTTGTGAATGGTCAAACCCCCTCTTATGGATATTCTGTCTCACTCCTGAAACATACCTTTGTTATCAAACAATGTGAAAGTTTGTTGCATATTGTTAGGGTTTTTCTTTAGAGAAAATTTGTTGGATAAGGGAGATGTAATGTTTAAATTGATGGGGGAGGGGAAAGACTGCATGGATGACTACCTTAGCTAGGTGATGGGGGCACACAAAACATCAATTTATTTTTGTTGTGTGCATAGGCTCATATAATACCTTGTGAAATTAGACAAATAAAGGGATCCATCTTGTTATAATTTCACATCAAGCTATGTTATCATCTACAATTGCCCTTGTGCAAATGGGCCTTTATAGAGACAAGTAAATCAACCTACTAATTTAAGATCTTTGTGTATGCTTTAAAGGCTCTCATATTGTTAGGTACCATTTCCACTCCTAAGAAAAATTAGCCCACACCCTATTACTTTAAGATCTTTGTGTATGCTTAAAGGCTCTCATAGATGTTAGGTACCATTCCCACTCCAAAGTAGGCCCAAGAGCCCAATGCACTTTTTGGCATTTAATAACAACTTTCTCTTCATGTTCCACGCTAGAGCTTACATTACAATGATGTGGTGGCCAAGTTTTGTGAAGGAATCATAATTGTGCCAATCTTAGCACATTCATATTTAAAAAGGCCAAGTTTCATTTAATGTTGTGATGGCTAACTTGGTCGTGTGAATATTGATACTAGCATTGATTTTAGAGTCCTCCACATTTTGAAAATTATCTTTGAATTTCAATGACTAAAGAATTTATATTGGTCAAATAAAGAAAAAGTGCATCTACGCTAGATAAGAAGGAAAGAAATCTCCCAAGCTAAACACATCCCAGGCGCAAAGAGTTTATATTGGTCAAATAAAGGAAAAGTGCATCTATGCTAGATAAGAAGGAAAAAAATCTCCCAAGCTAAACAAATCACAAGCGCAAAACTAAGATAACCTCTTCACAAATCGTTTCTTCAAATTAGAGTATTGAATGATGCATATAGTTTAAAAATGAGGAACACTATGCAAGGAGATAATGTATGACGAGACTGTTGTGAATATTTTAATCTACCCCTTTAAATTATATTTAGTTCCTTCTCAAGAAAAACTATGATGATGATGTCCAATTGGAAAATTTCTAAAACCTTTGAATTTAGTGTCCTTGTATTTCAATGAGGCCTTCCTCATGTGATGCCATGAGATTTAAAGCTCCTTTGATTTTAACATAGCTCCCTACCTTGATGAAAGGCCTACATTGTTTGGCACACATTTTTTTATGATGCTCTCCTATCAATGCTCTTAAGGCCATGACTCTTCTGCATTGAGGAGAAAGTGGTAATTACCTAAGTAATAGTGTTGCATTAGCAACCATTCTTGTGTCTAGTTTCATCTATCTATGCTAATTTATTCATTAATATTTCATGTTTTTATTAGTTCAATTACATTTAAGATTTTAACTTCTAAAACACCTTGTGAAAAAAGGTGTAGCCTCTCTCTCTCTCTCTCTCTCTCTCTCTCTCTCTCTCTCTCTCTCTCTCTCTCTCTCTCTCTCTCTCTCTCTCTCTCTCTCGTGCACGAATGCAACAATTCATATAGCTATATCTTTGATGAATTTTGGGGGCTATAAACTAATGATATCATAGTATACTTCTACATTGAATGCATTTACAAGCACATATTCAAAAGATTATTTGCCCGTAATTGAAAGATGTGAGATTCTTTTTAAAAAAACTAATTGTAGCATAGTATGCTTCTACATTAAATACAACCACATATTCAAAAGATTATTTGCCTATAATTGAAAGATGTGATATTCGTTTTTAAAAACTAATTTTAGCATATTATGCTTCTACATTAAATACAACCACATATTCAAAGGATTATATCTCCATAAATGAAAGGTGTGATATCCTTCTTATTAGAATGTTGACAGTACATAGCAAAGATGTATTCAAGGAGATTTTGTAAATAGCCTCCCCTTAAATAATCAAGGGTGTAACTTGAAAAGGATACTATTTTTAAAGTTTTAAAGTTTTCTTACAAATCTCTCTCTCTCTCTCTCTCTCTCTCTCTCTCTCTCTCTCTCTCTCTCTCTCTCTCTCTCTCTCTCTCTCTCTCTCTCTCTCTCTCTCTCTCTCTCTCTCTCTCTCTCTCTCTAGCCACCTTCAAAATGTGACATTGCCCTCTTATGCGGAAGCTAGGTCTCTTCACTTTTATCACCAAAAGTATCACTTCAACAATGGTACTTTGTAAGAGGGTAGGAAGAAAAAGATCTCACCTCAACCTGAATGCCAATGGCGCTTGCAAAATGGGGGAGATGGTGAGAGATCTAACTATAAAATCAAGAGAGACGGAGATAGTGTAGACTTCAAGTGATAACATCAAACAAACACCCATATTCAATTTTCATTAAATCTTGGAGTTATATTGAGTTCAAAGTCAAACTGATTTTGGAGAACTACCACCACCCACAAACTACAAGGGAGTACAATGTTTTATGGTACATGTGGGGTACTTGACGGTTTATCATATTTTATGCAAAAATTGCCATTGTATAGACTTAGACTGCAGGTGCTAAAGGGCATATGATGGACTGAAGAGTGCCTTGGCTAGCGCACCCATCTTGAGACCTCCCAACTGTGACCTAATGTATTTCATGTGCACATTGACACTTGAAATTTTTCCATTGGATGTGTGTTGGTGCATCATCCAAAGGAATACAAGTGAGATTACCTAGTTATTTTTCTTTGCAACTCAATGATGCAAGAGATAAGCTATACACAACAACTGAAAGACAAGGGTTGGCCATGGATTATGCTATGATAAAATATATACATTATTTATTAGCCAGCAAGTTTGTGTACTTTGTGGACCAGGCACTATTATATCTTGTTAACAAGCCTTGCACCATGGGAAGAATTACACGATGGTTGCTTTTACTTCTAGAATTTGATGTTATGGTCATTATAAGGAATATTAAAAATATCAAGTGATGTTGGGAAGAATTACACGATGGTTGCTTTTACTTCTAGAATTTGGCATTACGGTCACTGTAAGGAATGTTAAAAATAGTAAGTGATGTTGGGTGAATTTTAGGAGCAAGGGGGAGAGTTATGTGACCCTCAAATGAAGTAAAAATTGTACTAGTCATAGGACTAAGGTTCAAAGGTCCCAAAAGAGATGTAAAAGTGAGGGAGACTTGAGAATGTTGATCCCAAAGGGTGCCAAAACAAGGCACCTAGAATTAGGTGAGAAGCATAGTGGCTGCTCAATCACTTTAACAAGGAGATGGTCCTCAAATCTAGGAGGAAGGATTAGGGGATGGATTAATCAAGGTTATGAGTCATAATTAGTGGCTAACAAAGATGTAAAGCCTATATAAAGGACTTAAATCTAATGGAATCATACATGAGTTTTTGTCTCTCTTATCTTGTCATTATGCCATAGTTTTAGTCATTTATCTTAATAGCATTCTTGCATTTCTTGTTGGTATTAAAGCCAACCATGATCCCTTAATCATCTAATGCATCCTTGGATAAAACTAGTTAGCTAAATCATTAGTATCCTAATTAAAGCCAATCATGAGCCCTTGATCATCTAATGCATCCTAGGGTAACTCTAGTTAGCTAAATCATTAGTATCTTAGATAGCCATTTATCTTGTTTTTCCCCTCTTTCTCGAAGCTCACAAATCATTAAAAATGAAGGAGCTTGGGCACATCTTCAACAAGAGGGCCTCATTTAGAGCATCTACAATAACATCACTAGTTTCAAGGCATTAAAGGAGGGGAGGAGTGATCAAGTTAAATCCTCAAAAATTATCATGCAAGTGGCAGTGAAATTCTAGTAGGAAAGTGTG
Organism: Cibotium barometz; assembly: GCF_041138505.1. Classification (NCBI taxonomy): domain Eukaryota; kingdom Viridiplantae; phylum Streptophyta; class Polypodiopsida; order Cyatheales; family Cibotiaceae; genus Cibotium; species Cibotium barometz. Next base: position 8,217,189 of record NC_141099.1, read on the forward strand.
AAATCTCTCTTTTTCATCACATCTTCCAAGGATATTGAGCCATGGTTTCATCACATATCATGTTGAGGAGGTATATGTTAAGGAGGTATGTATGTCACTTTGTTAAGCAGAAACAAGTTCTTGAGTTTTAATCAAATCATTCACTAGTTTGTTAACAAAAACTTTTCTTGTTAACAACGTGATTAGTGCTAATCATAATTAATTTTCTAAGTTAGTAAGGATTCAACTCTACCATTGGAGTGTTGTTAAAGGCTTCTACATCATCAAACTCATTTTTCCCTTTGGTTTGGTGATCAACTTGCTCTCCCCGAATATGGTATTTTTTGGTTTGATAGTTTTTTTAAATTAGGAAGACTTAATTAGTATTCTATGGTATGCTTTGTTACTCTCCCAAAATAGGGTATTATGTTGTTGGATAGTTTTTTGAAATTGGAAATATTAAATCGTACTAAATGTGTAGAGAAGCTATAGTCTCACAACAAGCATCTCAATACCAAGGAGTACAAATCTGTCTAGAGTCATGATAGCGCATTGCTTGCAGGAATGTGTTATGGGCTACCTCAACTCCAAGAGGGAACTCTACACATTCACCTAAAGGATCAGCAATAGATCACAACTGTCGTAGGGTACACTTACCAATGCTTCGAACTTGAGTCCCTTGAGGCCTCCAAGCTCACTTGTTAAGCTCCAACCTCCAAGCTCCACCTCTACGTTGTCACTGTAGAGTCGCTCACACCGTCACATAAGGCAATCACTCTCTCTCTCTCACTCTCTCACACAAGCATGACTCACACAAGCATGAAAGAGGCACAATGCTAGAATGCTCTCACTCCTTCAATCTCTCTCAAGACACAAGGGAGAGCTCTCTATAGCATAAAGGGGATTGTGTCTTTTCATTATGAGAAAATGCCTTATATACATTTGGCCCTTGTTCACACTTGGGCACCCAAAACTCACTTACTAGGCCTTGGGTGGCCAATATCTCATAATGTACAACTTTTATAGTGCCGTTTCATGACACTTATTAATGTCCTCAATTGAGGATCATGTTTCTTAATCCAAAATGGGATTAACATCCCCCCTTCCTGATGTAGGTTCTATCTGTAGAACCTGTTACCGAGGTCGGAAGACCTGGTCATCACCGAACTCATGTCGGTAGAAGTTTCTCCTGGATTGGAGCTTCTTGAGTGTGCATCGGAAAGCTAAATGGGATCTCCAAAATCCGGTATCCACTATGTATTCAAAAGTGATGTGCATGTATCTTGGAAGACATTGAAGCCGATGGTAATAAAGCATCCCTGATCTGATGGCCCTTGGTTCATGTCGAACCTCATGTGTTCTACCTCATAGCCATCATAAGGCTTCTTTGTTGGTCTATGAGCACCACCACTAACTTCAAAATTACAACATTAGCGACAATAGCGGGGTCGAGAATGCTGTGCCATGCCCTGATCCATGTTAATATCTGTTTTCTTTGTTCTTGAATGTGGGCAAATGTTGGCTGGTATAAAGATGGGGAAGTTGTAGCACACGTGCAAGTCACGCCTTTTGGCTTCTTGAAACTCCAACAGTGTCCATCTTCTTTTAATTGGCATGTACAATGGATCGACCTGCAATGTTGGTGGCGCACTCATGTACACTTGGTTGTATTCTGGAATCGCTAAGTACTCTTTTCTCCAGTTGGGTTGAATTTCAAAATCTTCTAGGTGGGGGTGCTCTTCAATAGTGACTATTGTGTGCACGGGGTTTGCTTTCCGCCACACGGAAATAGTAGCTGATCATATTGGCCAACTTTGTGTGCTTGGCCACATTTGCCCATAAGGTGCCCTCTCCCGCTAATGAAAGAAGTTCTTCTAAGTCAGGTCGTGGGGCGTGGAGAGGGTATGGTACATTATTATGTTGTTTTGTTAGAGTAACTTCTAAGTATGCTTTTGGCATGATCCGGCGTGTGGTCTCAAAGGGAACAATCTGCATGAGTAACTTGAACATTAATTTGGGCTTCAAAAGAAGATTGCCTGCTCGTATGAGCCCCTCATACTCTGTAGTAGCTGACAAAGTATCCAAGATTGTATGATCAGTAAATGGTTCAAGATTATCTTGTGGGATGATGTGTCTTACCTCTTGAGAGTGCCTTGTTGGAGATGGGGTAGGTACCAGTACCTCCTCATCGTGGGGGCTAGAGTGTTAGTGGGAAAATCTATCTTGGGAGGATCAAAAGATGAGAAAATGTATTCAGCCTGAGATGTGTTAGTAGGTTGCGAGTTAGGATATGGGTTAAGTAGCTTACTAGCAACATTAGAGTAGATAGGGTAAGTGGATTTTGAAAATGAAGAAGAAGGTTCTTCTTGACCCTATCCTGTGCTAGGGGGTGGGTGACTAGGCTTATGAGACTTAATAAATTCCCATAACTTTGGAATTTCTTCTTCATTTATAGTGGGATACTCTATATGGGTAGCATCAAAATTGTATTGTACAGTTGTCATAATGGCTTCTAAATGTTTGTAGATATTAGTGTAGAGTTGCCAAAAGGGTGATAGAGAGTGGACTCACAGAGGTTTAGATGTTGGTGAGTGTTATATACCTCTAACCAGCTGTGACTTATGACCCATTGGTAACTATGTGCTACGACTTCGTAGTTGGCGGGCATCTCTGGACTGTCATTTGGGACAAAAAGGTCTAATTTTTTGACACTGTTGTCCATAATTTCTGAGTTTTGGAGAATGTGGCACCAACTACGAAGATTTACGACGATAAGATGTAGGGGATAGAAAAAGATGTCCTGTGGATTAGTCAATACTAAGTCACCTCGCAAAATTTCCATGATTAGTAGGATCAATGTCTCTTTTCGTATTTTGTTTGATTAATGTTAGTTCTCCTAGGCCTATATCCTTAGATAGATTTATGTCATATTGAAGTAGAGAGAGGGTTAGTGTAGACAAAAAACAAAGAAAGAGTTTGAGGAGGGGCCCGAGGAGCTACTGGAAACTGTCCCAACTCAGAGGCGCGCTCAAGGAGTAGACGAAGATCATCATTGGGTTCTGGCCGCGCTGAGTTCTTTCTTGGATTGCAAGCTAACGCTCCAATTTTTGTGGGCGGGACCCTGTGTTGCTAATGAGGTTTGAAATTGCTGTCTCTCTGACCATCCTCACAGCATCCAGTTCTTCAAATCTCCGCGCTGCACCTTGTTGGGCTCGTTGAGTGGTTGCTTCCCTTGCCTGAGCGTCGGTAATCTGTTGTAGTGTTTCTACAACCAACCTCTCAGTGTCTTGAACTTGGTTCATAAGTTGTGTCACAGTTTCCTTACGTGCTAACTTATTTCTGTGTGCTTCTGCCTGGCTTGCACTTATTGTCTCATTGAGAGCTCTGATCTTCTCGGCATGAGCCTTGTTGGTCTGTTCCCTTTCCTATTGTAGATGGATTATCCTCTCCTCCTCTGCTTTGAGCTGTGCTGTTAGTTGCGTGATTTGGTCTTGCAACGCTTCTTCCTTGGCCCTGGCATTAGCTTGGAAGTCCTGTACTTGCTGTGCATGGAGTGTCAAGAGTTCCTTTGTGTAGTTGACTTCTTTCTGGAGTTGTTCTTTTGCTTGTTCTAGTTTGGCATTGAGATCAACATTTTCCTTGATCTTTTGTACTATTGTTTAGCTTAATACAAGGTTATTATTCTCCAGTGCATTGTACCTTTTCTCCTACTCTTCTGTCTCTTTCAAACTCTTCATAATGACTTCTTTGTGAGTTGTCTCGGCTGCTTCCAAGTTTGCCTCCTTTAACTTTTGAACTTGTGCTTATGTATCTTTGACTTGCTTCCACCAGAGTGCAGTGTTTCGGTCTTGGAGCATACGCGTTGTTAGAAGGTGGCATCGCCAAACTTTTTGTTCCTGCTCCCACATTGCATTGGTGTTTGATTCTGTCTCCATCCCAGTCGGTGGTTGGTTGAGCAACTCGTCAAGTCCTTCTACAGTCTCCTACAAGAATTGTTGATAATCGATGTTCTGCAAGGAGGCCAGTTGTGGTAATCCTTCTTCGTCTTCCAATCTTCGCTTCTTGCTTGGACTTGATGGCTCTGGAGTTCTTTGTCTTTTACTTGCTTCCATGGAGGTCTCTGTTCCTATACTTAGGCTGTGGCTACCTCTACATCTTGTCTTTCTTCAGCTTATATGAGCATTACTGGGTTCAGGAGCTGTGTCGATTGGTGTGTCCGCCAGACTTGAGTTCTTGAGAGGAGATAAGTCAGTAAATATAAGTTGGGCAGGGCTTGTTGGAGGAGTGATCTGTTGCTGGGGTTCCTGTGTGGTAGGCTGTGGCTACCTCTACATCTTGTCTTTCTTCAGCTTATATGAGCATTACTGGGTTCAGGAGCTGTCTCGATTGGTGTGTCCGCCAGACTTGAGTTCTTGAGAGGAGATAAGTCAGTAAATATAAGTTGGGCAGGGCTTGTTGGAGGAGTGATCTGTTTTGCTGGGGTTCCTGTGTGATCTGTTGCTGGGGTTCCTGTGTGGTATGGCTCAGAATATTTTCTTTCAGTGCCTCTCGGTAAGTACGGATTTCTGTGGCCACTTCTTCCTCAAGTCTTTGTGACTCAGCAGCAACATTGGTGAGCACCCCCCCTCATCTTTCTATATGTTCTCTTCCTGCGATCTTTCTTCATCTGCTTTATGATATCCTTAGTCTCCATTAAGATGGCTTGCCCTTCATGTACATCTTCTGGTAATGTGGGTTGGTCTGGTAGCAGTGCCAATTGCATTTGTTCCTCCGGTTGTTCAGGCTCCTTGAGAGGTCTTTTGGTGGTGACATGATTGAGAACATGTGTAAGAAGGTATGGGTTAGATATCTTAGATTGGTGGGCCTTCAAATAGTTCTCCATCTCCTTATATAGATAGAATGCCCAATCTTCTTCTTTCTCTTTATGTACTTTTGCTATTCTGTTGAGACCCACTCTATTGTATCTATCTATTGGCTTTATCTGCATCACTAAAGACATGGCCCTATAGGCCTTCTCTATAGTCTCATCTTGGATATTCTCGTACTCTACTCCATTCGAATTGTAGGAAGGCTTCTTCAGCATGTCCTTTAAAGGCATCTTGTCAATGTTGTGTTGGTGGGCCCTAATTCGGTTGGAAGTTGCAGAGCTTCTCTTATTAGGTCCTCTGTGATGAGGAGTTCTTTGCCTTGATGATTCTCCCTCTTTTGGTCCCCTTGTCATAGGTCTTCAAGTACTCCGCACACAGAGTTCTATGTCAATAGTGCGGGGGAGTATCTGTGCCATCCTTTCGAGACCGACTTTGTCTAATTTTGCCTTACTTCAGCCTCTTCCAGTATCTGTAAACACTCTGAGCTATGGTATTGGAGGGCTACCTTTCCATGGGCTGTGTGAGCTTCCTTCAAGATGATGGCCCAATGGAAAGGTTGGGCATAAGGACCCAAGTAGTTCAGCTTTGGTCACTGTGTTCCCCGTCTTTTCTGGCTAGCTGGGGATCCAGTGGCACTGCTTGCTTGAGTTGTAGATGGGTTCTTGTGGGCTTAGAACTCCGAGGCCGACATCTGTGTATCAGGCACATAGGATCAATCGAATGACTGTGGCGGGGTTAATATCTTTCTCTCTTCTTCTTTTTTTTGAGTAAGTAATTTATTGGGAATAGGTTAGTATAGTTGAAGAGTGTGTTAGTGTATGAGCAATCCATTGGTGTGTTAATAGTCAGTTCATGGCAAAGTAGAAGTGAATACATGAATGTGCAGGCCGTGAAAAGGTGAGGCCATGAAAGCGCAGAAATAGTTTTCGTGAAAGACTCAAGCCATGAAAGGCTTAGGTGTGAAAGTGCAGGAATAGTTTTCGTGAAAGACTTTAGCCGTGAAAGTGTTAGTCTGTGTGAAAGACTCTGGTCGTGAAAGACTCTGGCGTGTGAAAGACTCTGGCCCATGAAAGTGCAGTAATAGTTTTCGTGAAAGCCTCTTGCCGTGAAAGGTTCAGGCGTGAAAGTGCAGGAATAGATTTCGTGAAAGGCTCAGGCTGTGAAAGTGGTGTGCCCCGTGAAAGTGCAAACATATTTTTCGTGAAAGCCTCTAGCCGTGAAAAGCTTAGGCGTGAAAGTGCAGGAATAGTTTCCGTGTGTGAAAGCCTATGGCCGTGAAAGGCTCAGGCTGTGAAAATGGTGTGCCATGAAAGTGCAGACATATTTTTAATCATTTCATTTGGTGTATGAGGAGACATAATCTTTTGTAAATTTTGTGATTGAATCAATCGTGAAAGGCCACATCATTTGTGTTACCACTTAATGTGTATTGTGACTTGATGAACACAAAACGAAAATAAAAACCAACAAAAAAGAAAAGAAAAGAAAAGAAAAAATGATGATCAAGCTCCCACCTCGAAGGACTAGTCGAGAATCGCTGAGAGATGGCGAGCTCGAAAGATGCACACAGAAGCGAATGCAAACAATCACTCCACGCACATGATACAAAATGACAAAAAAAGGAAAGAAAATTGATTTTATAACGTAGCGGTTCGGATAGGGCGGCTATCTTAGTGAAGAATGCCACATGGCACTGTGCGATTGGCTATGCTAAAAAATTATCGTTTCACGGCATAACCTATTTTGAACTCTTTCACGACATGAAACTCTTTAAGGTGGTTCACGACGTGAACGACTGTAATGTGGTTCACGGCATGAACCCTTTTTCTACAGTTTCACGTGGAATGCATAAGATCAAATTTTTCTCATTTTTTTCCTTTATGCTCAAGCAGTCACACATGCACATGATGAGTGAATGATACATTGCTTACCTTGTACCCATTTGTGCAATCATTGGATATCTTTTGTTTATCGCCATGAGAACCAAGGGGTCACCTGGGCGCTTTTGGGCATTTGTTGATGCAGTCGTTTTAGTTCCATGTGGGAGTTTTTTTATTGTTCCTTCCACCCAACTGAACAATTTTGTTGCTGTATCTGGTTGTGGAGGGCTTCCATCTGCATCTCCTTGCTGAATTTCTTTGTGTTTACCCTTAAGTTCCCTGTTGAGTTTTGTAGCCAAAGTGGGTACTTTTGTTGCTTTGGGAATTCCCAACCCATTTGGCTGGGGTTGCTTTTTCCTCCACACAAGGGTTGGTGTGGTGCTTCTTTGAGTCAGGAGTTGATTGTTGCACGCTTTTACCACCCTTTTTGAAGACTCGACCTATTTGTGGTATTGGCCATTAAGTGGGGTTTGGGTACCCATATTGCTGCATTGCCTTGATAGTATCCTTGTGCTCGCAGTAAGTCCTTTCGGACCCATTGCTCACACGAGCTCCTTGAGGTCTCTTTGGATGCTTGGAGTCTTGCCAATTGGTTTGAGTCAACAAGGCCTGACTTTTGAATTGTTTGCAGACTCTTCTTAGGTTCTTTTTATCATTTATGGTGTGCATCTTATTTGGTTGATCTGTTAGTTGATTCTTGGGCACCCACTTCTGTGTCCCCTTAGATTTAGGGCATTGTGTGGGTAAGCGTGCGAAACAGTTGTTGATTCTATCCTCTAAGGTGTTGCCATTGCACTCATTGTTTGTTCATCAATTATGACGTGCTTCCCTCTGTTTGTCGAGCTCCATAAGGTTATGGACATGACCTTCTTGCCTGTGTTTATCAATGATGTTCGTTCTTCCCATTGGATATTGCATTTACTAGCACAGATCCAAGATCGTCCTAGAATCATCTCTTCTCCATGGAACTTGCAAGCATGACAAACACCTTCCCGACTAAGGAATTATTTTTGATGGAGATGTTAACATTTAAAAATCCCTCGGCTTTTGTGGCTATCAAGTCAATGCTACGAACTTGCGCATCGGTGGGTTCAAGGTGTGGTTTACCTAATGCTACCCAAGTTTCATACGAGATCAAGTTATGACATGAACCCGTATCTATTAATGCAATGCCTGTTGCATGGACTTTAGCTGTAGTAAGTCCCACCTTGAGTCGTGCCGGCTCAATGTTTAGTTCCCCTTCGTCCAAAAGGGTCACAGAAGTCATGTTGACATGTATCAGTCTTTTGTGCAGCAGTAATTGTTTGGCTTTGATCTCTCTAGACTTAGCCTCTTCTTGTGCTTGCTGTATATTTTCTTTTGCAAGCTGTTTCTATTGTTTCAAGAGATTTTCTTGCAAGAGCATCTCTTGGGTTAGTGGTCCAAAGTATTTTTTTAATTTACTTCCATTGACATAACCCTCCATTTGGATGCTGTCAATTGTCTCAATTCGAATAGACCCCCTGAGGTGTGATTTTCGATACTCAGAATGGTCCTAGGCCTTGGTATTTAAGTTTATTTTTCCTAGCACTACCAACACCATACATGAGGACAAGGTCCCCCGTTTCAAGTTCTTTTTGCTTAAGGTTTTTGTTGAACCAATGTTTCCTTCGTAAATTTTCAACCATGAGTCCATGTGATGCTATCAGTCTAGTCTCATCAAGCCTTTCTAAGTCAATTAGCCTTTCAGCTAATGCATTCTCCATTAAACGCTCTCACCACCATAAGCTAATGGAGCTTCCGCACCATAAGCTAGGTAGAAAGGAGTGTAACCCATCACTACCTTATATGATTTTCAGTAGGCCCATAGGGCTGTTGTCAGCTTATGTTCCCAATCTGTTCGACTTGCTTCCAAGGTTTTTGTCAAGATAGTACACAAAATCTTGTTTGTACTCTTTGCTTGACCATTGGCTTGTGGATAATAAGGTGATGATTTTTGATGGATTACTAAGAATCCCACAAGTAAATGATTAATCACCTCATTGATAAAATGTGAGCCGCAATCACTCACCAATTCTAATGGCTAGCCAAACCTCGAGATGATTTGCTCATATAAAAATTTTGCAGTTGTTCGCGCATCAGCTCTCTTTGAGGGTTTAGCTTTGGCCATTTTGTGAAATAGTCCGTGGCCACGATCACGTATCGGGCTTAGGAGGGATGGATGTGCTGCTGGACTAATTGGTCCCCCACAAAATCTATCCCCCATTTCTCAAATGGTTGTCTTACAATAATAGAGGTGAGCGCGGTATCTTGTCCTTTTGCTGTGGAATAGCGAAACACTGACATTCTTCGCATCTTTTGACAAATTCTATGGTGTCTCCAAATAATGTAGCCCACCATAGTCCTGCTTGAAGCACTTTTCTAGCTATGCTTTATCCAGCAAAATACCTGCCTACTACTACAATCCCTGAATGAGCTTCTTCCAATATGGTGACGAACTCATCCTCTCTAACGCATCGTCTGAGCACATTATCTTTTCCTAACTTATACAGTTCTCTCGCAATCAGTTGATAAGGTGCAGCCAGCTTGATAAGCCGCTGCATTTTATCTTTGTTCAAAGGTATTTTCTGCAAAAAACCATAAGTTAGATACTCTGAGATTTCTTCACTCCATTTGGGTACCATGTCTAACCTAAATAAACAAGCATCAGGGAGGTCATCATCAACACACCAGGTTCCCCATTTGAAAGTCTTGACATGTGGTCAGCCAGCACAAGTTGTGTTCCCTTCCTTACCGTGGACTGTAAAGTTGAATTCCAACAACAATAGTAACTATCGTGTGATTCTCCCCGTGGTGCAAAGTTTATTTACTAGGTATAATAAGGCTTGATGGTCCACGAAAAATACAAATTTGTTGGCCAAGAGGTAATGTTGATATTTCTTGACGGCATAAACCATGGCCAATCCTTCTCTCTCTATGGTGGTGTAATTCACCTCTACATAATTCAGCTGACGACTAGCAAAGCAAACTGGATAGTCCAATTTGAACTCACCAAGCTAGTACGCAACCAATAGCAAAATTTGATGCATCAATGTGCATGTGGAATATGAGATCCTAATTGGGGGGTCGTAGAATTGGCGTGCTTTGCCAATGCTGCTTGCTTCAGTCGACCATATGCTTCTTGACACTCCTCGATCCACTCAAAGACAATGAGGGTCTCATACAAGGGTCTGGCTATTTTAGCATAAAAATTTATGAAGCGGCGATAATACCCCACATGACCCATAAACCTTTGCACTCCCTTGTAGGTTGTAGGCGGTGGCAGCTCCAATATCAGTTTGACCTTGCTATCATCAATGGATATACCATTCTTTGAGACAATGTGTCCCAATATCACACCATGCTTGACCCAAAATTGACTCTTCAAGGGGTTCAGTGATATACAATATAATCGACACTGCTCGAACACTTTCCTCAAGCAGGCCAAATGGTCTACCCATCGAGAGTGTGCACATGGATCGTCAATGACTCTTCAAGGGGTTCAGTGATATACAATCTGCTCGAACACTTTCCTCAAGCAGGCCAAATGGTCTACCCATCGAGAGTGTGCACATGGATCGTCAATGAATACCTCCAACCACTTTTGTAAAGAAGTCCTTGAAGGCTATGCACATCAACTATTGAAAGGTTGCTGGGGCGTTTATGCGGCTGAATGGCATAACCTTGTATGCAAATGTCGCCCATTGTGTTGAAAGTTGTCTTGTGCTGCTCCTCTGGTGCTATGGACACATGATTGTAGCCAGAGAATCCATCCAAGAAGCTATAACCTTCTCTCCTTGCCACTCTTTCCAAAACGTGTTTTGTATAAGGAAATGGATAATGCTCTTTCCTAGTGGCTGCATTAACCTTTTTAAGATCAACACATACCCTAAGCTTTCCATTCTTTTTTGGCACTATTACGATTGGTGACAACCAATCCGTATGTTCGATTTCATAGATGAAATTCGCAGCAATGAGCTTGTCAATTTCCTCCTTTACAATTGCCGCATACTTAGGATTCATCTGGTATGGATTCTGCCTAGTTTGTCTCGAACCTTCCATGATTGGAATCATATGTTGTACCACCTCATGCAGTACCCCCTTCATCTCCTTGTAATTGCAGGCAAAACAATCCTTAAATTCCTTGAGGAGAGCAATGAGCTCATCTTCTTCAACCGAAGTCAGCCGAAGTCAAATCTTTAGCAATGTAGACAAGCCGAGCTTCTTCCCCTGGTCCCGCAATATCTACCTCCTTGACTTCTGCTCGAGGCATCGTACGATATGGACAGCCCATCCTCTTTCTTCATTGTAGCTATCAGTCGAACCCTCTGTTCATCAACAATGTAGTTTTTGAAGTGCTCGGGTATTAAAAGTAAGTCTCATTTGTCCTCATTATCACTTTTAGCTTTAACCATGATCTTTTTAGCCTCACACTCTGCCTTTGCTATAAGTTTATTACATTTTTGGCACCCAGCTTTTGTAAGCTTGGGTGTTTCTGGCTCTTGAAGGGCGATTTTCTCTTTGTGACTTCCTTTCAGCGATATCTTACTCAACTCCTCGCCCCAATCCTTTGACAACTCATCGTGTACCTTAGTGGCCTCAAGGTACCTCAACCACTGGGTATCCATGGGTTTTCTTCGTAATAGGACATTTCGGTGGGCTATATACCATTTGTGTTTCTACCACCGTATGAGGCGCTGAGCACTAGTACGGCTTTGTGCTACAATACCTTCTGTACTTGATGTCTCCCCTCCTGATTCCTCATCAATGATCTGCCAATTAACCATGCAGATAGAGGTTGTTTGGGGACGGTTCCATAATCCAAATATTGGGTTCCTCTTTGGGCTGCATCACATCAATGGTGGCCAATACATGCATCCAGTTTTCACTGAAGTCTGGAGGAGGGAGTGACGCATACATTTTCATTTCATGTTCATCCTTGGGATCTCCCTCCAAGGGTTGGCATATCTGTATTATAGAGGTGGTTCGCTCCATTGTGACCGAATCATTACCAAAAAACTGCCCCTCCACATGGGGTGTGCTTTCCATATTCTCAGATCAATCTTTAAGATTTGCGAATCCCTACGTACATACACATGATCATCCAAGGCCCATTCATGCACCAATTTACATTCCCTCATGAAGGGTCTCCCCAATATTATGTCATATGTGTCAGGTTGCGCCTGGTCAGAACCCTCTAGGATCCTCCTTAGGTGTCGTAGCACTTCACTCAGGGACTGCTTCGTCAGCCCTCGCCCATCGTATTAGAAGTGCATCATTTTTAACCGTACCGAGGCTGGTCAAGACCTTGGCAGGCTTTGCCGCGTCCTTCAATGACTCCCCACCTAGCTGTTGTAACGTAAACTCTCCTTAGATTAAATAATAAGCCAAATGCTTCCTCCAACATTCTGGCGTAAGACATTACTTTACAAAAATAGAGTTTCTATGCAAGTAAGATTTTCCCATTGAGTTTGATTTCCTCTCACGAAAAGCCATTTCACGAGAAAACATCTCTAGTGTTGATTTCACAAGACCCTTTTTTCAAACCGAGACTTCCTCAATGAAAATCACGAATCTCGTATCTCGGGTGATCCATCCATCAATTTCTAACTTATTTCTAGACGATTTCGGGTCTTAGGGAAAATTCCACAGTTATCCCTTCTTGGTACAGAAGAAATGGGAATGGTCACAAGTCTTGGCTTAATTTACGAATCAAGAGATGGGTAGGCATCTTACTGACCCACCTTTCTTATGTGGTCATGGTCTTAGTACAAAATTACTTGAATTTATTCCTAGATTTATTTCCTAAAGATATTTCTCTATTTATCTCATAAAATAAATGTGATTTCTAATCGTAAGGGTAAATATCCAAAATTATGACATCCATGCGTATGTCGAGGGAGATATTCATGGATTGGGAGGAAATTTATTTAAGTGAACTGGAAACTATGAAATTGGATCTCGTTGGTTGACTAGCTGGTCAACAAAGAGTCCGGATGACACTTGTTTGTAAAAACCATGGAACTGGAATATTAAGGATTATGATGGAAACACTGTGGTTCTATTCCAATTTTGTCTTGAAGATAGTTGAATCTGAAAAAAGGTAATTTCATATTGGGTGCGTAAGTGGTGTGTCTATTTTATATTTTGCATGAGTGCCGACTAGGAGGCCTGGGAACTCTTTTCCTTGGTACCCGGGAGACAAAACACAACCAAATTTTATAAAGAGGGATCCCACCAATAGAGTGGTTGGGCGGTTGGCTAACCCATGGGCCGGTTGGGGTAGGCTGGATCGGTGGATTCATACAATAAAGTTCATTTATGTTTAAGTTACGATAGTTAAAGTAGGTCATCGGGTAATTCTTGTTCTATGGGAAAGAATCAACGGCTGTGCCTCACTTGAGGGGGGAAAAACAATGATCTCTATGAACCAAGTGTAAGTCCCTCCTTGATTCAGCCATGTGACCCGCGGGTTTGGTTGGATTACAAAGGATAGTTAAGGCTCTTGACCCTGTTAGATAAATTCTTGTTAGAATATTTTCCTAGAGGAATCGCCCGTGCTTTCTAGGCAAGGAAAATTTTTTCGATCTCAGTTTTCGACGAACCGCCTAACTAGTCCCTTGCCCAAACATTTGTAGGCGAGGCCCCGAGTGGAAAGCTTTGCCCTGCGTGAGAGGTTGCTACTTCCACTACTGGCACCCTAGAGTTCGATGCGCAGAGAGGGCAAGGGTCTCACATAGGACCTCCTCTTCCATCTGGGAAGCTACTAGCATGCACCTTTTTCAGAAAAACATCTCTAAGAGGTCGTTCACGTGCGTGTGCAGCGCCTAAGCAAATTAGGGCAACAGACACTCATTTGACCTGACAAAGAGTAAGCCAGGCTTCTCAAGGCTATAACGGGCTATGAGAAAATATAAAAAGAAAAGAAAAGTGTGCTTGCTCATTAAAGAAGAAATTAGTAACGTCAAGATATCGATAGAGGGATTGCCACGGCTCACACACACGACTCACACACACGGACTGAAGCCAATGGGTGACATCTTCGAGCCACTAAGATCTATGCCCTAGCTGTAACTCCCAATACTGTTTGCCATGCCGACAACAAGCGTGGCATCAAGTTTTACACCCCTGTCACTTCAATCCCACCGGGCTTTGGTCCTTTACCTAACATTCCCATAACTCCTATAGGTACCAACCCTTTGCAACCCCTAGATGCCCACACCTTGAATATATTGACTACTTTAGGAAAGGGGGGTTGCCCAAGGACTAAGTGAGACACTACCCACATTACCACCACCCACACACGGCCTCACTGACTCTCATACAAAAACATGGCCGTACAATTTTTCAAAATCATGGGCAAATATAATGGAACAATTGATCCTGTTTAATTCATTTTCAAATGTTTGAATAGAGAAGTAAAGCCTTTGGAAATCCAAACAGCCCCACCAAGGTAAATACATTGAATCTATGCTTAGTGGGAAAGGCTAGTCATCACATTGATGTCGGCAATCAAGGCAAACTTCAGGACCTTGAAAAAAGCCTTTATCCACAGCTTTTCAAGATAAGGTGATCGGTGGAGTGTAACAATAGAACTCTATTTAATTAAACAAAAATAGAACAAAACCATTCAGGATTTCATCCTTCGGATAAAATTCTTGGACTCACGATGTGAGCCATGGGAGAAACTAAATGATGCTCAATTGAAGAGATGTTTCATGATGGGCTTAAAGAATAATAGCTCACACAATTTGATCATTGTATCCAATCCGAAAACATTCGATCAATGTTGTAAAGAAGCAATACGATTAGATGACAACATGATGAAAGATGATCACGCTACGAGAGGTTCCTCATCTAAACCAAGTGAAGCAATGGCTAAAGAAAAATTGATCTCGAAATTTTCATTCCCCGAATTCTATGCAGCCAAGGGCTTAAAAGCTTACAATAACATCTCTAAGGGAGGATGAGCTCTCTCAAAACAAAACATCCTTAATGCCTCTCCAAGTGATGAGTGAAATGCATTGTGTTCAATACAATCACTACAAACATCCCAATCCCCATTGTGCGTACAAGGCACATGTTTTTCTATATACTGCATATATTGTAAAACCTTTGGTCATGATACTACCCAATGTCCCAATTCATCAACAATTGACTCAAAACCTCCATCTCCCGTGCACCAAACAAAAATCAAAAGGGTAGAAACTCCTCACACAAGAAGCCGTTAAGCAAACACTTCAGTGTTTCTATTATCGTGGACCACACAAAGTGGCAGATTGCACAGTTTGGAATACTTCCATGCCCATAGTCACTGACACTTCATAACCCATATGTGAACGATGTGGCATCGATCACCTATTCCAAGATTTCCCAAGGCGAGTCGCTTCACTGCAACCTATCTCACAAAATATAACTCTTAACATCTTAAGTGTACAAAACGGGCAATCGTCCACAGTACCCTTGAATGTGCTTACATTCAAGGCACGAGAAATGATCAAAAAGAATGCAAAAGACAATACCTCAAAATGGGTAGAGGAGCATCCTTTAAAGCAAAAACCAAAAGAGCAAGCAAAACCTTCTAAACCCAAGGAAAACAAGGGGCAACAAGCTATCGAAACCAAAGTTGAAATAAGGGAGAGGAAAAAAGAGCCTGTGGAAGAAATAAAAGCTACACATGATGCAAAAGCATCCACCTCAAAGGCTACCACACAAACCACAACACCCATATGTGCGACAGAATACAAAAGTCCAAAATAAAATTCATTCTCATCACATGGGTAAACATAATGAAAACCTGACAATCCAAAGAAAGTCAAAAGATGAAACAAGTTCTAGTATGTCCTAAGTGAGGATGAAACAAATTTTGATTCGGCACTAGGTGCACCTCACAGACCAATCAAGAAACTAGAACCTGCCCAACCACCCCAAATTGAAAATCATGATCACATGACATATGCAAAACGTAAAAAGCACGCTCAGGTGAGCATGCTTAGCATGGTTGAGTGTCATACAGGATCACAAGCTATGATTGAACCTCATAATGCCAATCCTAAAAAAGCAACCCGAAGGAGTATTGATTTTCCTTTCAAGAGGAAGACGTACTCTCTACAGAAGAGTCATTAGAGACACATTATACAAATTATGGGATTGAAAAAGTACGTAAGGAATTTGATAGTTCCCTTACAAAATTAAAGCAGTCTCTCAAATTCTCATTTGGACGAGTGCTCTTCTCTCATGGTGAAGCCAGCATAACGTCATCACTTGCACCTTTAATAAAGGCTAAACTTGAGTTATACCAATACATAAAGAGTGTCATAGAACGGGACTGTGAAGGATTCACAAGTTTCCAAACAAAACTTAGTTAGAATTGTCAGAGGACCAAGCATGCCATTGTACACATTGGGTACTCTTAAAAAAGCTATGAGTCAAAAAGAGGATGAAAGTGAATGGGAATATGGAATAGAAACAAGATCTAAAGTTGAAACAAAAACGAAAACAACCATGGTTTCTCTTGAAGATTCTATCATGGTATGGTTAGATTTCCCTGTAGGCAATAATGTTAAGCATAAATGCGCTTTAATTAGCCCTCAAGCTAGTCATAACATCGTGACAATAGACACTTGGGTGTCATTGGGACAACCTAAAATCATCCCTAAACACAAGCAAGAGGATCCAATGGCCAAAACATTAAAGTTCCATGTTACTTTAGCTGTGCTACTCAAACAATCGGTGGAGATGTGGAATTTAGATTCCATGTTACCATAGATCCCCTTGAGTATGATGTCGTCCTTGGTGGAACTTGGATACATGACTCGTTGTATTCAATTGATGAATCCATGCAAATAGTCACCTTGAACACTCCTGCAGAGGCAGGCATTGTGCAATTGTTATTTACAGACCTTGGAGGAGCTAGAACTTCCGACATACCTTACTGAGAATATTCCAAGAATTACGGTTGGATTGAAAATTAAAATCACCACAATCCAAGCATAGCTTTATTCAATATGAGAACACAATCTCATGACCCTTGAGTTATGGGATTTATTAGGTCAACCCAACATTCAATGCTCATCTCCTGAAAGAATTCCATTCACACAAGACTTGAACATGCCATGTTTGGGATACTTTGAACATATAATGTATATTGAAACTAACCCCCTTACTTACAAGTTTTTTGTGGTTGAGTATGTGTTAGAAGCAAATTTGATCTTGGGGCATAAATGGATTATTGCTACCCAAGCACCACTCTCCTTTGCTAGCGATAGGGTCATCATGATGGTCAATGACACAAAGTTGACAATACCATACTGCCACGAAGAGGATCCAACCCTAATGGATTTCTATGATGCTGAACGCAAAAAGTTACAAGCCTCTTCCCACAGAAGCCCCTCTACACAATGACCTACCATCTGCATCAATGACCGACTCCAATAAAGCATCTACTCCTTCAACTCCATCCTCACCAATGAAGTTTAATGATAAAACCTCACAAATCGATAGCTATTCCTGAAAAAGTTCCCCATACGCAATCATCTATCCCTAACAACAAGGATCTCAAAGGAAAATCCCCGAAGCCAATGCCTCTTCATCGACAAACCTCACCAAGGGAGACGACAATATGCTCAAAAGCCTCATCATCAACAGCCACTCCACAAGGGACTCAAGCCTCATCAACAACAACACCCATGAGTCTCAAACCCAAAATCACAATGCCAACCAACGTCAAGGAGGGCCCTAAACCTTCCACTTCAACCAAAAAGAAAAATCCACCAAGATAACAAAAATCAAGGTATCTTAATGGTATCAAATGTGGGTGGAGAAGAAGCCACTTGTAGCCCAAGGCAGTACTACGAAGGCACCAACCCAATTCGGGTGCCTCGATCATCAAAGCCTCTTTCTCAATGCAGCACTCAGAGGCCACAAAAAAATAAAAGTACCCCATGACACCATCCACAAAAGCCTATGCGAGTTCCTCCACAAACTCCATCATCTCACAACAAGTGTGGGTACCCAAAAGATTACTACAAGCACAAGGGTACTACCAAGGAAATACTAAAGCTTGGATTCCCAAGCGCATCAAAAAGTCCCTTAAGCTTGCACACAAAGAAAGAAACCTCAACACCAATAGCATCATCCACCAAATTATAATTTCATCAAAGATGGGTGCCTGTGCACGTGCTTCAACAACAAGGATACTATGATGGTAATCCCATCATATGGTTGCCAACATTGAACCAAGTGAAGACAGCTTCACTACCAACTTTAACCCCAACAGCTTCACCTAAAGTTCGACAAGAACGAAAACCCAAGCAACACCAAACAAGCCACTCAACAAGTACACAAGAGCTTGCGTGTTCATTCAAACCCAATGGCAACCAACCAGAAGCTGTACCTACTGCCTCGACAACACTTGCGCCAAAAAATCAAGATTCCATTCCCACGTCTGCAAAATGGAGACTTATGAGCGCATCAAAGACAAACTCAAAATGCTCTTTTCACCCCTCTGGATGTGAAGCATAAGTGCAGAAGCTACGCAGTAGACATAAGCACCTATTCTCTAAAATAGGGAATAGATACAAGAACCGTTGATCGCAAGGTGGTATCAAAAAAACAAAAACAAACAAAAAAACAAACAAAATAAAAAACCCAAAAAAAAAAAGACACCAGGTAGTCACACATATAGCCTACCTAAAAAAGGTAGAATATCAGAAGCAACTCTCAGCGATATTCAATAGCCAATACAATTTTGTTAAGCTTATAGCTTATTATTCTTTTGGCTAAGCTAATGTAGCAGCTGCTCCATGAGTACATCTCCATACTCGTGCACTGGAGGACATTTGCACCAAAGCCTCACCATCGACAACTTCCAAGTACATCTCTAGATGGGGGGCCACGATGGACGAAAGCCTGGTCAATGGTACAACACATTGCCTAGAACTTTCCTTCAAAATACAAACCTCTCCAAACACAAGTCTCAAATCCTTAGTGAATGGTATCTTAGCCTCGCAAAGTCAACGTAATTCTTTCAAGCCTCGCCAACAAGTGGCTACTTCAACAAGAGCAACTCAATAAGAGTCTATGTGACTCAATTCTTGTACTCATGTATCTCTACTTCATAAGAGCACTTAAAAAGAAGCATGCAGGAACAAGTCCTACTCAACAACATTTGACAAGAATCCTGCCATACAAAGGGACATCATCAAAGGCCAATTCCTTCAAATGATGAATGTCCCTTCAATGAATCAAATGAGGAACTGAGAATCACCATCTCGTTTTCTGATGATTATGTCTACGTTCCTCCGAATCCTTCCCTCTCTTCTCTCTTATTATTAACATCTCTTAGTGTTCCCACTAACACAAATCACATGTAACCTTGCTTATAATTGCCAAAAACAAAGTGAGCAAATAACCCCAAAAAAAACATGCTCACACAAATATCAAAATGCGATCATTCACAAAAAACCCCACCCACGCACCTGTTAGGAATTCCCAAAAAACCACTAACCTTTTCATTTACTAACTAGCCCTTCTCATTCCTTCCGGAGGAACAACGAACGTTGAACGTCACTTAACATCAAACCATGTACAAGATTTTTAATTCTCCCCACACAAAAGTCTTCAACGCGATCAAGGACGTGATTGCCATCAGGAAGGCGGGAATGTTAATCCATTTCTAGGGTTAACAAGAGCTACCTCCATTATCTTACATCAAGGAGTCACGGTAGATACACCAAAAGGTCATACATTCAAGATATGAAGCAATGGTGTCCAAATCTACAACTTGGACACGGGTGCCGTAAAAGAGTCGGACTAGTCGTTTCATGGTAGTCTTGTTCTTCTTCATCGTTAATCATATTGAGTCCAAGTGATATAAACTTAAATAACAAATATTAAATAAAACTTGATGAAGTAAAATAGAATGCAAGAATAAGGTCTTACCTTGATGTATTATTGGCTACAAAATGAAAGGGTTAAGAAATAGAGAATTTAAATGTCGCCAACCTGCAAGCGGTCCAACTCCGCTGCGCGTTAGTATTCTGAACGCTATGTGTTCCTTTTCGTGCTGCAAGCCACGCGATAAGTGGCCTGAGGCAAGCAAGACCAAACCTCCCTAAGGGAGCCTATTGGGTTTACCTTGTCGACATGTTGACTTTATTTACAAGGAAAATTTGTGAATAACTGGAAAAAAAATCATTCGATAAAGATGAGGACTTATCATGTGTAAGTCGAGATAATAATTATCGAAAACTCAACATGGCTTCTTGGTAAAGATCATTGGTATAACCTGCACATCATGCTTACACCACACATAACAACATGCATACCTCATGCACAAATTCATAACTATTACCTTCATGGTTACAACATAAACTGCTTTTTTTTTAATCAAATAGCCTAGAATAACGATGTCGTTGAGCTAGGTACATAACTGAAAGTTTACCCCAGTCACGAATCCATGCATATCTATTGGAGCATCTTAAGTCATTAAATCCAAAATCCAAACAATTATTCTTTATTTCTTCTTCTTCTTCTTCTTCTCCCTCTTCTTTCTCTTCTTCTCTCTCTTCTTCTTCGTCTTTTTCTCTTTCTTCGTTCTCCTCCCCTTCTTCTTTCTTCTCTCTCCTCATCTTCTTCTTCTTCTTCTCTTTCTTCTCTCTCATCTTCTTTCTTCTCCTCCTTCTTCTTCTTCTTCTTCTCTTTCTTTTTCCACTTTCCTCTGTGGCTCACCAGGTGCTACCACGCAAGTGTTAATTTATCCCATATAACGTTTTATTCACGTGGCGAGAAAGGTATAAGATGCACAACGTGGTTAGACTACCCGACGGCCTTTATGTGTTGTGAAGATCTGTCAGTTGTACCGATCCGTCCGTAGAACGAGTGGCCTCTTTTCAGAATCAATTGGTGTGCCTTGTCATTATTTGTCAACCTGGCTGCACGACCGTCTGAGTGCCGCAATACCTAAGAGCTTTTTGTCTCAAAATTCAGAATTTGACAGAGCGTTGCGAAGACTCTGATACCACTGAAATGGGAATACTGAGACCTCAAGAAGCACGTGCCACCAAAAATACATAAACTGAAGAGAAAACACTAGACTGGGTCCCAACTGCCCCCCCAAGCGTGTGCCAAAAGCATCCCCACTTGAGTATTTTATAGTGTTTTATTCCATCAAAAATAGATTACATGGTTATTTTATCCCAAGCTTGCTCTACAAGCTTTCTTTTTACAAAAATAACTCAAACACTAGAGCTTGTTCACACACTAAGTGTAAATAATTACATTTCTTCTAGCATTTGTGCTAGGAATATAACAACGCCATGCACAAGTGTGCATAAAACTTTTGTACAAACATTTGACACATGGCGAATAAAAATAACTCATAAAATAACCTTGTGTCCATTCTTACATGAAATAACCTTGTGCCCATTCGCACATAGAATAACCTTGTGCTCATAAGTACATTCCAATAAGCCAATTTCTACATACATTAAATCAACCATATTTTTCCATGATTTTTAAGTATCAAAAATAAAGATGGTTATCTGTCCTTCTTCAAAATACCAAAGTCTTCAATTCTTTAGCTTTAAACCTTCAATTTTCTTCATCTCTTTCAATCTCTTCCATAAATTAGCCTAGCCGATGCTTTGATACCACTAACACAAGAATCTCCATCTAGGTATCTATGGAATCAATTTCTCAAGAAAATTATTTATTCAACAGTTCAACATAAAACAATTGCATCATATTCAACAAAAATAAAAAAGCTTGTGAATAAATACATGAAAGCATATAAAAATAATTAGATCTCACACGACACCATCAGTGGGTACAATTTACCTCCCTCATATGTGTGGCCTATTTCTCACACATGAGTATTTATGTATATTTCAATACTAAAAATAGGTCATAGCCTCTAAAAATAAAAAAGTGATACTTTTACTTTGCACAGCACTCTTTTTTCTCAAAATAGAGAGCTCTATTTTTATCAAATTACTTGAGGCTAAGGAAAAGCTCCTAAGCTCTATAAAATATTAAAAAGTAAATATTGCCGAATTCTATGCTTCGAGTCTAAGCTTATAAAAATAAATAAAGTATATGTTTATAATCTTGCACATATATACAAAGCTTGCTCCAAATTGTGAATTCCTTGTGCATCTGCCTCAATCTCCAAGTCCTCCTCACCTATTAAATATCCAACAAATAAAATTTGATATATTCAACACATATTCTGTAGGCACACAATTTATCACCACATAATCATCAAACGTAAGTACTCCAAGAATCACCCTGCAATACAAATCAGTTGTAACAAACATTAGAGGCCCCAAGTATGCGTCCACGCGTATTAATGTTCATAATGGGATTGCCCACGATATTAACATAATTTGACATGAAACAAAAACAATCCAACCATCCTTGAATTATTTAAAAGGATAAAATAATATTTTAAAAAGAGCTTAAAATACATTCTCATAACATTTTTCTAACCTTAAGGAGTTCAAACTTTGTGAAGTCAATCACCTCAATTTCAACCAATGCAAGCTATTTATTAATCTCTTCAAAAGCTTGATTCACCCAAATCTTCCTATTGTAATTATCTATCAATGTGAAGTAATAAAAAGAACCTCCAAGTGCAATTGTACTCATCTTTCCACACAGATCAACCTGTACAAGCTAAAGAGGAGCCTTGGCCCTAAAATTGACCTCTTGTGAAAAAAGTGGTTCTGATGCTTCTTACCCAATATATACGCTTCATATCTATCCACACTATTAAAAATTAGTGGCAAATTCTCTACTAGCTTACCTTTAATGCCAAAGTTTGCTTCCTCTCTCTATACCTTACATCACAAATCCGGACCATATAATAATAACACTCTTCTTAGAATCAATGCCCCAATAGCTCCCTATAATCCTCTTTTCTTTGTCTTGTGCACCCTACCGAACCATAACAAGACATCCATGCCACAACCAACGAGACTCAAAGAAAGTTGGGTTAGCATGCAGCACAAGAGGAAGGACAAAAGAGAGCACAAGCGAGAGACCCCTATTCATACCTTTGGCCCTTCTTCATGAAAGTAAGAGTTTGAATGATGTACTCCTTTAAACATTCATCAATTTAAATCTTTACAATTAAAATAAGGTTAGAATTTGCTTGATTAGTTATTGTAATTGCCTGGAACTATCATATGAGGCTCTATTTACTACCTATTTTTACTAGATGCTTGCATCATTGATTTGACCCTAGCCAAAGGACCTTAAGCTTTTATCCTAAGGATCACTAGTCATCAAAAAGCCTAAATGGGATGCTCTTGGATGGGCAAATTTTTACTTTCATCAAAAAGAGTTTTTTTAATCCAAAGGTCTTTAAGAAGATCAGCATTCTATTTTGATACAAAGATTGATTACACTCACCAAATAATGGGGGGCAAGCTTTTGTGCATGGTGAATGGCAAGATATGGAGCTTAAAAGCCAAAGGGCTCTTGCAACACTTAAAATTTTGCTAGTAAACTAGGGCATAATTAGATTATAATTTCTCTACTCAAAAAAAAAGCCTTAACAAAGGTTTTCTAAAGAATCTTTCAAACTAAGCCCATTGTCCTTGTTTACAATTTTGTAGAGAAACTAAAACAAGAAATCCTATGCACAGTACGTTAGGTATAACTTTTCAAAATAAGTAAAGGGAGATATCACTACATGTTTGAGAATCACAAAACACAATTTCAACTAACAAATTTACAATACAAAAAATATGCCTCATAACATTTAGGTAAGATGCCCCAAGTGTTAAAATATTAGTTCTTGTATTGGGCATCATTTCACAAAAAATACAAATAAGCAATGAGAACGCACAAAAAATAAAAAAAGGGAAAATTGTGAAGAGAGCAAGGAAAGAACGCATTAAAAAAAATTTCTTATTCTTTACATTCAAAGTGCGCTCTTTAAACATATAAAAAAGCTAAAGCTAGAAAGCTTGCACAAAATTTTTACTACTATGGATGATTGCTCAAATATAATACAACATAAATATTGGTTGATGAGATGTGGTATGCATGATTGCTCTATCACAAGATTAGAGCATAAATATAGCTTGCTTATATCACAAACTAAGCTTGCTTTTCCCACCTCTCCCTCTCTAGTTCATGTTGATATCTTGCAATGTAGCTTAAAAATAATCCTTTGATAATGTTTTTGTAAAAGTATCTTTAAGTTTATCTTATGTATTTGCAAAGTTTAAGACAATATTGCAATCCAATTAGACTATCAATAACTTTATTCCAATACAAAGGAGAAAAGAATGAAACTCTCTCACAAAAAAGAGAGAAAGATCATTGCAATAACTTTTGAAATAATATAACCTCACAAATTGTGAGTCGTAGCTCTATAGTTTGATTTCATACTTAATAAAGAAATTGTGGTTCCTCTTTAGAGATCCAAAAACTGCTGTATGTAAAGATCAAATAGAGTACATCAAACCACAAGTAGAGTGGCAAAATTTGGAGTTCTACCAAAACAACATATAATGTAGTTACTCAACAAAATTAACAATCCTAGGTCTTTCTCTCTACCACGAAACCAAAGCCTTGATCCTTGAGCCTTGTTATGTTACGCCATATTTTCTTTGCATCTCCTTGAGCCTTGTTATATTATTAAGCCATATTTTCAAGTAAAAAATATACTTTCTCCTTGGAAAACATAACAGCATTTGCCTCTAGAACTATTACATCCAATTCGAAGAGTAGATATTCTTCTCTCCTTTGGAGATGAGATTGCAATTTGCCTCTATAACTATTGCTTCCAATTAGTAATATAAGGCACATAAAACAAATAACCAAGACACTTTGTATCTTTGTATGATTTGAGACTCTACTTTCAATAACCTATCCATCCACATTGCTATCAACTTGATTCTAATGTGGAATAACTACTTACTCTGAACATTTTCTTGTGGTTGTGCATCTTATGTTGCTGCTGTTGCCACTTGATCCTTCTTGGACCTCTTCCTCTTGTAATCCATCCTCAACCTTCACCATAACTTGAATAAAGGCATTCTAATGTTGTTACCTTTGAAGAATTTTCAACACCTAACCCCATCTTAGATCTATCCAGTGGTAAGCAACCCTATAAGTTTAATGAAGCTAGGAAGCTCTCTTTAATACATGTATAAAAAGGAATACATTGGGGACAGAGCCTTTCAAGACAAGCAAGTACTAAACCAAGTTGATCCACAATACCTCTAATACTCAAAACATAATCAATGAGCATATATTCTGGCTTCAATTATAATTTCTATGCTGTGTCTGTGTATGTGCGTGTGTGTGTGTGTGTGTGTGTGTGTGTGTGTGAGAGAGAGAGAGAGAGAGAGATGATAATTCTTTCCTAGTTAACCTTCTACAAAATCCATGGATGGGGAGTGCCCCAGTGAGATTAACAGTCCTCGTGTTAAAAAATAAAAAAATCAATCATACCCATCTTACAATCTCAAGCGTCCTCCATCTTCACAGCCAATCCGCAGGCAAAGCAAGGGAATGTGGAATGAGAAAGAGTGTTCCAGTAGACAGGTAAACGCTGGTCGAAAATGGGTCGCAAGCGTTTGTTAAAGAGCTGGAAAAGAATGATCTACGCTTCTTCTGACACCACGAAGCATGCACAAAGGAGCAGCGTGGCAACACCTCAAGAAGCGCTTCTGGGGAGGCTCACAGGGAAAAGAGAGAGACAGACAGACAGACTTGTGCACCGATTCATGTCAGCCGCATCCCCAGCAGAGGCAGAGGCAGCGGCACCAGCACAAAAGACACGGGTTACAGGGACATGGACGCAGGAGACAGCAAGAGGGGGGGGGGGCGGTAAAGATGTGCTCAGTTCAGCGGGAGAGTCTGCAAGTGAGGAGGCGAGCCTTCCCACGTTCGGGTCTGTTGAGCTTGATCTTTGCTGTAGCTCATCACCGCACATCTCCCCCCTCAAACCCTAACCCTCGGCCTTCATCAAAACTTGGAAAGTGAACCCACCCCCTCAATGTCTTCACCTCTCTAACCCTAACCCTCCATGTGGTTCACTAAAGTCTAAGGTTTACATGTAATTACTTTTTAAAATTCCAACCTTGGAATTACTTAGAAAAACAAGTAAAGAAAATAGTTAGTTTTGGCAAAAAAAGGTTCCGGGGTCAAGCCTTAAGGAAGTAGCGAAACCGTCTATACGACAGAGACGACGAAGCTAATGACAAAAGCGTTCCTCTGTTTGAATCTTAGAACAAGCGTGCTCGCTTCTGACCCCGGCTCGAAAAACAAAAAAATGTTTCTCAAATTAAAGCTTTGAAAATATAGTTTTACCAAAGCTCAAAAAAAATAAATTTATAATTACTTTAAAAATATTTTTTCTAAAATCGAAGCTTTTAAAAATTAGTTTCTAGAGATCAACATGGGAAACCTTACATATTATATAAAGATGTGCACACCAAAGCCCAAAAAGTGCAGTCCGATGACAAATTACATTATATTTCACGACATTTTACATAAAAGCCACCTCCTTGCCTTTTTAGGTAGATGGAAAAGGCACAAAATCATAGGACTCGACAATAGCCTTTGCTAGAAGGTTTTTTTTTTGCACGGAATAATATTTGTCGAAGTAATCAAGGCGAGAAGCTTCTTCGTTTTATCACTATCCAAGGAGTTTGGATTGTTTTTGCTATTGAGCACATCATTTTCTTCGTCTTCTCTTTCACCATCACCATAGCCTTTTGGTTCTTCATCACTACCAAGACCACGACCATACTTGAAAGGAACATTTCTCGAGACAACAAATGAATTGCTCCAAGGGTTCCCATAAACAAGAGTCAATCTGCTAGCCTTTCCAATGCAAAAAGCCCACTAATGCACTCAAAATAGATGAATTGCTCCAAGGGTTCCCATAAACAAGATCCATGTCACCATCACCATAGCCTTTTGGTTCTTCACTACCAAGACCACAACCATACTTGAAAGGAACATTTCTCGACAACAAATGAATTGCTCCAAGGGTTCCCATAAACAAGAGTCAATCTGCAATGCAAAACAATCTCATATCATGAATGCTTAAACTCTCCTCTAGCGCATGTTCGTTCACTCATCAAGGAACGTCTGTGCCAAATCTACCATGCTCGATCCATCTGCCTACATCCCCAATCTGCCATGCTCGATCCATCTGCCTGCTGCAGCCCCAATCTGGCAAGATCTGCTTCCTAATTTTGGCAAGAGTATTAAAATTAGATTAAATTCATTTAATTAGGCATGAAGTGCCTAATTAGATTAAATTCATTTAATTAGGCATGAAGTGCATTCAATCTAGGGGTATTTGTACTATCAAGGGATACCCAGGTGGCTGTTAGACCTACAGCCATTAAGGCCAATCAATTTTTGAAAATTCCATGTCTGACAATGCCATGCCCGTTCACTCTCAAGTGAACGTCCGTTCCAAACTTTGCCATGCCCCCATCATCTCTTTTCCTTGAATTGCCAAGAAAATGTCTATTCTCTTCCCCTGGAAGCATACGCCCGTTCCATCCCTTCTCCGAGCGAATGTCCGTGGCTTCACATTGCTACTCCCATTCCGATCTACACCGAATCTCGCATGGCCGTGTCTTCACTATTTTCCTGCGTGTGTACGCCCGTTTCAACTCGTTTTTGAAGTGCATGCGCATGGCATAACATTGCCACGCCTGTTCCAATTAGCACATCACTTCGAATGCCCGTTCCCTTCCCATCTGAAGAGAATGCCCGTTCCACACTGCATTAAACTTCGAACATCTATTCCTTCTCTTCCTGAGAAGCGCACGCCCATTCCATCTCGTCATCTCTGAAGTGCACACCCATTCCTTCTCTCTTGAGAAGCTAACGCCTGTTCCATCCCTTCTTGTGTGCGTACGTCCATTCGCTCACAAGCGTACAATAATTCCTTTTTTTTTTAAATCCCTCTCTTATAGAGGTTCTGCATAGCACTTCCTTATTTCCATGCACCCACGCTTGGGAAGGTTGGTGCGAAATAACCCCCTCTTCAACGAAGTAAGCTCTCTAGAGGCCCCTTCACAAGTCAAATCAGACCCATCGGTAAACACCACGTGGAGTCAAACGGTGCTTGTCTTTGATAGTACCAGTGATGAGAGCGAGTACCTTCCCAGTAGTGGACAAGGGACTTCATCCCTTCTTGTGTGCTACGTCCATTCGCTCACAAGCGTACGGCCATTCCTTTTTTTTTAAATTCCTTTCTTAGAGGGTTTATGCATAGCACTTCCTTTTTTCCATGCACCTACGCTCGGGCAGGTTGGTGCAAAATAACCCCCTCTTCAACGAAGTAAGCTCTCTAGAAGCCACTTCACAAGTTAGATCAGACCCATCGGTAAACACCATGTGGAGTCAAACGGTGCTTATCTTTGATAGTACCAGTGAGAGCGAGGACCTCCCCAGTAGTGGACGAGGGACTTTAGACCTCAAGGAGGCAAGAGAGCCTGAACCACAGTGTATGCACAAACCACCTGTTTAGAACCCAGCCCCCATCTCACCAACACATTCACAACAAAGACTTGCATCGAGGCTTCGTAATTTTTTCCTCGGAAGAAACACACAATCTAAGGAACCGCAACCCAGGGTGGGAGATATGGATCAACCCCAGGGAAGTGGGCCTGCTCCATCTCTAGATCTTAGAGCAAAAATCGACCATATAGCGAGAGCCATCAGTCTCAAACCTAGCTACCAGACTGGAGAGCCATACATGTCTCAGGTGTGGCTGACTTGTTCAGAGCTCCGGAAACCTTGCCAAACCAAGAACCAGGTCCATCTTCCCAAAGGTCGAAGACATCATACCAAAGCGAGTGGGTTTACCTAGGCCCATTGCAAAGATTGCAAAGACCATGCCCACCTATCTATCAGCAATACCCTCCTCAAGGGGCACACCCAGTATACCAAACAGGACCACATGATCCACAACCCGGTCCTCTCAAAGGGCAAAGACATCCGACAGTCTATTATCCACTTGGACCCACTCCTCTATAACCCATTCCCCAACCACCGACCACGATAGGGTTGACACCTGAAATGTTAAAATTAGCCATGGAAATAGGGAAGGGAGTAGCCCACAGGCATCGCTCCCCCTGCACTTGGTTAACCCAGATAGGAACAAACCAAACCAGTGACGAACATCTCTAAATTGATCACAAAATTCGATGGAATAGATGACCCCATTACTCACCTAGAGATGTTTAATTAGATTTGCGAAGCATTTGGCCACATAGATGACCAGAATAAAATAAGTGTTTTTGGCCTTACCTTGGATAGCAAAGCTGGCCAATGGTTCAGATCTTTGAAGACGGAAGATAAAGCTTCCTTCAAAGCTTTAAAAGAAGCTTTCAAAGTCGAGTATTCTCGCCAAGGTACCTGATGGAGCCCCATTGAAGAGCTGAATAACGTTGAGCAAAATGAGTGAAACCATCAGGGACTACATTCATAGAGTCAGATATCTCCACTCACGTTGTAACGTTGGAGATAAATTCTTGGATAAGTGGTTAATTGGGAGATTTCTGGAGTGACTCGATGACATTCCCCTGCATAATTCCTTGTTTGCCTTAGACCATATTTCCTTTGAACAATGTTGCAGGAGTGCTTTGAAGTTTGAGGATAACTTCAAGGGAACATGTTACCGACAACATCTTGAAGGCGTATCAGAAGCCTCCTTCAAGACCATCAGCACAAAGCCTAATGTGATAAGGCAAAAGCGTCTATGTCTAGACAAAGCATCGAGCAATTGGCCGCTGCCCTAATGTAGCAAATGACCCAGCAATGGAGAACCAACCAAGGACGGGACCGAGGGGGCCATCCACATCTCTATCCTAGAAGTGAACTCGTATGGTGCTCGACCTATCGAGAAAGCCATACTGGCACCGAGTGTCCTCATATGAGACCCCGACCAAGCCTCTATTGTACATAAATACTGTGTAAAATGGGGCAATCATGAAATCTCCAACTGTTACCACCA
Source organism: Cibotium barometz (assembly GCF_041138505.1). Lineage (NCBI taxonomy): Eukaryota > Viridiplantae > Streptophyta > Polypodiopsida > Cyatheales > Cibotiaceae > Cibotium > Cibotium barometz. Next base: position 8,246,936 of record NC_141099.1, read on the forward strand.
TAAGGCGGTTCTAGTTTGAGTCTTGCCTCAGGCACTGCCCGCCAACTCCAAGCAACCGGTGGCTTTGCCAACTCGAGCGCATCATAACACGCCTCAACTTGGCCAAGAAGTGTCCCAAAGGGAAATCCTTAAGGTACCAGAAATGCCCTTACCACCCCCAGTTCTCCCATCTCAGCCCCCGTTACCCAGAGTCGCACCAATTTGTCAGATAACCCTAACAAAACTCTTCGAGGGACGGGAGTGAGGGAGAAATCCTGGAGACTCCCACTTATGAAACCCAAGAGCTAACAAGCCCACCTTCACAAATCCTGAGTCACTATGTTATGGAGGGTGATCAAATGTACCCTGTGTTCTTAGTAGTCCCAATACCTTGGGCTAGGGACATGAATCGGACAACTAAAGACAACCTATACAGTGCTACGATTATGGAAGACCTCACCAAGTGGCTGAGTGTCCCAATCAAAAGGGTATGGCGGGTGCCCCTACAAGTGCTCCCGCCACCATAGCTCCATTATGTGTAGGGTGTGGTATCGATCACCTTTACATGAGTGTTAGAGATGGTTTCATTCAAGCAGTCCCTCCCAAGGTAGTGACAAGGCTACAAAACAAGCAAAGGGCTACGACACATGCTACAAAATAAGCAAAGGGCTACAACACATGCTACAATAGCAAAGACATCAACCTAACAAAATCAAGGTCAAGTAAGAGCCCCTAAACAAGCACGAGCAACTCGGCGCTCACAAAAGAAAGCCACCAATGTGCTGGCCCAACTAGGTGAACACAAGATAGACTTCCCCACCATCAGTTTTGCCAATCGTCAACTCAACGAAACCAAGAGGAATTACACCACAACTGAGAGAGAAATTAGTGATGGTTTACACGGTTAAGAAGTTCTGCCATTATCTTTTATCGACCAAGTTCGTTTTCTTCATAGATAATCAAGCCCTCTTGTATCTGGTAAATAAGCCTTGTATGACAGGAAGAATCACCATGTGGCTGCTTATCTTGCTTGAGTTTAACTTCACCGTTACGATGAGGAAAGGCTCCCAGCATGTTCTTGTTGCATACCACATGTCAAGGATTCCCAAAACGAGGAACAACCAGTGGGAGTAGACGATGATTTACCCCGCGCTGCCATGTTCCAACTTTGCTTAATTCCTAAATGGGGCGAAGAAGTGGTTCACTTCTTAGCCAAATGGCTTACCAATTGATCCTCTCCTCAACAAGGACCGTGCCCGTCGTTTGATAAAAAAGGTGACCCCTTACCAACTTATCACTCAACGGGTCGACTTTACAAGCAGGGCACAAGGACAAAATCCTAAGACATTGTGTTAGAGAGAAGAGTATGTCTTCCTCCTTGAACAAGCTCACACTGCCTATGCTGGGGCACTTTGCAACAGATATCACTGCTCGTACAGCTAGGTTATGGTGGCCCACTTTAATGGCTGACGCTGCTGAGTATGTCAAACGATGTGATGAATGCCAGTGCGTAGCAATCCCTCGTTTCAAGGATCACATGCCCTTGAATGCCATCGTGTCCTTATAACCATTTGAAAAATGGGACATAAACTTCATAGAACCCATCAGTCTAGTAGCCAAATACACTAAAGCCAGATATATAAATGCTACCACAAATTACTACACCAAGTGGGTAGAAGCTCGCGCAACCCGCAAAGCTAATGCTCGTTTCTCTATGAGTCTGTGATCACACGCTTTGGTTTCCCTCTCGAGCTTGTCAGTTACAATGGAACGCATTTTATAAACAAGGTAATCAAATTCCTCTTGCAAGAATTCCTTGTCACACCCATAGGAAGTCCTCCCCTTGCTATGCTCAAGCGAATGGCCAAGCCAAAAGCACAAACAAAACCCTGTGTGCCATCCTCACCAAAACAGTGGATGCCAATGGCAACGATTGGGAATAAAAGTTGCTGGTTGCACTTTAGGCCTATAGAAGTTCGTACAAAGTAGCAACCAACGCTCCCCCTTTCAGTTTAACCTACGGTACTGAAGCGGTCATGCCCATGGAGTTCTTAGTTGGGTCTACGTGTCGTAGTGCATGAAAAACTCATAGAAAATGTGCTAAGTTGTCACCTCTTTGAGCTTGATGAAACTCGCCTCTTTGTAGTCTACAACATGATTGTAGAGAAGCTCAGGCGTAAAGAATGGTTTGATGACTAGCTCAAGGATAAGCAGATAAATGAGGGCAATATGGTCCTCTTATTCGACTTAGAAGAAGAAGATTGGGGGGTGAAGCCAACTCGATTGTGGTTTATTAGGAATGACCACCCGACCAGCTTTGTCCCAAAATAAGCTCTTGTTGATACAGGGGCTAGTTACAATTTAATGTCATATGAAACATGGCGTTCCCTAGAGGAACCTACAGTGAAAGTAACCCCAACCATTGTTACAACAATTGCCTCACATCATGTTCATTGCATTGGCATAGTCACTTTTATTCCACATCAGAAATAATCCCTTGGAAGGGAAATTTATGTTATGCCTACAATGCATGAAGAAATCCTCTCGGGCAGGGGATGGATGGGCCATAACAGACGCAACATCAACTAGGATGCGCGGACAGCGACCCTACAACTCCTTGCCTCTGGCCAAGTCATTGTTCTCATGACAAATAAAGAGCTAGTTCCCACCACCCACAATCACCCCGACACCTCACCCTTCTCACTCCGTTCCCCCAAAAAGGAGGCCACTCATCATGCCAACTACATCAATCCTTCTCACACCCACACTACCACCACGCACAACAACAGCCCACTTCCACATTGCCACCTCACCAGCACTAGGTCACACTAACCCCACTAACACGTCTAACCATACTAACAAATCTCCACAAGGTTCTATATCTCACCACTGGGTGCCAAAGCAATTACTTGCAGGACAAGGCTACTACGAGGGCGCATCTTAATTGTGGATCCCAAAAAGGTCCCACCATCCCCCTCACCAACAGGCATCCAAAGCTCATTGTCCCTAGCGTAGGCCCCCCCATTCGCCAACCTCAAGCCTACAAAGTACAAAATCGACGCAAACCTAAACACTCTTCACAAGGCATTCCGAGACCCTCAACCGAACCCTAAACCCATGCACTCAACCTTTCGATCGATCCCAAAACCTCTTCTTCGCGCCCAACATTTCTATGAAGGCAATCATACCATCTAGATCCCCAAACCTCTCCAGCCTAAGCCCCGACCTCGTGTCACACCATAGTCATGCACACTTCAATGGGTACCTAGGGTCACATATGCAGTGAAGATTACTCGGGATAGAGGAAAGCAGAAGGTCCAATGTGACATACCCACCCCCATGTTACCGCTAACACACCTTCTTATAGATACACCTTCAACGTCAGCAATTCCTCCACCTATCATTTAGAGGCTCGACAAGACTGCAAAACTCCCATCAACCCTCTTAGCCACAGCTACTTCCTCACCACCCTCTTAGCCACAGCTACTTCCTCACCACCCTCATCGGAATCTCTTCAGGAAGCGCTACCACCTACCTTGCCATTGCCCAATTGAAATAGACTCCTCTCCTTGGCGAACTAGGCACGCGATCAGTACAAAACCCGCAGTGGGGTGCTGACAGCGTAGCCTCTATGTACAAAACCTGTTTACAGGGTGCACACAATATAATTAATTAATTAATTAATTAATGCCACAGTCATACCAAGTTTGCCATGACCGTTCTCTTCTCAGAATCTGGATTGCCCACGAAAGTTCCAAGATTGGTACAATCGTTCCTTCTTCCACTAGTTGCCATGGCTGTACCAATTCTTGATCCAAAGCCCCCGGCCGTTCCAACCATCTTTGGCAAGCCTGCAGACGTTCTACAAGATCCCATGCCGTACGCTGAAGTTCCCACACCCGTGCACTCACCTTGTTTGATGTCGCATGCCCGTTCCTTTATAGTCGCATGCCTGTTCCTTGGATTTGCCCACGGCCGTGGCTTTCCCCCATAACTATAAATATGCCCCCCCCCTTCCAATTCCTCGCTTTTCACTTCCACCCTAGCAAAAGCAAAAGTTTCTCCCAAAATTTTCCCTTCACCTACCAACCAGCACTATGTCACAAGCTTCCGACTCATCTGAGGAAGTGATCCACCACACTTCTATGAGGAGGAAGAGACCTGCCAACCAACAGATGCTTTAAAGAGTATGCCAAGCACCCAACCCAGCTTTCCCATTTGGGTGAGGCATTGATAAAGCAAGTCAATGGACACATGGTCCATTCTTTGATGAAGAACAACCGTAAAGTCGAGCACAAGCTCCTTTACTACACAAGTCCTTGCTATAGAGCCATTGCCATCGACTGACCTCGTGGTGGTGCAGAAGTTAGAGCTACTTGGATTGGGGAGACTACCCACCCTGGAGCCTTAGGGGACGGACCTCTACATGTCACTATTTTTCACAAAGACTTATGACGCCAATCAACACACTGGCAAAGTCCTGGATAACGAAGGATACAGGCTCAAAGTCTAGCTCAGTGTGCAGCTTGTGCGAGAGGCTCTTGCACTCCCACATATGGAGCAGCCATATGTACGCCTTATCAACACCACAAAACTCACCCAGTGTCTATAAAGGGCAACTCCCCAACAAGGATGGTGTGGAGTGGGGTAATATTGCCCAAGAAGAGCTTATTATGCCCGGCCCGAGTCTTACAGTTCCTTTTCACAACAAGGTGGACCAACCACTTCAATAGGTGCAGCCTAACCACCCTCTCTCAAGTCCACCAAGGCCAAATGGTGAACTAGGCTGATTACATCTTCTATGAGCTGCACGCCATTTGATCCAACCCACAAGGAAAGGTGGCAGCTATCACCCTACTCACGAGGGTGCTTTATTATTCTGTTGGGTGGGACGAATTGCCAAGGGCAACCCAACTGAGTGGGCTAGATGTGGTGGTCACTTCTCTTCCCTCACCAACCACTTCCCCTACTCCACCACCAGCCAAGAGGCCACAGCAAGCACCAGCTGTCTCACAGCTCCAACTTAGCCTACCCCCCCCGGCTACCATCCATTCCTTACAAGAGCAGCTCGGAGACGCTGAGGCCCACGCAGCCCAGCCTCCATCCACTTCATCGGCTCCTTCCTCCAACACACTTGACCATAAGGTGGACACGCTCATGGGTGGAGACCGCCATCGAGCTCCTAATTTTGGCATTCTCCTCAGTAAACCCCTTACCAACTACTTGATGTCCAATTCTATGCCATTCGCCTCAACCTTTTGGAACATGATATATATGTTGATGAGCCACTCTCCCACCAACAGTATTCCTATGCTCTAACTAAGCTCCCCCAGATAGCCTCAGCCTCCTTCCCCATTTTTTCTTCCAGGGGTTTCTCTCCTTCCAACACCCCCATGGTTTTTTTAAGCTCCCTATTCACCCTCACAGCCAAGAGCCTCCTGCTCTGCTACGGCTTCCCTTTCGACCCCGCCCACCCCGTCGATCTGCTTGACCTCTCTTTACTACTAGATGGTGTATGCCCCTACCCATACCTCCCCCTCATCTTTAGCCAAGCGCTATAATTCCTTCGCACTGCAGGCTGGCACGTCGTCCATGATGCTTACTTGTCCCTCCTACACGATCCTCTATCACCCTACACAACACCTGGCTTACTTATCCTCTACCACCACTGCTTTCTTCAACTCGAAGTCATGGAGGCCACTGGCATATGCCAATTTTATAACACACACATTGCCTTTCCATGCGAGTACAGCGAAGCCGAGGCCACCACTGCTGTTGACTTTTTCTATGCTCACAGTCCTCAGACTGCTGTTGAAGCTAGCCCTGCCCCGAATGACAATGATGACGGCAATGATGGGTAGGGCAGCTTGCCTCCTCCACCCCCATGACCTTCTTCACCACCACCCCCCCTCCCCCCTTAGGCTCATCATCTGCACCTCCCCAAGAACAACCCCCACCCTCATCACCCCCTCGGGCACCTCTACGCTTCCTCTTTTTGGTGCACCTTCTTCTCCCCCCATCACCAACACCCCCCTCGTTGCGTCAACTTAGGAATGCATACAACATTCTGGGATATACCCTCCACATCTGCAAAGCCCCCACCTTTGCTCGACGCCGGCCTCGCCACACGCCCTTCATCATCGACAACCCCTCCACCCCCATCGCCAGACGCAACCCACCAACCCAGATCCCACCACCACCACCATCTAAGTCTGAGGAAGTCGACCCTCTACTTAACCCTCCGAATTGGTGTAATCCTCTGGATCACACAGAGTTCAAGCAGGCCATCACCATCTGACTCAGTCGACAACTCCACGACATTCATTCTCTTCACTCGTACCTCAACGCGAAGCACAACACCTGGTGTGGCGTGACCACCCACGGCGGATACCACTAGCCACCAGCCACTGCTCGTCCCATCATGTTCGATCTCATGGGTGCGCAGCCGACTTGGCGACGGCCCTCCTCAGCAAGCCCTTCATATGGGAACTCTACTGCAATGCACCCCATCGAGGATCAGCCCCCATTACCTTCTCGTTCAACGACGGTGGGCCTGGAAATGTTCCATGAAGAACAACAAAAGAACCCAAAGTTGCAGTTCAACTTCCCATGGATCACGCCCCTATCCGTGCAGCATTCATGCACTGAAGAATCCATGGTCCAATCGTTTCCATGAGTTTATCCACCACTACGACCAGGTCCCTGATCCAGCAGTGATCACCACAATCCGCTTCTTCAACCTCATCATCACTTTGCTGGAGCTAGTTAAACTAGAAAGACTAGTTTTGGGCCCCTATTTGTAATTGGCAGCTGGACATTGTAAGAATGAGCTCATGTATATAAGACATTTCACGAATATGAAAAGGGACAATCCCATTTGTCTCAATTGAGTCTTGCCTTCTCTCTCTCTTTTGAGTTGATGGTTGCTTACTTGTTGTGTTGTGGCTTGCTTGCTTAGATTGTTGGTGTATGTGAGTAGGAATGGTAGTGCTCTCCCTTCTCTTCTCTTTTACCTTCTCATTGCTATCTACCATGTCTTATTTGCATAGGATTGGCATGAGGTAGAGATTGAGCTCTCCATAGCTCCTTCCCTCTTTCTTATTACCTAGACTTGGATCTCTCTTTGGGTGACACAAGGAAAGTGTGGAGTAAGCCCCTAGCGGCCTCACATCGGGAGTTAACCCTCATAGGGTTGGCTAAGTGCCATTCACCGGATTCGACCCTTGCACATGCACCTTTCTCCTCTTCTTTCTCTTGTGTATGTGAGGAAGTATGTTATCCATTAGCAAATGATGAAGAGGAGGGGAGTAATCTAGCATGCAAAGGGGCGCGCGATGGTTCATATACTAAAGAGTTAGGCAACTATGAGCATGGTGTAGAAATTAAATCACAATTGAGCAAAGAGAATCAAGTGGATGGCAAAGAAAAAGGTAGAGACAAGTCAAAGGCTCATCAATTTATGGGCGGAACACTCACAAGGATGCAATGGAAGAAACAAAGAGCTTGCTAGATGAGGTGCAAGAAGCCACCCCCACGAGAAGGATGACTAGGTAGAAAGTGAGGTTGCATGGCTAGATAGCCCACCTTCTTGATGCCCAAGAATTGCATGAGCATAGGAAAAGAAAATCAAAGATATTGGATAAGTAGAAGAATCAGGAGGAAGAGGATGGAGGTGCATGGTTAGATTTCTAGGAGGAGGATGGCTAGAACAAAATGAGGAAGAAAGCATGTAGCCTTTAAAAGTACAGGTTTCATGAAGACAACCTTGTAGGATGACTCCATGAGTGATGAGGAAGATGACATTGCATGGGAGCTAATGGGTGAGGTCTATGTGTATTTGAATGCATTACAAGGGGGATCTTATGCCCTATAGTTCACACTTGGCTAAGCATCTCATAAAAGACCTTTAAATGACTAAGGCACTTGGCAAGGCATCTTATAAAATAATGACTAAGGCACTTGGCTAGGCATCTCATAAAAGACCTTTAAACGACTAAGACTTTTTAACATTAACCTTAATTACATGGACTCGAAGCTCATAAAAGACCTTTAAATGACTAAGGATTTTTAACATTAGCCTTTGTTACATGGACTAAAAAATATTGACTCTTGACTAAATAACTAGCTAAATCCCTTAGCTCATTGCATCAAACTATATCACCACAGTAGATAAAGTTACAATGGTCACAATTTAATGTAAATGGACTCCAAATAGTATTAGCATATGTACATTAATCACCTTCACAAAATGTAAGTGGGCTCAAAATGGTGTTAGCATATATACATTTATATCCTTCTATTTTAAACATTATATTTTTTGTTTTTATTTTTTTGAATTTATAAATGTTTACTTTATAGACACTAGAAAGTTCATGGTTGTGAGTGTACAAGTGGCCTAGCAATTAAACATAATGCTTTTTGTGTGAAATATCTAACTTTATCATTTTTTAGCTAATTAAATTAGTTTATTTTTTTAATGATTGGGTTGAGTTCTCTTTTTTTAAACATTTTTTAGCATCTTATAGGTTGTACATTTTTTGTGTAATTTACACAAGAATTTTGGTTTTTATTTTTTTTAAATATAAACCTTTTTTTAAATTTAATACTTTTTCATAATTATTAGGCTCAAATAGCTAGAACATTCATGCTATATGTTTTCTCATTAAGAATGAACAATTTCCAACATACAAATATCAATACACTACAATAGTACATTACATTACATCGACATCTTTGTTGTGAATTGTGAATTTGGCATCACTTTTGTCATTTGTATCAAATTATTATATATTTTTTTTCTAAAATACAAATATCAATACTCTACAATAGTACATTACATTACATCAACATCTTTGTTGTAGTACAAATTATGATTTGTGAATTTGACATCACTGTGTGGAATGTTTTAAATTATTGTATTTTAGAAATATTGGGTCTTTTAGTGTACTAATATTTAGAGATAGAGCTAGATTCTTGCAATATTTGTGCAAAGTAGTTTCTATGATATGGGTGTACTATTTTCCAAAAGAATTTATATGGATATTTGATTTGTGGGTGCTTGTTATAGATGAGCATCCCTGATCACATGGGCCATTGACTATATTGGCATCCCACCATGATGAGACCACATAGTTGAAATGGACACCAAGTGTAGATAGCTTCTACTATTTTAAATATAGCCTCTACTTATCTATAGATAGATTTGACTATTTCCATAGATAGATTCTACTTTTTCCATAGTTTTTTAAATATAGTCTCTACTTTTCTATTATTCCATTGCCATATACATAGCTTCTACATTTTCCCTTCCTCACTCTTCTTCCATCTATTGCCCTCTCTCCTTCTATATGCTTTCTCACATCCCCATCCTCTCTCCCTTCTCATACCTTATTTAAAATGTCTTCATCCAATTGCAACCCCCAACCTCTCAAGGATACCCTTCATGATGTGATCCTCAAAGGTTATGAATCAAGTACAAAAGGGTGCTAGTGATGACCAGGATGATGTAGCAAACCCACATAACCTAAAATCTACAACAATGAAAGCACTAAACGTGTGGATAAAGATAACAAATGAAGAAGCTATTAACTATGGGGACCTCCTCTACATATGGAGCACCAAGATCCATAATGTAATTGGTACCCTTCATGCATTCACCTACATAAATGAAGAAGATGAAACTCGTCTTCGACATCAAGAGGTGGATATTGTGGTGGCCTTTAAGACCACCTAGCTTGTTTATAAGCCCCTATAGCTTTAGTGTGCACATGTCACTACTAGGAGGGCATGATGCTTTCATAAATAAATGAGTTGTTTGCTCCATAGTAGATAATAATCCCCTCTCTTTCTCAAGAGGATACCTTTTTGATGTACTTATTTTTTAATGGAATGAAATGACTATAGTCTTTCTTTTCTTAATTTGTGTTTTTTCCATTGTTGTTAAATTTTTAATGTACTGCTACTATTGAGAAGCATATTAAAGTAGAAAATGAGAGTACAAGAGCATGCACTACTTTATGTGAATATTGTTATGCATAAATATCAAAGATGTGATATGTTGTGAGGGAGCTTTGGAGAGATGTCATCCATTGTGAGAATAAAAGTAACAATAGAAATAAATGATGATTTCTTTTATAAAAACTCAAATAAATACACATAAATAGAATAACAACCATGAGAGTAACCATGAGCAGCTACAAGGTTCTCCTTGTGCTAAACATTATAATTAGGTCTTCCTTCTTAAGTGTTGGTTGGTGGATGAATATATTATTATTAGCATATAAGCCAAATATACATAGATATACAAAGTATAGATGCTTGCATGCATACTCTAATTTTATGAGCATGTGCATGATGGATTCTTTGTAAAAGTCACCATGTACTTCTCATCCAACAGCATAGAATCCTCTCTCTCTATAACAAACACCTTTAGCCTTAATCAAAATGCTCAAAGATAGTGGCCGTCATTGAGAGTGTTGAGTCTATCCTCTTTGAGGCCATATATGATATCCCACTTCTATACCTTGTAGATCATTATGCATTATCATTTATGAAAAAAGAAAGATCTGACCTGAGGAGACGCACACAAACCCTAATTGCTCTCATTAATCCATCTCACATAATATAGAGAAGCTCCATAGCTAGCTTTATTCTCCTTCGCCAAAATCATCACCTTCTATAAGTGATAAATTCACACATAACATAACATAGTACTAATGTCCACACACACTTGGCCAATTGGGCATGACCATTATTGTCCGCACACTACTAGACTACTGGCCAGTTGGGTACGGCCATTATTGCCCGCACACTACTCGACCACACTGGCCACACATCTAATGCTATCCACTAGTAGCTATCGATGATCTTGCATCCTCAATGCTCCCCCATGCTATCCACTAGCTATTGATAAGCTTGCAAATACATATACATATAAATGCATATATATATATATATATATATATATATATATATATATATGTATATTTATAAATATACATATATATATATATATATATTATATTTATAAATATACACATATATATATATGTATATTTATAAATATACATATATATATATATATATTATATTTATAAATATACATATATATATAGATAATATACATATATATATATGTATATTTATAAATATACATATATATATATGTATATTATCTATATATATATATATATATATATATATATGTATGTATGTATGTATGTATGTATGTATGTATGTATATACACACACACATACATACATACATACATACATATATATACATACATACATACATCTATATATATATATGTATGTATGTATGTATGTATGTATATATATGTATGTATGTATGTATGTATGTATGTATGTATATATACACACACACATACATACATACATACATACATATATATACATACATACATACATACATACATACATGCATATATGTATGTATACACACACATATACATACATACATACATATATACGTGTGTGTGTGTGTGTGTAGTGGTGTGTGTGATATATGTATATATATATATGTATAGGAAGTGATCAGTGAGATGAGTATAGGTTAAGCTTCTTGATAAAAAAGCTTGATGTCAATGTTTATCTCTTTTTAATTATATCTTTCTTTCTCCAAAAAGAACACACACACACACACACACACACACACACATATCTTATGTCTATATATGTATATATATACATATATACATATATACATATGTGTATATATATACACTTGCCCATCCATGAGATAAAAGCTTAGATGCCATCGCAATCGGTTTGGTTATGCTGTACGTGAACTTTGGCCTTCCAACTAGCAAGTTGATATTGTGGCATGGCTCACATAGGTGTTGTGGTGTTATATGGTGATTTGTTTGAGCTCTGGGGTTGTTGGATAATGCCACAGAAGTTATGTATCATTCTCTTTGGTGTTCAATACCATGGGTGGCTCTTCTTTAATGGGAACAATGATGGGTAGGGCCACTATACATGGGCGAGGTTTTGCCTTCATGAGCTCTTCTAGGTGGTGTTGATACACGAGTCAAAGTGGAAGCCATTGCTCTCCACTCTTGCTTAAGCTTTGGAGTTAGCATCAAAGGCATAGCTCTTTAGGTATCCACACCAACTTGGTTTGATATGCATTTGAGGGTGTATATGCAAGGATTTAAGGCACGTGTTTCTTTAATCTTGGCACCCAAATGTGGGGGTTTTCCTCATAGAATCCTTGTGTTGCCACAACAGTTTGGTTGGAATCCAATGAAGTATAGACTTATGGGGTGATACTAAGTATTGGTTGGAATAATCCAATGAAGTATAGACTTATGGGGTGATACTAAGTATTGAGGCCATCTCGGATCGATGAGCCCTTATGGGAGAAGAAAGAGGATTGTGAAGTGTGCAGTACTTTGTATTGAACTTTGTATAGGATCATAACAGGTAGTTGGTCCTATCAAGCTTATCCTCAAGGGATAACATCCGAAATACATCCCTATCTACCATTTTTGATAATACCCAAGCAAGTAATCATGCAACCTGCAAACTGCCGAGTGCTTTTTGATGTAACCAAGGTGGTTGCAACTAAGGTCACTAAACAATGGAGACCTGCAAGGTGTATGAAAGAAATGTAGAGTAAGGTGAGTATAAATTTTACTCGTAAGATGTAGAGATCGATGTCGTTGAAGTAAAGCCCGATGCTTTCTCATGTATCTACACATGTAGTAGATTTGGCAAAACTACTCCAGAATCCGATGAAGAACAGTGTAAATCCGGTCCCCGAAGATGTCTGTAGAAAATCAAAAACCACGTGAATGCCCCCCAAAATACGCCCGAAACGAAAATCAGCCCAAAAATGTTGCGATGGTTGGTATTGAGAAATGTCATGATTCCTCTTATGAACATGATGTAGAAGGCACGTCTATAGACACGAACTCAATTTCACATGGTGCACTACCACAACATAGCATATCTCCTACACATGAACAAACACATTGGGATGGAAGACATGCACAAGCACATGCGTTGCTTGCTTTGTCAGTCAAGAGGAGTATCATTCCTCACATTTGGTCATGTAGGACTGCTATAAGGACTCTTGGGATGCACTTGTGTCATTGTACTAGGTACGTAATGAAGCACATGTTGCCTATATATGCAAGTAATTAGAGTCAGAGAATATGAATAAGGGGGACTCCATGGATAATTTTCTTATAAAAATCAAGGATTTTAAGGAGCAGTTAGCAAGTGGTGATAAAATATATCCTGACAATTCATTGGTGCTTACTGTCTTGAATGCATTGCCAAACTCGTATCAAGGTTTTGCTTCTACCATCAGACTCATTGATAAAAGGCAATCCAAACGCCTTGAAGTTTGAGGAGTTGGTTTCTGTGCTCTCGGAAGAAGAGTAATCCAAGTAAAACATATCTCTCTCATGTGTACAGGAGATCAGGCTTTTGCTCTGCCAGTCAACAAAGAGGCAAAGGTAAATCCTTTCCTCAGGGTAGTTACAAGCTAGAATCAGAGTTATCGAGCAAGCCTACTGTTATATGTATATTATGTGTGCTATGTTATATACACATTATGTGTGCATATACTAGGAGGCTCACCCACATTAGGCTTGTGGAGCATGGGAGCATGGGAACAAGCTCTAGTGGAGCATGGGTTAGGACTAACCTTAAGGGTTAAGGTTAGGGTCAGGTATCCAAGGGTCACACATGGGAAATGGAAAGTCAAGAGTCACTTGAGGGCCCTCCTATATAATAGGGGCATGGGGCACACTCAAGGGGGCTTCGAGCTTGGAGGCTTGAGGGCTTATGCTATAGTCTCTTGTGTAGAGGTCCATATCTACTCATCTACCATTTCACACTTTAGCTACATGCTATTGGATTGGAGTTATACCTCTTGATGGTATGAGACATCAAGATAGAGGTATGATGTATTTCATTTATTATTCATGTGTGCATCCCTTGGGCTCGGGGGTGGTTGGGTGGTTGAGTTTATGCCTAATTTATGCATGTTTATGCATAACAATTATCTAGAGAGATCTTAGGGTTTTAACAGTGGTATCAGAGCAATCTCTATTTAATTGTTGTTGATATTTTTTAGTAAATTTTAATATTTACTAATAAAAATATTATTTTGTTGATTTGTGTTGATGAATTGCACGTGGATCATCGATATGGTGATTGGAACGTGTGTTACTACAATTCAATGGACGAATCGACGTTGCGGGGGAATTCCGTGAGTTAATGCTATTTTTCTCTATTTTTTATAGTTTAAAATAAGAATTAATGGAGCTTTTTACAAAAATACCACATTTTACGGTGGATATTTTTGGTAGAAGTGTCAAACTCATTGGGCAAGAATACCTCTATCCATGAGATGAGTCTTCCCCCTATTTCCAAGGAGTGGTTACCTTTACATATGTAAATGTGTTTAGTTTCCCAACTATGAACTAGCCTTACATCTCTCATGTGAAAGGCCCTTCAAGGATCATGGTGTATGGCCCTCTTCTCTAAAAATCCATCACCATGAATGTGGTGGAAGCTTAGCTCCCAAAGGTCTTAATGTTTACAACATGAATGTGGTGGAAACTTAGCCCCAAAGGTCTTAATATTTATATCTTGAAGAATTCCCAAAGGGTTTAATCTTTACATGAATTTGGTGGAAGCTTATCTCCAAAGGTCTTAATCTTTACATCTTAAAGAATGCCCAAAGGTTTAGTTGTATCCCATCTCGACAATCTTGACCATGAGGCTTGTTCCCATAAGTGGTGGACTTCCTAGGCCTCCAAGCAATCCTTGGTGATGATGCTGACACTAGCACCACTATCTAAGGTTTCAGAGAGACCGTCATATAGCACGGCGTTCAGTTCATTGCTTAAGAAATAGCATTCATGGGAACTTTTGGCTATTATTTTATCTTGATTATAAAGGGAGGGTGCTCAATGTGGCATGGCTCATCCTCCTCCTCTTGTGTGTGGGCTCTTGGGTTCCTAGTCATCCTAGTCGAATAAGTCTCTCCAAAGTTGAGTATTTCCATATAAAGGAGAACTTATCCTAGTTGGATAAGTCTCTCCAAAGTTGTGTATTTCCTTGTAAAAGACTTATCCTAGTCAAATAAGTCTCTCCAAAGTTGAGTATTTCCTTATAAAAGGGAACTTATCAACACTCGAATCTCTAAGAACAAGAAGGCTATAAGGCTTGCTATGTTTCTCCAATGATATTTGCGCTCCGTGGTTCATACTCACTTAAGGGAATGTGTAAGGGATGCACACCTTTCCTAGGAGAGAATGTGCCTTTGATGGGGTCAAAATGAAGTCATCACCAATCACCGATCAAAAAATATACCCATGTAAGGCCAACTTTCACCTCCCAACAATAAGTCCTCCTTTACTACATCTAGCAATGGGGAGTCTAAGTGAATTGGTTCCAGAGGCAAAGGCTCTAGATCTTTTTGTAGCCCATTAAGAATGGTTTTGGTTTTGGTCAAGGTCTTTGGTAGGTAGGTTACCTTATTGATTCTATGATTAGATTTGGAATGGGGTTAGGGATACGCTTAGGCAAGATTAGTGATTTGTACTTGACCACTTGCTCAAGGACGACCTGCACCTTCCATATAAGCATAAATGAGGTTAATAGTTTGTACTTGACCACTTGCTCTCAAGGACGGGATCTAATTCATTATGCACCTTTACACAAAGCTCTTGGGCTTGTTTCATTCCTTCTCCAACACATGGTTGGGGTACTCTTTGAGTTGCTTTAGAAGGTTTACATAGTTAATTGGCTTCTTCTCTTTGGGGGAGGAAGAGTAAGTCTGAGTAGGAGATCTCTCGTTGTCTCAATGAGAGAGGTG
This sequence comes from Cibotium barometz, assembly GCF_041138505.1. Classification (NCBI taxonomy): domain Eukaryota; kingdom Viridiplantae; phylum Streptophyta; class Polypodiopsida; order Cyatheales; family Cibotiaceae; genus Cibotium; species Cibotium barometz. The sequence goes on from NC_141099.1 coordinate 8,262,774, forward strand.
GCCTTCAATGCTCTTGTTATGGTTTCAATAGCAAATTGTACATCAAACCGTATCTTCCCATGGAAATAAATATGGGTGTCTTGCTTGTTGAGGAACTCAACAAGGTTGGCCTTGGGGTTTTCCTTAAGGCTGGTCCTTCCATTGCAGGCCTAAAGGGTTAAGCGTGTTTTTTGCCAACTCATCTATGCTTATGTTCTTGACTAGGAATCTAGCTGGTGCTGGTTGGGAACCCCCTTGGCCATTGCGTCTTTGGATGAGGTGTCCCTTATCTCTTGGTTTGGTTGGGCAGCTTCTACATCCTTATCTTGGAGATTGTGTACTAGGTCTATTGCCGAGCTGACAACACTCCATCAAAGATATATTGTCTATACCTGTGGAGATGGTCATGAATCCTCTTTCTCTTGAGTAAATAAATGGATGAGAGCGATAAGTCATCTATTCTCATGGGGGTTGCATCTCATGTGGAGATACTTGGTTCTAGCAATATAGTACTACATCTCATGTGGAGATACATGGTTCTAGCAATATAGTACTACCTTGTTTCTCTATCCTCTTGCTTGAGGTTATATATTTGTGTGATGGGGCTCCATCTAGCTCTACTAGGCGAGAATCCCATCATGATGTGTGTCTTAAGACCTCATAGGTGACCTTTTCAAGTTGGTTTAGAGACCTAAAACACTATCATGCTTTACCTTCGAGGAAAAATCTGAATGAATAGGATCATCAATCCTTCCCACTGCCTCACAAATTTAATCAAACTTCTCTAAATATTGAATAAGGTCTCCAATTCACTCAAATTTGGTCATCATTCTTAAAAGCCATAACAAAATTTATCATCTTGAGTGCTCTATTGCTAAATAATTCTTAGAATACCCCATAGAAGGTGAAGAAGAAGAAGTAGCAGCTCGTTGATATTTAATGAGCAAGGCCTTATACCTCACTAAAAAGGCAAAAACTGACTCTCCTTCCTTTTGGAAAAATTGATCTAGCTGTAATTGTAAAGAATTTGGCAACTCCATTGTCCTAAATGTCTCCTTCATTACTTTGGTCAAATTTTCCTAATCATTTTTGGTCTCCTCTGGCAAAGCCTCATGACAAGTTAAGGGCACACCCTCCAAGAAATCAGGAAGTATTTTAGCCCACTCCTCCATAGACCAACCCATTAAGCAGCATACTCGCTTGATGGGTTGGAATTATTTTATCTCACTCCTCCATTGACCAACCCTCGAAGAAACCAGAAAGTATTTTAGCCCACTCCTCCATAGACCAACCCATAGCAGCATACTCGTTTGAATTCTCAGAGATATCTCCTCAGGGCTTCTCCTTCTTATCCATGGAACATGAAACATCAAGCACCAAAAGATGAGTAGAAATAAGATGGACTTTCTCTTCTAAAAATAACTTTCCTTTATGATAAGATGATTCTAAGAAAAACCTGTCCAATATCTTCACCAAAAGATATGACACAAAGTTGGGGATTTTACTTTAGTCACTTCTTAGAATTAAAAGCACACTTGTATGAAACCTCACAACCTCCTCACATCTCTTTGTCTCCCTAAGTCAAGATAAAGATAAAACATCGAATATAAGGTCATAGTTCCTAGAAGGAAAGATGAAAGGCTCAGGAAAAGCAAAGATTTATGCTAATCTTGCTGCTCCAGATAAGAGGGCAAATCTTTGTTGTTGGGAAAAAACTTATAACTCGAGATTATTTGGATAGAAACATATGGAGAGTATTGTTATAGCTTATCCATACAAGTTAGGTGATTGTAATGCAAAGTTTTGGACTAAAACATGGTAGTAATATAGAGATTAAGAGAAATTAATCATTATAATAATTACCAAAAGTGTAAAAATCACAAAGCGTAATATAGAGATTAAGAGAAATTAATCATTATAATAATTACCAAAAGTGTAAAAATCACAAAGCGTAATAAATTTTTATGCATATGGATGTACTAAAATTGAACTATGTAGGTGTGTAGAGCTCAATCGGAGCTTTGGGCTCATATAAAAACTTTTCAAAAAGCAATCAAGCAAAAAGTTATGAGCATGCTTGAAAACACCTTGGGCTAAGAGGAATTAGAGAACTTTGATTGGATGAAGCAGTAATGTCAAAAACTTCTCAGAAAAAAGGCGCCAGCAAAAATCGTGATTTCTCATGCGTTTCTTGGCGGTTTGCGCTTTTGATTAGATAGGCTTGAAGAGCTATGAGATAGCTATCATGTGCTAGAAGGGTTTGGCCTAATTTATGTGTGCAAGGAGAGGGAGCTCCTTCACTGGCTGGGGGTACAGAGGTGAGTTGAAAAAAGAGGAAAAATTATAATTTTCTACTAATCCTAATTAGTAAAATAATTAGCAAGATAATGAGCTCATAAAATGATGGATTCTAGGCATGGCTCTGATACCATGTTGAAATTAGAGCATTGTGATGAGCTATGGTGGATCAATCACTAGAATCAACATCATTAACAAAGTGATCAGCAAATAATTAAGACGTAATTAGTGGGTAATTAACAAATAGATTAATGTAGGCATGGATACTCAAAAACCAACAAATAGCAAATAATTAAGACGTAATTAGTGGATAATTAACAACGTGATTAGTAAATAATTAAGATATAATTAGTGGGTAATTAACAAATAGATTAATATAGGCATGGATACTCAAAAACCAGCAAATTCTCATTAGGGCAATGCCTCAATTTATAGAGTTTACATCAAGCATCTAATCCCACTGATTTCTCCTTGATTCACTCCACCTCTTTTCCCTGATTCTCTCCACCTCCTCACTTTTCCCAGAATATCTCCCAGAATATCTCCACACTTCCGAGAATATCTCCACACTTCCTAAATCTTCCTATGCTACCCTTTATTCTCTCCTAGTAGATTCTTCTCACCTTTTCACAGGTTCTTTCACATTTACATCTTCTCTTTTATAGCCTCTAACCAAGGGCTTATTCCCGCACACACCCTATTCACTTATATTTTCAACAAATGCTCCATGGTTATGAGGGTAAATGAAGAGAGCTCTTTATGCCTAGATTGAGGCAAGAAGAGAATGGTCTTTGCACTAGTTCTCTCTCACAAAAAGGTGGAATGGGAAAAAGATTAACGGAAGAGAAAAACCTACAATCAAACCTATCTAGTATCCATCCAACAAACAAGCAAGATTTAATAGCATACATGCAAGAAAGAAAGAGAAGAGCTAACAAGTATTCTATTGCAAGGAAATTAACGTGTATTGCTTATTGTTAAAATTGACTTACATACAATGCTCACACTAGGTCGACCAAAATTTAAAAATGGTCCACTAATAGTAGTCTTATAAGCAAGTCTATACACGAAGTCCTTAGACTTTCCCTATTTGAAATTCAGCTCATGGTGGTTAGGTCGCTTTATATGTTTTAGCATCGTCTTACAAAAAGACGATGCTAAAACATATAAAGCGACCTAACCATTTTAGCTCATGGTTAGGTCGCTTTATATGTTTTAGCATCGTCTTACAAAAGACAAGTACCTTTTTGAGCAGGTAAGTGAGCGAAACCATGTTAACCTACAAATTGGTTAACATCACTACCATATAAATGGATACAAATCCCCCCTATAAGTGATAACGTGAACATGAATAGGGATCATGTGGCTTATAAATCCCCAAATGGTAAACTCAAAGCTTTGCAAAAATCTTTTAACTTCTCTCGTGAGAGAGGCTTTGTGAACATATCTACCATATCGCTGTGTGTAGAGACATAAGCCAAACTAGTCTCTCCTACATAATGATAATGCACCTTAATGTGCTTTGCGTGAGCATGAAACATCGAGGTCTTTGGAACTGCCACCAAGCTTAACTTCCAATATGTATACTAATTAATACAAGTATGTCAAGGTCGATGGAACCGAGGAGATAGGGAAACCTTGCTACCCAAAGTTTCACATGACGATTTCCTTAATCTCCCTCAAAGGCCATGTTTGGGATCGTAGAGCTAACCATTGAGCCCATTCACCTTGGGGTTGCTTTCGCGTGGAGAGCCAATCTACTGAGCCTGACCACTCCAAGGTTGCTTTGCATGGCATTCCATAAACATGCTAGGGAGCATGTCCATGACTCAAAACCAAGCCCGATGACTCCAAGGTTGCTTCACATGGCCTTCCCTAAATGTATCAGGGAGCATATCCATGACTCAAAACTGAATTGGGTCAGACATAGGCCGTCACTAATCCTTGAAGGAGCTACAAGTGCTGACCTCCGAGAAATTGTGACCTGCACTGTCACTATTTTGAACATGCACAACATAACAACAACAACAACAATTAAAAATAGTAAGATGGCACTTGAAATAGCCTCCTCTTGCACTGGAGAGGCAATCAAAGGGTGGAAGAAGAGAATTTTATCCTCCCCCTTCTTCAAATGTGCATCAACTTCACCCAGGGTGGGTGTTAAAGATTAAGGGAGTGGGGATGAGGGGAAAAAATCCCATGGGTCTCTTATATACTATGGGAGAATTGAATCCATGCAAGATTTACCATGTCAAGTGTATGGGGAGAGGGAGAGAACAACCCATGATTTTCTTCACTAAACTTATGTTATTTTTCTATAACCAGTCACTAACTCCTTTAACCTTGAGCCCTAAAAACCCATTCAATTTCTAATGTTCTAAGGGCAAATTATGCCCACACAATTATATTTTAGTGCCTGACTACACTTAACATTATTTTTGACGAACTAGGCTAAAAAGGGAGGACGCAACATTTTTTATCATCAATGCTCTTTTCTTGAGGTGACTTATTAGTTAACCTTTTTAACAAACAGATTTTTTTCTTATGTAAGTTTTTTCTAGTAATTTCACGTAGAGATCTTATAATAAGAAGACATCATTTTAGCGTTTAAATTTGCATACAACAAAAAATTCATTCGAAGTGCTAGCGAGGTTGGGAACTTTCAAGTGCTAGCTTGGTTGGGAAGGGCGTTTGGTTTCTTAGCAAGAGGTCTCACGTTCAAGTCCTACTCGGTGTGGCTGTTGTGGTAGCATTGTGTTAAGGCATCTTATGAATAAGAAAATTTCTAACGACTGGTAAGAAAATTTTGTATTCACAAGAAGCCGTGAATAAGAAAATTTCTAACGACTGGTAAGAAAATTTTGTATTCACAAGAAGCCGTTAGAATTTTTTTTATTCACAAGATGCCTTAACACAATGCTTCCAGTCATTAGCGCAGTGGTAAGGAAAGATTTTGAGAGTCCATAGGTGATAGGTTCAAATCTCTCCTTAGGTGCGCAGATGGTATCTAGTCTATATGAGTAGTGTACTTTCATAATTTCCAGCCAAGTTGAAAAAATAAAATCTTAAAGTTTAGGGACGTGTTCCGGGTTCATTAGCGGAGCTGTTCACGCCATCCACCAGGCCCCCCCGAACACTATCACCGGCCACTAGGGGATTGGTCAAGTTCGTTCAACGTAGAAAAAGACAAATTTTATATTGAAACTAATAGACAACCATTGACTGCTGCTTGGAAAAAGCTGTCAAAAACTTGTAATGTCAAAAGGAAAGCTAAACGCTGGGGAGGTGGTAGATCTGACCAGCCCTTTTTAGTGGTGTTACATTTGCCACTGAAGGGCAGCTGAAGCTTTCTTTTTTTGTAGCCAACTGCTCTCACTGGCCAAGTGGCGTGACCAGCTCCAGCGTCCGCCCGGTTGTGAAACGGGCTTAAGACCAGAGTACAAATAAACCCAGAATCGCCTCCGAACAGTGGGCACGACACGATGCACAGCAGAAGCAACAAATTGGCCTTCGTGCTGGTAGCCTCGGGCGCAGTACTCGGCTCTTGCTTCACAGTCGTTTTTCTCAGAATCGTCTCATCGAAACGGAGGTATGCTTTTTCCTTAAATAGGTCCTTCTGTGGTCGCAATTTGATAGGCGGCTTGGGCTCCCCTTGGTCTCCCGCGCCTTCGGCTTCCCGAACTGCTTTCTGGCCACAATCCCAATGGGGGCTTGCGGTGATTTGAACTTGGGAGGCAGTTGGATTTCATCAATGCCTTTGTAGTGCCCTAAGTGCTGCATACAACAGGTTTATTAGAATTTCTATGTTTTGAGCCTTAGCCCCTACTCTAAAGGTTTATTAGAATTTCTATGTTTTGAGCCTTAGCCCCATGTGCATTGTGTTGCTTGTAGATGCCATGTTTTTGACATACCATGTACTGATTCCATATTTATGAGGTTGTCCACTTTTTCTTTGTTTGACTTTGTTTGAGTGGCACCTTGACTTGGATTCTTGGTCGGATGCTGTACTTTCTTGATCATCTTGAGCCTAGTGGTGGTCATGGAGAAATTCCTCTTTTTGTGCCCCGTCTTGCAGGCATATACAGAGGCTTGGAAGACAAGGCAATTTGAGCCTAGGGGTGGTCATGGAGAAATCCTCCCCTTTTTGTGTCCTTTCAATCCATGGGCCTTGGGTCCATAGCAGTGGGCACCCAAATCCTCCATGGTGTCACAATTGTGACTAACTCTCTTAGTCTCTCCTTAATTACTCCTTAATCTCTTATTAACTGAAAGGACACCTGTGAAGGGTCACACCCTTACACATGGGTCACTATCAAAGGACATGTCTATTCATTAAAAGGCACACCCCTAAGTCCAAATGACATAACCGTTGACTCAAGAGCCACACCCCTTCCCAGGGATGTCTCTGCACTTGTACCTTTTCGGCCTCTATCTAAGAAAGGCCCCTGTCTCAATGCAAACAACTCAACTCAATCTTTCTATTAGCATTTGTCTTATGTTTGTTAATTAAGTCTTAATCATGTTAATAAAGCTATAAAAGCTTCACAGTGGTATCAGAGCAATTTTTTTTCGCCCTGTGAGATGCCCAAACCCTAACCCTAACCCTAAAATCAGTCCAAACCCTAACCCTAAAATCAGCCCACCCAAACCCTAAAATTGGGTGTAGCAAGTGTTGAATGGAAGAGCAGGAGGAGAGAATGCCCCATTTAATTTTACCCAATTTTGCCAATTTTGCTCGATTAAGCATTTTTTCCCAATTTTCTCAAAAAAAAAATGGTGGGAAGCAGAGACTCACATCAGGGTTCCATCTAAGTGCTTGTAGGCTGCCTATACACTACTGGAGGTCCTGATCGCACTCTGTTCGGGCTGAATACCTGTCTAAGCAAGGGGCGCCACCCTTCGTTTTCTAAAGCCATGACTCTTCACGTTTTTTTTAAACGCGACGTTTCACACAAACAAAAAAAAAAGCCTTATAACTTAAGCAACGGCAACGACCAGCGAAAGGCAACCCGCAGCGCAAAGAAATCCGGCAGCGACCAGCGCACACAAAAAATAAAAAGAGAACCCAACGGCCAGCCCCCAACCAGCGCATTAAAAAGAAAAGAAAAGAAGAGAGAACCCAACGGTCAGCCGGCCAGCGCATTAAAAAAAAAAAGAGAGAACCCAACGGCTAGCCGACCAGCGCATTAAAAAAAAAAAACCATACACTTACCTTACGGGCTCCTACGAAACGACGCCTGTCTTGGTCTTCTGCGCGCCAACTTCCTGCCGCCTCCCTTCCTCGAAAGCAGCCTTCTTCATTACTAGGCTCCTGCGGTCTATGTTGGTGTTCTCTGCGGCTTGACGGCTACTACCTTGGTGCTTCTTCTCCAGCAATACTATTTATTATGGCAACCTCCTTTAGGTGTGATCTTTCCATTTTCTTGAGTATACACATTTCACATAATGTGGAGTATTAACATATCAGCAATCCGCCATTTCATTCTTTTGCGGGCTCTCCACTCCTCCAGGGCCAATACCCCTTTTTACGGGATCAAAGCACCTCTCCGATCACGTGGACACACACTACTCTCTTCTCCGACGGCTTATAGCAGAGGAAACCTATGACTTCAGTTATTTACAGGATACACTCTCTCAGTCCATAGTGCCCTCTCCTACCCGTGTTTCTCCACCAGTCCCAGCCCCTGTTCCAGTGAGTGTGCCCCCCTTTTTCCAGTCCACTCATTACTGCATACAGATAGCCACACCGACTTCTCACCTCCGAGAATTCGACGTGTGGGTGATCCGTGTTCGTACTTCTCCACAAGATCTGGATCATTATTGTTTTATACTTAGGCGTCATCCTTATCTGGGCGCTATCCTCTCCGAGTGTAGCAACATTTTTCATGAATATTGCACTTATTCTGAGGACATTCATCCATCTTCATTCACGGTGCGCCCCTCTACACCGGAGTATACACCCTTAACACCAGTAGCTGCCCCTACTCCTGTACCTTCTTCTCCAGTAGCAGACTCTTGTGCGAGCCCAGTCCCAGAGGATCGCCCTTACTATACTGGATGGTCTATAGCCGCTTCACCTGTACGTAGCCTCTCCTCTCGGGATTTCCAGATGTCGCACCCTCCAGCCGATGGTTCTTACTAGAGCCCAGCGGCATCATCAGCAGCAAAAACCCCCAGAGCCTCATCACCCTGAAGCCTCTACATCAACATCTCCAGAACCTGTTGACATACCAGCCCCTCCGGAATGGCAGTCAGCTTTGCAGCAACTCCAACAGCAGTTCCAACAGCAACTCTAGGAGTCTATGGCATCCTTGGCCTCCCAGATCCAGCAGCTTCACACGGATCGCCACTCCTACACAAGTTCCGTACCAGCAGCAGATGTTTCAGCAACAGTACCAGCAGACGAAGACGTCATTCCTTCTGAGGTAGAAGGCGACGACCTTAAAACTCTTTATCGTCTTTTACAAGCCAGTAAAACAAAGAAATTGGAAATTAAACTCCCTCACTCTTTTTTTTTTCCGGAAAAAAGATCCTTCTATTAGTTAATGAGAAAACGCCATATGGCTACAAAGCTCACCTCGCAAGGAGGGATAAAACACAATGAACACCTGAGCTCCCCCCCGTGGCTGGCCGCTCTCTGGGGGGGGCTACCTAGTAATACATGAAGGAGGTGAGAAAAGCCAAACTGGCGGCCGATAGTGCCAAATGACATCCTCGTCCCTCGCGGTGAGGAAAGGGCCAGGCTGCCAGGTGCGGAGGAAAGCCTTGCGGCGCCCTCTCATGCGATCCGAGTCTCCCTGGAGTTTCCCCCAGTGTCCTCTCAAGGTGTGGATGATGTCCACCCAGAGGGCCTGTATGACCTCCGCCGGTGGAGTCGTCTGGTGGTCAATGGCCTCCCTGCATCGGGCTCTCCATATGTGCCAGGCTGTCATGCTGCTGATCAACTCCCTCACTCTTATGGTGGTCAGCGCAATAAGCGCATCTTAGACCAATGGCTCTACAAATTGTAGTTATACTTTGAAACCATGACCCTTTCTGACTCCAAAAAGGCGACTTTTGCGGTATCCCTCCTCAAAGACACTGCTTTATTATGGTGGCAACGATGACAGCACTATGGAAAAACGGTTACAACGTGGGAAAAATTCGAGCGGGTCCTCCGTAAGCCGTTCATACATGCTAATGCGGATTTCCAAGCCCGTACTCGCTTACGCCATTTGGACCAAACTGGTTCCTTGGTTCGTTGTCCCCAGCGGATGAACTTCATGCCTTCGTTGAAGGGCTTAACCCCACATTGCTTGCCGATGTTCAGAAATATAACCCTGTCGATCTTGCCGATGCCATACGATATGCCGAGCGCGTTGCAGACATTAATTCTTGAAATCCGGCCTCTTTCGGTCGAGCTAATGACTTTCAGAAAGCCAATGGATCTCGTATGAGCCGAGATAGTCGCAGAGAGTCATCTGGCTCTTCTACCTCCCGGCATAATCCCCAATGGAATAATTCTCAACACCCTCGCCGATCAGAAGGATCGTCCTCTTTTCGGTTCCGACGTCCTCACTTCTTCCAACCACGCAGTTCGGATCGTGGACGGGACCAAAGACGTGACCAATCTCGCAATCCTCGTCCTACTGTTCCTTCTAGACGGAATCAACAAAAGACAGGATTGTGCACAATTTGTAATGGACCTCATCGTTGGTTTGAGTGCCCCAAAAGACCAACCCATCGACAGAATTCTAATGCTGAACCCCCTACTTCCAAGGAGAAACCCCTAGTTGCTGACAAAGGAAAGCGTGCAGTTAATCACCATGCTATTGCACATGCTTCAGTAATTACTGCTACTGCTACAGCACAAACTGCCTCTTCACCGTTGCCTCAGCGGTCTACTCAGGTTTTGGTTCTTCAAGGTTCTATTTCCAGTCACCCTATTTAGGTGCTCATTGACATTGGGTGTTCTCATAATTTTGTGGGAACCACCTTGACTCAGAGATTGAAGATTCGGACTTCTCCAAGTACAGTTGTTTATGAAGTAGAGCTTGTCGATGGTTCCACATCCTCGTGTAACACCATTGCCAAACACCTCTCCTTCCGAATTCAGCACTATCGTGACAAATTGGATTTCCAAGTCATGAATTTGGCACATTATGATATGATCCTTGGTCAAGAATGGCTGTATCAATATGATCCCCTGATCAGTTTCCGGAACCATTCTATACAATTTGCTCAAAATGATATGCTTGTGGCTCTCGAAGGAATCAGAGACCAACCTTCTACACCAACCCTTTCAGCTCTTCAAGTGAAACGGTGGGTCCGCAAGAGTGGTTGTTCCTCAGCACTTTTAATGGTCTATTCAGCCAACGACCCTCCCGAGGACATAGATACAAAGGTGACGTATCTCAGGCAACCTTTCTTTGCTCCATACTTGGATCTTTTTCCTCAGGAGCTTCCTGTGGTCCTCCCACCTCGCCGACCAGTCGACCATGCTATTGATATTCTTCCTGGCAGTGCTCCACCTACTCGTGCTTCATATCGAGTTTCTTTTACGGAATCTCAGGAGATACAGCGACAACTTACTGAACTTTTGGAGAAAGGACATATTCGACCAAGTAAAAGCCCTTTTGGAGCTCCAGTGCTTTTGGTGAAAAAGAAGGATAAGTCTATACGTCTTTGCATCGACTATCGTGCCCTTAATAAGTTAACTATCAAGAATAAGTATCCTCTTCCACGCATTGATGAATTGTTTGATCAATTGCTCCATGCAAAGGTCTTCTCCAAAATTGATCTTAAGTCTGGATATCATCAAATTCGCATTCGCGAAGGTGATGAATATAAGACAGCATTCCGCACAAAATATGGTCATTACGAGTACCTGGTCATGCCATTCGGGTTAACCAATGTCCCTGCAACATTTATGAGTCTGATGAATGATATTTTTCGTCCTTTTTTGGACAAGTTCGTCATTATTTATCTTGACGACATCCTGGTGTTCAGTCGTAATATGGAAGACCACAAGGCACATCTTAAGATCGTTTTCCAGGTGCTTCGAGACAATGCTCTTTATATTAATCGAGGCAAAAGTGAATTCTTCAAGACATCCTTGGAATACCTTGGACATGTTGTTTCAGTAGACGGTATTTCCGTGGATCCAAAGAAAATACAGGTTATTGTCAATTGGCCAACTCCCACAAACCTCCATGATGTTCGTTCTTTTCTGGGACTTGCCAACTTCTATCACACAAAGGTTCATCGATTTTCCGAAATAGCTGCTGCTCTCATCAAACTTTTAAAGTCCGCTCCTGCATTCCAATGGACTGAAGCCGCAACACATGTTTTTGAAAATTTAAAGACAGCTTTGACAACAACTCCTGTCATGGCTATTTCAGACCCTACTCTCCCCTTTGATGTTTACATGGATGCTTCTGATATTGCCACTGGTGTCGTCTTAATGCAACAAGGACGTGCTATTGCGTTTGACAGTCATAAGCACTCTGCAATTCAAGGAAGATACCCGGTATATTTATTCTTTGAAATATATCTTCACGCAGCCAGTTATGAATGCTAGGCAAGCACGTTGGGTCGAATTCTTAGCCAATTTTCATATGATAATTGAGTATGTTCTTGGTCTTACCAATGTGGTTGCGGATGCCCTCAGTCGTATGCCGTCAGCTTCGGTCTTGGCTATTTCTCCAGTTGAAATGGATATACCTCAAAGTTTCAAGGACCGTTATTCAAAAGATCGTGATTTTGGAAATGCATTTCGAATTCTCAATTCTCAAAATGCAACTCCTTCCGACTCAAAGATTTATGGAGCATATACAATAGTGGATGGTTTATTATATTATCAGGACCGTATTTGTGTACCTCATGATACTCATGTTCGAAGAGTATTGGTGAAAGAACATCACAAGGTCACTTATGCTGCACACCCAGGCATCAACAAGACTTATCGTCTTTTGACAGCTACATACTATTGGCCTCAAATGAAGCAAGATGTTATTAAGTTTGTTACAGTGTGTCTCTCATGCCAACGTATGAAAGCTAGCAGACAAGTTCCAGCTGGTCTTCTTCAACCACTTCCAGTTTCCAATGAATGCTGGGAAAGTAATAGTATGGATTTTATCACTTCATTGCCACGTTCTTCTAAAGGCAATACACAGATTCTTGTGGTGGTTGATAGATTTTCTAAAATGGCACATTTCATCCCGTGCAAGAAAGCAGCCCAGGCTTCATATATTGCAGTACTGTTTATAAAGTATATCTTCAAACTTCACGGATTGCCAAAATCTATAGTTTCGGATCGAGATCCAAAGTTTACAGGACATTTTTGGACTTCGATATTCAAGTCTCTTGGTACAAATTTACTCTTTAGCTCTGCTTATCATCCTTAGACAGATGGACAAACGGAACGAGTTAATCAGATTCTGGAAGAAATGCTGCGACATTATGTTCAGTCTCGATTAGCTTCATGGGAAGAATATTTACCTTTGGTGGAATTTGCTTATAATAATTCTTATCATTCACCTATTGGAATGACACCTTTTCAAGCAGCTTATGGCCATAATCCCCTTATTCGTGCCAACTTTGTTCTTCAACATAAAGTGGCTTTAGCAGACCACCTCATTCAGGAAATGCAAGATATTCTATTACAGATTAAGGATAAGATGATCAGCGTCCAAGAGCAATATCAACGCACAGCTAATAAGCATCATCGTCACATTGAATTTCAAGAAGGAGACTTGGTATTATTATATATTGCCTCTCATCGATACAAGACAGTGAAATCAGTTTTCCCAAAGCTTCGCCCAAGATATTATGGACCCTTTCGTATTATTAAGAACTCATCTCTTAGTTATAAGTTGGAGTTACCACCTTCTTGGGATAGAATTCATCCAACTTTCCACATTTCTTGGCTCAAGAAGTTTGTGGACGGTGATTTTTCAGTTTTAGATCATTTGGATTATGTTCCAGAAATCGAAGATGAACACATACTCTTAATTCCAGAGATAATTCTTGATGTCAGACAGAAAGAAACACGACATAAACTCACTACAGAATTTTTGGTTAAATGGAGAGATCTTGATGATTCCGACTCTACTTGGCAAAGTGATGAAGACTTACAGGAATATCCAGAACTTCTTCGGGAATTCTTTCAAAGACAACCATCTCTTCTTAGCCGGAGTCTTATTTTAAGTGGGAGGGAATGTCACGATTGTGACTAACTCTCTTAATCTCTCCTTAATTACTCCTTAATCCCTTATTAACTGAAAGGACACCTGTGAAGGGTCACACCCTTACACATGGGTCACTATCAAAGGACATGTCTATTCATTAAAAGGCACACCCCTAAGTCCAAAGGACATAACCGTTGACTCAAGAGCCACACCCCTTCCCAGGGATGTGTCTTTTCACTTGTACCTTTTCGGCCTCTATTTAAGAAAGGCCCCTGTCTCAATGCAAACAACTCAACTCAATCTTTCTATCAGCATTTGTCTTATGTTTGTTAATTAAGTCTTAATCATGTTAATAAAGCTATAAAAGCTTCACACATGGTCCCCAAATTTGGGTAGGCTAGAAGGCTGCCCAAAGGTCTTACTTGGCCTTTATCCATGTCCCCGTAGGCAATGATGTTGCTAGTACTTTTTGTAAAGGTTCACACACACTAGAGGCTGCTAAATGACTCTGGCAAAACAACAGTTATCCGACCAACTGGTCTAATAAGGACTCGGGACGACGTAACATGTTTACACCAAACATGAAATGACAAGTGGGTGCACCAAGATTTAATGGACAACATGCTTAATACAAGAAGTAATTTGGTGAATTGACAAGAGACGCACAATGAGCCGGAATGGCCGGCCCCTCCCTCAAATAAAGTATATTGATCTTGGGAGAATCAAGTACATAGTGTCATGGGCATTTCTGACCAGATTTCCATACCAATGCATATGAATACAATATTGCAAACAATGTGGTTGCCGGTGTAGACTTGCAACTCACACTACCCTCTCAAGTGTCCATGTTTCCAACCATCTGCTCTCTATTGTTCCACCAACACATGGTAGCAACAATCTGCAAGAGAGCACGTAGGACAAGAGAACACTACACAGGGTATGTGATCTTGTAACCCGGTTCCTCCCTCTTGCTACTTCCTTCCATATTTAAGCATAAAAGCTTACCAATTGCAAGTAAAGTTGATGACAGCAAAGTCTTCGCAATGGAAGTGCTTGGAGTGTTGAAATCTTCGATTTGTCACAATTCTTCACAACAAAAGTCTTCAAGACGATGAAGTGAACCCTAGGAAAGCTTCCCCTATGGTTCAACTTGAGAAAGGAAGGCTGAAATTAGGGTTTTCAGCGAAAAGACCAGAAATTACAGAAAGAAAGTGAGCTGTTTTGCTGAATTTCAGTCATTGGGAGTGTGGGAGAGTGAATAGCGCCCGGAAACACTCTTGGAAGCTTGGGAAACACCCTAGCAAGCTCGGATATGGACTTGGGAAGGAGAAAGTGCAGAAAATACAGCCCAAAAGGCCTTATGAAGGAGGCGCCTACTTCAAGAGAGAGAGGGAAGAGTGAGGTGGTGAGTTGTACACTCTAGGTGTCATGTAGATGCTATGTGGTGCAAGCTAGAACGGACACATGGCTGGTTACTCCCTTTGTACAAAGGGGATAAAGTCTGGGTGGTGGACATTGGGTTTTGTCTACCTCGGGACATCAATGTGTTTGAACACCGGGCTGGTCATAATTTATAAGTGAGTTTTGGCTGCCCAAAACTTAATGAAGTGTGTACATACTCACTTATAAATTAGTGCTAATTCCTAAGGCTAGGTTTATGATCAATACTTACCACCTGTCACATGCCACATAACCATGTCAGCAAACAATTTCACACGCACGGTTCACGGGCTAGCGTCCCCTTACGTGGAACTACACATTAGTCGAGCAAGCATGAAAACAGCATGCAATTTCAGTTGCAAGCAAGCACATAAAGATGCTATGCAATGCAGCATTGGTATGGACAATCCTCGTTCATGAGACTATATCAAAATAGACGTGCTCTAGGTAAGTACACGAGGTACTAGACCCAATGGAACACCAATCCACCAGGCATTTCCGGGCATGTACATAGAGGTACAAGCCAAGTCCACAATATCACACGAGTGGCATCAATCCCCGGCATATATAATTGCCATGGATACCAGTCCAATGTACATACATGATGAGAAAGCACGGGTGGACCAATTGGGTGGCCAAACGGTGACATCCCTCCCAGCTTCTAAACAGTTGTCCACAACTGAAAAGCATCCAAATATGTCTGAAGCACATGCAGGCAATCTTTGAAGAACTCTTCATCTACCCATTTAGCATCAATAGGCGTAATGCCCGACAACTTTGCTTGTAACAAGCTTGCGTTCCTTGTGAGACACAATCTGCTCTGGCTGCAAGATCTTATCAAGCTCATCCACTTCGAGTGGATCCTCAATGACCGTTTGACTAGGCTCCGACCCTACATACTTGCGAAGGAGACTCACATGAAAATGACTAGTCTCCTTCGCGAGTATGTAGGGCCGGAGCCCAATGAAACGATCATTGAGGATCCACCCGAAGTGGATGAGCTTGAGGAGATCTTGCAACCAGAGCAGATTGTGAATCACAAGGAACACAAGCTTGTTGCAGGCAAAGTTCAAGCGTTACCTTGTGAAGTTGAAGAGCTATCTTCCCATTGATGCTAAATGGGTAGATGAAGAGTTCTTCAGAGATTGCCTGCATGTGCTTCAGACATATTTGGATGCTTTTCAGTTGCGGACAACTTACATGAAAAGCATTGTGTATGTGCCAATGACTACGCAATGCCAATCTGAAAGCCACTTCATTGATCTTCTCGATATGTCATGTGCAAGACATGCACCGACTGAACTTAGAGGCTAATCCTAAAGAGGCAACAAGATAAAGAAGAAAGATGAGAACCAGATTTTGGAGCAGATACTGTGTTATTGGCGCTGGAGTATCTTGTGGAAGGACACAGGGGGCTGTCGGCCAAGGAATATCCCTGTCGGTTACAGCATATATTTGATTTTATTATCTAGGAGCTGGCCGACCAGCAGTCGGCGAGTCCATGAGATATTCCCAACTCTATGTAAGGCTTACGTGCTCATCGTTTTCAGCATTCAGTCCCTTGGCTTCGCTGGATCATAGATTAGGCCTAGATTAGGGTTAATACCTTTTCATTGAAGGCAGCCATAAGAAGGCAGATGTACCTTTTTGTACCATATGAAATTTTTAATTTCCAGATCTCTCTCTCTCTCTCTCTCTCTCTCTCTCATCGCGTTGCTACTGTCGCCGCCTTCTCCCCGCTGTTCCCTGTTCCCTGTTCGCTGCCGTCGCCTTCCCTTCCCCTGTTCACCGCCCGCTTGCACAGCCGCCCTGTTCGCCGCCCGCTTGCACCGCCGCTCTGTGTGCCGCCGCTCGCTCACACAGCCGCCCTGTGCGCTGCCTGCACTGCTCTCTCCCATCGCGTTGCTACTGTCGCCGCCTTCTCCCCGCTGTTCCCTGTTCGCTGCCGTCGCCTTCCCTTCCCTTGTTCGCCGCCCGCTCACATAGCTGCCCTGTTCGCCGCCCGCTCACACAGTTCTCTCTTGAAACTCGCGGCGGGTGCCCGGGGGACTAGGGCCTTTGACACACTTGTTGATACCATCAATGCATATTAAAACATTTAAACATGGCCACAGCCTTAACACATATCCATCATCACTTTGCATAAAACATAAAGCTGGACAAAACATCCACAAATGCTGAAAATGGAGCTTGCATGTGTGACACCGCATAGAGGCCGGAATGGGCCGACCCCCCCCTTTGGAGTATTTTATTACCCAAGGAGAATAATATCATGTACAAGCTTTGAGGGCCTTACTCTCCCCACGGGAGATGCCGGATTATCCACATACAAATGCCATAACACAGCCCAACACAAGGCTACCAAGCCGGAACATAGGCTGTAGAAATACCAAGCCAACAATATAATCCATATACCTCCGTGTGGGTACTGATTCTTTCCCAAAAACCACGGGTCTTCATGCAATAGAGCTGGTACAGCAAGTACAACTCTCCATTGAGTCGGTACAGCAGGTACAATGGTTGGTACAGCAAGTACAGTGGTTGGTACAGCAGGTTTAGTGGCTGGTACAGCTGGTACGGTGGCTGGTACAGCAGGTACAGCAAGTACAAATGCTGGTACAGCAGGTACAATGACTAGTACAGTAGGTACGGTGGCTGGTACAGCCGGTACGGTGGCTTGGTACAGGCAGGTACGGTGGCTTGGTACAGCAGGTACGGGGGGTTGGTACATCCGGTACGATGGCTGGTACAGCAGGTACAGCAAGTACAAATGCTGGTGCAACAAGTACAATGGCTAGAAATCATAATAAATGATTAAATACCCTTGCCTTCAGTATTTCTTCGCGATGGAAGCCTCCAAAACAGTCCCCAACAGCCGGTATTCTTCATGGGCAGCCTTCAAGAGAGAGAGAAAGAGAGTAGCCATCATTAGGGCAGTCTGTAATGGTGGTAGAGGCTAGTGTGCAGCAAGAGAGCCTCCATTAATGAAGAGAGAGGGCTCCAATTTATAGATTTGGGCCTCCCATGAGCTAAAATGGCAAGAGAAGGCTACAATGACAAGTGGAGAGCCACACAATAGCTGAAGTGACAAGTGTGAGGCCACTTGTCTCACTTTGATCCATTTTCTAACAAGTGTCAGGCCACTTGTCTCACTTTGGTCCACTTTCTTGCCACATGTCCCAATCTAAGAGATGGGTCCTTCCATAAACTTTATCTCTAAAAATATCCCAACTGGTAGACATTCTGTCATAGGCACTTTGCCAACTCTTGGTATCTGCTCAATTCCAAATGTAATGACGCGAACAGAATTTCCATTGGAGTCGGGCCAAAAATAGCAACTCTCCTAAATTTTAGGAGTGTGGTCCTTTGTATTCTAGGATAATCCCCCATTCCCAAGGCTTGTACTTTCCAAATATTTAGGCATCCTGGAGTCCACCAGACCCCTTTCATACTGGGAAATGTCCACGCTGGTGACATCTCCCATCGCGCTGCTACTGTCGCCGCCTTCTCCCCGTTGTTCTCTGTTCGCTGCGCTGGCTGTCCCCCTTTTCCCACCCACCCTTGCTCAGGCCCCCAAGGCAGCAACATAACTCTCTCTCTCTCTCTCTCTCCTCCCTGCCTGTGGGAAGGACTGCAGAGTGATCTGGAGGAATGGCCCCGAGTCTCCAAGAGAAACTCGAGGCCCTCGAGACGGCAATGAAGGCACTAATCAAGGAGAACAAGAAGACATCCGATTCCAACCTCAATGAGGTGGAGAACAAACTACACCGGCACATCATGGCTCTCGAAGCACGGGTCACGAACCTCGAACAAGAGAACACGGCACTCAAGAAGGAGGTGAGTGCATTGAAAGTGGAAATGGTAGCCATCAAGAATACTGAGAAGGAAGAAGGGGAGATCAATGACAACACTCTCATGGCCATCAAAGAAGAGATCTCCAAGGAGATCACAAAGGACATGGAGGGAAAGCTCGAAGCCAAGCAGTCAGGATGGGTTGAGGTGGTGAAGAAGAACATCCGTAAAGAAGTGAGAGAGGAGACTCAAAGGGAAGAACACCAAATCATTCACACCACCATTGAGGAGGAGAAGATGAGGCATGCCCGCCGCCTCAACATTCGAGTCACAGGTATAGCCGAGACACCCGACTCCACTCCGGAGAAAGATGGACAGCTTCTATGCATGAAGCTTGGCTACAAGGAAGAGCACCCTCTCCCCTTCACCAAAGCATGGAGAGCCGAGAAAGACTCAACACGCAAGTGAGCCCTCATCCTACAGTTTGCAGGAGAGACGGAGAGGGTCACCTTCATGAGGAAGAGGGTCATACTACGGGGTTTAGAGGGAGCTCCTATTTTCTTGGATGATGATCTCACGAGGATGCAGCTTGAGCATAGGAGAACTTGCATGCCACGAGTCTTACACGCGAGGAGAGAAGGCAAGAAGGCCTTCTATCGAGATGGTTGGGTCATCATTGATGGCCGGCCCATGGATTAGCGGTTTGGGGCCTATGGGACATAGACCAGGCCACTGACAGAGATACACATGGCAGTATGGAACTGTAATGGTTCACTATGGGTGCAGCCTGGTTGACTGGAGCATGTTATGGTGGGAAGGGACATCATACTTCTGACAGAGACACATCAGAGCCCAGAGAGAGGGCTACCTCGAGTAGAGGGATTCCAGTGGGAGTCAGCATACAGGAGGACCACACGCCAAGGTACCTCGAGAGGGTCGGAGGGAGTAGCAATTCTATTCAGACGGGAGCTACAGGGGAGACTGAGAGTGGTAGCACAGGATCCAGAGGCCAGATACATGTGGATCAGCTTACAGCTCTCACAAGACAGGGTTATATACATAGCTCTATGTTACTTTTCTCCATCAGGATCCTCCTATGTCATTACAGAGGACATGCCACAGGAGTAGGAGACAGGAGCCTCGCCATACACTTGTCTGTCAGAGGAGATTATGCATTATTCTACACTAGGGGAAGTATTTCTTACGGGCGACTTCAATGCCCACACACAGAGCAGACAGTGTGAGGTGTATGACTATGATGACATGGAGATCCTCCACCCTGTGGATCCAGAGGAGATAGGGGCTACTCGGGCATCAGAGGACACTGGACCAGACAGGACATTATGGGGACCACTTACTAGAGTTGGGAGCCAGGCATCGTCTCGTTATTTATAACGGGATGCTACAATGGTCGGGATCAGGAGGGCTGACATGCTTCCCACATGGGGGTCATACACGAACCAGAGGCACGGTGGTAGACTACATTATGGGGTCTTTGGAGGCATCACAGCTTGTCACCTCATTCTCCATTCCACCTCGTCCTATTGGGGCAGATCATACATACTTGGCATTTTCACTAGCCGGATCACCAGTATCACCAGCCCCCCACATACCGACGCCACACACTACCATCTACTTCACACATGACATGGCAGACATATACACTGGCAGAGTAGAGGATGGGCTCCTACTCATGGATCCCCTGGCACCTATGGATACCATTACAGCCCAGCTGGCATCACTCCTACACACGGCTGCATTACAGAGCTTCCCACATCGTGTACACTCAGGAGAGCCTGTGAGATCTGGGACTATGCCCCAGAACAGATGGTATGATGACGAGTGCAGAGCCCTATACTCACGGCTCCGCATACAGAGAGCCTTGGGAGCCATCACAGAGCAGGAGTCGAGGAGAGAGATGAGGAGACTTACTCGCCGCAAAAGGCGGGCCTTCGCAGAGATACAGGAGGTAGAGATCTTTCATTTCTTCATGAGTAGAGATAGCCCTGTCTCATGGCGGCACTTCAGAGAGCCCCGGACACCGACACCTATTGCAGACCCACAGACATGGCACACATATGCAGAGGGCCTATACCATGCCCCACAGCAGCCACCTATACCTCAGCCACAGGAGCCTCGACCTACCACAGCTAGCTTCTTTACCCACTCGATGGTACAGGAAGCTATCCGCCGCCTACATCATGGACGGGCCGCCGACCATACGGGCTTGCAGGGTGAGCATCTCATATATGCAGTAGATTCTTTGGCTCCTTTTCTTGCACACCTGTTTAACAGGGCACTAGCAGAGGGTTTGCCTGCGGAGTGGACGATGCACACCATTGTGCCGATTCACAAAACAGGGGATATGCTCGATCCGAGCAACTACAGGACGGTTATGGTTGGCCATGTGCTGGCCAAACTCTATTATGCAGTGTTGGAGCAAGAGCTTAGCTTATATGCTGAGCGAGCAAGTTTACGCTCATCAGGGCAGGTAGGCTTCAGGAGAGCTTTCTCTACCACTGACCATGTATTCACTTTGAGATGTATGATTGATCAGGCCAGAGTGAGGAAGAGAAAGCTCTATTGCTGCTTTGTGGATTTCCGCAAGGCATTTGACGCAGTACCACGAGAGAGGCTCTTTCAGCGCCTGCAGTCTCTTGGCATACCAGCAGATATGACATGGGGCATCTATGCATTATATAAGCAGGTTTTTGGGCGAGCAGATGTCCAGGAGGTATGTCCGAGACTATTGCTAGCACCATTGGTGTGAAGCAAGGATGCCCACTTTCCCCCACGCTATTTGGGTTATACATTGATGAGGTGGCTGACTTCATTACACGGGGAGGCGGAGATGGGGTTGATTTAGCAGGTACCTCAGTACATATTATGCTTTATGCTGATGATATTGTATTAGTGTCTGAGTCTCCAAGTGGTCTACAGCAGCATCTACATGCACTCGATGATTTCTGCACACAGAGGGGTCTTACTGGTGGAGGTGGTGACATCATACGTGTACCTAGGGGTTACCTTCTCTGCAGCAGCCACCCGCTTCACCATGGGTTCAACAGCCAGAGCTAGATTGAAACGGGGATATGCAGCATTGGCTATGCTAGAGAGACAGTGCCAGCAGGCACATTTTCAGGAGCCTCGGACGAAGGGGTGGCTATTTGACACATTAGTCACACCGGCATTGATGTATGGAGCAGCGGTATGGGTGCCAGGCCTTGCTACCCATTGGTGGACACAGATAGAGAGACCACAGGCCCTCATGATGGCACGCATGATACGCAGCAAACCGTCAGTACCTCATGACATTATCCGCTCCAATGTGACTAGTACACATATATCATAGAAGTCCCATAAACAGATGTACTGTCAGCCATCAGTACCTTCGGGTGAGACAAAACTGCACCAAGCGACCTCTAGATGTCATTTGAGCCTGTCTGTATCAAGGGAGTGGAGGTGCTACCCCCTCTTGAGCATCAGGCAATGCTCCAGACCCATGCTCTGCTGAACCTGAATGAGCCACAACAAGAGTCGGCTCCAACTCAAAGGCATCGAGATAAAGCTGCAAAACCTGAGGTGAATCTGTTAAGTCATCTTCCTCCATCCACTTCGCATCCATCGGTGAATAGTTCTTGAACTTCACAAGATAGCGACGGGAAACTTTACCTCGTACCTTTCTTTCCTTATGTGCCAGTATCTGCTCTGGAATAAGAACCTCATCAAGTTCCTCAACTTCCGGCTGAGCCTCATCTGATACATCCTCAGGCACATCCCCACGGAAAGGTCTAAGGAGACTCACGTGAAATGCATTGTGAATCTTCCAGTGATCTGGTAGCTTCAAGTGATAGGCCACCTCACCAATCTTTTCCAATACCTGAAAAGGCCCATAATAACGCATGCTCAACTTAGGGAATAAGCGCTCTTTACCCTTCATCTTCTTGAGTCTAGCCTTTTCAAATCGCAAAAGAACCCAATCACCCAATGCAAACTCTAAAGCATGTCTGTGACGGTCTGCTGCTTTCTTTTGCTTTTGCTGAGTTTTCTGGAGTGCCAACTTAACTCTCCGATAAGCTTCATCCATGTTTTCTACATACTGATCAGTCTCAAAGATCTTATCCTTTGTGTGTAAAATGGGTGGTACCATCTTCCCTCCTTCCACAATCTCAAAAGGCGTCTTGCCCGTCGAGGTATGAACAGTGTTGTTATATGCAAACTCCACCAAAGGAAGATACTTTTCCCATTGTTGCTTGTGCTCTGACACATAATACTTAAGAAGATCTAGCATTGTAGAGTTAGCCTCTTCTGATTGACCATCTGTTTGTGGATGAAATGAAGATGAAAACTTGAGAGTTGTACCCATGTTGTCAAACAACCCTCTCCAGAATAAACTCGTCATCCGTGGATCACGGTCACTAATGATAGACGTAGGCAAGCCATGATACTTGAAGATGTTCGCCATGAACAACTTCACCATATGATCCACTTTGATCGTCTTACGCACGGGAATGAAATGAGCCTGCTTACTGAACCTGCATATGATAGTCCAAATGCCATCATTGCCCGTTTGTGTCCGGGGAAGATCAAATATAAAATCCATGGGAATGCTCTCCCAAGGTCTATCTGGAATAGGTAAAGGCTGTAGTAACCCTGGTGTCTTTTGACGGTCAAACTTTACCTTCTGACATACGATGCATTGCCTAACAAAGGCATCAACATCTCTTCTCAAGGTTGGCCAATAAAAGAAAGTCTCCACTGCTTTTACCGTGGCGTCAATACCTCTATGACCTGCATACGGTGGAGCATGACTTTCAATCATAACCTTGAGTCTCAATTGCCTGGTAACACACAGTCTACCATGCATCAACAAAAACCCATCTCTGAGAGTATAGTGTTCATGCCGCTGACCCTCAGATATCTGATCATATAACCTATCAAAGTCCTCATCATGGGCATAGTGCTCTTTCATTTCATCAAGCTCATGATGATAAGCAAGTGAAACTGCTGAGACCTGTGGCTTGCATGACAAAGCATCTGCCACAACATTCTTTTTGCCTTCCACATGTACAATCTAGAAGTGAAACATAGACAAAAAGTTTGCCCATCGCATATGCTTCTCTGAAAGCTTAGTTTGCGTGAGGAAATAACGCAAGGTCTGATGATCTGTCTGCACAGTGAAATCAGCCCCAAGCAAATAGTGTTTCCATGTAGAAAGAGCATGAATTACAGCCAACATCTCTTTCTCATAAACCTGTAAATGCTTCTCGGCATCTTGCAATATTCTACTCTCATAGGCTATCACATGTCCTTCCTGCATGAGAACTGTCCCAATGCTACTTCCACATGCATCACACTGGACAACAAAAGCCTTTCGGAGGTCCGGTAATACCAATACTGGATCCGAAGTAAGCTTTTCTTTAAGCTTTTTGAAGGCTATAATTTCCTGATCAGCCCATCTAAACGGAGTTGCCTTCTTTGTTAAAGCATGAAGAGGCGAAGCAATTTCAGCAAAATGCCGTATGTACCGTCTGTAATAGGAACACAATCCCAAAAAGCTGCGTACATCATGCACGGTCCTCAAATCTGGCCAATTAAGAATTGCTTCCACCTTCGATGGATCCATACGGATTCCATTCTTAGACACAATATGCCCCAAGAAATGTATCTTTTGCAAGAAGAACTCACTCTTCTTGCCATCAATAACCAGCCTATGGTTCCTGAGTTTTGCAAACACAATGGCCAAATGCCTTCTATGCTCCTCCTCAGTTTGTGAATGCACAATCATATCATCAAAGAATGTGTCCACAAACGCTCTATGAGGCCGGAAAATCCTGTCCATCATTCTGTTAAATGTGGCAGGTGCATTTGTCAAACCAAAGGGCATAACCAAGAACTCATACAACCCAAACGTGGTTCGAAATGCTGTCTTATGCACATCCTTGGGTCTAATATGTATCTGATGATACCCGCTTTTCAAGTCAATACGACTAAAGACTGTGGAGCCCTGTAAGCGGTCCAAAATGTCATCGATCCTCGGAATGGGGAATCGATTCTTGATGGTATTCTTGTTCAGCGCCCTGTAATCAATACACATGCGCCAAGAACCATCCTTCTTTGCACTAAGAGTACAGGTGAGGAAAAAGGTGATGAGCTAGGCTGTATCAACCCTTTATTCAAAAGCTCCTGTACCTGACTCATAATTTCTTTTGTTGGGCTGGACTAACACGGTACGACGGTCTATTTGGTGGAGTGCTACCAGGAATTAGATCAATGGCATGATCTTCTGGCCTCTCCGGAGGAAGTTTCCCTGGCAATGACTCGGAAAAACAATCTTGGAATCCACATAAGAAATCAGTCCTGTCCTTATCTAACATAGACAAATTAGACCTAGACTCATCATCTTGTGCATCCTTTACATAAATCAAGTACGCGGAAAGATGCTTTTTCATTACTGATGAAATTGCCGAAGCTGATACAATAGGAACAGATTCCTCTTTAAGTTTTACATCCAAAACATGTTCTTTCCCTCTATGAGTCAAAGTGATCTTCCTATTGTAAGTATCCACCACCGCATGTACTCTGTGGCACCATGGCATTCCCAACAAAACATCACATCCATCAAGTGGCATGATGAAAAACTCTTCGTTGTCCACATAACCCTGCAAATGAAGCCTAAGCTTCCCAATAATAGGAGTGATGGGTTCTGCATACCCTGGACAAGCCATGTTAGCCTCATATAACGGCCCCATCTCCTCTGCACGAATCCCCAATCGACCAGCCAAATCCGGTGAAATAAAGTTGGCTCTAGCACCTGTGTCAAAGAATATCAAGGCATTTTGATCTCTCACTTTGTCCCATGCCTTGCACAACTCAGTCTCTTCACCACCCGGCTGTTCCCCAACAAGATCAAGAACTGACCCTGCAGAAGGTTTTGGTTTCTTTGACTTGGGCTCTCCTTTATTGTCAGAGTCCTTTTGGGACTTTCTCTTGGGACAATTAAAAGACATATGTCCCTCTTCTGTACAGTAAAAACATTTCCGAGCATCTCTCAAAGCCTGTCTCTCCTCGGGAGTTCTCTTGGGCATTGGCAACTTCTTATACCGTGTCTCTGTAGACCCTTTTGCATCACGCGAAGCATGCCCAGATTTTTCAGATTTCTTGCTCGAGTTCTTACTTCCTTTAAATCCAGATGAGACTCCAGTGAGTAACGCATTAGCTGTCATAGCATTCTCAATCATCTGTGACATGTTTGTTACTCGAGTCTTTATGCAATAGTCACGCACTTCCTTGGGCAGCCCACAACAATACTTCTCTACTTGCTCAGACAAAGGCACTGCACGGTAAGAAGTAACTGGGAGTAAAGCTTCCCAAAACTTCTTATTGTAATCTTCCAGATTTTCACATTTTGATGCATCCAACTTGTGCCATGCTGTCATTACATCCACCTCAAAAGTAGATGTGAGCCATACGGAAGAGAACACCTGTTTAAATTGTACCCAAGTAGATGGTGCTCTGCCCTGCAAGAGAAGAGTAGACCACCACTGCAATGCATTGCCCTTGAGAGAAGTGGCAGCTCTTCTCACCTTAGAGGACTCCGTGTAATTACCACCAGAAAAAGCAGCCTCAAACTGCTGTAAAAAGGTAAGTGCCTTTAATTTATCTTTGGCTCCACTGAATGTGTCAAATTTCACAGCAGCTCCCCCTTCCTTATAATCCTTCGCCTTACCCATAGGCGTTGGATTATCGTAAGGAAGTGGCTTCACAAGATTGCTACCCCCAGCATTCATGCCCATCATAGGGTCAACATTTCCAATTCCCACACCTGGCATGCCATACATTCCAGCCATGTTTCCAAACATACCATCATGCATACCTGGCTGCATGTCCCCATACATATTTGCTTGCATTCCAGGTTGCATGCCCCCAAACATGTTTCCTTGCATTCCGGACTGCATACCACCATACATATTCCCCTGCATTCCAGGCTGAAAATTTGCTCCGAAAGTCCCTGGCATACCCATGCCTCCCTGAGGATAACCCCCAGTCATAGATTGGAACACCGAGCCACCACCAAAATAACCTGGATGCATAGTCTGCTGAGGAATAGATGGCTGTCCAAAGAAGGAACTCTGAGAGTTAGCACCAAAAGCATGCTGCATGTTCGGAAACTGTCCAACAGATGGATCCTGTGGGAAGGCAGCACTATGACCCTGAGGAAGGTTCTTAGAACGCACCTTCTTCTTCTTCTTTTCAGGCTCTGTACGGGATCTCATAAATTCAGCAAACTTCTCACTTTGTGTGAGCTGCATAAACACATCCATAACACCGGCCAAACGATTTTTAAACTGAGCATCATCTTCCTCTTTACTAGGCATATCTTCTGGCTGTGTTACATCCTCATATTGCTCATCATCTGCAGCCTGTTCTCCTGCAAGAATATCCTCAGATTCATTTCTCTCAGGACAGGTCTCTTGCTCTTCCTCTTCATGATAAAAATATTCGTCTTCTGTATCAGACATGCTGCTGAATTTTTCAGCGATGACTTTCCTCGAGTCAACCATGAGCTCACCCCCTTAAGAAAGTTGATGATGGGTCCCGGCAACGGAACCTTGAAACCGGCCTCTGGTAGAAACCAAAGTGCGGTAGACTAGCAGTCACCCTTCCACTTGTAGTCCAAATATAAAAACAAATTTAATTGGAGCTAGAGTGCCCCAAATCTGAAATGAGAACGACACCTGTTGGCCCCAAAGCTTGGCGCTCCTTTCGGTATTTCTTTATTCAAATTCAAAATGATGTAAAGCTGAGTACAACAAAACCAGCCAGGAGAATACACCTGTATGTCCAATCTGGTAGCCCACAAGACCTCTTAGCACAGAGGATTCACACACAGATCTGTCCCACAAAAGCAACACTCTATGTTTCCCTCTGATCAGCCAAGACCATTCAGCAGGGCAGCCTTGAGCACACATCTGGCATATCCCATGTACATGGTTCCACAATTCAGCACAAACATACATCCACTGTCCAATCTCTGTTTCCACCCTTTCAATCTGCCATACCCCTCCTCTCACAAGGGGCCAGATAGCACAACTCTGCAGCAGACATAAGCCAATGGAAAGAAAGAAAGATGGACAAGTTCAGAGCTTACCAAATCAGCACGTAGTTCTGCACTCGCGGGGCCAATCGTACCAGTTTGTACTTGCAAGAAACTATCTGTACTTGCCTCCCTGCAACCACTTGACTGATGCACCAACTAAACTCTGGTAAAGCACTGCCTGCAATTGCTACAGCAGGAGATGCACCACCTGCAGTCTGTTCAGGACTGAACAGACTGCAGGTGGTGCATCTGGTAAAGCACTGCCTGCAACTGCTACAACAGGAGATGCACCACTTGCAGTCTGTTCAGGACTGAACAGTACGGAAGCCGGTACCTGTCCGTACAGGTCAACGTACTGTACCTGTCCGTACCTTCTCTGCGCATGCACATGTCCGTACACCTGTACTTGCTGGACAGAACAGTATTTGACAGCCTGCACCTGTCCGTACAGGTTTGCGCTGTCTGTGTCAGCCTGTACCTGTCCGTACAGATGTCTGTGCTGTCCTGTCAGCTGCGCCTGTACCAGCAACACAACTTGCAGCACGTACTGTACCTCGCCTTCAGCTTCTGTCAGCGCCGCCTGAACCTGTAGCAGTCCGTACACCTGTACTTGCTGTCATACAGCTCTATATGGCCTGTCTAAACAGCTTGCTCTTCTCACACACAGCAGCTACCAGTCGACAGTCTTCTTCTCTTCTCTACGCATGAAGCTTGCTTGCACGTATCCCCAAAAAGCAAGAGAGAGAGAGAGGAGAGAGACGTGTAACTCCAAAAGTGGAGTGGCCTCTCTCCAAAATTATCCTAGGCCCCCAACTTTAATATTTATTAAAGTTCCCTAGGGGCCACTTAGGCCTAGGGGCCACCCATGAATAAAACATTAAAATTCATGAATGTTCTGGTCCCCCTTCACACCTGAAGATGTCCACACATCATTCTCTTTGTCCGGGCACCCCAAATGTGAATCATTTAATATTTTTGCTCAGCAACCACCATGCCCACACTTGTGCTGTTCCATTTTCACAGGGTCATGACACAGTATTTGTGCCGTGTCTTGCCTATGGGACTGTCACTCCATAGGGAGACTCGTGCCTGGATCTGGATCTATGTCTTACCTATGGGACTGTCACTCCATAGGAAGACCGAGATTTATACTTTCTGTCGTGCCATTATTGTGCGTGACAGAAATGTTTAGTACTTGTTCCATGAACGGGAGATATGTCCATGATACTGTTTGCACATGCATTCATGTTTGCATGCTTGGAACTGTCTTCGCGTGACTTGTATTGCATTTGTTTATTTCATAGCATTTTTTTTAACCTTTGTTTTTATAAGGTTGCAGTTTCACACTCATTAATGAGTGGGCACCCTTCCCAATATCTCATGGTGCCTTTAGAAGGGTGGGCACCCACGAATGGACCATGGTGGGGAGAGAACTCCTCCCTTAATCTTGTGTGTGGGGGTGGGTGCATGGCCACCTACCCACCCCCCTTGGGAACGTTGGAGCTGGCCGCTTCCATGCAATCAAGGTGGATCGGCCAGTTGTTGTTCGTGGGCCCCTCCATGCAAAACAGGAGTGATATAGGCGGCTGTGCATGGCCACCTTCTTGCATCTGGCCGCCAAGCGACCTCTCCATCGTTTACCCGCAAGACGGCTGCACCCAAGTTCTGATTTTCGACGCTGGCCCATAGGCAAGTTTGCTTGCTCTTGCGCACAGCTCTCCTTTCATCTTGCTCTGCAGGCGGCTGCGCACAGGCCACCATCCTCTTGTATATAGGCGGTTGTGCATGGCCACCTTCTTGCATCTGGCCGCCAAGCGACCTCTCCATCGTTTACCCGCAAGACGGCTCCACCCAAGTTCTGATTTTCGACGCTGGCCCATAGGCGAGTTTGCTTGCTCTTGCGCACAGCTCTCCTTTCATCTTGCTCTGCAGGCGGCTGCGCACAGGCCACCATCCTCTTGCCTTGCAGGTGACTGTGCCCAGGTCCTCCCATCCCTCTCGCTCAGGTCCTCCCATCCCTCTCGCTTTACAGGCGGCTGTACAACTTGCAGGCGGCTGCATAGATTCCATCTCTCTCCTTGCTTTACAAGCGGGCGCACACTGGCGATTGCAACTAGACGGTTGTGCCCAGGCGGTTGCGCACAGGTTCTTCTGCCTTGCAGGCGGCTGCATACAGGCTTCACAACAGGCGAATATTACATCCCATACTATGGGGCAGTTGCTGGTTCTCCATCCTCAAATCTCTCAAGCTGGCAGCAAGAGCATTAATAAAGACTTCTCTTTTCATATGTGGGTGCCTAGTACTACTGAAGGCCGTATCCATTAATTTACAAGGTAAGTGGATTGAGATTCAAGTAAAGGTCTTTGGTGTAAATCTTACAAGGGATACTCTTTGCTGCCAACACCCGTTCGGTGCCGGGTAGTCCAAGCTTCTGGAGAACCACGGTCCACGAGTGCCGAGATCGGGAGAGCCAGGCGTTAGTACGGGAGCGCCTGTTTGTGCGTGGTTTTGGAACACCAGTGGGATGCTCTCTGCGGATTCCAGTGAAGGCACAGGACCGTAGAGATTAGACTTCTTCCAGTGGATCGCTCTTCTTCGAACGTCTACTTCAAGTCTCTTGTTTGGTAACTGTATTCATCTCAGTTGTACATGGACATCATCTGGTTCATTGAACCCATGGAGCATTGTATCACTTAAAAACTCCCAATAATATATCATATATTGAGGGGGGGGGGTCGTCCTGTTCCGGCCCCAGTGTTGGTGTCCATTTATCATCATTTCATTTCATTTCAGTTTTCAATTGTTATTGAGTTGTCCATTCATATTGTGATATTTAAGTTGTGCTATTTACGCGTGTGGGTGTCCAACGGAATCTATTCCCATTTGACGGGATCGGTTTCAGAATCTCTCCTTGAACTCTTCCCATGATCTAATAGGATTCGGTGAGAGCTTCTCCGTGAGCCACCAATGGACAACAATGCCTTTCATGAACATGCTTACATGCCGGATCATGGATTTCTGAGTGAAATCCTCGTCACACTGAAAGCAATATCAAATTGGGCAATAAAAGCAAGTGCTCTATGTATAGTAGAGGGGGCTGCTGTCCCATGGGCTGTGCCAAAACACAAAAGATATGCTGATGTAAGCACTGATGTGAGCCCTGATGTATGTGCTGATGTAAGGCTGATATAAACGCTTATGTAAGCCCTGATGAAAACGCTGATGTCTGTTGATGTAAAACGCAGATGAAGTGCTGATGTAGGCGCTGATCTATGCTGATGTAAAATGCAGATAACAGTGCAGAAGTAAGCCTGATGTAAGTGCTAATATAAGCCTGATGTGAGCTTGATGATGTGAGGCTGCTATAAAATGCTGATGTCAGCCTGAGGTAAACGCTGAAGATAGCAGAAGAAAAACGCTGTTGAAAAGGATGTAAAGCTCAGAAGATGAACGCTGAGGTAAGCCTGATGGTGTGCTGAAGTAAACGCTGATGTACACCTGATGATGAAACTCTGAAGTCAGCCCTGATGTAGGCGACCAGCAAATGATAGCAGAGAGGGCTGCTGTCCCACGATGGCCTGTAGCAGAGGGTGGGCTGCTGTCCCGGGTAGTGGCCAGATGGTACCGTATATAACAATGAAGTGGTACACGAATGATAAAAGATAGGGGCAAGGCTATATGTACTGAGGGGGGGGGGGTGATGGTCAGTCACCCTAAAAGGTGTAGGCCAGTAGCCAAGACAAAAAACCCCAAATAAAATATAAAATACCCAAAAAATCCCTTTTTAGGGTTGGGAAAAATACTATTTCTTCACACTGTGCACCACATGAGTCTCTGCTCATCCTGTAAAGCATTGGAGGCATGCATTTCATTGTCCCTGCCTCCTGTTAGCATCTCCAACATTCACTGTATGGCTGTCCATAGGGTTCCAAGTGTAGAGATAGCTAGTGTTAACAGTGATCGTCTTTCACGATAGAAGTGAAAGAGAATAGTATGCTCTGATACCAATGTAACTTGGTTGAACACAATGCTAATCAATACACTTAAATACACCAAGATTTAATGGACAACATGCTCAATACAAGAAGTAATTTGCTGAATTGACAAGAGACGCACAATGAGCTGGAACGGTCTGTCCCTCCCTCAAATAAAGTATATTGATCTCGGGAGAATCAAGTACATTCTATTTGCTACTTCCCTTAGTGCTAGGCTTCATTATGGCTGAGTTTGCCTGCAGCTTTGGAGGTTTGACAGAAACTCAGCACGAAGGCCTTTGTGTGAATATATGCTCTTATGTGTGTGTGTGTGTGTGTGTGTGTGTGTGTGTGTGTGTGTGTGTGTGTGTGGAGTGCGTGTGTGAGAGCATATCTTGATACAGAGTTCTACACCCACTATTGGGCACTGATGGCGTTAGTGGGGATGTCGTAGTATCTAGTCCATACTATGCATAATGGAGTTGATAGTTATATAGTCTTGTGGGTTGACTACCATGAGTATATAACATGCACATTCCTAAAAGGTGAATTTGGGCATGTTCTTAGATTCATCTAGGTATATATACATAGTGTCATGGGCATTTCTGACAAGATTTCCATACCAATGCATATGAATACAATATTGATTAAGCTGAAAATCAACAAAACCAACAATAGAGACCACATCATGCGCTGAATGTCACAAAAATTCAGCAATTGTTGAATTGAAGACAAGGAAAGCAAGATGCAAAAAAAATCAAGATAAGTTGGGTGAATTGGAAGAAGTTGAAGAGAATCAGGGCAAATTAGTTGAAATTGGGTGACATTGGGGAAAATTGAGAGAATAGGGAAATTGAAAGAAATTGGGGACATAGGGAAAATTGGGGGAAACTTCGGGAAAGTTGAGGAAATGGAAGAGTGCCTATGTGCGGAAGCGTGTTTAATGTTGTAAGGACTCCTCCCAAAGTGCCTATGTGTGGAAGCGTGTTTAATGCTGTAAGGACTCCTCCCAAAGGATCACCTAATACACATTCATAAACAAGGTTAGTACAAACAACGGAAAAGGGTGCATGCAAGCTCACCACCCAACCGTAACCTCCCTTGATCTAGGGACTAAGGCTCCACTCCCACAGGCCAAGCCAATCAGCCTTGGCGTCCCATACCACCAGAGCCTGTCTTAAGGGACCCTCGGCAAGACCGCTTGTAATCCACCATGTCGATGGCAGGAGTATGACTACTCTGGTCCAGGCTTAATAGTCAATAATAATAATAACCTGATATGTTCCTAACACTAATCCTTTGGATTAGGTCCTAATTTGGTCAAGGTTGGGGAACCTTGAGATTAGGGGAGGTTAGAGGTAGGTTACAGGTGGCTAGCATCCCATACCACCAGAGCACAAGGGACCCTTGACACGACCGCCTGTGATCCGCCATGTCGATGGCAGGAGTATGACTACTCTGGTCCAGGCTTAATAGTCAATAACTATAATAACTCATGGCCTCACTGGTATGTGCCTAACACTAATTCTTTGGGTTAGGTCCTAATTTGGTCAGGGTTGGGGAACCTTGAGATAGGAGAAGGCCACAACTAGGCTACATGTGGCTAGGGTTCATTATTATTGATAATCCATGGTTATTGGCTATTTATAGTTGGATTGTTATTTATAGCAGCAATAGGCACTATATACGATCCATTCAGTCATATTACTTGGCTGATGTTTGTGCATGGACTAGACTTCTACCATGGACATGGCGGTTCACGGGCGGTCTTGCGGCTTTCCGAAGGTCCCTTAGGATAGGCTCTGGTGGTATGGGATGCCAAGGCTAACTGGCTTGGCCTATGGGGAGTGTAATCTGAGCCCTTGGCTCGGGGGAGGTTCCTGATGGAATATACAGTTGGGAGGTGAGTTTGCCCGCACCCTTCTATATGTTATAACCTTGTGTGTTTAGCTTGTGTATCAGGTGGTCCTATGGGAGCTTTATACTCACTTATATAGTGATAATTGCCGCCATTGTCACATGCACCTTGCACTGGTGTGCTATGTGACACATTGGCTCTACATCAGTGCAACATTTATACAGTAGGATTACCTTTTTAGGAATATTTTGTCGTATGCTGTGGCCCCATTGTGAGCCCCAGTCCGGGACATGTCAGGCACGAGCTACGTAGGTTAGTCTCCATAGCCATAGAGAGTCTGCATGTGTTAGTCCTCTTACCTACTTGGAGAATTCATCAGATAAGCTCATGTAGAGGTCAACCTCAGCATTAGTTATCACATTAGAAGGCATTTTAGGGCATATACACATTGGCCAGTCCATAGGGCACCCCATCATGGGGGTTACCTTGCATATGGGTCTTTACACTCTATGCCACCTCTCATCATCAAGTCGGCCAGCAGAATCAACATATTCAGCAAGTTGGCCAGCAGAAAAGCACCATGGAAAACTTTGACACCCAGTCGGCAGCCTCTGGTCATTCTAGACATCCAGTTGCCCAGCCTCAGCCAATCGGCTAGCCCATGGGACACATATGGGATTAAGTTCGCATTTAATGCTAGTAAAAGGATTTTTCCCTTGTCCACAGTAGGCTGACAGCTCTGTAGCAACTTGACCAGCAGCATAAAATCATATAAAAGCAAACGCATCAGTCATATCATAAATCATTCTCATAAAATCAGTCTACAAGCAATGATGTGTGCCTAGAGCCTTTGGCCTTGTGCATACATTCGACAAAGCAGCACTTTATTCTGCCATAGCCCCAAGCCTTCCGTGAAGAGCTTCTTTTTTTCCTTAGCATTCAGCCAGAATATGTGCATCCCACAGTTCTGGGTTTGCATAGCGGTCATTGAAGAGCTATTCCAGGTAGCTTGGACATCATATGGTTCACCTGCGTTCCGTCTACTTTGTCCTTGCATTGGGAAGTCCTTAGTCATCTTTCATACTCATTGTACAAAGTTCTCCAAAGAAAATATAAGCAAATACTCTTGCTTGTAGGGGGGCCTTCAGTGGGTAATTGAGACCCAATACTGTGTCGACTCTATCTTCTCTCTCTCTTCTCTTCTCTCTCAAGTAAAGTGGAATCGCATAAACTCACAGGTATAAAGAAGGCTTTGTTGCGCATTACGATGATCAACCTATTGCATGCTACATTGGTATCAGAGCTGCAGGTTGTGACCCAACTTGGCTACCCAAAAGTGAGCATTTCTGACGATGTCTCTCTTGACATTGTGGAGGCCTAGGTGGTTTTTCCAACGGAAGGTATGGAAGGAGAAATCTACAAAGAAGACGCGTCACGCAACCATTCTAGAAATGCTTCCGCAAAGCAATGAAGACTTCATCAAATTACTCTTGGAACAAAACAAATTGCTAAGGCAACATATAGAGGCTAAAGAAGCAGCAGCAACCAAAGAAAAAAAGGTTGAGGAGGAAGCTGAAAAATATAAACAACTGTCCAGTCATAAATAGCGTGTATACTCAGTATTATTAACCATGAGCCTTAGCTTGCGTCCTTTGCTTCCTCTAATCCTTAGGGCTCTCTTAAGCTTGCTATTGGATTAGATCACTAATCCTAAAGATTGGTAGTATGTACGTAATAGAAAACTATGCTGTCACGCGAGAAAATATGTGAGAAACACCACCTACCAATGCTTCACACACAAGAGATGGAAACCGTGTTGTGAATCCACGTAGCAGACCATTCTAGAAACTTTCGTCATGCGTAGTGTATGATATTTTGTGTTTAACTCCCCTAACCTTGTTTTTATAAGTTAAAAAAAACGCTAGTTGGGCTTTTCACTTGAAAAAAACAATAGGGCTACCTTTAGGATGTGTAGGGTAAATGTAGCGCCCCCCCCCCCCCCCCCCCCCCCCCCCTCTCTCCTTGTTAAAAAAAAAACAAGAGCTTCGTGCTTTTTTAAATCCAAAGCAACACGGCGCTTTCCTAAAAAAACGTCGTCCCTAAATGCGCATGCATCTCGCCTGCTTTTCCTGTTCGCCGACTGCCTTACATGTGCCCTCTCCTCCCCATCTGCTGTCCTGCTGGCACCTGTACTCCCTTGCCTCCTCGCTGTACGGCCCACAACCCTGACCTCTGTACGGCCAGCAGCCCATGCACCGGGCCTTGCGTAGAGCCGGCACAGGCTGTTTTCCAGCCTGCTGCTGTATGGCCTGGCTGGCTGTACAGCAGTCTATGCACTCATGTACCTGCATAGGAGTGACTCCTACAGGTGCATACCGTACATGCACAGTCCTCTATAGTATATACAGCCTAGCAAAGCAAAAACATTCAGTAGCAGCTTTCCGACAAGGGTTATGAATAGAAATCTAGGGTTTATGTGCCTTTGCGTTTTGGGGTTTTTGTGTTTCAGGTTTTTCGGACAGCTTACCCTCTTGCACATGCATCTCTCTCTCTCTCTCTCTCTCTCTCTCTCTCTCTCTCACAGGATCCACACGAAACCTATCTTGCAGCATTGGCTATGCTAGAGAGACAGCGCCACCAGGCGCATTTTCAGGAGCCCCGGACGAAAGGGTGGCTATTTGATACATTAGTCACACCGGCACTGATGTATGGAGCAGCGGTGTGGGCGCCAGGACTTGCTACCCATTGGTGGACAGAGATAGAGAGACCACAGGCTCTCATGATGGCATGCATAATACGCAGCAAACCGTCAGTACCTCATGACATTATCCGAGCAGAGTTTGCCGCGCCTCCTATGATGGTAGAGGCCATATTCCAGACTATATGCCTGCTAGACAGATTCAGAGAGATGCCACAGGACAGATTGTCATACAGAGCTTTTGAGGCATCTAGACAGCTGGCTGAGGCAGGAGACAGAGGATCATGGTATGCAGAGGTCACACATTGGTTCTCACAGCATGGCCTAGACATGGATCATCTACCACCATTCCAGTATGACAGGGATGCACCACATATCCATCTCTCTCATAGTGAGAGGAACAGAGTATTGAGACAGGACCTATGGCAGCTCTATACACGAGAGACATGGATATCACCTACACAGCCTCTTCCACCGAAGATGCTATACTACAGAGATCACTTCATGAGTATCACTGATGATGGATTTATAGAGAGGCCTAGATACATGGAGGGCTTTTTACCACATGGCTCCCGAGTAGCTATTGGTCAGCTTAGAGTCTCATCACATCGATTGGAGATCGAGACTGGCAGAGCAGCACGGATCCCCTGAGAGGAGAGGGTATGCAGATTGTGCAGAGAGGAGGTGGAGAGTGAGGAGCATTATGTATGCAGATGCAGAGCATATACAGCCATCAGAGAGAGATATCCCATTTTATTCAGAGAGCCACATTCCCTACGCCAGATCTTTGAGGCAGCAGACCAGCGCATACTGGGGAGATTCATTCTAGACATACAGCGTCACAGAGAGACATCATTACAGGCTCAGACAGCTCCAGAGGGGGTACGACAGACACAGATTACTACATTTTTTCAGAGATCCACCCCACTCCCAGCCCCTACACAGCAGGGAATTACTCTCCAGAGAGCAGAGACACTCAGAGCTTGCAAGAGACAGAGGACACCTGGCTTTTGGACACCACGCCTATACCAGAGAGAGATGACAGAGATCAGAGCTGAGTTTCACAGAGAGGGTGCGGAGCGACTGGCTCGCTTCAGAGCAGACCCAGGCATGTTCTTCAGGGCGCTGTGGACCTTCCATTGATGTATACCATTCTATACCCCCAGTATGGTACAGGATGGAGCTAGCTAGGTTGCATATCATGATTGTATACTCCATGCGTATAGCTTTGCATTCTCCTAGTAGTAGAGCTCCATCACCTCCCCCACTAATTGTACTTATTTTACACCCAGATTCAGCTTTTTTAGTTCAGTACTTTTTCATTTTGTTGGGATGACAGAGGATACCCCACACAGGTACACTGATTTGTCTCTTAGGCCGAGTTCGGTCTTTTGGAAGACGTTAATAAAATCTTTCTTTCTTTCTTTCTTTCTTTTGGAGACATGGACAGCACCAGAGAGCCCACTACCACCGAAGATGCGGTATTACAGAGACCACTTTATGAGCATCTCAGGGGATGGGTTTATACATCGACCGCGGTACATGGATGTATACATGCCACACAGCTCTCGCGTTGCTATTGGACAGCTACGAGTCTCATCACATCAGCTAGAGATAGAGGCAAGGAGAGCGGCACGGGTTCCCAGAGCTAAGCGGATATGCAGATTGTGCCACGAGGAGGTGGAGACTGAGGATCACTTTGTATGTAGATCCACCAGGGTGTCAGAGATAGATATGCAGGATTGTTTGAGGAGCACTCTTCACTACATCAGTTGATGGAGGCCTCGGACCAGCGACAACTTGGCAGACTACTCTTAGAGCTTCATTCTCGAGAGAGACTCCTCCAGACACCCGCTCCCACTAGGGGTGGGTGACAGTCCCAGCTCACAGATTTCTTCCAGAGAGCTATGCCAGTGCCAGCTGATGTACCACGTGGGGTGACCGCACAGAGAGCAAAGGAATTGAGAGCTAGGAGGAGACCTAGACAGACTAGACATAGAGCACCCCGACTCCGTCACCGAGAGATAGCAGCTATCCGAATGAGACACCAGATGGAGACGCAAGAGAGGCTAGCTCGCTTTCATTCAGACTCAGGGTACATGTTCACGCCATTCACAGCCTCAGCATCGGCGATGTATGATATCTTATATCCCTCTTATGGCACTGGATGGAGTTAGCCATAGATGTGCATAGCATGCTTGTACTACCCCTTCAGCATATAGAGATGCATCTTGCCTTAGCACTCCATCCACATCCCCACCCCCCCTTATATTGTTTGTATACGGGCTCCACCGATCCATGATGATTCACAGTTGTATCCAGACACATGCACACTTTTTCTTTTCTTTCTTTTCTTCCGATGACCGGAAGAACACAGTTGTATTATTTTTTGTCTCATAGGCCGACTTCGGCCTCTCGTAGACGTTAATATCTCTCTCTCTCTCTCTCTCTCTCTCTCTCTCTCTCTCTCAGAGGATCCACACGAAACCTATCTTGCTGCCAAACCAAGAGACGCACCTACTTCTTTACAAGATCAAACACAGACTTGGTGTGACCGAGAGATACCTAGATTGGGCGACCTTGAGAAACACAGATGAATACACATAAATAAACAAGGTTAGTACAAACAACATAAAAGGGTGCATGCAAGCTCACCACCCAACTTTAGGCTATGTCTGCAACCTCCTCCGATCCGGGAGCTAAGGTTTCACTCCCGTAGGCCAAGCCAATCAGACATGGTTCCATACCACTAGAGCTTGTCCTAGGAGACCCTCGGCAAGACCGCCTGTGATTCGCCATGTCGATGGCAGGATTATGCCTTCTTTCGTCTAGGCTCGGGCACATCTGTGCTAAGTCAACCCTGGCTATGGGGCACGTTTGTGCCAAGTTGACCTGGCCTCAGAAAACAAAACAAAAAACCAATAATAGTCAATAACAATAATAACCCATGGCATCACTTATATAGTGATAATTGCCACCATAAATACCATTTAGTCATAAATAGCCAGGTCACATGGATTTATTAATAATTGACCCTAGCCACCTGTATCTGCATGCTCTTCCTCTAATCTCAGGGTCCCCTAACCTTACCAGATTAAACCCTAATCCTAACGATTAGTGTTAGGTACGTAACAATTGTGCAGGCTTTAATAACCAAAAATTACACACACACAATTGTATTCAACAAAGTGTGCAAACACAAGTGCTTGGAAAGTGGAACAACATGGAACTTTGGCTGAACATGCACTTATGTAGGTGCCTGTTTTATTAAAGAAGGGGTGGGCACCCTCCCCATTTGTGGGGAGGTGTGAGGTAGCCCAATGGGTACCACCTTCCACCCCTCCTCTCTCTATCCCACGCCAATACTACAAAGCAAGAAAGGAAGAAAACGTTTTTTTTGGCAAAAACTGGCCGTACAGCGAATCTGTACATCCTAGAGTCACCGTACCTTCCTTGCCAGCTCTGTCCGTCCTTATGTACGTAAGAATTGCTGTACAATGTACCTGCTGCTTGATCATTCTGTACTGCTGAATCTGCTGCATGTACTGTGTGTACAGCCGCGTCATCATCATTTCTTGCTTTTGTTGCTTACGAGGGCGTGCAAATGTGATCGAGTTCGTGGAGAGAAGGGGAAAGCCTTAATAATACATTTATCACAAGGGGGGTTGGCCCTTTCTGGCCCTATTGCCAGTGTCATTTAATTTTCAACATTGCTATCTTCCCCCCTTCCAAGAAAAGATCCTTCGATCAGTTACCAAAATGCAGCCAAAAAATGGCTAAGTACATGACCCAGTCTCAATCACGGGAGACAGAAAAAACGGACGGGGACAGAGAGGCTCTTCTTCGTTGGCTGGCCGCTCTCAGAGGAAGGCTATCTCATTCAACTTTGCTATCTTGTATTGTGTTGTGCCATTTCATTCTTGCTTATTAGTATTAAAATAGTTCAAATCTATATCAAATACCATTAAGATGGCATTTTATAGAGATAATTTCCTCTGTTGACTACCTGTAGAGTGACCTTTCACAGACAATCCAAATAGCCATGAGGGAGCTCTAGACATTATCTCATAGGTTCCACATTGAGACTCAACGAGAGGTCGTGGCCACACGACATCATTGTGAGCTGAGACTCTACACACTTGAACCATTGAATTGGGCCATGTGTTGGGGTCCCATATCCGACTGCCCAGCCACCCAATTGGGGAGAAGTGTCCCTGCTACCCGGCAAAAATGGGTGCGCAAGGGGATGACCGCCCCTCATCTCTTCTTCCTTTATACTTTCTGATAAAGTCTTCCAACCTTGCATATGCGATCATTATCCTCTCAATTGCCATGTGTCACTCAAGGAGGGGGGTTTGATTACCTTTGCTTTTCAACACTTTCCCTTAATTGAACGTTTTACCACCGATGAACAGCCACCACAGTACAGCGATTGCACCGATGGTCAGATCTGTGCCACACCCCACCCAGTTGTGCTACTCCTGTCAACTCCAGCACACAACCAGGTCAAACAGGTGACTCATGTCTGACTCAACCATCCAGGTGCACATGGCCCAGCCCTAGCAGCAGTTTTTATGGATTTTGGTCTCATAGACCTTTTTGGTCTTTTTGCGGATGTAATTAATCTTTGTTTCTGTCTCCCTTTCTACCCATGACCTAGAACCTCTCTTCAGTCTCTTCTGGTTTGCAATAGATTTATTTAACTTTTGTTTACTGGCTGGATGGGGAAGCTAGAGTTTATTCAAACAAGGAAAAAAAAGAAACAAAATGTGGATGCCATATTTTTGTTTTGTTTCATCCATGATGGAGTTAAATGTCTATCCTTAGCTTTTTGGCTAGCGCTAAATGCTGCACTTTGGTTTCCTGTGATCAACAGACATGCTTGATTACTCACGTTTGCAGAAGTATGACACAAGTCCAATGGCTTTGCTTATGATATCTGGAAAATTAATTTGTCATTTGCTGTGCAGGACTAAGTTAGAAGAGCGAAAAAGCTGCCTGTATGCATTTGGCCAAGCAAGTCATGTGCACAAATTTGAATCTAATGGTACAAATTTTGGAGAAGTTCAGCAAGGCGGGAGTTTTGATTTTTATTGTAGCATTTTTGATGTTTTATCAATCTAATGTGGTGAACACATTGAGTCAGACAATGTTGAGTGTTCGTAGTCTTAATCAATGCTGATTCACCATTATGTGGTTTTATGTTGTCAAATGCAGAGAGTGCCATTGTGCATTTTGAGGCTCGTTCCAAGCTAGAAGACAGTACTGGGTTTACAAGGAGCCACAATTTTCTCCATGATGAGATCACCAATGAACAATTCACAAGGTGCTAGTTGGCCCAGATCTCTAATTATATATGTTTTTAAGCGTTGTGGTTGGTGTCAGGAGTAACCTCTACTTGCTTGTTTGGTTGGGAGTATATATTGTGTTTGTGATGAGTACGTTTGATGGCAGTGCACAAGAGCAGGCTTATTTTGCTTTCGCTGGACCATTGTTTACAGTGCACCCTCCCAATGGCTGGTCAGGCCCCCCCTTTGTGTCTTACAGATGAGAACAGAGGTAGAAAGGGCTACATACTGGTGGCTGTTGTTGAACTCCTGTGCACTTAACTGGGCCGCAGACTGGAGCACTTTTGTTGTGCACCTTGCTATAGGTTGTATCTGAAGTGTTGAAGTTTTTCAAGGTTATTGGACTCGTAGATCTACTGGTTCGCTGCTTTGGGAATGAATTCTTCGTTCTTTGCTGAAGTCTCCTAAGCTTGAGAGATGCCCTTTTTATGGCTTCGAACTAAATGGGAAAAAAATCATTTGCAAGACGGCCTTAGCCTTTTTTCCAAAATTTCACCTCACTAGCCTTGCATTCCCCATTTCCTTACTGAACCATACACCCTTGTGAAGGCGCTCTTCTAGTGTCTTCCTGGCTCATTAGCACCAAGTTTCATTGCACAAATGGCTGTTGATCCATAATGTATCCAGCCCTTGCTCCCATGGCTACTGTGATGTGGTACAATCTCTCCTTGGCATGCAACTTATTTGAAACTAATATGCTCACTAGTCACTCTATGGCCATCGTCCTGCCTTAACAAACCTTACATTAGGGCTTTCTGATGAGCCCATCCAGCCCCCAGCCCCCAGTCCATAGTAACGCATTTGAAATCTGGTCTGTGACCTGGAGTTCACAGAGTCTATACCAATGGAGCAATCAGCTTTGAAGATTTAGCTAGGAAGGTGTTGCCAGGTGTATATAATGCATCAAACATCAAGAGACACCAACCACTCATAATGTTCAACATCAATCAGTCATGGTGGCCATCTGTGCCTCACATAAATTGAGTCAAATCTAACTGTGATATACAAGACTTGACAGTTCATTTATCAGTCATAGCAAAGGAATGTTTTGAATTCGATCTACACCAAATATATGCTTAGATTGGTCTCCTTTGCAAAGTTTTCCTACTCTCATGCACTCTATACCTCTGCGCTTTCTGTACTCTCTTTACTATCACCACCAATTTGTATGTTTGCAGAAAGATTCATGGCTCCATCTACATATGTCTCTACGAAAGACCTTTCACAGCCTGCAAAGGATGTCGAAATCAAAGGTCAAGGCACAGGTTTGGCTCTCATAGAGGTGGCGGGTCTAATAAGGTTTTATGAGCAGGAGTTGCTGGAGGTCATTTCATCCCTTTCACTTTGCTGCACTTATATCTACACCTCCCTAATGAAGAGATTGGTGAGTCAGTTGCAAAGGAGATGCTGGCATGCTTTCCCATCAGCATCCAGAAATCAAATTCAAGCATTAAGCTACTAGCTCAGGGAGGAAGTGCCTTTCCATGCCTTTGCAGGCCACCGTGTAATCATCAAGGAGGAGGCTAGCACAATCACTGAGGTGTTGAAGAGTTTGTTTCACATTGAGAGTGGGGTCAAGACCAATTTTGCTCATATGCTTCACTTCATGAGCACATGATGGTGCAGATGGAAAAGGTACAGCCAAGTGACCAACATCTCTACAAGTGTGGCCAGCTCTGGGTGCCTTTTTACTAGAACATGATTGACACATTCAACTGGAAGAACGTGAAAAAAAGGTCCAGTATCTGCCATGGGAAGAAGGCGGCGGCTAAGAAAACCCTGTCCTTGGGAGCTTTGGGGTTAGAGAAGGGGAAGGACTTATAATACAGTGTAAACCAAAGTAACTAAGGTGAAGGCATCTGAGCAAACTTAGAAGAAAGATGAACAACGGCCACCACTGCCCAAGAAGACCACAACCTCGGCATCAAAGGCTGAGAAGATGAAGCAGCAGCAGGTAGCTGATTCGGAGCAAGCAGTGTTAAGGGTTTTTTTTGTGTTGATTTTTGTGATCAATAGACTTGTGGAGCCTTAGGGATGAAGTGATTCCGAGCTATCCCATAGCTCATCAATAAAACACTAACAGTCCAGAAGGTTTGATTAGCCTTTCTAACAAATGTATGTGATTTGCAAGGTTCATTTCTTTAAGGAAATTTCTCATGATAGAATAGGGGAGGTGAATAGAAGTTATCCGTGGATTGAACGTCTTAAAGAATAAGTGCATCGAAAGACTTCTTGGCTAGAGAAGTGGTCCTCTCGAAGAAGAATTCTCCTAGAGAATGGGTCCTTGGGAATTTCTACTAAAGAACAGGTTGTGACTTTCCTGTGAATGGGTCTACCACACCCACATGTATGTAAGGGCCTCCATGTCATCATCATGGGGGATTGAGATGAATAAGAGGCAATATGTTTGAAGGTGGTTGAGAAGTTGTGTATGATACAATGTGCCTGCTCTCTGGGTTCTTCGGCGATTGTTCTTTTTCAGCCTTTGTATTAATGAGAAGAGTACCTGGAGAGTATTTCGTATGAAACAATGTGTCTGCTCTATAGGTTCTTCCGATTGTTCTTTTTCAGCCATTGTATTAATGAGAAGAGCTATTCCATAGCTCATCACTAAAACACTAACAGTCTAGAAGGTTTGATTAGCCTTAAAAACAAATGTATGTGAGTTGCAAGGTTCATTTCTTTAAGGTGATTTCATAGGGGAGGTGAATAGAAGTTATCCGTGGATTGAATGTCTTAAAGAATAAATGCATTGAAAGACTTCTTGGCTAGAGAAGTGGTTCTCTCTCGAAGAATTCTCCTAGAGAATGGGTCCTTTGGAATTTCTACTAAAGAATGGGTATGTTTGACTTCCCTGTGACTGGGTCTACCACACCCACATGTATATAAGGGCCTCCATGTCATCATCATGGGGGATTGAGATGAGTAAGAGGAATATGTTTGAAGGTGGTTGAGAAGTTGTGTATGATACAGTGTGCCTGCCCTCTAAGTTCTTCTAATTGTTCTTTTTCAGCCTTTGTATTAATGAGAAGAGCACCTAGAGATTGATTTATATGAAACAATTTGTCTGCCCTCTGGCTTCTTCCGATTGTTCTTTTTCAGCCATTGTATTAATGAGAAAAGCACTTTTCTTGCACCTAGAGAGTGTTTTTGTCATTTTTGGGAACCAAGGTCTTACCTATGTGTGAACCCACTCTTATGAGTGAGGAAGTATGTGTGTGTGTGAACCGCCTCTTGGAGGGGTATCAATAATATCTAGATGTTTGTGTGATGTGACATAAGTAGTGATGTCAGAAGGAG
Organism: Cibotium barometz; assembly: GCF_041138505.1. NCBI lineage: Eukaryota > Viridiplantae > Streptophyta > Polypodiopsida > Cyatheales > Cibotiaceae > Cibotium > Cibotium barometz. The sequence goes on from NC_141099.1 coordinate 8,307,730, forward strand.
AACCTTTGTACTTAAAGGTACAACCGTACATGTACTTCATTGAAAATTAATCAGGCAAGCATTTTCAATCATTTTGTCTACTGTTGTTTGAATTGTGTTATATCTCTTACTTGCTCGACATGCTTGAGAGAGGTGTACCCTCTATGAGGATGATGTGCCCCTGGTGCTTCATATTCTCAGGCACTCCATGATGAGATTCTCTTGGACTAATGCTTATATATGCCATGTACTCCCACATGATGATCATTGTATGAGCTTCTACTTTTAGAGAGCTATGTTAGTTGCACTTGTTTTGTTTTCCTTTTCCATGATGAGACATACCATGGATAGCAGCCATCTTCATCACATTTGTTCCCCGCCATCGCTCGACTGTGCAGCCCTTTGACGCCATAAGGTTTTAATAACCTTATATCATAAAGCCACATGTGCTGTTGGCGTCATCTTCAGCATGTTGCTGTCATTTTGCTCTCGTTTGCAGACTGTGGTCCCTGTGCACGAGCTTGCTAAGCTAAGCTAAGCATTAAGCTTAGCTACCTTCTTCTGCTGCCAGAAACCAGCAAGCAAAATCGCCATCTGCTGCTGTTGATGTAGCCGTCTTTCTCATCTCACGCACCTAACAAAGCTGCCGACCAGCATATTAGAGGAAGAAAGAGCATGAAGGTGCATACAAACATATCAGCACACAAGGGGGAGCCTGCATGAATCAACAGAAAAAATTACATCAGGAAAGGTACATAAAAATCAGTTTGGGGCTTTTCATTTTTTTAGCAAATCTTGCTTAATCAGAGCATTAAACCCTAATTTATCAATTATTTTCAAAATTGAGGGTGCATTACAAGCATTAGAGTGTTGCTACAACTCCTTGTAGTATCATTTCCAAAAAGCCCTAATTTTTGGAAAATCCTAATTTGAAAAATCCTGACCCTAATTTTTGTAAAAAGGTAGACACTGGCTCAAGCATTATAAGATCTAGGATCCCCTTCCCTTATCATGGCCTCCCACATGTTCATTGAAAAATTCAACGGGAAGAGTTTTCACACCTGAGAGACTAAGCTTAAATTTAGTTTGATGAGAGAAGGGCTATGGCCTTTCATTGAGAGGAGGAAAAGATGCCTGAAGTAGAAGGTGAAGCCGAGAGAGCTTGGAAGCTCCGGGATTAGAAAGCCTTTGGCCTCATAGCCTTAGGTCTGTTCGACAATTTCTTCATACACCATGTTGCTGATCTCCCGACTTTCAAAGAAGCCTATGAGATGTTGGATAAGCTCTTTGGAGCACAGAGGGAAAGAACTTTAAGGTCTCTTTGCAGCTAGAGTTATATGGCGTGATGATGCATCTAATCACATGAGAGCTTCGACACTCATGTGAACAAGATGAAGTCCATGATGAACCAGCTTGTTGCAGTAAAAGCCAACGTGGAAGAAGATGTGGCTGTAGCTGTTCTTTTCAAGTCAATGTCAATTTCTGAAGACCCCTACGGAAACCTTATCTCCACACTAAAAAATGTCCTAAACCTCTCCTTGGAAGGAGTCATTAACTCCCTCAAAGAAGAAGAGAAGTTCAAGAACAAGGTCATAGGAGGGGATAACTCCTCCTTCACAAAGAGGAACTTGAAAGGGACAAAGTGTTCCCTTTGTGGTAGGAACAATCATGCAGAGAAGGATTTTTATTCAAAGAAGCCATGCAAACATTGTGGGAAAAACAACCACAATGAAAAGTATTGCTTTCACAAAAAATGAAGATGCCAATATTATTGAGGAGATAGAGCCTTGCACATAGGAGGCCAACTATTGTGTTGATGATTGGGTTTTTTAAAGTCCAAAATATGTCTTGTATTCTATTCAGTTGTGTGTGTGACCTAATCCTGTGTGTACTTTACCCAAGGGATATCCCATAATTGGCCTATGGAACTAGAGCCACGTGAATTATCCTTGACCAAGAAAAGTGGCATGAGCCTATGAAACTAGAGCCATGTGAATTATCCTTGACTAGGAAAAATGGCATAAGAAACCATGATCCTAGATTTATTCTTGACAGTATGAGGTAATCCCTTGAGGGGGGGATTGTTGGGAATCAAGGTCTTACCTGCGTGTGAATCCACTCTTAGGAGTTAGGAAGTATGAGTGTCTGTGAACCACCTCTTAGAGGGATATCAATAATATCTATATATTTGTGTGTGATGTGACATAAGCAATGATGTTAGGAGAAGAACCTTTGTACTTAGAAAAGGTACATGTACTTCATTAAAAATTAATCAGGTAAGCATTGTCAATCATTTTGTCTATTGTTGTTTGAATCGTGTTTTATCTCTAGAAACAACTGCAAGCTGAGGTGCGACAAGAGATGGAAGCCTCGCAACATGCATGGAGAAATGTATGGAATTATGCAAGGAAGAGATGCACAAGTATGGTAAAGAGGAAGGAGAGCTAGCCACACAAGAGTTGCGAGACTCCAATGCCAAACTTGAGGCGGAACTAGAGAAGGCTAAGAAGGCAATCACAGCAGAGATTCAAGAGGCCAAATCAGGATTCCGAGAGGAGCATGCAGGCCTCCAAAAAGACATGGAAGCAACCAAAGAAGAGTTTGGAGAAACCTCCAAATGGGTTGAGGTTGTGAAAAAGCAAAAAACAGTCCACACCCCTCCTTAATCATCATTAGAGCAATGCTCCTCCTTGATGAGATATGTTTAAAAACTGAGGCCCTTGGATGTTTAAGATGTTGGCTCAATTCCTATATGCTCGGATTTCAATAGAATACCATGAAGAGGGAGATCTCAATTGATTAGTAAAAAGGGGTAAAAAGGGAAAATATTAGATTTTTGCTAAAGGTGTTTCTAATCCTATTTTAATCCTATGGCTTAGTAATCCTAATGGGGATGAACTAGGCTTTGATACCACCGTTAGGTTGTGGTTTAGAGGGCTTAGGGTGGATAAGGCATTATGATTAAGCATGGTGTACACTAAGCAAGAAAGATTATGACAAATGGATTAAGCACGTTGTACTTAGGGTGGATAGGACATTATGATTAAGCATGGTGTACACTAAGCAAGAAAGATTAAGTAAGTGACAATTGGATTAAGCTAATGACACAAGGGATTAAGCAAATGACAAAAGGGACTAAACATAAGCAAGAGTATTATCTCCATTGATTCATTGCCATTAAATAGGCTATCAAGTACATGCAGATAAACTCAAGAAATTTGAGCTTTTGGAGTAGCTTGGTATTAATTCAAATCTCCCCCATTTTCTCCACAACCATCTCCTTGCATGTAGGGTCAAAATTGGCTACATCTACTTTGCGGTGAATGTGATCATGGTTATTACCAAGATTCTTTTACAAATGACCTTTGATATTTTGAACCTTTCCTGACTCTTTGATTGATGAGTGATTATTCTCTTTTTCCAATATATTAGAGTCGAAGTTAATGTGTTTCATCCGCATTCCTTGAACTTTGCTATTTTCTTGGCCATGAATTGTGAGAGGAAAAATAGATTTCCAAAAGAGGCAAGGAATTCCGAACATCAAAGCTAGAAATCGGAATTCATCTTAAAGAAATTCGACAAACCCAAGGACAACAAGAGTGCCAAGAGGGTTGATGCTTCCAACAAGCCTAATGAAGGGGACTCCAAGTTTCACATCATTCGATGTTAGAGGTGCAACAAAGAAGGCCATATTGCAACTACAGATTGTTTAGAGAAGAAGTGCAACGTGGCAAAGTTGCACATGATCGAGGACAATGAGGAGGACGGCTCATTCAAGCAAGAGGGTAACAATGCTCATGAGTATTTCGACTATGAAGGTAGAAGAAAATCTCGTTGTCTTTTGAGAATGAAAGGGACTATTAATGGTAAAGATGTTACTATTTTGCATGGTGATGGTTGCACACGATTTTATATGAGATTGCTTAACCTAGAGTATGTTCCCTGGCATTATAAGGTTAAAGGTGCTTTCACTAGCACAAAGTATAATTGCACTAAGGTAGTGAAAGATGTAGGTCTATGCATCAAGCCTTATGAGAAGGAAAGGAATTTCGTAGTAGCACCTTTGCAACGGGTAGACATCATTTTAGGTATGCCTTGGAGACATCAATATAAACCTCAGATTGACTATGATACACATACTATGTGGATTACCAAAGATGGTAAGGGTTTGTTTCTAGGGGGTCAAATGAAAGAAGAGCTTAGCCCTTTGCTTAGCCACACCCAGGCGAGGAGAGCTTTAGGTAAGAGGGAGAAACTTGTACGATGTTGGTTAACAAGGTTACAACCATGGAAACTACACGTGCTGTCCCTCACAACAAGCATTCCTCTCTAAGTTCAAGGATTGTTTCTTAGAGGAATTGTCTCTTGGACTACCACATTCTAGACCCGAAGATTACAAGACTTAAGTTCTTCCAAGTAATACACCACCTTGCAAAGCACCTTATAGAGTCAATAAAAAATCCAACGTTAGATAGAAGTACTTTCGAGAGGTTTGATTAGACCTAGTAGCTCACCTTATGATGCTCCTGTACTGTTGCTATATATGTATAGGTTGTAGAGCCCTAAACAAGATTACGGTAAACAATAGGTACCCCATTCCTAGAGTTGATTTATTGCATAAATTGAGAGGGGCTAGGGTACTTAGCAAGATTGACTTTAAGTCCGGCTATCATCAAGTAAGAATGGCTGAGGAGGATGTGTGTAAGACTGCGTTCAAGACTCCGTCTGGTCGTTATGAGTTTTTGACAATGTCCATTGGACTTAAAAAATGCGTATGATGAATCACATATTCTTGAAACATTAAAGATTTTGTGGTCGTATTCTTTGATGGTATACTAGTCTTCGGCAAAAATATTGAGAATATAAGAAACATATGGAGCTAGTGTTCTCTCTTTTGAAAGAATACCAACTCTATTTCACTCCCAAGAAGAGGAGTTTCTTTCAAGATAAAATTGAGTACTTTGGCCACACAGTCTTAGCCAAAGGTGGATCCAAAGAAGATTTTCACTTGGCTAGACCTCGTGATATACACAATTTACGATCATTCTTGGGATTATTCAGCTATTATAGGAAATTTCAACAACTTTGCTTACATTGCACATTTATTGACATGTCTCTTAAAAAAGGTTAAACAATTTCATTGGACCAAGAGACATGATAGATCTTTTCAAGCTTTGAAAGAAGTTCTTACTCATGTCTGTGTGTTACAAATACTTGACTTTACTAGACCATTCTTTGTAGTTGTGACAGATGCGAGTGGCTATTGGATTGAGGAAGTCCTTGTTATCCCTTAGCATAATTATGAGAGCCGTAAGTTTGAACCATCAGAGTGCAACTATAGTACATATGACAAGGAGTTGACTGTTGTAGTACAAGCTCTTAGGATTTGGAAATATTATCTTATGGGTTCTGAATCCCTAACCAAGATTGATCAATAGAGTATTAAATACTTTCTCTCTCAATCCTTGATTTTAGAGAGACATGGGTATCTTTTATTCAGAGTTTTCTGCCCATGATAAATCAACTTGGCAAGGAAAACGTAGTGGCAGATGCTCTAAGTAGTAGACCGAACATCAATTATATCCCAGCCATAGAGAGTTCACCCTTTGAAGCTATGAAGGATTCCTATTATGTATTGATTATTTATTTTCATAAACATAATATAAGTTAGAAGAGTCCTTAGATTGCCAATGAGGTGATAGCACAAGTGGTGAAGGTGTTTGCCTAGGACCAAGAGGTTTCTGGGTTCAAAACCCCCCTTGGTGCTTCCTCGGCGGCATCGCCTACGGGTTGATAAATAAGCGCCTACGGGCAGCTGTCTATGGATGGTGAAATTTGGTAACTATGGGAGGATCTTGGGCCAAAGGCCAGTTGAAAAAAAAAACGAAGAGTCCTTAGATTTACTTTTTGAAGATTATACTAAAAGATACCATCTCTTTGGGCTAATTCTGGAGAAATATAAAAAATTTCTGTGTGGGAAAGTGCAATCACTCATGTGGGGGGGAGATTACACTCAATGTTTGTCTTGTGTTATTTTTCTTCATGCTTTTATGTGCTTTGCCATGGTTTGATTTATTTACACATGGTCATTCAATTCTAGTTCAAAAGGTAAGTGTGTGGTGAGAGATTACTCGTGCCAAGATCCTGTCAGATTTTGTGGCGATCTTGCTTGGACAGTTTCAGGTTTGTGGTGAGGGTTTTCTTGGAGGGAAACTTTCAAGGTTCTTTTTGGGCATCATGTGCTAGGCCAGAGTGATGCTTAAGTACCATTTCTTCTTTAGTGGGTAAGTTCTTGAAAGATCAAAGTTTGCATCATCATGGATTGTCTACGTGCAGAGATGCAACTTCATGAGTTGTAGTGGAACTCTTTTTGGAGGAGTACGGAAGATTCATGGTGAAGCTCGGTCATTTTGACAAGTGGGATTTGTTGAAATATACAAGTGAATAAGGTGTGTGTGGGAACAAGCCCTTGGTTAGAGGCTGTAAAAGAGGATGTGTAAATGTGAAAAAACCTGTGAAAAGGTGAGAAGAATCTACTGGGAGAGAATAAAGGGTAGCATGAGAAGATTTAGGAAGTGTGGAGATATTCTGGGAGGTATTCTGGGAAAAGTGAAGAGGTGGAGAGAATCAAGCAAAAGAGGTGGAGTGAATCAAGGAGAAATCAATGGGATTAGATGCTTTGATGTAAACTCTATAAATTGAGGCATTGGCCTAATGAGAATTTGCTGGTTTTTGATTATCCATGTCTACATTAAGCTATTTGTTAATTACTCACTAATCTCGTCTTAATTATTTGCTAATCACTTTGTTAATGATAGTTCTAGTATTTGATCCACCATAGCTCATCACGTAAGACAAGAGGCAGAATAATGTAATTTCTGGTAAAATTGTGCTGATAAAATTGTGATAATCATCATTTTGCATTTAACCCTTGGTTAATGCCTATAAATCTCACTCAAATTCAAGATTATTCACAGCCAGAGTTGCATTTGGGAATGTGCATAAGAATGAATGCTATACGCATTATGTATTGGGCACATTACATCAGTGTAAATATGGGATCAGACACTGCCCTTGTCCAGAATAAGGCAAGAGGTAAGACCTCCCGCATAGATTTGGGTTTGCATTGCATAATGATATAAGATAAACATCAAAAACCCAAAAGAACTGTCAGCAAAACATTTAAACATGTTGCTCACATGGAGCAAGAAGACCTGACGGACAAGCTCATGGCCCCAGCCATGAAAGAAGAAGAACATCTCCTTCCAAGAGGAAGATCCACACCAAGAAGATCTAGAAGAAAAGCTGAAGGAAGACATGGACACGAGAAGAGAAGCTGTCCCAAGAAGACTGAAAGAAGAGACGGACGCGTGGAGAGAAGCTGCCACGACAAGAAGACTGAAGACAAGAGAAGATGTGAGGCTCCAAAGAGTGAGGAGCCATGTGAAAATCTCTGAGAGAGAGAGAGAGAGAGAGACCCCACAACCCAATGTAACCTACCCCAACAAAGTAAAACCACCTCTGAGCCACCAATGATGTAGGCCACGTGGTAGATAGATGTATGTGTGAGCACTTTAGTCAAGGTCGCGGGCACTTGTAGTAGCCTTGGACACATAGAGAGAGAGAGTGTCAAGAACTATGAGTTTAGGGACTTGAGGCACTGGTCGCAGGCTATCAAGTAAGAGAGAAACTTGGTACAGGGTCCAGGTGTGCTAAGTTAACTTGAGGGGAGGTGTGCTAGACACTGGTCGCGGACTATCAAGTAAGAGGGAAACTTGGTATAGGGTCTAGGTGTTCTAGGAGTATTCACTTGAGGGGAGGTGTTGAAATATACAAGTGAATAGGGTGTGTGCGGGAACAAGCCCTTGGTTAGAGGCTGTAAAAGAGGATGTGTAAATGTGAAAGAACCTGTGAAAAGGTGAGAAGAATCTACTGGGAGAGAATAAAGGGTAGCATGAGAAGATTTAGGAAGTGTGGAGATATTCTGGGAAAAGTGAAGAGGTGGAGAGAATCAAGCAAAAGAGGTGGAGTGAATCAAGGAGAAATCAGTGGGATTAGATGCTTTGATGTAAACTCTATAAATTGAGGCATTGGCCTAATGAGAATTTGCTGGTTTTTTATTATCCATGCTTACATTAAGCTATTTGTTAATTACTCATTAATCTCGTCTTAATTATTTGCTAATCACTTTGTTAATGATGTTGATTCTAGTATTTGATCCACCATAGCTCATCACATTGCTCTAATTTCAACAGGATCAATTTGGAGTTGTTTCTTAAGGGGTAGACTTAATGGTAAATACCAAGGCCAACCTGATAAAGTGATGAGAGATTGGATATTAATTTCTGAGTCTCAAGATTGTACAGTGGACTGTTTATTCAGAAAAACTCTCTTTTGTGGAACATACGGTTGTTGAGATAACTTATGGTAACATGATGCCTTGAATGAAGATGCTTTTATATGGCCTGAGCAGTTGGAGAGTTTGGAGAAAAGATCATAAAAGAGGATTTCACAGCATGTAAAGAGAAGCCAAGCACTTCAACTGAGTCACTGCTAATGTCAGATAATCCATTTGCTCGGCTAAAGGTGTGTTGGCCAGTCTTTAAAACGGTTTAGTTTCTCAAACAACCAGGGTAGCCGAAGCACTCTATGCAGATTCAAGTGCTGGACAAGCGGCCTGAGTACTAGCTAACAGAGGACAAAACAAATATTGAGGAAGAATTCAGGAGGACCATTAACTTGGATTCTTTAGCAAAGGACCGGGATGCCCTAATGAGTTTCTTAGCGAACTAGAGCAAAATGGATGCAAGAGGCTGTATAAGATCCTGTGAAAGTTCTAAGTGGTCACTGGTCAGTGGCTAGAAGGGCTGCGTATGTCAAATTTGAGGTCTTGGGTAGTCTAATGAGAACCTAGCTTCGTTTGAGTTTGTTAATACTTTTTAGTCATTTAATCATTCTTTGGTGTTGGTGGGAGCATTTGTAGAAGGTGATACAATGTGTCACACGAGTTTGCTCAGTAGCATACTGATTTCTGGTGCTACAGGAATATCCAATTCTTTGGTGTCGATTCTCAAATGCAGGTGCACAATGCCTTTGTTGTTGTTGTGGGGCTTGGCGGTGTAGGGAGCCATGCAGCTGCTATGTTGGCCCGATCAGGCATAGGAAGACTTCGACTTGTGGACTTTGATCAGGTGTGTTGTGTGTGTGTGCACACACGCGCATGTAGCTAAGGTCTCTTTTGATATGTAATTGGTAAGCAAAGAGAACAGAATCTGCGTCTGGCAATTCTTTTCAATACCCTTATGTAAATTGGCTTGCTTCACACAGGTTTCTTTATCGTCTCTAAATCGACATGCAGTTGCAACACGAGCTGATGTCGGGTTGCCGAAGGCTGTTTGCTTGCGTGATCACATACTTGAGATCTTTCCGGAATGTCAAGTGGATGCCCGCGTACAAATGTATGACAGTTCAAGTGAAGATGACATTCTAGGGGGTCAACCTGACTTTGTGCTTGATTGCATTGACAACATTGATACCAAGGTACGTAAAGACACTTAATTGAAATTGTTTATATTATATGCATGCATGCGTTACAACACATACAAGCACACATGGTATGCGTACACACAGTTGGGTTCATGCACATGTGTACCAGGGCATGCACTCACTCCATGTCACTGGATATTTAGGCTGCACAGTCTACAATGTTGCATGGAGTGCCTGAATTATTTTCCAGATTTGTAGAGGTTATTGCAGTTCTACAGGGGTGTCAGAAGATGCTAATAGATCATCAAAGCAATCCCTTGTATTCTACAACCTTACTTTTGGGTGAGCTTGCAGTCATGATTTTGAATAGCATGTTAAGGCAACTTTGGTAGCCTTTATAGCATATGGCACATTCATGCACACACACACACACACATGCACACACTTGCTTACTTTCAAGTGTTGATTGGACAGGTGGCACTCCTTGCAGCAGCTGTAAGAAGAGGGTTGAAGTTGTTATCTGCAACAGGAGCTGGTGCCAGGGCGGATCCCACTCGCATTCGGATAGCAGATTTAAGTGAATCATCCGATGATCCTCTTTCTCGCTCAGTAAGCATTAGGGAGGTCAATTCAGGACTAGTTATTAATCTAAATTGACTGCCATTAAATAATTATTATGTGGAGAAGCTTCTCTTGCAAGAGTTGAATACAAGTTTTCTAAAATGAGCTGACCTGGGACATTTCAGGTAAGGCATCGATTGAGGAGAGAGCATGGAATAGATTCTGGAGTACCTGTCGTGTTTTCTACTGAAAAGCCTAAAGTAAAATTGCTTCCTTTTAGAGCTCCTAATGGGGACGATGTAGATCCTTTAGATTATCAAGTAGGACATCTTTTCCCTTGCATGCTTTTCCTCCCCTCTCCTCTTTTTTTTTTGCTAGTTTGCTTTGTTTTCATTTTTCTTTTAATATCAAGGTTTTTTGAAAAAGATTTAAGGTTGCATTATTTATTGTTATAAACACGAGATATTAAGGGCACAAGGAGAAGACAAGCAGCATTATGTGTGACCGGTGAGCATAGATCTTAAGATCTTAACTATAAACTTAATTAATAACACAATTGAACCACAAAAGAAATGCCATAAAACACCAAGTCTAACAACACTGCATTGGGGTCAAAGATCATCCCCCCTACCCCTCTCCCCCCTTTGAGGGAGATGAGGGTGCCTCATTGGCAACTCCAACAGGATGCAGCAGACAGGTGGAACGGTGGTCCATTCCTCACTATGGGATCAGACTAGCTATCATGGCACTACAAGCCTCCAGTTTTAATGTACTACACCCCCCCAGCTCCCCCCCAACACACACACACACATAACCCCCCCAAAAAAGGTCTTCTCAAAGAGAGTAGATGGCTGTCAAATCAGCCTCATTCTGACGGTACAGCAGCACAAAAGGCTCATACAGAAGCATGAAAGGTACCATATGGTCGTACAGTAGTAATGAGCATTAGAGGTGCAGCTTCATAACAATTGACCTATTTACGAGTGAGCGGCTATTTATATGTTGGCTGAGGCTATATAAGTGAAGTGAGCCTATTGTGTGTGGACAACCGTATTGTTTTGTATCCTACCGGTGTGGTCAGATGGTGGGAGGTCTGTGCCTAGGCCTGGGACATGGTCCAAGGAGGCCTTAGCCCAAGGGCTTGGGGGTGGTCTATGGATTTAGACGTACGGTTGGCATTTGAGCTAGCTTGCAGCCCTTCTATTTGGTACTTATCTTATTGCTTAGGAGATCTTGGGGGATCTTACAGATGGTAATGAGAGCGATCCTGTACACGGAGGCAAGAAAAGCAAGGTTTGCATGTCTCACACATGGTTGCAAGTATGTCGAGAATACCGTGTATTTTTCTTATGGTATTTGCTAGCATTTTGATCTGGGTTGAAAAGGTACGGGGATTTTTGCGGTTTTCTGTTAGGCATGCCTGAGATGTGTGGTTCTAAAGGGCAGGAGAGAGGGACAAGTGCATGAGAGAGCATGTATGCGGGAGAGAGGTGTGCAACCATAGTCTAGTCGTTACGAGTGGGAATCTTAAGCGCAGAAGCCTTTGGGCTGAGTGTGTGTGTGGGGTGTATAGCCGAGAGAGGGATATGGGCTGTATGAGTCGCCTATGGACTGTATGTAGGAAAGCACATACATCTATGTGCTTGCTACAGTTGTAGGCGCGTACGGAAAGGCTTAACAATCCTAAGCTCGGTGAGGGTAAACACATGCAACAAGCAGCCCACACCAGCATTGTGCAGCAGCAAGTACAGCAAGTATATGCAGCAAACAGGCCGTATACTGTATGGTAGGCTCCTGTGGCAGCTGTACAGGTGTTAAGGTTTCTGCAAGGTGGTCTGCGAGCATGGTCTCAGTGCGGTGCAGAGAGGAGAGGACTGTGCATAGGAAAAATTTCATGCGGGGCTTAAATATAGAAAAAGCATGAAAACCCCTTGTTTTAGAAAAAAACATTTTTTAATGAACTTGTGTACTTTTAGAAAAAGCGTGCATGTTCAGTTTCATACATAAAAAAATATGTGGACTAATATGGAAGGGGGGCTGCTTTTTATGGGCACACACTGGCCTTAACCAAGGAAAAAGCTTCCACTACTTTTTTTTGGGGGGGAAAAAGGCATACACAGCCTTTCTGGACTCTAAAGAGGGTGTCTCTTTTGCACTACTCCAACGCGCACATTGGGATAGATTTCACTTTTTAGTTTTCTCCATAGTTGTCACAGTACGAAAATATGATATCGTACGAGAATTTTTGGTGCGATATGAAATTTTGGGATACCATACGATAAAATACGGTTTTTTTTAAACACTTACAATTTATGGAGCTTCAAGCTTGAATGTGAGGGATGGTTGGGGAGGGGAGTCTACAATGCTTGAGGAACCAGAACATGGAGATGTGTCTCTCCCAGTTGGATCTCCCAATTGTTTCCAAAAAAGAGCCTGCGTGGGTAATGCGATACCAAAGGTCCCCCAGTGTAGCGTTTATGACTAAGGGACCATCCTTTGCACAAATAGGGGCAGTGCATCTAGGGTGATAGGTTTAGGGACTCCTCTGTGGATCAAAATGGCCCTGTCCAAATCTTCTCCCTCGTACATAACTTGAGGATCTGATTGTCTAGCCTACCCATACCAGGGATCTCCAAGTGATGTAGCAAGATTCTCTCATCCTACCACTCAAGTGTACACTACTAGTCTACCTTGCCAGATTTTTAAGGTCTCTGAGCAACCCCATATGGAATATTGAGTGGACACGAAGTAGTGAAGTATTGCGGGCATTTGGGATCTTCGTTGAGCAGGATTCCTATTTTTTTTGAGCATTTGGAATTTTTTCTCAAGGTTGGGGGGGGGGGGGAGAATTTGTACCGTATGATATCGTACAGTACCGTATCGTACAAACTGTACGGTACGAATAGGTTCGTACTGGTACAAGAAACAACCATGGTTTTCTCTTTCCATCGCCGGATTTCTCGCACTTGGCAAGGCTCAAGGCGAGACAGCACACGCTTTCTTGAGATTTCCGGGATGGTTCTTCTATCCTCATGGAAACCCCGGCTGGATATCACCAAGGGGAGCATCATCGAGAGGTAGTTAGGCCCGAGCTTGAGGAGATTGAGGAGATGGGAGCGGTAGAAAAGCATATCTTGATACTGAGATGGCGAAACATTGGGAGGAGATGCTGAAGGGGGCAGTTGGTTTTCTTGCAAGGGTGGTTTTGAACGCGTCTTCTTTCGTGATACCTAGTTTGGGGGCTCTTATTTCATACCAGTGCTTTATGTGGATGGCAAGAGGGAGTTGATGGAGGAGTTTGAGGATGCATGGCTGAACGGAGGGAATATTCACTTGGAATTCCACCCTCTCCCAGATACTGGGAAGTACAGATAGTATGAGGTTCCTCAAGGGGAAGGCCCTGACCGAGTGGAGGGAATTGAGGGATAAGCCAATTACAGGGGTTGAATTTGAGGCTCAGTTCCGAGCTGAATTTCTTCAAGCGGAAGATGAGTTTGATGTGATGGCCAGACTTGCAGATTTGAGCATGTGTTGTGGGCTGTGTTGTATCTTTTGATCCTTATTCCGTGACCTGTATAGTACGGTGTTTTTTTTTTTTTTGGGGGAGGGGGGGGGTATTATTTCTTTTTTTTTTCCCCCCTTTTTTCTTTGTTTGGCCTTAGGCTTAAGATCCTCCCATAGTTAGTGTTTTTTCACTGCTTTTTTTTGACCGTAGGTGATGCCGTGGAGGGAGGACCTAGTGGGGGTTTGAACCCAGGACCTCTCGGTCCCAAGACAAACACTAAACCACTTTAGCTACAACCTCGTTGGTGGGGCACATTATTTCTTGTGTGGATCCTTTTGATTGTAGGCTACCTGGTGGATACTGAGGGATGATGAGGGGAGTAATAGCATGACATTAGATAGTGATGTGCACTTTGCCAGCGTGATTGTCATGGTTGTGAGGATTGACATAGTGATTTCTCTTAAACCTTTAGATTCAAGATTAACGTCAGTTTAAGCTTGGTAGATTGTCTGTGATTGTGTTAGATATCAATGTGATACCTTTGACGAAGGAAGTTCGTCAAGGTTGTTATTTCAATCGCAATCAAGGTTATCATACCCAAGTGCCGTTGACTTGTGGAAGTGACTATTTGTAGTTACTACTACTTTCATTGATCTTGCCTGTTTTCAAATTATCGATTGTAGCCTTAGTTTCACAATGTGGTTCTCACGATCTTGTCTGTCGTACATAAGCATTTTGGAGGTAATTGGGCACATTTTTGTTGCAATGCATGGTATTCTTGGAGGTGTATTCTTCAAGCATCCTTTGATAGAGTTTACATCTCTACGTTGGGTTTTAGGAGGGCTTCATGTTGCGTGGTAGTTTTTGTTACTCGGATGAGTCCAAGCCACGAGGAGTATAACCATCAAGACCAATTCATTGATGTGATTCAATATACTGATGTGATATCTCTATGGTCACATGAGAGAGCTTTATAGTTATCATGACATGTGGAGGATGGGCTTGCCGGCTAGTTTATATTCCTTGAGGTGCACTAGTTTTACTGGTGTTATATGCTTGGAGCTAATCCTCATATTAGCGGACATAATCCAACAGGGTTAGCAAGGTCAGGGGACCCTGGGATTAGGAGATAACAGGCAGATGCAAAGGGATAAGGTTCAGAATTAATAAAACTAGGCTAATAGCTATGTATAGCAGGTTATCTATTTATGCGGCACTTGTCATTGTATAAGTGATGCCTTGGGTTATTATTGTGGAGTATGTCGTGCGGTGCACTTCTGATGGGTTTGTACTTGGACCAAAGTTTCTATTGGTAGATTGCAGATAGTCTTTCAGAGGGCCCCTGTGGGAAGGCACTGGTGGTATGGGTGTTGACTGGCATGCATCTATGGAGTGGAGTCTTAGTCCTTGGCTTGGGGGTGGATTGGAGTACTGATCGTGTGGTTGGGTGGTCATCTTACCTGTATCCCTTTTATTTGGTTTTCTCTAATCTTGTGTTTAAGGGATCTTGCTTAGACAAGCTTGGGAGGCCTCTTACACTTGGGGTATCAGAGGCAACGATGATCATGGTGGCCTCTTACACTTAGAGGGTTGGGGCCTCAGACTTGGAGGGTGGGGGGGGCCTCCAAGTGTAAGAGGCCTCCCACGACTTGGAGGGTGGTGGCCTCAGACTGGCCGTGTAAGCTTCACGGGAGGCAACGATGATCGTGGTGGCCTCTTCACTGTAATGGTTGATGACATTGTTGCACCCGGTGGTGGCCGCCTAGATATTGCGCAAATTTTCTTGTGCCGCCTGTGTGGGATGTTGACGATCAAGGCCTTGATGTTCGTTGCGTAGAGTGTGTGCGTCTTCGGTATGCTTTTTAGATCGTTGCACACGTGGTCTGAGCTACACAGTAAGGGTCTGCCCCCTATGTATGCTTTTAGTGTTACGATTTGTGTTGTTCCAGGTTTTGGTGGCTTCTTCATCTACCCATCCCAACAAGACACGAACTCTTTATGTTGGATCATAGAGGCGTTTTCCCATGATGCTCTAATCCCAATATGTTGGCAGAAATTGAAGCTCTCCCTTACTCGATTAAACACACAAATAGAGATTCAAGTTCACGCAAGAGAAGAGAGATGAATACGAACAAAGATTCTCCATATTTCAGAAATCTCCACGATTACATTGCTTTGAGATAGTTATCACCTTTCATGTGAACATTACAACTCTTCACATCAATGACATCTATTAATTTTGCACCCTTTGATATCACTAAAGCCTTAGTCTCTCACACCCTTTACATTTTTCACTCATTTAAATCATTCCAAGTCCTACTAAAGTTGAGCATTACAAACATTTAAACATTTACTTTCTAATTACAACAAGTGCACAGTGTTATATGGGCAGCAGACTGGTATGGTGTGAAAAAGCATGATCATAGTCACATGAAAACCCGTTTTGTCCCTACGAAACATGAAACATTTTGAAATGAAACGAAACGCTCTTGATTGAAATGCCAATTCGCCCAAATTTGATTTAAAAAAGTGTCATGTGCATGAAAATGCCATGGACATTCTCTAGAGCTAGTCCAGAAGGGGCAGTCAGAAAAAGACCAGAGTTAGGAGCAAGCTACAGTTTGGAGCCAGTGTTGGACTTAGAGAAGGACTTGGATCCCTGTCGGCTGTACCAGAGAAGAGCAGGAGCTGTCGGCTGAGACAAAACGGCTGTCGGCTGAATCAGAAACAAGGCGGCTACAGGCGCATCACTTAAGTGGATGATATGTCCAGTCGGCTAGCCGACTGCTGGTTGGCCAGCATTAGTTTCGGGAGACACTAGCCCCCACTTAACTATAGGTTAGGAATAGAAATAGCTAGACTATTTCAAATACTATTATCCCGCCGTGCATCAGGTGGAAGAGGTTAGGTATTTCCATCAATCTGAAGAAAAAGGGTGAATGCGCTTTTTCCTGAAACATTTCCCAAATCAACACCTTGCGCCTCCTGGACCACATAGACCCTTTTACAACTTTTCGACGAAAATCAGATACCATTGAATGAGTCTCTTCGGATTGAGTTGGGTTAAATGCGCGGAATGTGTTCGCACCATACACCATCTTCAATATCAAGATCTCTAAAAGGATTGACTGGGAAGAAGGTTCTGCACGAAGATACGAAGTTTGCAGATCCATATATCCGGAAAGAGCCTATCCGTCCATCCCATTTCATCAATTTCAATGAATTATCAAAAGATTTGAACAAATATAAGATCTCTTGGATCTTTTGGAAAGAAAATATCTGTGAAAAATGGAGCCTATTCAGAGAGTATATACCTTGGTTCTTTACCCCTACCCGGTGGAGATACTAATACGATTCGATCAGAGAAACATATCCAGAAATAGTACTTAAAATAAGTGATGACTCGAATCATAATCCATGAAGTCCAAGAACCTATAAATAGGCAGTTTGCTCATTGTGTTATTCATTCAACTCCATATGAGTTGGGTCCAATTTAGGGAGACAGATTTTGGTGATCACCTTTTGTATGAAGCCAACCTAGGGCTGTAGAAGGGTACCTTTTTGTACCATATGAAATATACTGATTTTCCAGCCATATCTCTCTCTCTCTACTCTCCCTTCTGTCTGCGTTTTTGCATTAGCATGTTCTCAGTGGTGTTTAGGGCTGAAAGAAGACTCCGAGAGCTTCCGCGTGTTACATTGGTATTAGAGCATCAGGCTCAGCAAAGCTAAACACTGATTCAGTCCCATATGATGGTGTACAGGTCCAAGGTACAGGAAAGTACACGGGTACGAAGCCCAAGGCAAGGAACACAAGATCGAGAAGAGCTCCCAGGAGGTTTGTTGGTGGTGTTCCACAAAGCCAGAGGGGATGGCAGTCCTATGAGCGAGATAAGTTCTCGGGCAACGGTCCCAAGAGAGGATTCTCCTCCGAGGGGTCATGTGAGAGTGCCAGACTCATTTCTCAGGAATGAAGACCAAGACAATGTTCAAGAGTTAGGGCAGGAATGGATTGGGGACTGGAAGGAACAAATGCATTTGATCTTATTCAAAGTCAGAGTGGTTTTGGAGACCGGGCCGGGTTTTGAGCGAAAAGGGTTGCCAGAGATAGATAGATGACAGAGGGACTTCGGGAATAGAGTGGGATGATGACATTCATCCAAGAACAGGTTGGAATCCCGTCATCAAGTTTAGCAGAGGGGGATGTCATGTGCATGAAAATGCCATGGACATTCTCTGGCAGCCAGAAAAAGACCAGAGTTAGGAGCAAGCTACAGTTTGGGGCCAGTGTTGGACTTAGAGAAGGACTTGGATCCCTGTTGGCTGTACCAGAGAAGAGCAAGAGCTGTTGGCTGAGACAAATCGGCTGTTGGCTGAATCGGAAACAAGGCGGCCTTCAGGCGCATCACTTAGGTGGATGATATGTCCAGTCGGCTGGCCAACGGTGGTCGACCAGCACTCCATGAAGTCCAAGAAGCCTATAAATAGGCAGTTTGCTCATTGTGTTATTCATTCAACTCCATATGAGTTAGGGACAGATTTTGGTGATGTTCACCTTTTGTATGAAGGCAGCCTAGGGCTGCAGAAGGGTACCTTTTTGTACCATATGAAATATACTGATTTTCCAGCCATATCTCTCTCTTGTTGGGTGTTGGACTCGCACACACACACACACAAACCTACACATTAGGGTTAGGTGCAAGATAGAGAAGCTCACACAGAAATGAGAGAGAGAGAGAGAGAGCCAAAAGTGTGGTATCCACAAAATGCAAGTCAACCCTTGCATGTGTGCCACATCCATATAATATAGAAGTACAAAATATTATATGTTAAGAGTGTCCTTTCACACTTGATGTCCAAGGGGAAAAACCACATGGGAAAAAGTGCCCTTGGTTAAGCCCTGTTCACACATAGCACTACCATAAGTGAGCATATGCCTACAAACCCCCCCTGTAGTGGAAGTGTGAACCTGTACAAGGTAGCAGATCACTCTCTGTATGAGAGTAAGCCCAAAGCTTTGCGGAAAGCTTCAAACTTTTCTCGAGGTAAAGCCTTTGTGAATAGATCTGCAACATTATCCTGTGTAGGGCAGTAAGATAAACTGATCTCCCCGGCATGTAGTCTCTCTCTCTGGACATAGTGATAATGAATCTCAATGTGCTTGGTACGTGCATGAAATACTGGATTTCGTGCCACGGCCATAGCACTCTGGCTATCAGTGAGAATGGTGGTGGGTGTCTGCTGACACTCACGAAGATCAGCCAATAGTCTCCTCAACCATACACAATCTACTGTAGCTGTAAAGACTGCCCTGTACTCAACCTCACAAGTAGATGTAGCAACAGTGGGTTGCCAAAGCTGCAAGCTGCCCCCCCTGGGATAGAACAAACCAAGGGTACCCTTAAGATAACGAAAAATGCGTTTGACTGCTTGCCAATGCTTTGTGCCTGGGCTGTGCATGAATTTGCTCAACAAAGACACCCCAAAAGATATGTCTGGCCTCGTGTTACACAAGTAAATGAGGCATCCCACTGCCTGGCTGTAAATGCCGGCCTCAAAAGGTTCTCCAATATCATGCATAGTAAGCCGTACACCTAGTTCTACGGGAGTAGAAATGGGCTTACATTCATCCATGTGAAACCTTTTTAGCAAACTTTTTATGTACTTAGTTTGCTGCATAACAATGCCATCATCTGTATGCATAAACTGTATGCCGAGATAGTAGTGTAAGGCCCCAAATCTGACATATCAAATTCAGCTTTCAAATCAGCTTTGAAATCTGAAATTTGTGCTTTGCTAGTACCTGTAATGAGCATGTCATCTACATACAAGATGACTATGAGAATATCGGCATTGGTTTTCTTCACATACAATGTGCTTTCAGCTGGACTATTCTCATAACCTTGGCTGGTTAGATGAGCATGTATCTTATCATACCAAGCTCTTGGAGCTTGCTTTAACCCTTACAATGCTTTGTGTAACCTGCATACTTTATGTTCCTCACCAGGAACTACAAAACCAATGGGCTGATTTACATATACTTCCTCCTGTAAATCCCCATTTAAGAATGCAGTTTTGATGTCCAATTGATGCACTTTCCATCCTTTATGTGCAGATAATGCAATCACTGATCTTATTGTGGTCATTCTCGAAGTAGGAGCAAAAGTCTCTTCATAGTCTATTCCCTTTTTCTGGGAGTAGCCTTTAGCCACAGGTCTTGCTTTGTACCTGTCAATAGTACCATCAGACTTTCTTTTGACTTTGTACACCCACTTTGTTCCAATGACATGCTTGCCTTTAGGCAATTCCACAAGATCCCATGTATTGTTCTTCATGATAGAAGAAATTTCAGCTTGCATAGCTTGCAACCAATGCTCATTCTCATGTGCTTCTTCGTAAGAAGAAGGCTCTTTTGAATCAAAGAGACCACCCATTGCTAATGCAGACTCCCCACGATGTATATTCAAAGCATGGCTGGAACTAGCCCTTGTTCTACCTGTGAGTGGAGCTGCAATTTTGCTTTCTTGCAAAGTTTTCAGTAACCATCTTGGCACTGACTTGGCTGTGTCTATGGCTGTTTGCTCTTCCCTGACAAGATCTTCCACTTCTTCCATAGAAGAGGGTTGAATGGCTTGCTGTTCCACATGTTCTACATGAGGATTTTCTCTTGTAGGGGCTGGCTGATCTGAATCCCCCCTAATTGCAATGGGTAAAAGTCCATCAAACATGTCCTGTATGCCTGTATCATTGCTTTTATACAAGCTGTACATGGGCTGTTCTGAATTTTCAGCAAATACCACATCTCTACTGACAAAAATCCTTCGTGTAGTTGGATTATAAAGACGGTATCCTTTGCTCTCATTGCTGTAGCCCACAAAAATGCATGTAATTGCTTTGTCATCTAGCTTTGTTCGGAGTTGTTCTGGCACATGTGCATATGCCAAACACCCAAATGTACGCATATAATCCACTGTTGGCTTTCGGCTATACCAAGCCTCAAATGGTGTTATGGTTTTCAAAGCTTTTGTCGGACACCTGTTCAACACATGAGCTGCACACATTATAGCTTCCATCCAAAATTTGTGAGGCAACTTTTGTGCTTTCACCATGCATCTTGCCATCTCCATGAGAGATCTATTTTTCCTTTGAGTTACACCATTCTGCTGCGGTGTATAAGGCACAATACATTGGTGTTTGATGCCCTTTTGAAGCATATAGTCCATGAATGCATTTGACATGTATTCTCCACCTCTATCTGAGCGGAGTGTTTGGACTTTACATCCATACATATTTTCAGCCATTGCTACAAAGTGTCGAAAGCATGTAAACACATCTGCTTTCGCTTTCAAGGGGTAAGCCCAAGCAAGCCTGGAGTAGTCATCAATGAATGTGACAAAGTAAAGATGCCCCCCTATGGATGGTGTCCGCATTGGACCACATACATCACTATGTATGAGCTGTAATTTACTTTCAGCTCTAACAGCTCCATCTTTGGGGAATGGTTTTCGTTGCATCTTTCCCAAAATACACCCCTCACATACATGTCTTGGTGGAGACTCAAGAGGCGGCATATCATAAACCATATGATGCTTCTGCAAAAGCATCAAACTCTGAAAATTTACATGCCCAAAACGAGCATGCCATAGCTCAGCATCATGCATAGCAGGAGTGTGGACAGCCACTGTATTTGCATCATAAGTGCGCTTGTCATAGCTGTCCAGCTTATACAAGCCTTTGTATCGTGTTCCAGAAGTGACTATTTCATAACCCTTTGATGGGTCTTTTACCAAACACTTTCCATCTTCAAATTCAACCTTTAAACCTTGGTCGTGTATGGTTGAGACGGAGAGCAGATTTTTCTTTATCCCTGGAACATACAATACATTTTTCATACATATATTGGTACCATTGGCTGCAATAAGTATGACATTACCAATTTCCTTTACTGGATATGTTGTATGATCTGCACATGATACAGTGCGGCCATTTGAAGCATAAACCAAGTGCTGAAATACATCTTTGCATGAAGTGATGTGGCTCGAAGCACCACTATCAAAATACCATGATGCATTCTGTCTGTCAGATGCAATGCAAGACATATCAGTGTCTGAAGCACTTGGTGTGTCACTAGTGCATGTGACCAAAAAAGTGTACTCTTCCTGGATTACATTAGCTGATTGCTGTGCTTTGTCATCCGAAGAGTCTGCTATTGCATTGCCTGCTTCTTTCCTTTTCTCTTTTGCAATCCGTTTCCTACATTCACTGATGTAGTGTCCAGGCTTATGGCAGTAGTGACATTTGCCCTTCTTTTTGGGCTTGTTTGCATCCCCTTTGTCAGACTTTTCACCACCAGAAGAGGGCTGTCCATGACCAGCCTTGCTAGACCGTTGTCCCCCATGCCTAAAGCTCTTTGCTTTACCTTTATCCTTGGCTGTAAATGCCTTGTCTCCACCACGGTTGCTCGATAAGTTTGCTCTTGTTTGCTCTTCCTGCAAGAGTAAACCCACGAGCTCTTCAAAAGTGACGGGATCACCACCTCCTCTCATTGAGAGGTTGAGAGAGGTGTGAAAGCCCAAGTAGGAAGGCGGTAAGAATGAAGAGTGTTGGTGACCATCTGTCTGTCTGGGATAACCTCATCAATGTTGAGCAATTGTTCCTGCAAATCTTTCACTTTGGTGAGATGATCTGCCATGGAGTCACCCTTATCCATAGAAAGAAGATCCAATTGCATCTTCAAGTAGGCAACTCTTGTCTCGTTGCATACCTGATACATTGCTTCCAATGTGTCCCATGCAAGCTTCGATGTCTTGCAAGAACGAATGTGCGGAATAATAGTCCTTTTCACTGAAAGGGCTATCAATATGCATCTTTCTATGCATAGAATGAAAATAACACTTTTAGAATACACAAATGGAGGGGATTACTCTTTTTGAATAACATAAAGATAAAACTTATTTCCACAAAGTTTAAGAAAATTTTGCCATAACCTTCTTTGTATGGCTGACCATTTCTCAATTTTTACATTCTAAATCTACTTAGAATCTGCTCCAAGATGAATTAAAACACTCTAATCTAATCAATTTTCACTTCTAAAGAGCAATCAATAGGAAAAATTTAACTTAATTTGTTTGTTTCTCATTTTAGGATAAAGAAAGGCTGAAATTCTTAATGAAGAGGGGGAAGCCTTTCCATCAAGGCATAACATCCAATTTCACATAAAAATTGAGAAATCCCCCAAATTGCACCTGCAATTTTCCTTTGAATTTGACTTGCATAGAAGTGTCTGCAAAATCTGCATATGACCTGCACTGGAATGGCTGCAAAATCTGTATTTTTCTTTGGAAGAAAATGTGGAGGAAGAATACCTTTGGCAGCACGTGTGAGGAAGTAGGTGCTAGGCGGGGAGCACACAGTCGAGAGGCCTGCAGCTGTTGTCGAGGAGCACAGAGCACAGAGCACAGAGCTGCATACGGGGCTCAGGCACCACTTGGAGCTGCAGGCGTGTGCATGCACGTGGTAGCCAGGCGGAGCCGTGCAGAGCTGCAGGTGTCGAGGAGAGCTGCAGGTGTCGAGGAGGTCTGCAGAGCTGCAAACGGGTGCGCACACAGCTGACGAGGCACGCGGAGGCGGTGTGGCACCTGGTGTCGGGCCAGGCAAGCGGCAAAATCGAACTAGTATGCGTGTGGGAGATCATGCATTTGTGCTAGTCAGAAAGGTAAAGGCACGGTCTTTTCTCAGGGTGTCTATAAGCCAAAGGCAAAATCAGCCTAGTCTTCTAGAAAGGATGCCGAGAAGGGGGGTGATAAGCCTAAGAAGAAAGGCAAATGCAACTAATGTCGAAAGCCAGGCCATTACATCAATGAATGTGGGCAAGGAAAAGTTGCAGAGAGCAGAGGCGGAAGGCGGGTAGGTGAAAAGGAGGGCAAGAAAGGGCGGAAGGTTGGAGGATAGGTGAAATGGCGGGCAAGATAGGGCGGAAGGAAGAAGTGCTTAGATGCGAGGGGGGTTGCACTGCAGTACAGGGAGCTCCAACAATCTCCTATTTCGCAAGCTTGTACTCTAATAATCTTGAAACAAGGTGTCAAGTTGGTGACATTATGGAGGATCAATAATCACAGTTTTGGGAAACACTAAAAGGGCCTTTTGGGCTGTTTTGCCCATTGGGACCCAGGGTCCCAATGGCCAAAACACATTTTGGTAGTTTCAGCAGTTACTTCCGTGCTATTTTGGCCCACTAAGCTAATTTGTCATTGTATCCTCCTTTCTCCTACCTATCTTCCTTCCCTTTCCTATTTTCTTACATTTCCATTCCCTTTTCCTATTCCCATTCCTCTCGCTTGCTGGCATCTTTCTTGCTGACTGTGGGTTTTCCTATTTCGGTTCTTCCAAATTGTCATTTCTGTTTCCATTAATGGTTTCCTATAATCATTCTGAAAATACAAGCAGCTAAAGTTCACAGAGAGTTTTCTTTAATCTTAGAGAAAGGAGGGGACCAATGGCCAACTTTTCTGCACATTTCTTGCAATAAAGTTCACCTCTTGACCCTGTGTAGGGACACTCTTACGTCATTTCTTACACACACATATGCTGACTGGACATATATCTGGAAGCTCTGCCTAATGGCAGTCAATACATGACAAACTACTAGCAAGACTAGGAGTAATTGGACATTACGTTCAAGATTTTTTGTGGTAAAGTACTTCTGTGCTAGAGATAAAATGCAGCCTTTTAAAGACACATTGAGATATGTAAGTGTATGCTTTGCACTGAATCTATAAATTAGATAGCTTTTTTTTTTTTGGCTAACTTCCTTCTCTCGCTCATCAGGTTATACCTGGTTTTCGTGTGCGGATTATTCCTGTGATGGGCACCATTCCTGCCATGTTTGGTCAGGTCATGGCATCCTATGTGGTAACAAAGATTGCAAGCTTCACGGTTGATTATGAGCCTGTGGTAAACTTGGACTCTGATCTTTACAAGATTCTTCATCAGAGGCTCATTGAGCAAGAAGAGATTCGGTTTGGTTCTGCTATAGGTGTCGAGGTGATCTCATTGTGTTGCTCTAATGGACTTGTTTTTGCGTTGATCTGCTTGCATCTCCTTATGTTTTCCCTTTTAAAAAAATAAATCCTGTGCTTCACATTTAAAAAAATAAAAAATCCTGTGCGTCACAGTTTTTTTACTTATTATATTAGGTGGATTTGGAAGAAGTTGCGTATGTTGTACGCGAGATTTGGCATGGACAAAGTGCTCGGGATCAGAAGTTGAGATCGGCCGCTAAAGGAATGTGGCGTCATGTTAAAAACTTGACATTGACCAGGTTATGAAACTGATCTGGCATAATGGCATGTCAAGTTGATGTAGCATTGTTATCTGTTCACGTGTTTGTTGCATGCATTTTTTTATCGTTTAGAGAAAAAATTGTTTTCAAGTTATGTAAAAATGCCAAAAAGACCAAAAACACAAAAGGACCTTTATTATAAGAGGAGAGGAGATGATCGTATTGATGGCTGGTAGTGCTTTAGGAGGACTCCCTTTGGTGCCCATCGGCTACTGCCAACCATGCAATGTTTTGGATGAGGTCCACCAATGTGGGGCTGAGTTCTTTTTTTGGGGAAGGGAGCAGAGTCCTGGGTGGTGGGTGGGTGTGTGTGTGTGTGTTAATGCTGTGGCCATCTATGGCCCTAGTGTATCTTGCTCACCTTGTTGACACTACTGATCATATCATGCTGGTTTTCTTGGACTGGTGGTATTACACTGGCTATGCTCTGATCACTCGACGTGGATCAAGATTAGCGAGCTGGGGCTTCCCACCATCTACGCACCTGCCCTCCCTCGCCATTACCCTTCCTTGTGCTACCCTCTGCCTCCCTCTTCCTGCGTGCACCTGCCCTCCCTCGCCATCACCCACCCTCCCGCTGCCTCCCTCTCCCTGCTCGCACCCGCCCTCCCTTCCATTGCCCACACCCACACCTCCGCGGCCGCTTTCGTGCTCCCCTCCTCCATTCTCCTTCACTGACCCTCCTCCTCCTCCGTGCCTCATTCGTCCTCGTGCACCTCTCCGCTTCCCTCCTTGTGCACCCTTTTGCCTCCACCCTCTCCCACCCTCACCCCCTGCCTCCTGTGCGCCTCTCCACCCCTCCTGCTGCTGTCTGCCTTACGGTGCTTCTCGCCCATCTTGACCCTTTCATTGCCTTTTTCCACTGCCTCCGTTCTCACCCGTCCATGAGCTTCTGCCATCCCTGGAAAGTGATTATCCAGTCATGTCATCATGGTGGTTTGGGCATCATTGATCCAACTATTCAGAGCAGAGCCTTGTTGGGCAAGCTGGTCGTTTGAGGCCTCAACCAGGTGCTGAGCCTTGGAAGGCTTTTCTTCTTGCAGAGATTTCGGCGTGCAACCCCTCTCTTGGTGGCCCTTGGACCCCTAGTGTGCAGTGGATCTTCATGGAGGCCCATTCGACCTGTCAACATATCTACAGCTCAGCTTTTTATTACCAGTTGAGGTGTTAAATTTGTACAAAGTCTCATGGTATGTTAGAGCTTCTTGTAACCACCACCGTGAGACCATGATGGCTGGGAAAGAATGTCAGTCAGAATCAATCCCTCCTCCCCCCGTCCCCCCGCCCGCCCCCCCCCCCCCCTTCCCCAACAAAAAAAAGAACCAACGTGCACACCGTCCTACGAAATTGGCTTGCTGCAGGCCAAATTCTTTTCGAGGTCCTTTCTCTACTCTTATCCTTTTTTCTTTTCTTCCTTTTTACTTCTCTTTTCACCTCTCCACCATCTTCTTTTCCTCCTCTATTCTAAATTCTCACCTCTCGTTTAAAATTATCTTTTCGAGTAATTCAAAAAGTAGTTGTGTTCCTACCTAATTATTTGAAGAAAACTGTTTTTGGAACCTTGTAAATTTGTGTGTGTGACAACATTTAAAAACAAAACCTCAAAAACCTTTAAATTTTATGGTGACTATGGGCTAGACATCCTCTCTGAAACAAGTGATTGATTTGCTGTTCAAAGTTTTTATTTGCCATAGTAGCTGGTTTAACTTTCTGGTTCAGAGAAAGGCAGATGTGCGTTTGTGAATATGAAGCCATGAACAAGGTAACACTCAAGATCAGTTTTACACGGATAATTAATGACATCCTTGGCTGCGGGCTGCTCACTACACAGAAAATCAATCCGATCTCTCCCAAGGAATTGAAGGGATGGAAAGATGGGAGACCACCTGGCATGCACTTTGGAGGTTAATATTCAGTGCGAACACTGATGAGTGGAGGAACAAGGGGTTGCAGGTTTTCAAGAAGGGATCAAGCTCTCAGTGCAAGAAAGCTTTCCTAAACATTGTGTCAACCTCCAAGATCAATTGGATACCCGTCATCAAGCTCAGCAGGAGGGGATGTCACATGCATAGCATGTGGACATGCTTAATGCCCAGTTTTAGGCTATGATTAGGAACCTTCTAGGGAAGTAAAGAGCTGAGTTTTAAGCTAGGTATTTTACCCAGGTAGTCAGAAAGAGTTGGAGGGTTTTTCCATGCAGTTTGGCATTACATTGCATTTTATGCTTGTCCTCTGCTGGCTGACAGCTGGCGGACTGTATATAGGGGTATTTACAGAGTCTATAAAAAGGTTAGTTCATTCCCTTTTTTAACCATCTAATTCCAGGTTTGTGGGACATGTCAGGCATAGGAGGGGGCGACAAGGCTGGGATCTATGTATACATTGATAAGTATATAGAAAATCTTTTCAACAACATACTTGTTCTCTCTGTTCATCTCTGTATTTTGCACAATTCTTAATACAGGCAGTACTTCCGCATGTGATATTGGTATCGGAGCTTGCATGATCCCAGAGTACCGTTGCTGCCCATGTGTCACGTGCATCCTGCACTTGGATGCCACGTAGAAATATCTGTACAGAAGGTGCAAGACCTGGGATGGAAAATTGGTCCCATGTGAGCCCAGTTTGGGACGAGTCAGCCAAGGTTCCATTCCAGCCGTCCGAGGTCAGGTGTGCATTTTCCTGCACATGAGTCCAAGGTCAGGTGTGCATTGTCTTGCACATGAAACAGTGCCAATCCGCGCTGTGAGTCTCCCTCTGGAATGATGTCAGTGGTTCTGTGTATCTGGTATGGTACTGGATGCCAGATCACTGTGTAGACAGTTAGGGTTTGCATATAGGAAAGGGGCCAGCCCATAGGGCTACCCCAAGGACACGTGGGCATGGGGAAAGTGTAAGACCACCTCCATAAGGGCCAGGAAGGCCCTGGCTGTACCCACCAGCCATGGGATGGCCATAGGAGGGCTAAAGACAGCCCTGGGGCTCTTGGACAGGTGGCCGAGTGGTCACACAGCCCCCAAGAGACTGAAATCTAGGTGTGGGGCAGCCCACACAGGCTGTCCAGCAGCCAGTTCTGAAGTTCATGGTTGCCAGCCTTCATTGTAGACATGCGCAGCATTTTTAGCATTAAATGCTGTATTTTTCCAGTCGTGGAGCAATTTTGGGACAGCCGACTGCTGTAGAACCAGCCGATTGCTTTCCTGGAGGGTATAAATACCCAAGGCTCAAATCAGTTCATTCATCTCATCAATCACCAAGTGCTGAAGCTGAACCAAGGGCTAGGACAGCCAAGAACAAGCTAACGCAGAAGGGGTGAAGGATTGAAGGTCAAGGGCAAAGATCCATCTCAGCCAAGAAGGTTCAGTCAGTCTTTTATTTCAGTGTCATGTCCCACCCACCCTTAGGTTCAGTTAGTCTTTTATGTCAGTGTCATGTCCCACCCACCCTTACTTCATTACGCATGGATGAAACCCTCGCCAATGTCTTGACCTTGTTTTGATGTGGACCAAGTGGTGGCATGGATGATCCTGGAGGTGCTAAATTGGTGCATGATTGGAAAACACAAAGCACAAAGGTAGTTGTTTCTGCTGGCCGAGTGTACATAGGGGTATTTAGGGAGGCTATAAAAAGGCTAGTTTATTCCCTTTTTTAATCATCCAATCCTAGGTTTCTGGGATAGATCATAGGCATAGGAGATTTATTTTGGGAGCCACAAGGCCAGGATCTATGTATATATTCATGAATATATAGAAAACGCTTTTCAGCATTATCCCTCTTCTCTCCGCATTTTGCACAATTTTTAATACTGGCAGTTCTTCTGCATGTGACATGAACACCCTCGATAGACTCCCTTGCATAATTAATAACAACTCCATTCATTCTTACGGATAATAGAATCCAAACCATAGGTTGCACCCCTCAAAGATGTTGCATCAAACCCATATGCACATGTACCTTCTTGGTCCTATGTACTCCACCAACTCCATGCTTGGCTCTGATGAGGGGTACCATTCCAGGTTTCTCAAGTAGGCAGCATTTGTTGATCCCATAGCAAAAGACCCTCCACAGCATGTCGAGAGATTTCACCCAAATGATCGAACATTGTTGACGGTTTGTTCAGAAGGAGTGCAAGTAGTAGGGGATGTCACATGCATCCCTTACTTGGATGCCACGCGGACATATTGTACAGACAAGTGCAAGGACTTGAGATCACACGGACATATTGTATAGACAAGTGCAAGGACTTGAGGCCAAGCCCATAATTTTGCTGTGCAAGAACCGCCACTAGACAGCTGCTGGAAGTGACCACAAGAAGCCGCCGGGAAGCGATCACAAAAGCTTGCCAACTCACAGCTATGGCCAACCTAGGATTGGGTCATTGGAATCACACAAAAAAACGAGAGAGTGAGAGCACAAAAAGCTCAACATGATATTAATCCTAAACTAATAGGGAGATGCACAAGCGTCTAAATCTTTGCAATTATTGTTATATTTACACTATGATAATGGTCATATAAATAGGAGTGATGCCCCGTGGCCACCACACTCGAGATGAGGTGCCAGGTGTCCACTGAGGTACACATCATTGCTTGGGGCTGTTCCCATGTACAAAGAACCCTTAAGTTGAAGTCCATATCCAAGTCCAGAAAGAGATCCAGGTCCAAATCCAAGTCCAGACTCCAAATCTAGATCCAAGTCCAAGCTATATGTCCAAGTTCCATGTTCATGTCCAAGTTCCATGTTCATGTCCAAGTCCAAGTTCAGCTTAATAGTTGATGAAATCTTCAAACATTTGAGCCCTTCTTTGGTTCCGTTCCCTCTTGGTTCTCCAAGCAAGGAATTCTTCGTCTCTGAGAAATTGTCTGAACTGTTGAAAGTCATGGTACTCTTCTGATGACATGGCTGTGGTCTTATGAGTAATGGGTCAACGACCCTGGTTCTTATCTTGAAGTCTTGCATCAGCTTGATAGTTGTTCCCTTCATTAGACCCTTAGTTTCCCTCTTCTCTCGGCATGGCTCTGTCACCCCGAGAATGTTTCTTCAAGAGAAATGCTGCTCTTATACCACTCTAAGCCCAGCGGGGCGTGTAGTGATGACAGACTAGATATAAAGAGAGGGGAGAGAGAAGGAAATAGGAATCTTGCACAATATACCACGTTGAGCGGGGAACATGCCCCGCCTCCTTTCAGGAATTTATTTAGGAACAATCCACGAGCACGCTGGCGAGGATCAATACAATCAATGAATACAAAAGAAATCGATATGCCAATGTAGGATATCCAAGTCAATGTTGATGTTGAGGCACGAGATCTCTGATGCCGAGCACACCACGGGGATGACCCACAAGTATCTCTCACCGGGCTAGTACCAGATCCAATATCCAAATCCAATGATCCAAATCCAAGTTCAAGTCCATACCCAAGTCCAGATGTAAGTCTAGAAACAAATCCAAGTCAAAATCCAAATCAAATCCAAGTCCAGATCCAGGTCCAAATCCAAGTCCATATCCAAGTCCAGATCCAAGTCTAGAAACAAATCCAAGTCAAGATCCAAATCCAAATCCAAATCAAATCCAAGTCCAAGCTATATGTCTAAGTTCCATGTTCATGTCCAAGTTCAAGCTTTCATGTCCAAGTTTCATGTCTAAGCTCTATGTTTCATGTCCAAGCTCTATGTCCAAGTTCCATGCAGCTTCATGCCCAAGCTATATGTTCCATGTCCAAGCTCTATGTGCAAGTTCCATGTTCATGTCCAAGCTATATGTTCCATGGTCCAAGCTCAAGCTTCCAAAGCTGGGCGGTGGCTAGGCGGAATTGGGCGGCGGCTGGGCTGAGTTGAGTTGAGTGGCGGCCAGGTTGAGCTAAGCGGCGGCGGCTCTAGGGTGGCTGAGCTAGGCGGCAGTCGGGCTGAGTTGAGCGACGGCGGCTTTGGGGTGGTTCAGCTAGGCGATGGCTAGGCTGAGCTGAGCGGCGACGGCGGCGGCGAGTGGATGAAGATGAGGGTCTACTTGCTCTCCATAAGCTTGATGCCCAAAACAAGAGGGATCTAGCTTCTTTTATACTTGGGGAGGGCCTTGCTTTTTGCCAAAAAGCCATCATGCTTTTGCTTTGCCTTTTTATGCTTTGCTTTTCCCTTTTTGTCTTTGCTTTTGCTCTTTTCACTTTCATTAATAAAACATTACTCAACTTTTGGTGCTTTGCTTTTCTGGCTTTAAGGCCTTGCTTTTTGGCATTAGAGTTGCTTTTTTTTTTGAAAAAGTGCCTTTTAGCTTTTTGGTGCGGCTCAGTCTTCTCTTTCCAATGGTGTCCTTGGCTCGCGGTCAACCTTGTTTGACTTTTTGCTTTTTCTTGCTTTTTGACAAAAAATGGTGCTTTTTCTTAATCAAACCTTATGGATCCTATCCCCATGTCTTCTTCCACCTGTCTGGTGTGTGGGCACGGGTTTCATCATGTGAAATAGAGCTAGAAGGACCAAATAGTTACACCTTCCATTATGAACATGCTCACCAGGGTTTCCCCTTCCACGAGGCTTCACTCACCAGGGCAACTATCCTTCCATGAGTTCACAAAATTCACTCACCAGGGTTACCACCCTTCCATGAGTTCACAAAATTCACTCACCAGGGTTACCACCCTTCCATGAATGAATCCATCTACAGTTGGTGCAGACACAGTTCCTTGCTAACAAGATGCTAGATTACATGACCCTCGGTGCAGACATAAGTCCCCAACCAACAAGGCATCATGTCCAGTCTACCAAATGCACTCCATGTTGGTACTCCGACCACACACCTTAGAGGAGGGGTGGGCTCAAGTTCGCTCTACCACGTGCACTCCGTGGTGGTACTCCTGATCACGGAGAGGTGGGCTCAAGTGTAGAAGATAAGATGAGAATAAGCGACATGCATAAATATCCTGGTTCTCCATAAACATGTCTGCAACAGATAGTTTTACAGGCATTGCGGCAGCCAATAGTTTTACAGACATATCGGCCGATAAAAGAAATCCATAGAAAAATCCTCGATCCATGAGTTACGTATCCCAAATAAAGGAAGCCAAAAAAACATACTCCATCCAAGCAAAAGGAGCTAGAAACTCAGTCCAGGACATATCCGTAAAAAAAACCATATAAACTAGAGTTTTCAACCATAATGTTTACCTGAAATAATTCAAGGCAAACAAACAACACACGATTCTCCTTGTACATGCAGACAAGGGTTAAGTGTCCAAAACACGTGCAATAAATTGCAAAAAGTAGCAGCTTTGTAAAACTCAGTCGGCCAGCAGAGGAGAGAGAAACTCCAAGAGGGATGCACATGGTAAAAAGAGAAGCTCCCCAACTCCTTTTAATGAAGTCGACTAGCTATATTTGAAGTCCTTTTTGCCAAAAATAATCGGGTTGGCCCAAAATAACTACTTTATGCTTTTCTTGGCTTGTACTCCAAGTTTTAGCCCAAAAATATCAACTTTTATGCTTTTCCTGGCTTGATGCCCAAGTTTCATCTAGATGCCTTCTTTTGTCCACTTGTCCATGCCCAAAATAATAACATGTCCAGCCTGTCTTTAATGATTTGGGAGCACACTGACTTATAAACATTATAAGTCACTTTATTGAATAAAATCCCATGCTACTCATGCTGTATGGCCATCTTTCAGGCCAAACCATGCCAGTAAAATGCTCTAGCTTTCTTTTGTGGAAAATCCCTGTTCACACCTTGGTTCCGCCCGATGTGTGAAACACTGGCTAAGACTGGTGAAGGGACGAAATGGTGACAGTGCGTCCAAATCTTTGATAAGATAAGAGCCATTCAAAAACTTCTTTCCTACTGTAAAGAGTCCTTCCCAACGAATAAGAAACTTCCTATCCTTGCGGTTATCCAAACGGTTGTCATACCTCAAAAGCAAGTCACCTTGCTCAATAGCGTCCTCCTCCTTAAATTTGTTGTCAAACAAGTTCTTTGAATGTGTGGCTCGCTTCTCAAACCATTCCAAATAATGTTCTGGAATATCCTTTAACACATGTAGTTGACGAAGTTGTTGTGTCAATGCCTCTTAATCTCCCCATCCATGAGCAAGAGCTATCCACAAACCTGGCACCTCTAGCTCAATAGGAAGAGTAGCATGCATACCATAGACAAGGTGGAAAGGAGTAAAACCCAAAGCCACCTTACGCATTGTATGGCAAGTCCGCCCTTAATGCATGAATCAAAGCATAGTACTCGGCCTCATTGTTCGTATGAGCACTGTCCAAATTAGAGGAGGAAGAAGAGACCTCATGACCATCACTATCAATTAGCACCATACTTCCACTACCTTTGGCAAGTGCTCGTCGATATGCCCCATAAAAAAAAAAGAACACATGCATGCTCAAGAGGAGCCAAATCATAAGAAACCTCGCAAAGTACCTACAGGGAAGAAACCACCTCCTTCTCCCTCTCATATTCCTTCCTTGCTAAGATGTCGACAAGGGTAGCATGCATAGATTCTTCCACCAAGAATGAGAAATCATACGCTTGAAGCTCCATCAACCACTTAACAAACTTGCCCGGCGGAGTCATCTTTCTCACTAAATATGTCACAGCGGCCAAAGTGGTAAAAACCTTAAAATGCTTAGGAAGAAGGTATGAAGGAAGCTTCCTTACTGCAAAGAGAAGACCCAAACCAAACTTCTCCATATCCGTATACTTCATCTCCATAGGAAGCATCACTTGCCCAATAATGTAGTAGATCGATGACATAAAACTGTGTCCACCTTTTTGCAAAGAATAGTCTCCAAAGACTCTTTGCCAACACTTAAAGATACATAGAACTCCTCATCCCAATTAGGAGGCATATTGGTGCAAGTATTCTGCATATCTCTCATGCCACTTGTCAGGCATTTTTCTGTAAAGGTGTTTTGAGTCCGTGTACATATGGCATGCGTGGTGTGCAATAAAACTTTGCCCTGAATGCCCTGGCAAATGTACAGGCTGAGTGGTTTTGTTGTGAGCTGGTATATGCACGTGTTTTTTTAAGGGAACAAATGCTGGAGATCTGGAAGTTTATTGCAACATATGGTGA
Source organism: Cibotium barometz (assembly GCF_041138505.1). Lineage (NCBI taxonomy): Eukaryota > Viridiplantae > Streptophyta > Polypodiopsida > Cyatheales > Cibotiaceae > Cibotium > Cibotium barometz. The sequence continues at coordinate 8,341,661 of NC_141099.1, forward strand.
GCGGGTGGTTACTAAATGCATGGCACCGAGACTGAATGGCAACTCATGATTGGTAATGATGATGCCGATGATCACGAAGCCGTAGGCAGCTCTGGTTTTGGAAAGGTTATGGGTGCCGTATATCAAGGTGAAGCAAAGCATTAAGGTTTTGATAATGCAAGGTATGAAGGTTGGGATGATGGCCATCATCGAAGCTTTAAAAAAATGAATAAAAAAATACCAATCAACATGGCCAGCAATGAAGTGGCCACGTGGAGTTTTATTACGCCGCCAACACAACCTCTCGAAGGTTGGCGAACAAACAAGAGTGGCCGCCTTGCAGTCAAGTGAGAGCCTGGCGGTGATTGTGCTAAGAGAGTCGGGGTGTTCTGCAGGCGCAGAGAAGGAGAAAGAGCCGACTGGAGAGAAGAGTGGCCGCTTGGAGCCGGGGTCCAATGTGGAATCGCAGCGAGAGGAGAGCGTGGAGAGGTAGCTGGAGAGACCGCTTGCAGAGGCCAGTGTTAGCGCTAGAGGAGGCGCTCGGGGGATTAGTGGCCTGGAGCGCAGGGTTTGACTGGTCGCGAGACAGCTAGTGGGGCGACTAAGGCGCCAGCGTACAAGCTTGGCGAGCAATCGTACATAAGAGCTCCGGGGGGATATTGAAGACGATGCTGTGAAAAAGACAAGAGGCGGTGGCCACTGGTGAGAAAAGACTGCGGGAGAGAAAGCAGTTGTAGACGCTGGTAAGAAGGGATTGGAAGGAAGCAGTTGGTGAGGGTCGTGAAGGTACAGAAAAAGAAAGTAGAGCCGCCGGGTGTGTGTGAAGGATAGGGGGGAACTTTGCAGCCACGACAGCATGGAGATGTTGGTCGCCAGAAATCGGGTCGCCAAGTAGAGAGGGAGAATCACCTTGCGTAGGTGCTGCAGCAGACAAGAGAAAAGCTGTGGGGGTGATTCTGGAATTCTGCAGGCGCAGAGAAGGTCGAGGAGCCGCCTGTGAAGCTGGCAAGTAGTGAAGGTCGCCTTGTACATGGACAGGCTGACGACTGGTGAGGCGCCAGAAGCCTGGCTAGGGGACTTTTCGGGCACTTACAGGTTGGCTAAAGAAATAGGCAAAGGGCGTAGCTCTGGTGGACAAGCTCGTGTGGGTGAGCTCCAGGTCTAAGGTGTTGGCCGCCTTATTGAAGGAAGGCTGCTGGTCGAGCTGCTGCAGGCGTGGAAAGCAAAGGCCAGGATTCGTGTTTGGTATCCACAGAAACTGCTGGCGTCAAGGTGTTGACGGGCAAGGATTAGGCTGGCTCTAAACTTTATTGATTGTGACATTGGATCGTGGTGCTAAATCAAGGGAGTTCATGCTTGGTGTTAACAAGCTTGTACCTTCTAGCCGGTATTGGGATCATGTACCTTGTTGGTGTGGTGGTGTTCTTGGTTTGAAGTTCTAATTGTACAACGTATTTGGTGGCTAAGGTATATCAAGTATGAATAGTTGCACAATAATTATGAGACCAAGTTGTTTGCTTTATGTGAAAAATTCCCTACTTGTTGCCAGTTGTGGGTGAGCTGAGTGAGTTGAGAAAGGAAGGGAATCTAGGGTTCTGAATTTAAGGTGCTGGTGTATACTCTGGCTTGAATCCGTGTGGTGTCTTGAGAGATTTCTTTTTCCAGCTAGAGAAGCTGATGGTGCCCCGTTCGTGTGAGTGTTTCCAAGTTTGGGAGGTGGAAGAGCTATAGAGGCAGGGTTTTCTTTCTTTTTTTCACCTCACACCACTCATGCCTTCGAGTGTGCTCGTGAGGGAGAAGCTATGGGCTATGGCTGAAAATGTACCAACCCATGTTGAGGGACCAACCATACCTCATGCTTACAGGGCACATGTATCTATGCCTTTTGCATCACATTTTGCTCCTAAAATGATGCCAGTCATTACAGGGGCTGTCCCAATGGACAAACATGCACGAAAACATGTTGAGATGCAGGCACATGCATCAAAGTCTCGTGACTTCAAAGCCGGAGACAAATCTATAAAGTTTGACGCATATCATGTGATGCATCAAAGGCACTTGCTTTTATTGCCCAGTTTGATATTGCTTTCAGTGATAAAATTTCACTCAGAAATCCATGATCCGACATGTAAGCATGTTCATGAAAGACACTACTGCCCTTTGGTGGCTCACGATGAAGCTCTCACGATCATGGGAAGAGTTCAAGGAGAGGTTCTATGCTCAATTCTTGCCTCCCAATGCATTGAATGAGATAACAATGAAGTGAGATTGCGTGAAACAAAATGAGGGGGAACAGTGAATGCATATGTACAAAAGTTTTGGAAAGTGCTTTTGGAGGTGTCTCCATTTATGCATGTCACCAAAGCGGAAAGAAACAGAAGGTTTCAATTGGGATTGCAACCCGTATACAAAGCGGGACTACAAATGTATCCTGGTCACACCTTACACCAACTAATCGCAGCCGCCACTACCACCGAGCAATTGGAACTCAAATTGAGTCGATCCAATAAGGCTAAACCCTCATTTCAAGGCAAAGAGAGGGCTGTCCAAAACCTGCAAAATAATGGACAGCCACCTAAAAAGGACCAAAACCAAGATAAAAATGGTCCAAAGGCTGAAAATAACACTACCAAGAAGCGTTCCTTCAAAGTGAGAGACTATGGTCTCACTCCGGAGCAGAAAAAGCAATATATAAGCGAGGGGAAATGCTTTACTTATTGTAACACTGAGCATATTGCAAAGGCATGCCCAAACAAGAAGAAGCGTGATAATGCAAATGCATCAAAGCCTAATGTGCATATGGTTCCGGATGTGCAGGGCAACACTTCACATGATAACAAAGACAGGGTTGTATGTAAAGCTTGGGGACAGCTTAAGGATCAGCCCGCTTTGTTCATGTTTGATGATTGTGCAATTGAGAACTTCATATCTACTCAGATGGCAGCTGCTTTGGGGATTGAAGTGGAGGACATGGGTCCTCAAATTGAAGCACGGGCTGCCTTCGTTGGTAGAGAAGTGCAGGTCATGCCTATTATTGGCAAGCTATGCATACACATTCAAGGCTATGTGGATCATGAGGATTTTCTTGTGGCACCTTTGAATGGTTGTGATGTATTTCTTGGAAAGCCTTGGCATACACGTATTGATTCGTGCAAGGCTTATAAGACCAACAGGATCACCTTCATGCATAAAGGCCGAGAGCATGTAATTGATGCTGGTGAAGAGGGTGATACCAATCCCCTTGTATCTCATGTACAAATTAAGAAAGTAATGAAAAAGAGTGTTTTTGTATACTTGATTTTTGTACGGGATCATGTTGAGGAAAATAATGTACATGTAAACACTCTTAGTAATGATAGGCTGAAATTCTTGCAAGTGTACAATGATTGTTTTGCTGATGAGTTACCAAATCAGTTGCCTCTAGTACGACCGGAATGCCGGGTAGCTCACCACCTAATAGGCCAGCCTATCGTGTAAGTACATTCCAAAAAGAGGAGATCATGAAGCAGGTGAATGTGCTTCTTGAGAAGGGTTTGGTTCAGCCAAGCTGTCCCCATATTGTTCACCCGTCCTCTTGGTTCAAAAGAAGGATGGATCCTTTCGTATGTGTGTGGATTATAGAGCTTTGAATAAGCTTACCATCAAGAATCGGTTTCCAATTCCACGCATAGACGACATCATTGACAAGTTGGATGGATCGGCATGCTTTAGCCGAATTGATCTCAAGAGTGGGTATCATCAAGTACGTGTAGTGCCTGAGGATGTACACAAAACTGCTTTCAAGACAGCATTTGGACTTTATGAGTATCTTGTTATGCCTTTTGGACTTACGAATGTCCCGGCTACAGTCAATAGAATGATGGATCGCATATTCCGTGGGTACAGAAAATTTACAAGTGTCTTCTTTGATAACATCCTAGTCTTTTCGAAGACCGAAGTAGAGCATAAAGGTCATTTGGCTATTGTTTTTGAAGAACTCCGTAAGCATAAACTCTTCATAAATGCAAAGAAGAGTAAGTTCTTCTTGTCAGAGATACATTATCTTGGACATATTGTGGTGCGGATGGATTCTGCAAAGATTGATGCAATTCGGAATTAGCCCGAATTAAGTTCGGTGCATGAGATCTGTAGTTTTCTTGGATTATGCTCTTGCTACCGCAGGTTCATTCGGCACTTTGCATGGATTGCTTCTGCTTTGCATGGTTTGACAAAGAAGAAAGCCGCATTCAAATCGACTAATGTAGAGAGAGATATATTCCTCAAATTGAAAGATGCAACTACTCATGGTCCAGTGTTGATCATTCCGGATTTGCAAAACCCTTTTAGTGCGGAATGTGATGCATCTGGAAATTGCATAGGAGCTGTCCTAAATCAAGAGAGACATGCCACGGCTTATGAGAGCCATAGATTGCATGATGCAGAGCTATCTCTTGGCATTTATGAGAAAGAGCTCTTGGCTATAATTCATGTACTTACTATACGAAACATTACCTTCTTGGGACTGATTTCACACTAAAAACAAATCACCAGAGTTTGAGGTATTTTTTTACCCAAATTAAATTCTCAAAGAAGCATATGAGGATGGCTAATTTCCTCTCTATGTTTCATTTTCAGATCTTGCACACCCCAGGAAAGAAGAATGTAGTGGCACATACATTGTCATGAAAGCCGTATGCAGCAGCTATCTCGGTTGTCTCTCATGGGGACTTGTCTGCCATTTGTGATTTGTATTATATACGGATGCTAATTTTGCCACTATTTGGGGATGGCTAGTCATGCACATGCCTCATATGTGATCAAAGAGGGTTATCTCATGAAAGATAATTGCCTATGTGTGGTGTCAGCCATGAGACAAAAGGTTTTGGATGAGTGCCATGCTCCTCCATATGCTAGTCATAGAGGCATGTGTGGTGAAATTTGATAGGCAAAAGGTACCAGATTTGCTTCAGCCATTGCCTATTCCCACGCAGCCATGGGAAAGTATTACAATGGATTTCATTACGGACTTACCATGGACCCAACAAGGTAATGATGCAATTTGGACAATTGTGGACAGGTTTAGCAAGCAAGCTCACTTCTTGCCGATCAAAAAGACCATCAAAGCTGAGCATATGGTTCAAATATATCTTACACAAATGTTCAAGCATCATGGAATGCCGAAGTCCATTGTGGGGGATAGAGATCCCAGGACAACAAATCTCTTTTGGCGGGCCTTATTTGATAACATGGGCACCAAATTGGACTTCTCATCAGCTTATCACCCTCAAACGGATGGGCAAAGTGAGGCTACAATTTCAGTCGTGTTGGATCTCTTGAAATGTTATGTGACGGATCAGATGTCTTCTTAGGAGAAGTACTTACCGCTTGTGGAATTTGCATACAACAATGTGGCGGATCAGAAGTCTTCTCGGGAGAAGTACTTACCGCATTTGCATACAACAACACGGTGCATGCATCTACACGAAAGGTCCCGTTTGAGAATGTTTATGGTAAGGTGGTTTTGCCACCCATCCTTCGCACAAAGGATGAGATATTTGCACAACTGATGAGTATGTAAGAGACTTGGATATTGCTTTTGCTCAGGTGCGGACAACCATTGCAAGGTCACAAGATAAGCATAAAAAGGCCGCCGACAAGCATAGAAGGCAATTGGATGTTAAAGAGAATGATTGCGTATTGCTGAAATTTGAGAAAGCAAGACTTGCAAAGAGGGTGCATATCCTACACTTGCAACCAAGTACTATGTAACACGCGGAAGCTCTGGGTAGTCTTCTTTCAGCCCTAAACACTCTTGGAAACCTTCTGATGCAAAAACGCACCATCTGATGCAAAAACGCAGGTAGAGAGAGAGTAGAGAGAGAGAGTGAGAAGTGCTGGAATTTCAGTATATACTATGGTACAAAAAGGTACATATCTTTGCAGCCCTTGGCTGCCCTCTTGAAAAGGTGATAACACACCAAAACTGCCCTAGACTAGGACTCCTAATGACTCATACCCCTAGTGGGTTGAATGACTAAGACCTTGAGCAAGGGGGCTATTTATAGTCCCTTGGAGTACATGGGAAACTGGCCGACTGCTGGTCGGCTAGTAATAAGTTCATAAAACCCCTTTTTATGCAGCCCGACTGGATGTGCTTTTTTGTCCTTGATGCACCTGCTGCTGCCACACCTTCCTGGCATTGCTGACGTCAGCCGACATGCTTTCTGGTACAGCCGACAGCTCCTATACTCAGCCGACTGCACCCTGGTTCTTCTCCATATCCAAACTGGCCACTTCTGTATCTTGTGCTCCAATCCCTGGCTCTATCTAGTTCTGCTCTTTATCTGGCTGCCTCTTCTGGATCTAGCCCTGAGAATGTCCATGGCATCTATGATGCACATGACATCCCCCTCTGCTAAACTTGATGACGGGAATCCAACCTGCTCTTGGATGACTGTCATCATCCCAATCCTGTCCCGAAGTCCCTCTGTCATCTTCCATCCCTGGCAAACCTTTTTCTCTGAAAATCCGGTCTGTTTCTCCAAACCACTCTGTCTCTGATGAAGATCTATGCATCTGGTCTTCCTCTAGTCCACAATCCATTCCTGCCCTGACTCTGAACACCGTCTTGGTCTTCGTTCCTGGAACTGAGTCTGGCACTCTCACATCACCCTTGGAGGATCAACCTCCCTTGGGACCGTTACCTGAGAACCTATCTGGCTCACGGAACTGCCATCCCCATCTGGCACTGTGGAACACCACCAACAAACCTCCGGGGAGTTCTTCCCGAACTGTGTTCCCGCCTTGGGCTTCGAATCCGTGTACTTTCCTGTACCTTGGACCTGTACACCATCATCTGGGACTGATTCAGCGTTTAGCTTTGCTGAGCCTGATGCTCTGATACCAATGTAACACGCGGAAGCTCTGGGTAGTCTTCTTTCAGCCCTAAACACTCTTGGAAACCTTCTGATGCAAAAACGTGCCATCTGATGCAAAAACGCAGGTAGAGAGAGAGTAGAGAGAGAGAGTGAGAAGTGCTGGAATTTCAGTATATACTATGGTACAAAAAGGTACATATCTTTGCAGCCCTTGGCTGCCCTCTTGAAAAGGTGATAACACACCAAAACTGCCCTAGACTAGGACTCCTAATGACTCATACCCCTAGTGGGTTGAATGACTAAGACCTTGAGCAAGGGGGCTATTTATAGTCCCTTGGAGTACATGGGAAACTGGCCGACTGCTGGTCGGCTAGTAATAAGTTCATAAAACCCCTTTTTATGCAGCCCGACTGGATGTGCTTTTTTGTCCTTGATGCACCTGCTGCTGCCACACCTTCCTGGCATTGCTGACGTCAGCCGACATGCTTTCTGGTACAGCCGACAGCTCCTATACTCAGCCGACTGCACCCTGGTTCTTCTCCATATCCAAACTGGCCACTTCTGTATCTTGTGCTCCAATCCCTGGCTCTATCTGGTTCTGCTCTTTATCTGGCTGCCTCTTCTGGATCTAGCCCTGAGAATGTCCATGGCATCTATGATGCACATGACATACTATGGGCCTTTTCGAGTGATCGAGAAGATCAATGAAGTGGCTTTCAGATTGGCGTTACCTAGTCATTGGCACATACACAATACTTTTCAAGTGAGTCTCCTTTGCAAGTATGTAGGAACGGAGCCCAATGAAACGGTCATTGAGGATCCACCACAAGTGGATGAGCTTGAGGAGATCTTGCAGCTAGAGCAGATTGTGTATCACAAGGAACGCAAGCTTGCTACAAGTAAAGTTGTGAGGTGTTACCTTGTGAAGTTTAAGAACTATCTTTCCATTGATGCTAAATGGGTAGATGAAGAGTTCTTCAGAGATTGCCTGCATGTGCTTCAGACATTGGTCCACCCGTGCTTTCTCATCATGTATGTACGTTGGACTAGTGTCCATGGCAGTTGTATATGCCACGGATTGATGCCACTCATGTGATACTGTGGACTTGGCTTTCCGTTGGGACTTGTGCCTTTGTGTACATGCCCGAAAATGCCTGGTGGATTGGTGTTCCATTGGGTCTGGTACTTCGTGTACTTGCCTGGAGCACGTCTATTTTGGTATAGTCTCATGAACGGGGATTATCCATACCAATGCTACATTGCATAGCATCTTTATGTACTTGCTAACAATTGAAATTGCATGTTGTTTTCATGCTTGCTTGACCAATGTGTAGTTCCGGGTAAGGGGACGCCCGCCCATGAACCGTCCGTGTGAAACAGTCTGCTAACATGGTTATGTGGCATGTGACAGGTGGTAAGTATTGCTCATAAACCTAGCCTTAGGAGTTACCACTAATTTATAAGTGAGTGTGTACATACTTCATTAAGTTTTGGGCAACCAAAACTCACTTATAAATTATGACCAGCCCAGTGTTCACACACACTGATATTCCGAGGTGGACAAAACCCAATGTCCACCGCCCAGACCTTATCCCCTTTGTACAAAGGGAATAACCAGCCATGTGTCCACTCTAGCTTGCTCCACAAAGCACCTGCCTGCCATCTACACTGGACGACTCACCATCTCACTCCTCCTCCTCTCTCTCTAGAGATAGGCGCCTCCTTCATGAGGGCATTTTGGGCTGTATTTTCTGCACTTTCTCCCTCATGAGGGCATTTTGGGCTGTATTTTCTGCACTTTCTCCTTCCCAACTCCATATCCAAGCTTACTAAGGTGTTTCCCAAGCTTCCAAGAGTGTTTCTGAGTGCTAATCACTCTCCTATATACTCTCAATGACTGAAATTCAGCAAAACAACTCTCTTTATTATTGTAATTTTTGGTCTTTTTGCTGAAAACCGTAATTTCAGCTCTGCTTTCTCAAGTTAAACCATAGGGGAAGCTTTCCCAAGGTTTCCTTCATCCTCTTGAAGACTTTTGTCGCGAAGAAATGTGACAAATCGAAGATCTCATCACTCCAATAACTTCCATCGCGAAGACTTTCGCTGTCATCGACTCTACTTGCAATTGGTAAGCTTTTATGCTTAAATATGGAAGCAAGTAGCAAGAGGGAGGAACCGGATTACAAGATCACATACCCTGTGTAGTGTTCTCTTGTCCTACATGCTCTCTTATAGATTGTTACTACCATGTGTTTGTGGAACAATAGAGAGCAGATGGTAGGGAACATGGGCACTGGAGAGGGTAGTGTGAGTTACAAGTCTACATCGACAACCCCTTGTTTGCAATACTGTATTCATATGCATTGGTATGGAAATCTGGTCAGAAATGCCCATGACACTATGTACTTGATTCTCCCAAGATCAATATACTTTATTTGAGAGAGAGGCCGGCCGTTGCGGCTCATTGTGTGTCTCTTGTCAATTTCAGCAAATTTCTTCTTGTATTGAGCATGTGTCCATCAAATCTTAGTGTATTTAAGTGTATTGATTAGCATTGTGTTCAACCAAGTTACATTGGTTTTGCTCTTTTCCATTCGAAATTGTCACATCGGATTGGGTTGGGGTATTAGTTTTTGGATCTTGGCCGACTCCCGTCAGGCGATCTTTTTTCCCAGTTCCTACATCGGATGCCATCATTGTTTGTAAATATTATGTGGATTAAGTCTTATAGAAGGCTAAGGTTTAGTTTTTTTTTAAAGCCATGTATAAACTTGCTTGGGGAGCCAACTTGGGAAGTTTTTTTTGAGTAGCTTTTTAGAAAGCTAAGTTTGAAAGCCTAACGCTATTTAAGCCTTGTGTTCTATTTCTTAAAAGAGGAGAATCGGTGCATTGAAAAAATTGTGAAAGGGCTTTATAGAAGGGCTTTGTTTTTTATCACAAGCTTAGAAAAGCTTTTGTTCTTTTTCAACGAGGGCCTGAACGTATGCATGAGAGACAAAGAGAGAGAGCTTCAGTCTGCTTCACATAACAAGAGCATCTTCACCATCATCAACACACCCATAGCCCTCATGCTCTCATTGGCGGCAAGAGCTGCAAATGGCTCCTCTAGCACACGGTTTGCATGTGGTGTCTTGGCTAGTGGTCAAGCTCTAGAGCTCGTGTGTGCCTCCTCCCGGGTTCGATCCACACTCCCGCGGGCTTTTGGGGTGTGGTGTTAACACTGTGGTAGCCGTCGGGTTTCATTGGTGTAGTTTGGTTAGTTGGCCATAGCCGTGAGTCGGCTGGCTTGCATGGTCGCTTTCCGACGACTTCTTCTGGCCGTTTCGGGCAGTTATCTAGTGGCAGTTCTTCTGCAATAAAACTGTGGATTCTCACAGGCTTGGCGAGGCCCTAGCGGACATTTGCACGGCCGATTTGCTCAAAGTCATATTAAAAAGCACTATTTTCCCCCCCCCAAAAGCTTTAAAAAAAGCCAAAAGCCTTGCCCAACTTCTAGAATCCAAGAAATCCTCCCGTGAGGGGATTTTTTTTTTCCCCGAGAAGTAAAAGAGCTCCTAAGTCTGCAAAACGACGACCTTTTTTTCTTGAAGCGTATTCATGCACACTTGGCACCTTTGTGTGTGGACTTCTCAATGTTGCTTTCCAGGGACTATTGAAGGACAAGATACTATAGTGGTGGTGTGTCACGTGCATCCCGCACTTGGATGGTACAAAAATATCTGTACAGCAGGTGCAGGACCTAGAGTGGTCACTCGTCCCTTGTGCGTCCCAGTACGGGACGAGCCAGCCAAGGTTCCACTCTAAGCGTACACGGTCAGGTGTACAAGTAACCCGTACATGGTCTTGGTCAGGTGTGCAAGTCCCGGATATGGAGGAGTGCCAGTCTGTGTTGTGAGTCACCCTCTAGAATGATGATAGGTGTTCCGGGCAGCATTGATAGGCTTGTAGCCAAATACAAGGGCACCTAGGGAGCATCTAGCTGCATAAGTGTAGGGGCAAGGGTTTACCCATGCTGCCCTACACTTGTGCCACCTGGGGCAGCCCATGGGCCATGGCATTGGCCCACAAAAGCCCCATAGCATTGCTGGCCAGCTTTTATGAGGCATGGGGCACTGTCGGCCAGCCTCTAGCTGGCGTGGGCAGCAAAGCGGCCAGCCAAAGGGACATGTTGCTTCAGTCGGCCAGCCAAAGGAGGACTGTTGCTCAGTCAGTCAGCCCTTATAGAGGGCCTTTACAGCGGTCAGCCAGCAGCTAGTGGATGTGGCAGGAGCCTGAATGGCTCACGTATGAAAAGGTGCACATTATAGTGCATATTGACAAGTCATGGAGCTGTAGCAAACAGGCCGACCCCTTGTAGCTACCAGACCAGCATATGTCTGTGCCTATAAAAGCCAAGGCTTGGCAAAGGTCTTTACCATCTCATTATTCACAAAGTGCTGAAGTGATCCAAGGGCCAGGACAGCCAAGGGAGAACGCAAGCACGGTGAACTTGAAGGTCAACAGTCAGGTCACTACAGGCTGCAGATTTACAGCCAAAGAGGACCTACAGAAAGTCAGCCATTTTTCATCATTCAATAAAGTAAATACACCAGTCCTTGGTGGGAGGCCTTCAGAGGGTTATTTGGCACCCAATCTGGTGTACTTTGTCTTTGTTCTTCTCCTCTCTATCTCTCTCTCTCCCTCTCTCTTGCACTCTTATCTCCGCTACATCGTGCAATCGTCAGGAACCAAGGTGCTGAATATTCCTTATCAAAGTATAATCCTCACTGTAAGCTTCCGCATGTTACATGGTGTGCATGCAGTGAAACCGATCCCGTCAAGTGGGAATAGACTCCGTTGGACACCCACACGCGTAATAGCACAACTTTAATATCACAATATAAATGAACAACTCAAAAACAACTAAAAACTGAAATGAAATAAAATGATGATCAATGGACACCAGCACTGGGGCCGGAACGGGCTGACCTCCCCCTCAATATATGATATATTATTGGGAGTATTTAAGTGATACAATGCTCCATGGGTTCAATGAACCAGATGATGTCCAAGTACAATTGAAATGAATACAGTTACCAAACAAGAGACTTGAAGTAGACGTTTGAAGGAGAGCGATCCACTTGAAGAAGTCTAGTCTCTACGGTCCCGTGCCTTTACTCGAATCCGCAGAGAGCGCCCCACTGGTGTTCCAGGACCACGCACAAACAGGCGCTCCCGTACTAACGCCTGGCTCTCCCGATCTCAGCACCCATGGACCGTGGTTCTCCAAAAGCTTGGACTACCCGGCACCAAACAGGTGTTAGTAACAGAGAGTATCCCTTGTAAGATTTACACCAAAGACCTTTGCTTGAATCTCAATCCACTCACCTTGTAAAACAATGAATATGGCTTTCAGTAGTACTAGGCACCCACGTATGAAAAGAGAGAAGCCTTTATTACTGCTATTGCTGCCAGTTTGAGAGCTGGGGGAATGAATTGTCAGCACTGCCCGACAATACGGGGAGCTGGAGTCGCCTGTGCGCAAGCTAGATAGAAGTCCTGTGTGTGCAGCCACCTGCAAGGTGAGAGATGGGAACCTGTACGCAGCCACGCAGCCGCCTGTGTGGACCAGTTGAGAGCCTTACAAAGTTGTGGGGCAGCAATCATGATTTGTCATAAGCGCCTACAAAAACTGTGCAAGAGTTCGTAGTAAAGTTTAATCGCAAATATTCTTGTTTTGAGCGAGCGGTGGCTCGAGGACAAGAAGTAGCGGCTCAAACCACTACTCCTAGCCCTAAAGCTACTCTTGTCAAGCTAAATCGCTTTATTGATGCTTTGGACCCTATGTTACAAAGCAAGATCCGAGGATGACGGCTGACCACTCCTCAAGATGCAATTCCGATTACCAACAAGGAGAAAGAAACAAATATGTGGCTGGCTTTGCGACCTCCACCATCTTCGGAACCAGCTCCTATGCAAACACCGGTTGTTGTTCCTCGAGGTGAGAGTCTCGTGGATCGTTTGGTTAATGAGTTAGTTCAGTTATTACAGCAACAACGAGCTAGAAATACCCAACCTAGAGAAGTGGGGTAGCCCAAGTGGAGTGTTTTCATTGCCAAGAACGTGACCATGTGCATCCCGATTGTCCAAGGCTCTCGTAAGCCAATCCGCGTGCTAGGAGCTAATGTTTTGAGCGTGTCTATTGAGGAGATAACTTCAGGAAACGTTGTGAGCAAGTTGAGGCCGAGGTTCTTGTGGGTTCTTGTTTCGGGAAATGTCAAACAAGTTGAGGCAGAGGTTCTTGTGGGTAAAAGAAGTCACGCTCGAGTGAAAGCGAGCACAGCAGAGGCTGAGACTTCTCATATGAAGCACGCAAACGCAAGAAGAAGAGCTCGAGAAGGAAGATTAGATTGGGAGATTTTGCGCTTGGCCATGGCGTCAAGGCCTATGACTTGATGGAGGATCTACGAATACTCAAGGTGGACATGACTCTTCCGCAGCTTTTGGCTATTAGTCCAAGCATCCAAGTGACGGTCCAAGGGAGTTCACAAGGAGGCTAGTGATGTTACGATCCATTTGCATGATGATTTGCCCGGTGATTGATGTGATTATTCAAGGCTAAACCATTCGCGGAGCCTATATTGATGGAGAAGCGGCTATGAACGTCATGAATCAAGCTACCATGGAAAACCTTGGGCGTCATTGCCATGAAGCTTCTCCCTTTCGTATCAAGTTGGCCGATAATTCCCGTGTGCAAACTCTTGGGATGATTAAGAAGCTTAACATTGATATATGTGGTATGCAAGTGCCTTAAGATTTTCAAGTTATTCCTACTAAGGCGGATCAAGTGGCCTATCCTCTTACCTGGGAACGGCCTTAAGATTTTCAAGTTATTCCTACTAAGGTGGATCAAGTGGCCTATCCTCTTATCTGGGGACGGCCTTGGATGCGACAAGTAAAAATGACCCAATAGTGGAAGACGGGAGATTTTCTAATGCAACGTGGTGACCATCGAATAAGGTACAACATTCGAAGTGGACAAGCCTAAGAATTGGAGGAGGAGGAGACCTCCTATGATAGTGGAGAGTATGACATTGATGCTACAAGCTCTTCTTATGATGATAAGGAAGAGGATTCCCCACTCAACAAGATCTCTATGGATATGTTTGGTGTCATCTTGATGTTTTGGATAGGGATTCCATGCCGACACATGAGCAGGGAACTAACAATGCAAATATGCTTGGATCCTCTTTGACGGAAGAAGAGGAGGATTACCTTGATATGCTTGCCAGTTTTCCCCAACTCTTTGTTACGGAGTACACATATCTTTGACGAGTGACTATGATCGAGCATAAGATAGATCTGAAGCCCAGGGCAAAGCCAGTGGTACAACAACGTCAAAGATTGGGAACCGTTCAACATGATGCCTTGAACATAGAGATTGATCGACTTTTGAGAGGGGACTTTATCTTTCCCGTGGAGAATTCAGAATGTGTTTCACCCGTAGTGGTGTCTCCAAAGAAGGGGGATAAGTGGCGCATATGTATTGATTTTTGACCCCTTACTAGTTACACCAAAAGGGATCATCACCCTCTTCCTTTTCAAGATAAGATTCTTGATCGTGTGGCAGGTCATGAGATGTATATGGCGTGTGATGGGTATTCGGGCTACCTCCAAATTTGTATTACCGACGAGGATCAATTGAAGACGACTTTCATCACACCATGGGAATAGACGAATGCGCTAACAACCTTTCAATGCTTTATGAATGCGGTGTTTGAGCCATATCTTGGTACGTTTCTTTGTGTCTATTTGGACGATTTTTGCATCTACTCTTCTAGGTTTGAGCACCTTGAGAAAGTTCGTCAAGCTTTTGAGAGTCTTTATAAGCTCAAGGATCCCTCAACCCTTCAAAGTGTCACGTCGTCGAAGCCGAGGTTCGTTTGCTTGGTCATGTGGTTTCATTCGATGGTATTGCTATGGATTTCGAGAAGTGGAGGCTATTCTTTCTCTACTTCGCACATTGTTGACTTTTGTCAAGAAAGTTAAGTATTACACACGTTTCTTGGAGGAGCTTCCACAACTTCTCTACCCTCTTCATCATCTTACTCTTCAACCACGTGCTTATGCTTGGACCCATGCACATCAAGCTATATTTGAGGCATCAAAGCAAGCTATTGTGTTGTTGCATGTGTTGTGCATGCAAATTCTTAGCCGGCAATGGCATTTGACATACATTTTGACCATTGCCATAAACATTGTGTCCTTCACGGGCTACATAAGGTATTCGTGCATGGCGTGAAGTCGTCGATTGTTCCTCTCTCATAGCATGGAGATTCATCCTCTTAGACACAAGTTCTTGTTCGGGTACTTGTGGGGATTCCAAGACATGTGGGATGGTTGCCTTTTCTGCATAGGCATCCTTAGTACGAGCCAACTATGCACGTGCTGCATCCCTCGGTTGCATGTGTAATTCTTGAGCAATCATTGCCATTGCATGATCCATATAAGATTTAGCTTTCTTGGCTTTCAAACGGTCATGTACCAATGGATCATTGTGGTGGTAGAGATTCAATTCTTCTTGTTGTGCATGGAGAAGAGCCTGCATATGAGTAAGTTCAGCCCTCAAGACTATAAACTCTTCTTCCTGCATTTTCTCTTTGCTGCAGGACAGTTGTCCCATATACTCATGTTCCCTATTGTGCACCACATGAGTTTGTTAATCCTGTAAAGCATTGGAGGCATGCGTTTCATTGTCCCCGCCTCTTGTGTTAGCATCTCCAACATTCACTGTATGGTTGTCCATAATGTTCTAAGTGTAGAGATAGCTAGTGTTCACGGTGATTGTCTCTCACGATAGAAGTGAAAGAGAACCGTATGCTCTGATACCAATGTAACTTGGTTGAACACAATGCTAATCAATACACTTAAATACACTAAGATTTGATGGACATACGCTCAATACAAGAAGTAATTTGCTGAAATTGACAAGAGACACACAATGAGCCGGAACGGCCGGCCTCTCCCTCAAATAAAGTATATTGATCTTGGGAGAATCAAGTACATAGTGTCATGGGCATTTTTGACCAGATTTCCATACCAATGCATATGAATACAGTGTTGCAAACAAGCGGTTGTCGATGTAGACTTGCAACTCACACTACCCTCTCAAGTGCCCATGTTCCCTACCATTTGCTCTCTATTGTTCCACCAACACATGGTAGCAATAATCTGCAAGAGAGCACGTAGGACAAGAGAACACTACACAGGGTATGTGATCTTGTAATCCGGTTCCTCCCTCTTGCTACTTGCTTTCATATTTAAGCACAAAAGCTTACCAATTGCAAGTGGAGTCGATGAGAGCGAAAGTCTAGGTTTATGACCAATACTTACCACCTGTCACATGCCACATAACCATGCCAGCAGACAGTTTCACACGCACAGTTCACAGCGGGCGTCCCCTTATCCAGAACTACACATTGGTCAAGCAAGCATGAAAACAACATGCAATTTCAATTGCAAGCAAGCACATAAAGATGCTATGCAATGCAACATTGGTATGGACAATGCCCGTTGATGAGACTATACCAAAACAGACGTGCTCCGGGCAAGTACACGAAGTACGAGACCCAATGGAACACCAACCCACCAGGCATTTCCGGGCATGTACACAGAGGCACAAGTCCCAACAGAAAGCCAAATCAGTGGCATCAATCGCTGGCATATACAACTGCCATGGACACTAGTCCAATGTACATACATGATGAGAAAGCACGGGTGGACCAATTGGGTGACCAAATGGTGACAACAGATGTAGACAAATATGGGCGTGGACACATTTCCGACCGAACATGCATTTAAAACCCGAGCAAAAAATTCCCATCACACTAGTTGGAGTCAGTCAAAGTCAGTCCAAGTTCGACTGGGTATGAATCTCTCCATGGAGAGTAGTAGTAGCAGTCAAGGCATTAGGGGATTGTGTGTAGGCCAAAGAGGGGGCTGTGGACAGCTCCTTGGGTAGCCTATTGAGGGGTCAGATGGCCGGCACGTAGCCCGAAGGGGGTGTCCTTGTATGAACCCTTCTTTGGGCCTTGTATGATCCCGTCAACTCTACGGCGAGGGGTGACCAGCCCCTCTGAGTCCTATACGATGTGTAATTGGGCGATTGGCCCATTCTCTCTCTCTATCTCATATCCATGCTGAGGCACTAGGCATAATAGAGGTTAAGGCAGGCAGCAGCAGAATGCAGCCCTCTGGGCAGCTAGTGTGAACAAAGCTTACTACTATAGAGAAAATGCAGATTCAGTCCACCCAATTTGGTGAACTGTGTAGTATCTCTTTCTCTCTCTCCTCCCCTCTCTTTCATGAAAGTAAATGAATGTTGTATCTGCAAAGCTAGCAAGAAGGTCCAAAGAGTTTCATGCATGAGATAGCAAGGGCTTGTAATTATAATATCTTCAAGCTTGTTTAAGATAGCAATTTCATAACATTTAAGAATTGTTGCCACTCGTCTATTTCTCTTATCTGAATGGTCTCTTTGTAATGGCACAGGTGGGATTCTTCAAAGACTGCTTCACCAAGCAATCTAGTTCTGTTCACTTTTCAAGAGGTATATATGGAGTCCTTTTTTTTAGTGCTGAACTTCAGCTAGCATTTTCAACTATATTCTCCCATAGAAAGAAAGAAATAAAGAAAGATTTATTAACGTCTATAAAGGCCGGAAGAGTCTATGAGACCAAAAAGATGTTACATATGATCCATGTGTAGACTTGGTGTCAGAACACACACAAAAAGAAAAAGATGGGGCCTACGTACTACGTATGTCCCTGTGTGTACAATGTAATAGACACATGGAGAGCTCAAATGTCCATGTTAGAGTAGAGTGCTGAGACGTCCACTTCGCGTGGCTGGTGCCTTCCTATGACATCGGAGGATGTCTTCAATCTGGAGCTATTGGGTGGAGGGTCTAAATTTCTGAGGGCGAGGACGTTTGGCTCTTTTGAGCAAGGCTGCTCGATCTTTGACGACTCGAAGGCAAGACCTCTTGGGATCCATCACGGGATCAGTCTACTGAGTGTGTCCCATATGCTCCATGCGGCTAGTCAGTGTCAGGATGGGGCGCTGGTGGCTCTACTCAGAGGGGCATGAAAAAAAAAACATGTTTGTGGGTTAGAAACATGGGGAACTTTTCTACCCTGAAACGTTTCTGAACCCTAAAAAAAGAATAGCCCCAATTTTTGTTTTTTGTTTTTTGGCTTGTTTCTTCTTTCCCGTCATTGGTTTTGTGTGGTTGTTTTTGCCTTGTTATAGCCGATTTCGGCCTTCCATATGACAGCCTGTTTCAAGCCTCTTTGCAGCCTGGGAATTGCCATACCCTTTCTTCTCCTTCCCCCCCCCCCCCCCCCCAATTAGTTACCGAGAAAACATCCAAAATTGCTATGTACACACTTGTCCTCAAATGGGAAGCGAGAGTCAAGATGCATAAAAGGGGAGGATACTCTTCTCCTCTGGCTGGCCGCTCTAGGAGGAGAAGACTGTCTCCTACAATGGGGGAAAGGGGAACGACCACATAGGTGGTCTATAATGCCAAGTGGGCTCACCACCACTATTAGTAAGAAAGGGATTGTGACGTCAGATCCTCAGGAGGGCCTCCTAAAGCTTCCGCATGCGGTCTGAGCCACCTTGAAGCTGTCCTCACTAACCACGGAGGGTGTGAATGATATTGAGCTAGATGCTCTGGATGGACTCCACTGGCGGGGTGAGGGTGCCTTCAATGGCTTCACTGCATCGAGCTCTCCATCAGGGTCACCATGAAACGTTTCACAACTGAAACGAAACGTTGACGAAACAATTGATTTTGGAATGAAACATTTCAACACCGGGTAGGTGGACAATGAAACGATGGACTGAAATGATTATATACATAAAATCTGAAGGTTGGGGGCTCAAATCTGAATTTTCAGATTTGCCATGAAACGTTCAATGTTTCATTCCGTGATTGAAACGATTCACGACACAAAACGTTTCATGCCTCAACAACAGTGAAACACGTTTCATGGTGACCATGCTCTCCATATGTGTCAGGTAGCTATACTGTTGCAAGTCTCCCTTCTCTGGCTAGAACGTGGAGACCAGCGACCTATAGGTGGAGCTTGAATTGGCACTCTGCAGAAATGCGAAGGTGAGAGACTTGGAAGGGCTAGTCCCCTACCTTTCTTCTCATATGGCATGATGACCGCGGCCTAAGTGGCCCAACCATGTAGTGTAAACAAAAAAGGGGGTGCTAGGCATCTCCTCACTGTCCTTTGGATCATGCCATGTCCACTCTCCCGAGTCCCATTGAAGGCTCGTGAGAGGCCGACCCTCCCAAATCCATAACCATTAAGAGTCTCTGTGGCCGCCTTGGTCGGAGGAAGGTCGATGTGCCACTCATGTGCATGAAAACCAACCCTTTGCAAGGTGCATCCCCTGAAATCCTCTAAGGGGGTCTCTGCTCTCTACAGTCTGCCATTAAGCCCGATAGAGAAGGTTTGTAAGGCGGAGCTCTTATCTACGCTATGACCTGCCAGGGTTATATCGTGCCTGGTGAACACTCCCAGCCACTGCGGGGGAGGAGAGTCCGGTATCGGGGCCAGCCACTCTGGAGGGATGGAGTCGTCGATGTTGAGGCTAAGTCTGCCTTTGCCTTGGATCCTAGTAATGCCCCTCTCCTGGGCTTCTAGGGCAGTTGTTTGAATGTAAGCCAGTCTCCAAGTGACCTAGTGGGCTTGTGCTGAAAGCTTCCCACAGTACGTGCAGGGAGCCCCGAGCATGTGACCACTAGGTAGACGGACCATTGGGTTCTAGATTAGAGGCTGTCGGAGACGCTCCTTGGATGCTACTAGAGTTGATTGTTGAAGGGTCGGCTTGAGATGATCCCAAGCACGCAAGAGATGGCTGCAAATCTGTCCTCAAATGCGGGGCTAAAGCCATGTGCTCGCATCTTTGTGAAAATCCATCTTGTGCTCTAAGGCCAAGGGCCTCCTAGAATCGGGGTGTGGGCGAATCCTAGCCAGGAGGAAGTCCTTCCAAGGCTCACCACCCGGAAGAAGACCTCGAACAATAAACTTGCCCAACATGGCACGGCTCTGAATGGAGGGGTCGATGATGTCCAGGCCCCCTCTGCATTGTTGCTGGATGATCAGTCTACAGGCCACCTTGGACCGGGCATGCCTCCTGTCCCTGCTAGCCCACAGAAAGTTGCGGATCAAATGTTGAATGTGACTAATACAGCCTCGAGAGAAAGACCAGTAGGAGGTAATGTACCACATGGTGGTGAGAAGAACTTGGTCCACCACCACAACCCAGCCAACTAAGGATAGCATGGCAAAACTCTAGTATAGCAGCCTCTTCAGAATGCTTAGAAGAAGAGGGGCTAGCTACTGCACACGGGAGATGTCAATGCCAACATGACATCCAAGATAACAAACTGGAGTGCCACTAGGGACCACTGAAAAGCCTTGACAGGATGCCAAGTCGGGGCGGGCGATGAGCCAACTCAAAATCCACATGACGTGTGCTAGTTGATCTGCACTCCAGATGCACGATAGAAGATCTCAATTGCCTCAACGGATCTCTCGAGGTTCCCCTCGTCCCTTGATAGGCATGCCCCCGTGTCATCTGCGAACTCAAAATCAAGCAGCTCCTCGTGTGTGTGGATGGGAAGACGTAGTCCGTGGAGCCTACTCATGGCAAAGAGGTAGAGATAAGGTGCTAAAGGGAAACCTTGTTGGACTGAGTGAGAAAGCGGAAACCTGTCGCCTCTAGCTCACTGAATTAGAACATGGCTGTGTGAAGCTGAGTAGAGTCCCAAAACACCTCGGACCCACTCCTCCGAGAAGCCCATCCTGCACATCGTCCCCTCGAGAAAGCCCCAATCTACTCTGTCATAGGCTTTCTTGAAATCAAGGAGAGCAATTAGATCCTGTTGTTGCATCTTGGCCGATGCGGTCACCTCCCAAAAGGTTAAAATGTTGTCAAGAATACTCCGATCTTGAACGAAACCCGTCTGCGTACAATGAATCAAGTCTGGGAGAAAGGGCTACAATCTCCGGCTGATGGCCTTGGCCATAATTTTCTAGGTAGTCCCTAGGAAGGTGATGGGTCTCCATTGCCGAATCTCCAACCTATCACCACCCTCCTTGGGATTCAAGTGGATCAATCCCTCAGACCTCCTCTCCGGCATGGCTCGCCCGTAACCATTATCTTGTTGAAGGCCGATCTAAGGACGCCTTCCATGAGATCCCGGTGACAGACAAATAAGGAGGTTGGAAGCCCGTTCTCTCCCAGGCATTTGCCCCTAGATGTGAAGGGGATCAGGAGAAAGGTCTGGAGAGCATGAGGACCACCTCTTTCGTATGCCGGCAAACCTGCTCACGTGCATCTAGTAGCTATGGGAAAATGGGGGCACTCGTGAAAAGAGAGCTGAAGAAATCTGTGGTGATGGATCTCAACCGGGGGGGGGGGGGGGGGGGGGGGGGGGGGGTGTTGGGAGTTCTATAACAATAGATCCATCTTGGCCTCACAATCTGCGGATACCATCTCTCCACATGTGTGGGCCAACAATCTCAAAGAAATCCCTAGTGACCTTGGCATGGTATCTGAACTCCACCGGCCACTCGCGCTCCTCTATGGTTCTACGTCTGTACGGGCGGCGGCAGCCAGCTGACTCTCAATCAACGGGGTATCTGGTGCACTCTCCTGAAGCGGCTTAAGAGAAGCAAGACCCTTGCGAATGCTCCTCTCCTGCTCTTGGAAGCCAGCCAATGTGCTTTGCATTGCCTCTTGTAGTAGACTGCTAATTTCTCCAAGCCTGCATCCAATGCGCCTATGGTGCTCCTAAGTGAAAATCTGGCCTATCCCAAATTCCCTCTATCCTGCTGTAAATCTCAGGGTCGTGTGCGTGAGGGGGGGGGGGGGGGGGGTTGGGGTTGGGAATTCTATAACAATAGATCCATCTTGGCCTCACAATCTGCGGATACCATCTCCCCACATGTGTGGGCCAACAATCTCAAAGAAATCCCTAGTGACCTTGGCATGGTATCTGAACTCCACTGGCCACTCGCGCTCCTCTATGGTTCTAAGTCTGTGCGGGTGGCGGCAGCCAGCTGACTCTCAATCAACGGGGTATCTGGTGCACTCTCCTGAAGCGGCTTAAGAGAAGCAAGACCCTTGCGAATCTCCTCTCCTGCTCTTGGAAGCCAGCCAATGTGCTTTGCATTGCCTCTTGTAGTAGACTACTAATCTCTCCAAGCCTACATCCAATGCGCCTATGGTGCTCCGAAGTGAAAATCTAGCCTATCCCAAATTCCCTCTATCCTGCTGTAAATCTCAGGGTCGTGTGCGTGATGGGAGAAGGTAGTGCCAGCTGAAATACCAATCATGCCACCTTGACCACAAGCCCACTCATCTACATAGAACCGATCTAATCTGGATAGGTTGGGGCCAGTACTCCTCCTATCGGATCTGGAGAAACACAGACTCTTGGGGCCGCGTCCAAACTATGGAAGATGCCAAGGGTCTTGTCCCCTCAGAGCCAAAATCAATTCCTCCCAAGCCGAGTACTCTACATCAAATACTGTAGCCATGCCACCTCCGAGTCTGTCCTTTGCCGACTCTAGCATGTGAAAATCCCCACCCATACACCAGAAATCTGCCTGGTTGATGAGCTGTACTCCAAAAGGTGCCCCTGCTTGCTACAACGTTCAACACGAATACATCCAAGAAGCCTACCCAGTCCTCTCCAATCCTAATGGTCACCCACCGAGCTTGTCCAGTGACAATGGTGCGTGAGGTGACCACTGTCGGCAATAGCTGCTCATCACTGAGACGGAGATGCATACTCCACCCTGTCCCGAAGGGGCCGAGAGAGTAGGACTAGAAGGTGTGACGTTTTCCCTTCAAGATCTTCCCGCAGTGGTGGGTAGGTCCCTGTGAAAGATGATGATCTTGAATGAAGAGGATGTCACTGTTTGTGGAGGAGGGTGTTCCGATAGAGAGGCAGGTGCAGGAGGGAGAGTCTGAGGAGATGGCGGGGGAGGGGGGGGCGGCGGGATGGGCAAGGGTTGAGAAGGGGGTGTTGGCACTGGCACTGGCATTGGCGGGTTAGCAAGCCACTTGGGAACCTGAAAGCCTGGAGGGCGGTCTCGACGAGGTAACGATCTCTAGAAGTGGGGAGGGGGGGGGGGTTCCTTGAAGGTGCTAAGGGGGCCCCATTACCATCGAAGGGCTGCTAAGATAAATGTTTGTAATGGTTCCTGGATCCTTCCAGCCTAGCGCGTCTGTTAGCACGGCTTTGCTTTGGAAGTCGACCGCGACGGTTTCGCCTTGGGCCAACAATGTGCTACTATCTTGCGCCGGTCTCAACTGAGGTCGGGTCCTAGTGCTCTGTTGCCTGGGGGCATCTCTCGCCCATCCCCTTGGGGAGGATATGCGCTGGGGGCGGGTTTTGGGAGGGGGGGGTGGGGGAGCGAGCAACTAGAAGGGGCCTGCTAGACTGCTGACGAGGACAAGCTCTAGCGAAGTGTGACAGATGTACCATTGGCCTGGGAGGCCAAAATACTCAACTCTTTGCAAAATAGGGTTGCGAGATGGTGTGAGGCATTGATTCCAGAGAGCAATGCAGATATGAAGGGAAGGAATCCTGGCCGTCCGTGCAAGAATCGAAGTGGCGGTGTGTGTTGGGGGGGGGGGTCCCATCACTCCCCCGATAGCACCACCTATCATCGGGAGGTGAGATGCTAGCCAAAGGGTCGGATGCTGGGTGGAAGCTGTGCTGCTACCTCGCAAAAAGAAGGCTTGGGCCGTACGCACTATGACGGGGCTCAGCTGCTGAAACTCGTGGTGCCCGGGGGACTAGGGCCTTTGACACACTTGTTGATACCCTCAATGCATATTAAGACATTTAAACATGGCAACAGCCTTAACACACATCCACCATCAGTTCGCATAAAACATAAAAGCTGGAGAAAACATCCACAAGCTTGCAAATGTGACACCGCATAGAGGCCGGAATGGGCCGACCCCCCCCCCCCCCCCCCCTTGGAGTATTTTATTACCCAAGGAGAATAATATCATGTACAAGCTTTGAGGGCCTTACTCTCCCCATGGGAGATGCCAGATTATCCATATACAAATGCCATAACACAACCCAACACGAGGCTACTAAGCCGGAACACAGGCTGTAGAAATGCCCAGCCAACAATATAATCCGTATACCTCCGTCTGGGTACTGATTCTTCCCTAAAAACCATGGGTCTTCATGCAATAGAGTTGGTACACCAAGTACAACTCTCCATTCAGCCGGTACAATAGGTACAATGGCTGGTACATCAAGTACAACTCTCCATTTAGCCGGTACAGCAGGTACAGTGGCTGGTACAGCAAGTACAAATGCTGGTACAGCCAGTACAGTGGCTGGTACCGCAAGTACAAGGACTGGTACAACAAGTATAGTGGCTAGAAATCATAATAGAAGTTCATGCATTCAAGTTTCTATGCATTCAAGTTTCTATGTTTCAAGCTTTCAGGCTCAATCTTTGAAGTTTAATGTCTTTTTGGTTTGTTTCTTGGTTATCTCTATATGTGTATAATGCTTTCTAAAAGCTTTTTTATGTCTATAAAACTCATCAATCAGTGAAGCTTGTTAACGGTACCACAACCAAACCCATAGGCATCCTACAAGATGCGAAAATCAAGACCTTCAGACTAAGTTTCCACCACATCATTCGTGGTGATTGATTTTTAGAGAAGAGGGTCATACACAATGATTCTCGAAAGGCCTTATATGAGAGAACTAAGACTAGTTGATGATTGGGGAACCAATCATATTTATATACGCAAAGGCAACGAGTCCTTGAAGATAAACCTGAAGACA
The DNA here is from genome assembly GCF_041138505.1 of Cibotium barometz. Classification (NCBI taxonomy): domain Eukaryota; kingdom Viridiplantae; phylum Streptophyta; class Polypodiopsida; order Cyatheales; family Cibotiaceae; genus Cibotium; species Cibotium barometz. The sequence continues at coordinate 8,366,390 of NC_141099.1, forward strand.
TGGAAGACTCATCCCATGGGTTGAGGCATTCTCGCCAATGAGTGTGACACAACTATCTGAACCGCTTCGGTCAACATGTGTAAATTTTGCAACAAGTTGTTGGGTAGTGAAGGTACTTGATTTTTTGAAACATAATGTTTTTTGTTTTGTTTTGGGAGCTGAGGGACGAGACATTTTTACATGAAGCCTAAAAACCTTGAAATGAAAGAAACCTCAAAATATTTTTTGTGACTGACTATGTAGAGGGGTTTGGAACATGCATTATTGGTCATCCAATGATGACAAAACCCCAATTACTTGGAAATCCATAGCTTTGCATTGTGTGAAGGAATGGATGCTGGCCATAGTTGGTTGCAATGCTCACTTCTATTGTTGGTATAAGTTGAAGGCCAAGGTCATGAGAATCTCCAAGGGCAAGGGAAGATATCTCTCTTTTGGTTTTATATAGGTGATATCTTGCAACATTAAGGTTGTGGAAGTCTTGCTTATGCACAAGGCATGTATATACCAATGGAAAGTTTAGGTTATTCCCAAATTTAACAAAAATCAAAGTGTGATCTTGACTCTATGAGAGAGGCTAGTCACAAAGCTTCAAATCATCAACTCCATCATTTACAACATAGATTACGTGCATAGCATCCCCGCTCACATCATCAATGCCCTAGAGTAGGTGTAGGTTCATGCATTATGATACGTCACCTTAGTAGATAATTTTCCATTGAACTGAGTTTCTATCACTCCGGAACTGAAGGGTAGACTCAGCCATGATGAAGGCTAGCACTAAAGAGATAACACACGTGCGTGCACAACGCGCGTGCGCGCAGCTGATTGGGAAAATTGCAAGGCTTTGGGTAGAAGTAACTATATGAACTTGCCAACTTGGACAAATACTTCAAAAGAAATATGGTCAAAGCTTGAAATGATACTTATAGGAACACGCTGAAATAGGGGTCTCTAGGCCAAGATACTCAGCCCATTTGATTCCGAAATGGGCCTTTTTCTCCATTTCATCTGTTACCCCCTCACTGTTTTCGCCTTGGGTCAGAACTGCCGTTTTGCCTTGGGTCTCAATTGTTTGTCGAACAACACGTATGGTCTCTCCTTTGCACCCTAGATTTTGACTTAAGGTCAACTAAGTTGACTCTATTTCTATGTTCTGTCCCATCTCCTTCTCTCCTATCTAATCCTTTTTTGTTTCCTCCCCTCCTCCGGTCCCCCTTGCTGGCATCATTCTTTGCTTACATGGGATTTGCAGATTCAGCCCCCTTTAAAGTGTGTCTTCATTTCCATTTTCCCATTTTGTGTGATCATGATAGACGTTGGTCACTTGCATTTCATGAGCATGGTATGATGAGGTGTGTTGATACTTGTAAGCAACAATCTATAAACGTTGTGAGAATACGACGAGAGGCTTCATGAGATGATGCTTTGATAGACTACATAACCCTTGTCCCTTGGGAGTATATGCGTGATCAATGGTTTTTGGTGGAATCTCCTACAGATAAAGTAGGTGGGAAGCAATACTTTCAGTAGGTCTCCCATGTGTAGACTGCTAGTATACACTCAATGCGCTCTCAGCATGTATCTCACATCTATGTTTGGTGCACATTTGTGAAGGCCTCTATTATGATGAGAAGCGATTGGTGCACGTGTGTTTGGTGGGAATCCCGGCTTAGGCGTCGATAGGGTCGTTATTGTGACCGTTGATGGTTAGGAGATGGTGAGAGATTCAAGCGTTAGCTGAGGCCCGGGGTGGTTAGTTGTCATTTTGAGGGCGGTGACCATGTCTATGCCGCGTAACCGCTCGCATTGTATGCACGCCTACCACACCACTTGCAGTACTATATATGGGCATAGTTATCACAAGCTAAGGCATTCAATGCTTGTGAGTATCTACACCCTCTACATGTAGTACTTCCCCCATCCAAAGTCTGTCTAGATCACAATCTAAGCTCTACTTGAGAGTGCACGGGTGGAGAGTACCATCACATTTTACCTATCTCAGAATTTTAAATTCTCTTCATTCTCTACTTGAGAGTGCACGGGTGGACAGTACCATTACATTTTACCTATCTCAGAATTTTAAATTCTCTTCATTCTCTATGTATTGCACTTTATTATGCTATCTATCTTTCTGTTGTGCTATATTCTTATATGGTATGAGAGCTTAGGTGCTTTTAGTAAAAATAGTGCATAAAGTTTAGTCTTTCTTTGCATAGAATACTAGGAGTGATGGCTTCTATCTCGGCTGCTGTTGCTAAACCAGCCTTCATTGAAGGCAAGCTTGATGGGACAAACTACTCTCTCAGGAAATTCAAAACGCTTATGAGCTTCTAGAAACAATGGGGGTCTCTGACTCCAACAAACAGGGTGAACACATTTCCACCAGATGCTACAATTCTTCGGGCATGGAACAGGCGCAATATTGACGCACTTTGTGCCATTGTCACCAGCATAAATGATTCTGTTCTTACTTTGATTCAACACATAACCAAGGCATTGGAGGCTTGGACTATACTGAGGAATCAATATGAGACACGAAATCAAACCAAGATTCAGAATCTGGAGAATCAGCCTTGTCGCCGTTGAGAAGTTTGTTGAAGGAGAAGCTATTGAAGCATTTATCACGTGGATCAAAAATCCGTGAGATCGAATGGTTGCTGGGGGGATTACAAACACCAGCGAGGAACTAGCCTGGAGGTGCATCCGAATTCTTTCACAAAAGTTTGATGGCTTAGTTACGGCACTAAATACTCAGGTTAGAGACTACCTCTATCATTTGAAGAGTTTAATGCTATGTTGCTTGAGGAGGAGATGTGGTCGAAGACCCGCGGTGGTGGTGATCTTGCATTTTCGGCCAATGCTAAAGACAAAGGCACGGTATCTTCTGATGACAAGAAGAAGAAGAAGGGTCACACTCTCAAAGATTGCAGAAAGAAATAGGCTAACGAGAAGAATGACACCTTGAAATCTTTATGGAAGGGAAAGGAGTTAGTTAACAACGCCGAGACCGAGTTTGAACTTTGGGTGGCCATTGAAGAGGCATGCTCATCTGCACATGCTCTAGTTTTTCATGGATTTTGGATAGTGGAGCATCCTGACTATTATTGCTTGGTGTAGTTTGGAGCCCTCTTTGGAAGAGAGAATGTAGAAGCTTTGGGCTCGTGTGTTGAGAGAGAAGAAGAGGTTGTTGCTGAGTAGGGACATCAAGGCGCATAGGTTCAAATCAGGCTGCGGACAACAGACAGATCAGCCGTGCTAACACGTGGCCGTTGACACATGGCAAATGCCATGTGGCAGGGCGTTCCACATGGCAGGAGGGTGGCAGCTTTTTACATGGGAGCCTAGCTTTTTCCTTACTTTTTGGCATGTGTGTGCAAAAAGCAGAGGCTTTTTGTTGTAAAAAGTTATTTTTAATTTTTAAAAAGCTGGGGCAGCCAAGGGTCTATATAAGCAAGGCTTGGGGGGGAGTCCAAGCATCATATACCAGTATTCACGTGGACTCTGTGAGAGGAGTCCAAAGAAGCCTTCACTCTCGAGTCTTGGGCGTGAGTGTGCATGTGTGTGCGGGAGCGCTCTGGCTAGTTGTTGAGGAGGTCCTGGCCAAAGTTGTAATGGCGAAATAACTTCTGGAAATAAAAGAAATACCGCAAGGGGCGTAGGGTTTGGGGCTAGTGCAGTTTTCTTGTGGAGGAGTATTCTAACTCCCACTCTATCTCCTTTTTTATTTTTAAGTCTCAGCTCAGTTAAAGTGCTTGTATGTGTGGTGAAATGTTTCATTTCCGCCCATCAGACCTTTTGAAGGCTGGTTTCAAGGATCCATTGTTGGAATCACGTCAACTTTCTCAAGGAGGCAAGCTCGTGGTTATCTACACGCAAGCATGTTAGGTAGAGACGAAGATGAGATTCGGCAAACATCAACTGATGATGAGTGAGATGAAGCGATTGGGGAAGAAGACTACCATGTGGAAGCAGAGCAAGGAAACTCACATGATGAAGCCTCCTATAGTTTTTTCTTTTCCATGGTTCAGTAATCATCATGGATACATTGTACTACCTTTTGGTGACATTAATTTCTCTCATTCGGGGTGTGGTGTGCGATTGGATTGATCCGCACCTTATCCCACCAGTTGAGAGCGGAGACAACAAGATATGGGTCGAGAGCAGCTACACCAGAGGACATGACATGCCAACTTTGCCATACAGAGGCTGAGACAGAGAGGCTCATTATATATGCAGATGCCCAATATACTATGAGATCAAGGGGAGTTTCCACTACCTCTTCCGAGAGGGATTTGGACCACTCTCTAGGGTCATGGATTTTCCACACCAGAGATGCTTGGGACTCTTTCTTTTGGAGCTCTGCTAACACAAGGTATCCCTATTGCGGCTCAGATCAGTTGCACCCGTCGGAGGACCAACACAAAGAGATCTCACTCACTTCTTCCAGACTAGAGCCCCGAGAGTAGATCCACCCACTCCCCCCGACCTCTAGGCTGATGCAGGAGTCCGGCCGAGAGGAGTGACATTAGATAGAGCCACTGAGCTATGTAAAGCCCGACGCCCCTGACATAGCGGCCACCGCCCGCGCAGGAGTCCGGCCGAGAGGAGTGACATTAGATAGAGCCACTGAGCTATGTAAAACCCGACGCCCCCGACATAGCGGCCACCGCCCGCGCAGGAGGATCAGAGCCATCATTTCCCACCACCATAGGACTTTCTCCCACCCTGTCAACCTGACTACATTGGGTACCATGTTGCAGCGCCCTATGCAAGATATTCTTGGCTGATGCGGGAGCTTCAGGCTCTTTATTTTTTTCATGTATATTTTCTTTTAGTTTTACTTTCACTACGATGAAGATGTATTCCATGGATATGATGTGACATTTTGGCCTTTTGAAGATGTTAATACAATCTCTCTCTCTCTCTCTCTCTCTCTCTCTCTCTCTCTCATTGTCGAAGGTTGGAATGATGACGAGTGTTGCACTACACGTGCCCGCCTTTTACGAGAAGTAGCTATGGGCCAAACCTCGGCCCAACAGGCTCAAAGACTAAATGAGTCCCTTAGTTGTTGTAAAAAACGTGCACATGACATAGAGCAATATTGGGAACTATACGAACTATTCTTGAGTGGTAAGTCTGAGGAGGCTTGACGCCAGATACAGGAACGCCGACCACCCACATCCATCACTGACCCACATGTTTGGCACACATACGTCCACTCATTATATCACATTCCTGATCAGCCCCCCCTTCCACACACTAGAGCCTCGCCCCACTACATCTAGCTTTTTCATCATAGACATGGTGGAGACAGCTATGAGGAGACTCCAGCATGGTCACTCCCAGGATCACACAGGGATCAGAGGAGAGCACACTCTCCTATGCCCCCAAAACCCTCCCCCCACTTATAGTGCGCATATTTAACAACGCACTTTGAGAGGGCTTTCCACACGCCTGGTCTCTTCATACCATTGCCCCTATCCACAAGGCTGGGGATACCATGGATTCCAGCAACTACAGGACCATTATGATCGGCCATATCATGGCCAAGCTTTATGGATAAGTTCTTGGCGCACAGCTCAATGCCTTGGCAGAGAGGGAGGGCTTCCGCGCACTAGGCCATGCCGGTTTCCGTCGGGACTTCTCTACATCAGATCATATCTTCACTGTTAGGAGCCTCATTGAGTAGGCGAAGGCGGATGGAAGACACCTTTATTGCTGCTTTGTGGATTTCCGCAAAGCCTTTGACAAAGTGCCACATGACCGCTTGCTCCAGAGAGAGTTACTGGGGGTTCCATCGGATATGCTTTGGGGAATCATTTCATTATATGAGCTAGTAATGGGGAGAGTTAGATGCCGAGGGGGCTTTTCAGAGGAGATCACTAGCACAATTGGGGTGAAACAGGGATGCCCCCCATCTCGCACACTCTTTGGTATCTATATTGATGAGATCTCAGCCTTTATGACCAGGCAAGTGGGAGAGGTGCGTCTTTGGCAGGCACTCTCATTGCTAGACTCCTCTATGCCGATGACATAGTGCTTATCTCAGATTCTTAGGCCAGACTACAGCGTCATATGGATGCACTGTAGGATTTTTGTACACAGTGGGGGCTCTCAGTTAACCTTGGGAAAAGCAAGGTGATGGTCTTTCACACTTCTCGCAAAGTGACGAAGGATACAGTGATCACATGCAGAGACAGCAGAGTGGAGGTGACTGGTTCGTATGTCTACCTTGGGGTTACCTTCCCCAGTACAGAGGGACGTTCCTCCTTGCGACAGGCTTCCCAAGATAGATTGACCAGAGGATATGCCACACTGGCCCTCCTAGAGCACCAGTGCCATCAGTCTCACTTCAAGGAACCCCAGACGAGGGGGTGGCTCTTTGACACCTTGGTCACTCCAGCAATGATGTATGCAGCCCCCTTTTGGGCACTGGGATTATCCTTGGCAGACTGGTAGTGGATTGAGCGGCCTTTGATCCTCATGGTATCAGGGATGATTCGCAACAAACCGATTTTCCCACATCATATCATTCGAGTGGAGTTTGCTGCATCCCCCATGGTTATAGGGGCACTCTTCCAGACAGTTACCTATATACAGAGAGATGGACCCCACACGACTCCCTCGCCTAGTCCTGGAGTCTTCACAGGTGATTGATGTGAGAGGCACACTCTCATCTTGGTATGGCTCTGTTATCACATGGTTTACGGCACATAGGCTTCAGATTGACCAGCTCCCTCCTTACCAGTATGACCTAGACTCACCATACCTCAGGCTTTCCCATGTGGATCGTAACTGGGTGCTCCGATATGATTTGCTTCAGGCACACATTAAGGACCCTCGGATTACCCTGGTGCGGCCCTTGCCCGTCAAGATGTTGTATTATTGGGATCACTTTCTTAGGCTCACTGAGGATGGGCTCATACAGAGACCAGGCTACATGGATATCTGTGTGTCTCACGCCATAAGGATTGCCATTGGTCAGCTGCGAGTTTCATCCCATTCCCTAGAGATCAAGGGCGGCAGAGCAGCGAGGAATCAGGATATCCAAGGAGGACATGATTTGCAGCTTATGCAGCAGAGAGGTGGAGTCCGAGGAGCATTATGTATGCCGATGCTCAGTCTACTATGAGATCAGAGGGAGATACCATTGCCTTTCCAGAGAGGGGTTCGGTCCTATTAGCCGTATCATGGATTATCCAGACCAGAGATGCCTGGGCTTGTTCTTGCTAGAGCTACGACACAATGAGAGCCTCACGAGCTAGTCCAGCCCAACTTAGGATCACTAATTTCTTCCAGCCCTAGCATGCTGTACCTGGTTCACTAGCACATCTGGCACTTCATCAGATCAGGACAGTATCCAGGAGCACAGGGGTCACTCTACCGTGAGCCACAATTCTCTGAGCTGCGAGACGACCTCGCCCCCTGGGCCCCTGGACCATGACCACCACCAGTCCATCAGGCCCTGATTCAATGTGATCCTTACAAGTCACTGATGCACGATGGAGGCCTCTTCTTGTCAGCCTCTCTTCGCTGTTTCAGATCTTGCGGCCACCCTCTTGCCCAATGATGGATCTCCTGCATGGACCCCTCCACTCCATAGATTCGGGATAGAGTGCATTATGATCATTCTTGTATATACTTCATAGCATGCTCCCCTGTTTGTTTTGTGCATTTACCTAGCACTTAGCTTCAGTTACTAGGTTTCCAGCTCTAGTTTCAGTTTTATTTCAGTTTTCCATGATGATGATATTCCATGGATACTTGTAATCATCTTTTGTCTCATAGTCCCATCTAGCCTTTTGTAGGACTTAAATATAACACTCTCTCTCTCTCTCTCTCTCTCTCTCTCTCTCTCTTTTGGTGTTGCCAGCGAGCCCTCACTGACTCAGCCCATACGAGATCCGCGAGGACAGACTGACCAGGACATGGCTAGACATCCCCACCACGTGAGCACCCTACTCACTTGGGGTCTCTCAGAGAGCACATGTCCTCCAGAGAGCTAGACATCCCCGGTCCTAGAGACCTGGCTCCACCTGACAGCTCAAGATCCAGGAATTGCATCCAGTTTACTCATTGATCACATGTAACATCTTTTCGGTCTCATAGACCCTTTGGGTCTTTGGTAGACCTTAGTAACATCTCTTTCTCCCTCGCCCCCCCCAAACAACACACACTCTTTTTTTTGGGGGGTAAAAACCATTCCTCTATTACCAAGAAACAATATACATGAGGAGGATGTACTTTGGAGAGAAGTCATGCAAGAAAAAACTATTTCAAACTATGGGATGTCAATAACCTCTGGCTGTTGTCGACAGTCATGTAGGGATTGGCAAAGATTGGCACGAAAGAAACCATAAGCACCAGGGAAGGTTGTTGAAACATGGTATGGTTCCTAGCCTTCCAAATAGTCTAGAGTGGCCAATATCTCATGCAAATGATGAAAATGTCCAATCCGGCCATGCAAGATGGCAGAACACCAAAAATCCAAAAGGGTTTTCCTCCTTTGAACGATGGAAAACATCCTTGGAGGTTGTGAGTCAATGCTTGCAAGAAATTTCTGGACTCCGTGCAATGCCAAGGAAGAAGATGAGGAACAGACTTTACATGTCGTCCACATTTACAACATCTATCATTGGAGATGTGGTTTTATAAAGCATATTCTTTTGGACTAACCTTATACAAACTTGCACTTACTCTTGGGCACTGATGACGTGAGTAGGGATGTCATAGCGTATTGTCCACGCTATGCATGATAGAGTTGATGAACCTACACTTCATGTTCGGACAGACATTGGAGTTAATGGTTGCACTTTTGAGTCGAAGTCTTTTTTGAAGTTTAGCTTAATGTTTGGTTCTGGCTCTTAAGTGCTTTAGGTCTAGAGTTTATAGATCTCTGTTTTGCTATTGTGTGTTCTTGTTTAGTATCTCAGCTCAAAAAGTTTAAGTTCTTATTAAGAAGAAGTGTGTATGCTTTTGTGTGTGAGTGTGTGTGTTTTTTTTTTTAAAGTTTCGTTCATTCATGTAATTGTTTTGTTTTGTTTTCTTGTTTCTTGTTTCTTGTTTTTTGTTTTTTTTTGTTTTTTTGTTTTTGTTTTGTTTTGTTTTCTTGTTTTTTTGTTTGTTTGTTTTTTTTGTTTTTGTTAAAGTCTTAATTAAAAGTTTTCGTTTGATATTATCTTTTGATTTCCTCTCCTTAGTAGCTAGGTTTGTTAATTTATTTATTTTTGATCTTTCAAATGCTTTGTTTTTGTCTTTGTCCTTCTTCACTATTATTTCTTTCTCAAATCTCTCAATTCGTAAGTTCAGATTTTTTTGACCTTATGAAGGTATATCATTGGAGATGTGTCGTTTTGCCTGAAAAGTAGAAACTTGAAGTATTCCCACAAGACATCTCCATAAGAATCGATGTTGTTTGAGAGGTAGCTTACAATCCCAAATTATTTGAAGTCTTTGATTTAGTAGTTTTATGCAAGCCCCATAAAGCATCAGCCTGAGGCTGAATCTAGGGTAAAGGAAGCAAGACTTTGTATACATTACTTGCCGAAAGCGTATTCAATCGAAGAGAGCTGGTATGACCAACAAGTTGCCAATCATGAAGTCTATCCTGATTATTCAAGGGTGGAATGGATTCGAAAAGCCACAACAACGTAGTAATAGATTTTCACACTCGCTTGGATGCAAACCCAAGTTGTGTTTCAAACAGGCTTGTGGGAAAGTCATCACAAATCCATCATTTGTGATAACATCCACCACAGTGATGACTCTAGTAGAGGCCAAAAAGCATGCCTTTTGTGGTTCTTGTACTGCAAGTGATCGAGGAAACAGCGAAGACCAATGAATGCTTTCCAGTCGAAAAGAATTCCCAGTCTGCACATCTCTTCCATGCTAGCGAACAGAAGATAGAGCTAATTTTCAATCACGAAGAAGAGAAGATGCATAAGGGCATCCATGGATTTTTCCTTCAAATTTACTAAGCATTGCTTCCCAATGAGAAATGTGCCAATTGCCATAAGCTCTAGTTTTGATAGAAGCACACATGCTTGCAAGCATTATGGCCTATGGCTGCTGAAGTTGAAAGAAAGTGGGAATCATGGTGGCCTTTCTTGCCAAGAGATGATAATGCAAATCAAGTATATTTAATCCACCATGCATTTTAGGAGTGTAGACCAAAGATGTAGCGCTCTGAGCTCTCATATGATGCTTGGTTTTCTACAGCAATTCCAAGGCATTAGACATAAAAGAATCAATATCAGTTTTACGCCAAATCAACAACAACAAATTGCACATAGGCCATAATGATCGAACAATTTTGAGACACACATGTAAAGGCCATGTAGAAAGCTTCCAATATGCTAGCTTGGCCTTCAATTCGTTCAACACCCAAAGAATAGCATCGTGCGTAGACATCTGCCAAGCCAGTGGATATCCCATATGTCTAACCAGGTGATCTGTTGGTATAATTTGCAGAGGCCATAGCAGTGCATGCCATCATAAGAAGTTAACGGAAGCAGTGCAGACTTAGAAAAGTTGGTATAAAGTCTAGTTGCTTTACCAAACAATTCCAAAGTTTCATGATGCAGTTGAGATCATTTGGATCATATTTGGGCATTGAGATCATTTGGATCATATTTGGGCATGAATAAATAATTATCTGCATAGGCTTGGTCTACAAAATGTGAACCATTGGGTAATCGCAAACCATGCAATTGCCCCTGTGTAGTTAAAAGATCCATATACATCAAAAGTGGATGCATAGCAATGGCATAGCGCATTGCACTAAGAGGGTATCCTTGACTCACATATTTTTCCAAAATCCACTTCGATGAAAGATCACGACCAAAAACACATTGGGTAGTTCTATCTTTATATAACCAAAAAATGGCTTGTTGCATTTTACAACCAGTGGCATCAATGTGATTGGTCTCCGATCATTAAAGGATTGTCCCAATGCTTTTTTAGGTACCAAAGTCACAAGGCCTTCTTTCTAGGAATTAGGCATATATCTTGTTTCCTATGCAACATTAATCATGTTCAAGATCAGAAGTTTAAGCTCATCCCAAAAGGCAACAAATAATTCAACCGTCAGACCATCCCAACCAGCTGACTTCCAACGTCCCATACCATATAATGCATGTGTCAACTCTTCCCCAGTGAAGGGGAGATCATGCCTCAAGGCAGATTCATTGTCAACAATGGAATGCACACAATTTAACCACACACACACACAACTCACGCAGAAGTGTTCTGTACACTTATAGAAGGCCTTTAACAAGATGTAGTGAGTATGGGGTGGACAGGATTATCATGACTGTGGGTTCGCAGAGTTGCAGCCCTTGGCAGTCATGGAACCCACTGGTGCTAGTTTGGCAGGATAGCTGAAAGCACTCAGACCCATGTGAGTTACCAAATTCAGGAGTGTTGCTACCCCCAGTGGCCTGTATATACATGGCACGTTTTGCAAAACGCCCCCCCCCCCCGGGGCCAAAAAAAGAAAAAAGAAAAAATAAAAAGAATTCCCGTTGGAGTCTCCAGAGATGGAAACCAAAGCTAGAGTAGCACATATAACTGTATAATGAATATCATGGCATATGAATGTGTATTGTTTGCTTTGCATGGCTGACTTGCAGGCAGAGGAACACGAGTCCAAAACCATTGAAGAAATTAAAAGGGATGAACCTGAGTTTTATGAATTGGTTTGTGGAGTGCTGCAGAAAGCAGAGGATGCTTATCAACATGCTTGTGGTTTTTGAACTATATACTTGCTCCATGCCTCATTTCTGGGGGTCCAGATCTCTGTTCTTGGCTTTGGTAGAACTATTTCTACAAGAGGTATTGCAGGCCCGTGTGCCATTTAACCCAATTCTATACTATTTTTGAGTCAGTAATGTGATCTTTAGTGTGAAGGTTTCCCTTTAACGTGCTTTTAAAAAAAAAATAAAAAAATTGGGGGGGTTGTGGGGGGGGGGGGGGTGCATGGCTAGGTTTGACCATATTGCACAATTATGCACGAGTGAGATCAACATTTCCTGTTTTGTTAATGTTGGCATCAAAACTTTGTTGGCCTTGCTAGGGTACATTAGAATAAAGGGCAATCCTTTACCATGGCCTGAGGTCTGACCATATTGCACAATTATGCACGAGTGAGATCAACATTTCCTGTTTTGTTAATGTTGGCATCAAAACTTTGTTGGCCTTGCTAGGGTACATTAGAAACAGCATAAAGGGCAATCCTTTACCATGGCCTGAGGTTTATGTGTGTGTGTGTGTGTGTGTGTGTGTGTGTGTCTTCACCAGCTTAATGGTGATGTGATGGTGTGTTTCAATCACGATTAAAGATGACACAATTGCAATGAGTCGAACAAAAAAATAAATTTCTTGAGTATATACAAAGCTTGAGTTTTGGGGGCATTTTTGCAATCTTGGAATTAATTTAGGAGCATGATTTTAGAAACGAAGGGTTCCAAAACATTCGTTACTCAAAAATTGAGTAGCTGTGTGTTTTCCTTGCTTCATTTGACGAGTACACCATGCTTGGCATAGTCAAGAAGGCCCGAGTAACAGAATAGATAATGGTTACAAAAGGAAATGGATGCTGCAGGTGCCACAGCTTGGGTTTATGTTCTACCTTTGTCATTCCTAGTTGCCTCTACATTATATTTAAACTGTCAAGTGAAAATTTAGAATGCGGTCTTGCCTGAGTGGCTCAGCTCATCACGACCCACTTAACCAAGAGGTCGTGGGTTCGAGACCTGACACCTTAGGGTTGTGTGAGTGGTGTAGCTTCTAGCTTGCCTAGATCCCCTTGAAAGGGGGCTTCGAAAAATAATAATAATTTAGAATGCATTATAGCAACCAAAAGTTGAATGACGGAGGGGAGGATAGGTGAATAAGAGAAGAAATTGGCATTGAAATGGTCAAAGCCCTCAAATTTCAGTCAGCAGAAACCTTCTTTCTATTACACATATACATGGGGAAAAGCCAGCCATCAAACGAAAAAAATTTCCAAATTCCATCAGTAGAGGATCACAGCCATTGAATTGAGTCATATATTATGGTATTCAGCTCAGTTCTTTAATGTACATCCCACATGTACGGTACATACACTCGCTTTAAGACCTAGAAACTCTAATTCCATTCAGTAGCAAAACCACATGAAGCATATATCTTCTGTATATAAGCCCAACTTTACCTGGCACAAGAAAACCGTAGAATACAGCACATTTTCCTATATGCAAGCAACTTTTTTCTCCTTTTGGCATACACGTGCGGGGTAGCAGAGCTCTTGCATGCTTCTTGGTCAACCCTTATGGGCTCCCTGTTGCATGGTCGACCTTGTTCATATGCTCTCTAGAGGGTACACGTGTCCTCTCTTCTTCTTTTTTTGGGTTGCAAGTCCCTTGTAAATAGCGCTATTAAGGTTCACATGCCTTTTTATCCTCTAAATTCCAAAGACCTTGTTCTAGGTTCCAACCAAACTTGTGTCCATCTCCCTTCTCATCATATTTATAGGTTCTGTAGACATCACATTATAATAATACACTATCAAAGCATCAAACTTGGAACCAACAAAGAGCCCTCTCCTTTTCTACCTTGGATCCCATGCAAGAGAGGGGGGCTAGATCATCATGCGAATAACCCCTCCTCGCACAAAATTAAAATCGACCATGACTTGTTCCCCCTTGGTTGCCAAGGACAGTCGAAAGTAAAACCCCCTTGCACACCAAGCCATAACTACCCACCCTTTTATCTCAACATGATTGTACTTGCTCCATCACCATCTCTATACATTTATTCGTCAAGTATCATTCCATTGATGAGTTAAATGAGATCATGTCCCATTTGGAGATCTTTTTATAACCACATGTTTCCTCCCACCTAACCGAGAACTTTTTGTTCAACCAATGATTATCATATTTAGGAAACAAAACTCCTTTTTTGATGGCCTCAAAATAAGCTCTTTCAATTAATATGGCTGTTGCAATTCTTTGTTACGCTTTCTCAAACCAAGTAATCTAGTTTAATCGGGAGAATAGATTCAACTCTATATACTAGATGAAATGGTGTGGAACTTGTAGCAACATTGGGGGTATTATGATATGACCATAGAGTATTGGGCAATTAAATGTCACACAAATGTTTTGCTCTTTTCAATCGTATTGGAAATTATATTCCATAAAAGGTTGTTACTGTTCTCCATCAAGGCACTACACTATGGATAGTATGCTAATGTTTCACCAAAACTTTGGACAACAATCTCTAAAAAACTTTCCCTTGAATGTGGATTATAATATGTAACCACCTCTCACGCACACCCAAATTGTGCACAAGCATTCTCCATTGAAAAGGTGACTTATGTCCTACTAGTGCAATTCTTAGCGGCTTTTGCCTTGATGTAGAGATAAGGTGCGATGAACCTAGTTTTTTGTCGAAATCTTGATAAGTTTGGCAAGTTGCATATTTTTCCAAAAATACCAACTTTTGAGAATATGCTTGGTTGTATTTTCATCTGTAGAATGGCTTTCCATCTTTGTGAGAGTAGTCCTTACTCGTTGCACTTTGGCGTTACGAATCACTCTCTGTAACAGTGATTCTCTTTCCATTGTTTAATTTGGGCGTGTTCTTGGATTCATCTAGGTATATAATTCAGCCGTATTAGCAGACATGCATATTTCAAATTGTGAATTTTTTGTCGGAGTTGCGGCCAGTTGAGATTGTGCTTATTCTTTCTATCTTTAGCGGTGCATTTGCCTTATCAACTACTTATTTGCTGTACTAATTCTTTCTATTCCCTTAGTGCTAGGTTTCATTATGGCTAAGTCTGCCTTGCATCTTCGGAGGTTTGACAGAAACTCAGTACGAAGGCCTTTGTGTGAATATATGCTTGTGTGTGTGTGTGTGGAGTGCATGTGAGCATATCTTGATACAGAGTTCTACACCCACTATTGGCCACTGATGACGTTAGTGGGGATGTCGTAGTATCTAGTCCATACTATGCATAATGAAGTTGATAGCTATATAGTCTTGTGGGTTGACTACCACGAGTATATAACATGCACGTTTCTAAAAGGTGAATTTGGGCATGTTCTTGGATTCCTCTAGGTATATAATTCAGCCGTATTAGAGGACATGCAGATTTCACGTTGTGAATGTTTCGTCCGAGTTGCAGCCAATTCATATTGTGCTTATTCTTTCTATCTTTAGCGGTGTATTTTGCCCTGCATCTCCAAAGGTTTGACAGAAACTCAGTATGAAGGCCTTTGTGTGAATATATGCTCTTATGTGTGTGTGGAGTGCGTGTGTGAGAGCATGTCTTGATACAGAGTTCTACACCCACTATTGGGCATTGATGACGTTAGTGGGGATGTCTTAGTATCTAGTCCATGCTATGCATAATGGAGTTGATAGTTATATAGTCTTGTGGGTTGATGAGTATATAACATGCACGTTTCTAAAAGGTGGATTTGGGCATGTTCCTGGATTCATCTAGGTATATATATGTATGCTATTACCATGCTTAGGTTCTATATGTATCGTGCATTTCTTCTAATCCTAATTGGAGGAGTGTTTAAGCTAAGAGCTTACCTTAGCGCTGTTGAAGCATGTGTCATTAGGTCTTGCCTTTGAGCCGGAAACTCTAACTTTCATATGTGGGTGCGCTAGCTCGTATGTCACCTCCTCACTCGGTTGTCATACTGGAATGCTCCTTTTTCAATGGGGTGAAGGGAGAGATCTATTATGCTTTGATGGAGGCAACAAGAGATCCATCTCCACGGAGGTTCTTTCTCACAAAAGGTAAGGAAAGAAGAAGAAGCTAATTTAAGAAGAAAACCTACAATCAAACTTATATAGCGTGTATTCATCAAGCAAGCAAGATTCAATGGCATACAAGCAAGCAAGAAGAGGAAAGAGGAGAGCTCACGACGAGTAATTGATTGCAAGGGACTGATTGTGTATTGCTTATTGTTAAAAATGACTTATATCCAAGTAACTAGTTTTCGCACTAGTTCCTCAAACTTAAAAATGGTAAAATCTCTATTACTTGTCTCAACAAGCAAGTATGTCTATAGACTTTCCCTCTTTGACATTAAGTGCAATGTAAGGACACTTTATATATTCTAGCATCTTTTTACAAAAGTTAAGTGTTTGTTCGAGCAGGTAAGATGAAAAAGTGCCTTATGATAGGTGGGGCAGGCAAAACGATCTTAACCTACAGAATGATTAACATACTTTCCTTCCTAATGGTGAGCGCATCCTCGTGTCACCCAAGTTGATGGGTGAAGCTGTTGTGGGGTGGAAGCTATGGATAGTCCAGGATACATCATGAAGGTGGTGGGGCCAAGATTAAGTGGCATAGTTCGGGACTAATTCGCCTGAATGCACTCTAAAATGGTGAGAAGCTTTGGGTACTCCTAAAGGTAAGTAGTTTGTCGAGGCGGCATGAAAAGTGATTGGCGATGCAGAGGTTCTTCACACTAGGCCTTCATTGGTGATGGAAGTGGAGGAAGCTGGTTGGTAGGAGCGGTTCGCACTTTGTGTTGACACAATGAGCGTTAGGACCACAATAGAATGATTTGTATGGAATAACATGAGGGTATGTCCTGATGTCACACATGTTGCTAAGAGACAAGGGCTCCTTTGTAGCAAAAACATCCCGCCAGGGTGAGGTTATGTTGGTAAATTTGAGTTGAAGCAAAGGTGATATTCATTGCAGGTCTTTAGAGGTACCTCCAAGGTTGAGGGTTCTTCAATATCATGGCCCAGGCTTTCGCTTGCCATGATACTCCCATCAAGAGATGTACTTGGAGGCTGGTGTATTGGCAAGGTTAGTTGTAGGTGCAAGCGCATGTGTGTGCTCAAATATGCGAGAAGTTAAAATATGATGTACATAGTAAGTGGCATGCATGGGCGATAATGGGCGGCGGAAGGTGTACGTGTGTACATTTCTCCAAACAATGACTTCTCCATTGAATTGCTTTCTTTAAATCTCTTTGTTGCTTTCTTAAACATTTAGGTGACATCCCTTTTCTTGAGGAGTCAAGATCATTATAATGTTTTAGGCATGGTAGTGGACTTTGTTCATGGCTCTGCCCATAGCTACAAATGAGTTGGCCAACCTCTGTGGTTTGAGGGATCTCGCATTTTCGAGCACTTGGGATAGAGACATTATGGATCAAGTGGGTGGTGTGGTCGAATACGAGGCCATGGGATGTTCTTATTGGTATTAGTCAAAAAGGTGCGCCTATGTAAAAGCATCTTCTCATTAAAACTAAACACTCTGCTTTCTTTGACACTTTTCATTCTTCTTTCTTTGGCTCTTACATATGGTTTTAGATAGGGAATTAGTTGTTGATTTGTAATGAGGTTGGTTGATACGATGGGTCTGAATGAGGTTGGGTTGTCCATGAGAATGGAAGAATTTAGGACACCCAATATGGCATGTACATTGGTAAACCGTGAGCTAGGACATGGTTGAATCCTCACTTAAGGTGGACTTGAAGGAGTTTTACCTTCTTAACATGGAGGGCTCTCTATTAAAAAAGAAAACTGAAATTCATGCAAGCTTTCTCACCGAGTAATGTATTTTTGTTAAATTTGTTAAAAAGACAAAGTGATTGACAAAATATAAGATCTAGCCAAACATCTCGATAACAAATATCATGGACAACCCTTGCTTTTCCACTTTTAAATCTCTTTTTTTTTGTGTCTAGAAAATGCCAACTAGCATAATATATTGGTTACATATGTCCTTCTTCCCCTTTTTGCAACAATATAAGAGCCATCTTAAAATACATTGACATGGAGTTAAAATATCATCTTCCCAATTGGGTGGAATAGCAATTGGCTCCTTTTTTAACATCTCTTTACTAAATCACATGCCTCTTTGTCCTACTTAGTCCATATAAATCTACCCCCCTCTAGTTATTTAATGTAAAGAATGTAGCAACACTTGATGTAACTCCCCACAAAAGTTTCCAATAATATGTGATCTTTTCAATAAATGTTTTCAATGTACTTACTAACACTGAGAGGGCTTGAATTCCCAACTCTTTTTGAGGGTTCATTTCAATATCCTTAAGTGAGACAATATGCCCTAAAACCCTTACCTTATTCTCTGTAGTATGAAAACTATCATGATCAGATTACCTTGGTAATCAAAACCATATGCATCTATTTAGATGTTTTTTAATTGAATTATAATCACAATCATTAAAATATACTTACATGAATTTTCCAAGGAAGGTAAACACTTTGTTTTCTTTTACTATGCAAATATGAAAATACCTTAATCACACATCTCATATTGTGTATCTTTCATGACTAGCCACGTGGTCAAGAGAATTGGATAATGATTCCCCTTTGTGCAAACATTCAAAGGACGCATGTCTACACAAATTTTCTATCCCCTCCCTTTCCCCATGGTTTTCTTCCTTGTGCTACTATAAGAGTTGATACATATTTTGATTCTTCCAGCACATGAAAAGGTGGAGAATGCAAGTATTCAAGCTGCCTAAAAAGTAGCAAACTAAAAATGTTGAACCCTCAATTGGAGGTATAAAAAAGAGAGGAGTATTTGGATATATTTGATGTATTCTTTTAGTCAACGTTTGGTAAATGCATAATGTAACAATGGTGAAACACGAGATCAAATTGAAGCATGATGCTAAGCCAGAGGTTCAAAAGCTTATGAGTGGGGGTGATACAAGAAGAGACATTGAAACAAGAAATAGATAGACTCTTGCTTTTAGTCTTTATCTACTGTGTGTGGAGCTGACTTAAAACCTCAAAATTAGTTAACTCCTTAGCGAAACGCTGACATTCTTCACACCTTTACATGAGGCGTCAAATGATGGGATGCTTTAGACTCTCCATTGGAAATGTTGTACAATAAACCTTTGTGGGAAGAGGTTGCAAATGATGCATCATGGCATGAGGAAATGAAAGCCAGCATACAATAGGGATCCCTTGGTAAGAGATTATAATGACATTGAATGTGAAGTGGATTGCACATATAGGGGCTAGAAACCTCCCAAGAGATGAAAGACAAAGTGGATGCTAGCAATAAAGGTGTTTTTTGCTAATGATGGAAACAAGATCATGCCAAAGTGGGGTATTCATGTCAAGAATCTTCTTTCCCTCTTTTAAGGAATCATAGGATAGTGACAAAACCACTTATCTTTGATCATGGAAGTCCTAATAGGAAAGGCAAAAGAGACTAAGAGGAGTGTCAATCCCTCTTGTTTGAACCCTTCCTTTACTGTCAATCCTCTAAGTTAACCCTTCCATTGGCAATGGTTAAGCTAGAAAGCTTGAACCACTCTCCTCACCACATGAGCTCAATCACTTCCTCACTTAAGCTATCAAGCATACACACTCAACACACCACATGCACTTACACAAGCATGCATACCACAAGCAAGCAAGAAGAGGGTAAGAGCTCAAGAGAAAAAGAAAGCTTTGCAAACAAAAGAAGTTATTGATTCTTTCCGTCCACATTATCAAAAGTTGTATAATGCAAGAGGCTTTGTCCTTGAATACCCACTTTCAACTCTAGTCACAATGATCTAAACTTTGAATCAATGATCCAAATGCTCAACACTCCAAAAACCCGTCGAGGACCCAAAAATTATAGAGAGCAAAAAACACATTTTTTTTTTCAAATTTTGGCTTTCTCAAGGCTTTTCTAGATGTTTTTTGGGGTTTCTAGCATAATAGTGATGCTTAACGAGACTCTAGGGCCATGATTTTACTCAAGGTTTCTAAAAACAAAAACTACAAAGAATAATGGCTAGATTAAGCTAAACGTGGTAAGAATGCTAATATACACTAATTACCTAATCAATCTAAGGCTCTAATGCTCATGGTAATGATGAAAAAAAACAAGTGGAGATAGAACCTACCTCAATCGCATTTGACAGAGTTTGCTCCTTCATCCCATCATTATCGTGAGACAAAGAATAGATCAAATTAATAACAAAAACGTAAAAGGCTATGGTTAGAAAGAAATCTCACTTTAATCACACAAATCCACTCTCAAGCATAGAAATAACACACATTAACACTCTAATCCACTTAATATGCTACTCTAGAACACATTTTTCTGACATTAAACCAAGGATTTACATCCAAGGGCATGATTAAGTGATAAAAATAGAAGACTTTGAGAAGAAGATGGTTCTACTTCCTTTCCTCATCCAAGATTAGTTCTTTCCCAACCTTTGTTTATATCAAGAGACTTCTTGCCCTCTTGCAAGGAATCATAGATAGTGGCAAAACCATTTACCTTGGATCGTGGAAGTCCCAATAGGAAAGGCAAAAGTGGCCAAGAGGAGTGTCAATACCTCTTGTTTGAGACCTTTCTTGTTAACCCATTCCTAGGGTTAACAAGAGCTACTACCATTATCTTACATCAAGGAGTTAAGGTAGATACACCAAAAGGTCATACTGTCCAAATCTGTCCAAATCTGCAACTTGGACGAGCGCCTGTAATGGTCCGACGACAGAATATCTATGGCAATTCTCGCTTCAAGAGCGTGTTGTAGCAAAACTTAGGATGAAGTCCCAAGTGATGTACTTCATGGATATATTATGAGAGTAGTCATTGATAGCATTAGGCCTCTATGATCTTAAAGTGTCCGGCCAGTCCCCACAATTTAAGTGAGTGGACTTATGGCCATGTATATAAGTGAATTTCTCTCATAATATAGTATACTCTCCCATTGTGCAATAGATTCTTGCTCTTGCTAATCTCTCTTCCTAATGCATGCTAGTGAGTATGTGTGAGTGGTGAGGTGAGAGAAGGGATGAGTACCCGTAGTGCAATGCGATGGTGTGACAATGCTTGCTGGAGACGCGGTGGAATTGCTTCTCAAGGAGTTGTAGAGCTTGGAGACCTCAAGGGTTACGAGCTCAGCCATTGGAAAGAGCCTCTCACGATAATTGCAGTTCATCAGGTAATCTCTTGTTGGATGTGTTTCAAGGGGAGTTAGGGTGGGCCATAACATTTTTGGCGCCACTAACTGAGGAGCCATCCCTTGGCTTTTTTCATCATTTTTCTCTAATCTACACATTACCCATTACCCATTGTCTTTATTAATGGTTTCCCATGAAAAATATGTGGATTTGATGGTGATTTGTGTATGATTTGGTGGAGAATAGCTCTCTTTTTTATTTTTGTAAAGAATGTTTTTTGCTTAATTTTAGCTTAAATTATTATTTTTATTGTTGTTAATGTGATTTTTAATGTTCCTAAGGCTTGCACATAGAGTGTATTAGACTTAGTTTGCATCCATTACATCAAACAATGCAATAGAATGTATTTTTTAGTGAATATTAGCTCTCTTTAGAGTTAAACATAGAACTAGAATCATTAATTTTAGCTTAAATTGTGTGTTTTTTGTTGGAATTGTATGCATTAAAGTGTTAGCAAGCAATATGAGTAGTTTAATCATTAAAAAAATAAAAAAAACTCTTAAAATAGACTAATCTCTCTTAATGGACTAGTTTTTGTCATTAAGGGTGATTAATTTTGTTCAAGAGGTTTAAAAAAATATAGAAAATGTATTTTTTGGGATTTAATTTAGTCATGTAAGTAGTTGAAATTAGTATTTTTGAGTGTTTTGAGAGCATCTAGATGGATCAAAACACCTAATTACATCAATTTCTTCATCAATTGGAGAAATTTGAATCTCTTTTGTTTAATTTTAGCTAGTCTTAATGAGTTATGTAAAAAATGATTAGAAATTAATTAAAATTAATTCTTTCATTAATCTTTCTCTCTTTTAAACTAATCAAAGACTCTAATTAACTCCTAATCACTAAGTAATTCACATAATTGAGCACATCATTGGATAGAGCAAGGGATTACTGAGCCATGTGCATTAGCTAATGTGTAAATTAATCTAAAATAGGAGATGAATTATGCTCTTAATTTTGGTCTCTTCTCTTAAGCTCTCTAAAATCCACAAGTTCTATTACTTAAAAAGCTTTGTTATTTAAAACTTTAAAAAGCTCTAAAGCTTTATACAAGCTTCACTATTTAAAGCTATAAAAGCTTTAAGCTTTATACTTTACAAGTTTTCAAAAGCATTCAAAACATTTTCCGCCTTCTAAGGCTTAAAGATAAAGCCTTGGCCATAGCCTAATGTCCTAATATAAATACTTTCGAAAATACTTTTGTGTGCTAAAGGAGAAGTTTTTAAAAGTGTATAAGCCTTCACTTGTGACTGTATATGAAAGACGAGATTCTCAAAGAATTTATCAAGGGTTACTTTTTGAGATTCAATCAAGGGTTAAGGAAAATTTGAGTATCAAGGTTCTCCACCATTCGGGCTTCTTTGGCATCTTTTATCCAAGCTTATAAGACCACTTACGGGATTTTTGACACTTGACGTTGTTGATTCTTACTCCACAAAAATTGGTACAACATACAACTTTATTATATTCAAAACAAGGCCGTAAGTATTATTTTGCACATATTATTTTCTTGTTTATCATAATTATTATCATTTTTTATAATTTTAGTTTATCTTCTCCATTCTTTATCATGGCAAACCTACAACCACCTTCTATTTCAGAGCAACTCCTATCTATTCAAGCTCGATTAATGAGGAGTGAGCTAAGAGAATAGAATTGGAAGAACTAATCTCTAACAAGAAACGAGCTCAAAATATTGAACCGAAAATTAAGATCCGATGTTCAAAGAGACTTTCCAAGAGAATGAGAAACAAAAAGAAAAGAAAATCAGTCTCATAAGGCTTTCACATTCCAAAATTTTGATGGTAAGAAAGATGCAAAGATAGTGTTGCCTTGGATTAGCCAACTTGATGATTTATTTTTTTGGGAAGAATTTTTCAAGAAAGATAATGTTAAGTGTGCTGCAAATCATTTGGTTGAAAGTGTATCATTTTGGTGGGATACAATCAAGCAAGGATAAGAAAGACTAAAAACTTGGAAGGAGTTCTAAAATCTCATCAAAAAGAATTTCTCAACACCTCAATACAAAGCGAGAACATGTCAACATTGGGACATGCTTCGCTAACTTGTTAAAGAGACTATACATGTATACATAGACAGGTTTTTGCAAATTCTCATTAAACTACAAGCCATTGCAAGAGTAAGATCAAAGGACCAAAAGCGTAAATTTATTTTCAAATTAAAGCCTGCTCTTAGAGTGGAGATCAATATGTTTCAACCTCATTCTCTATTTATGACAATATCTTTGGCTTACAATTATGAGCAAAAGAATGGAGTTCCAAGGGATAACAAACCACCTCAAAATTCTCATACTAACAAATTTAAAAAGTTTGTTCCTTTTCATAAGTTTGATTGGCACACTAATGATACCACAAAGGTGTTGTGTCCAGCAAAAATAATAATCATGGTGCTAACAACAAGAAGGGCAATGACACAAAGAAAAATCAAGATTCCATACCTAGAAATGTGACATGCTACAACTGTCACAAAAAGGATTTATCGCACCCAATTGCCTAGAGAAGAAGAAGCAACCAACTGGACGAGTCAATCATGAGGATGACGATTTCTCTCTGAAGAAAGAGGGTAAAATTCTGAACATGAGAATATTTTCGATCATCTAGGTATGCCTAAACCTATTATAAAGAAAGGAGAATTAGTTTGTAGGAGACCAACCCTGTGATAAAGTTACCTCCTAGATTTTATGGACCTTTCAAGGTTATTGTAAAGATAAATGACAATGCATATAAGTTGGAGCTACTCTCCAATTGGTATATTTATAATTCCTTTCACATTGTGCTCGAGTTTATCATTAACCACATGATACCACCACTATACACACAAGTAACACTTATGGTAAGTATCTTGTGACTTTCAAGAATCATTGAACATGAGACCACCCACTACACACACAAGTAACACTTATGTTAAGTATCTTATGAGTTTCAAGGGTCATCCTATTAAAGATGCTAAATGGATGCCAGAAAAGTTATTCTGTTCTTACCAAAATCTCATCCACTTATACCATCAACGTAATTAAGGTCAATTGCAACACAAGCAAGAGGGAATGTTCGTCATAACCTTTATGGGATCACCTATTATTTTATTGAGGATAATTTGGGAATATTTTATTTTGGATATATATATATATTTTTATATCATTTTTCGAGATTAATGTGTTTAATCAGCTATGTGCGCTGGTTTGATATAGTAAAGATTAATGTGGTGAATCGACTTTATGTGTGACTAATATTATTTTGGATGTAGGTGATGATTAAGTAGCAGAGTATTTGGTTAATCGGGGGTGAAACATTTGTTGGACCACAATGAGATATTTGGGAAGACATGTGAACACCTATTATGATTACATATTTTGACATTAATATTTTTGAAAGGCTAACGCCTCAAACTTTTATACATATTAATTAATATTTATACTTTTGGTAGGCCCAAGGCTTAATAATTGTAGCTTGCTATATTTTTGAAAGAGTGTTTAAGCTCAAAAACTCAAAAAGCTATTATGCTTTGTTTTTGGAGTTGTCTTTTAAAAAAGCAAGCTTGAATATATATAAATATGGATGAGTGGTACAACATGCCATCCTCTTGGAAGATTCTTCCTTCTCTCTATCTTATTGTCCTTTTACTCTAGTAGGCAACAGGTGGTGTGATGCCCCCTGCCTAGACCCAACCGTATTCCTTGCCTCCTTCATCGATATATACATCATTTTATCCATGGTTGGCTGGTAACACTTGCTCACTACGGATGCTTCAAGGAATCCAAAAGATCTCTGCAAGTCCCTAGGAATACGAGTGATTGTGTAGAGATTGCTTGGGACATATACATATACATATATGTACACACACACACACACACACACACACACACACACACACACATACATACATACATACATATGTCCAATCCAAATTGACCTTTTTGATTCCAAGCGTTGCTTCAATGGTTTACATTTTTCATATGGTGGGTGACAATCTCTTAACTGCTTTGCGGTGCTATATACACGCACACACACGCACACACACACACACACATATATGTGTGTGTGTACACACACATCTATATAAATACATATACATATATATATATATAGTAACAATGCGAAGATAGAGCATTGAGCAAGTATATGTGTGTGTGTGTGTGTGTGTGTGTGTGTACACACACACATCTATATATATGTGTGTGTACAACACACACACACACATATATATACACAAACATTTGCTCAATGCTCTAACTTCGCATTGTTACTATGAGTGATGAATTGATTGAGCAAATACCACTAGATGTTGCTCTCTCATGAGTTCTAATGTGGAGGTAAAAGAAAGCAAATATATTATGTTACTCTCTCTTTGGGCTTTGGCATGGAGGTGAAGGGCTATGTATAGATGTGTGTGTGTGTGTACACACACACACACTCACACACACATATATATATAGATATATACATACACACATATATATATATATGTACATACATATATATGTGTGCGTGCGCGTCAAGAAAGATTTATTGCATCATTCAAGTGAATATAGATTGGAATTACATGAATATAAGCTTGTAAAATAGTTATACCTTATTCTAAATCAATTGATGTAAATACAATTGAAAGAGGAGTCAGATGCGCTAATAGCAAGATACCCCTCATGGATAGCATGATCAAAGCATAGCCACACAAAATTATATATATGTGTGTGTGTGTGTGTGTGAATAATACATACAAACATATTCCAAGTTTCTTAGTCTTTTCAAGCTTGTGGCAATCTCCTTACTGCCTAGTTAGCCAAGTAAACAACAAGAACATTCAATGAAGTGACATTCAAGACCCTCAACTAGCACAATAAGCATCATTCAATCATTTATTTTCCAGAGCCTTGCATAGCACATCGAGTAGAAGAGAGATCATTCAACTACTTTCATGAGTCTCAAAGAGTACAAGGAGAAACTACAATAGGCAATGCTTTTGAACAACACGGTCCAAAAGGAGTCCAACCATGGAGTAAAAGTCTAAACATGCTGAAAATTTGCAGCTGATAATAGACATGCAAGACCTCACAACCTTGTCCTCATCAAAGGAAAAAAATGTTTGAATTTTCATCATTATAGCATTATCCTCTTAAGACTTTAGTCACTATGGACAATCATAAATATAAAAAAGAATCTAAAGAATTATGTTAGATAGTAAAAATAATGCATGATTACCCCACAAGAAATACTAAACCATATCCATGGTATATTTGATGTACATGGCTTGGAAACTGGATAAAAAGAAGATTCACCTATCACGTGCAATATATTTGTTTGGGAAAAAATGGAGTGGGCAAGTGTGGAAATAGTTCTCTCCACCATAGTTGATTTTTGACGGTGTCACGCCCGTTTTTGACCATTTTAGTAGTAAAATCCTTACAAATTTTTAAAATGCCCATCAAAAATCACACTTATAAAAAAAAACTTGCTATATTTTACCAAACCCGACAATTTTGAAGGGCAAAGGTGCCCCTCAAAAAACTTGCTATATTTGAAGGGCAAAGGTGCCCCTCAAAAATCAAGCTTGCTCTCCTCATCACTAACCTGGGTTTGAATGATGACTCAAAAATTGGTGCAGCAGCAGCTCCAAAAGTTATCATGTGACGCCTTGTGAAGTACCCAATCATTATAACAGAGGATTAACGGTAATTTCATCCAATTAATCCCAAGATCAATCTGAGAAGCCGATGATGCCGATCCATTTGGGTCAGTCGATGGAGATTTGCCCTAAAAGCGAGTTGTTTTCCAGCAGCCTGCGGATGAACTCGGGCCGATACTCAACAGAACTGCACCAAGAAGAGCCCGGCGATGCCTCATCAGATGAGAGATCCTCGCAGAAAGCCACAGCTCGCCGGCCGCCGCTGCGGGCGGTGAGGCAGCATCCCATGGAGCAGATGGGGGTTATGTGTCGATTTGCCATTCTCTTGAAGCGCTTCCAAGCCGATCTTCGCGGCTTCAGTGGCGGTGGCGGTGGCGATGGCGGTCGTGGTGCTAAGATTTTCTCTGTTAGCGTTTGGCCCTGATCTGTCGAAGGAGCCGGCTCTGTGCTCTCTGCGTGGGCCAGCTCTGTGTTTTTTGTTAGGGTTTCATCCTGTCCTGTGTTTTCTGGAACCTGCTCTGTGCTCTCTGCCTGGGTTAGGGTTTGGGGTTGCTCTGTGTTCTGCGCAGCAATACATGTCTGCCGATTGAGAGCGGGTGAGAGAGGAGGGGGGGATACAATGGTGGTGACGAAATGGGAGGTACTGGGTATGGGACTGAGGTGCCTGATGGCGGGCACCGGGGAGAATGGGAACTCTGGAAGGGTGGTGGTTGTTGACGACATGGTGCCTTTGCGACCATCAAACAGAGCCATGTCATGTGCACATGCTTCATGCGTGTGTGCTTCTCCCACTCCTAAAAAGTGGAAAGGCAAGTGATTGGTGTGTGAAGAATAAGTTCTTCATGAGAGTGGGTTCAATAGATGAGTGGTTTTTCCTTTTTTTTCCTTTTTTTTTCCTTTTTTTTCCTTTTTTTTGGAGGGTAGTGACATTACATGCCATTACTTTCTTTTTCTAGGAAAGATATTTATATTATTACTGCCGGTCGGAAGACTTTACAGTTCTAAACAGACTTTACAAACTATGACCCCAAGCCTATTCCAACTTATATACATTGCAGTTGAGTAGTTTACATAACATTTCCCATCTCTCATCCTCCCATACAAATGAGGATTGACTCCAAGACACATGATATCCCAACTGCATGATGCAAGCAATCATCATAACTTCAGTGGTGTAGCCTTTGGGAGGAAGTCTTTCTAAAATATACTTGCCAGTCCACACCTTGACCACAGGTCTGGTGCTCAAAGAATTCTCAATAAAGGCCACAAATGTGTAGATGGGGCGCTTTTCTTTGAGGTACCATCTTTTAGTCTTTGGCCCAAACTTGGGAGGCTTGATCTGCACATCATAACCTAAGTAGCCCTATATACAACCAAATGTTAGGCAATCCTAGTAAGCACAAAGGTCTGTTGATCTGTAAATCAGCTAATCCCATTCTGGAGAGAGTGTATTGCCTGGAACATGTTAGCATCATTAAGTTTGTTAATATGATGTACAGACCAACATAGGTGAATACATTTATACATCAATTCAGTCACATTTATACCAGTTTTTCCCCCTTTCTGAAACACAATGCTATTCCTAGATATCCATAGTTCCCATAGGCAGCCATATCTAATAATAATAAAAAGCAAGTTAGTAACTTCTTCAGATTCCACTACCCTACCTAAGACCCAATCCCCCCAAAAACCTGGCTACCCATTTCCCAATTTAAAACCAAGAGCCCTTGATAGTAGGGTAGGGCATGCCTTCCATCTTCCAAAGCTGACCTGCATTTGCGGCAACAACCTGAGGTGAAATTCCTCTTTGAAGGAGTTTGGACCCAATGGGAAGAGCTACCAAGAAAACTCCCCATAAGAAAACTTGAAACTTCAAGGGCATGTTTGACTCCCAAATGAGCTTCCACCTCTTCCTCAAGTTCTTGCTTTCCAATTTACTTTCCAAGTTTTATTGCAATATTTAGTATTCAGTTTAGTCTTCCTTAACTCTAAATACAGGGCCTTGGCTAACTCTTTAGCCAATTTCACACCATTGAACCACATCCAATCTTTAAGCCAAAAAGAGTCATCAAAGGCAATAGAGACCCACCCTTTCTGAATTTCTACCATCATTTCTCTAGTGAGGTGTCTTTCTCTAGATAGTAAGCCAAATTCTGTGACGAGCTGATCCAGCTTTTTCCATCCTGCCTGAGACCAGTCCCAACAATCAGCAAGTCTTCTCAGACCTTTGTTATTCAATTTCTTTGCCAAAGTAACATCTAACAGAGCCAGAGAAGGATTGAAGTTGTGGGGCCACCAGATCCCCAGACTAAGAAAACAATTACCAGTAGCTCTAGGGCAGCCATCCCAATAGGATAGATTTAGCACTTCTTTCCACTTACCACTTAAGAAGCTACAAAAGGGGGAGTTTGAGATCTGGACCGAGGAGTCTTCTACCACATCCTTGAACATTCTAGACCATATTTCCTCCTAAAGTAGACATTTGGGAAGAAGGAGAGAAATTCTGGCAAGAGCATGTGTGGGAAGATGCAAAATCCCTAGGCCTCCATCCATTTCTGGCAAGCTTACTTTGTCCCAGGATAGCCAGACAACCACTCTTTTGTTACTGGTCTTGTTCTCCAAAGGAAGTCCCTAATAGGACTTATGATCCTACTCCATTGAGATTTGCCAAAATTAATGACTGGGGACCGAAACATGATTTAGGCATTCAGAAGTATGTTACATATAGTTAGTCTCATGAAATGGGACCCTTACTCCTTCCCCATTTTTTAGTTTTTGAAGAAATCTTTCTATGGCCCACTCAGATAATAGCTGTTTATTGGTGACCTCCACCCCAAAAGGGGCCCCCAAATGCCTGATAATTTGGCCTCTCCTAACCACCTCATAGCCCCATCTCTCTAGATCCAAGCCATTGTCTTTAGTTAGGCTAATCAGTTTGGTTTGCAATTGGAACCAGAAGCATCGGCAAATTCTTGGATTATGGACAAGGCTTGTCTCACATTATTACTATCAGCCCTTAAAGACAGCAAGGAGTCATCAGTAAAGCACTAGATTATCAATTTCTCCCCACACTTCAACTTCAAGCCCACAATCCTTCCTTTTTCACTAACCTCTTCCAAGCCATAATCAGAGGATGAGAAGCAATTGTTGCAAAGAGTAAAGGGGAAAGTGGGCATCTTTGTCTTACTGACCTTTTGATTTCAAAGCTCCTTACTAGCCTGCCATTTAAGAGAAGGCTGGAGAATCCTCCAAGAGAAAGAGTAAAGATACAAGAGGCTATCCTCGGGCCCCACAAAAGACCAATGAATCCTGTCATAAGCTTTTTCGAGGTCTAGCTGGAGCATAATACATTTTTGTTTGGTTCTTTTAGCTACATCTCTTTTAATCATAGCAGCAAGGATATTGTCTCATAAATGGATCTATCTTTTATATGAATCCATGTTGTTTCCTAGAGATCACCTTCTGAGAAGAACAAGACTTTGGCCATAATTTTGTACACAACAATTAGTAGAGTAATGGGTCTCCAATGATTCAACTTGCTGCTGTAGAGGCAACTTGCTTAGGGATAAGTTTCACCACCCCCTCCATGTCTTTGTCCAAGAATCCAGAACTGAAGGTTTCTCTACAAATGTCCCATATTATGTCTTTGAGGGAGGGCTAGAAAGAAATAAAAGATTCTACTGAGAGTCCATCCCACCCTGGAGATTTATCCTTGCCTAGATTAAGGAGAGCTACCTAGCATTCATCGAGCTCCACATTTCTCTCCAGCCATCTTGCTTGATCAGAGTCTATGCTTTGCTTAAACAAATTAAGTAGGTTATTTTCTGCAATAAGCCTTGGTCTAGACCCATCTTCTTTCAAGCTCAAAGTGGATCCCAAAAACTCAACCCATTTCCTAGCCCCACCAATTATATTCCATCCAGCTCCTGTCCATTTTCATCACTAATGTGTCCAACCAGCTCCCTACTATCTTTCCCTTCAGTTAATTTAAATAGATATCTATCAGGCTTTTTTTAAAAGAAAATAATCTCTTTTTGAGGACCCCAAGACTAAAGTTTGCAAGTCTATCATCTTCCTCTTTGAGGCTTAGTTGGCATTTAGTGTTAGTGAGTTTCCCTAGCTCCCTTTATTTTTATAAAGCTTCCAACTGATCACTCTACCTTTTCCTTCTCTGTTTTCTCTCATAAGCTCTCAATTTCCCTATCCTTCTAATAACCCCCTACATCTCATTGGCAAAGGATCTCCAAGCACTTTCATTGATGCCTATTTTTGTTAATCTACTGATAGCCTCTTCTGTATATTTGATAAACAACTCATCTTTAAGCAAGGAATTATTAACCCTCAGTTTCCTAGCACGGAATTGGCTCAATTTCTCCTCCTCCCAGTCTTTAACATGCCACTCCTACTTCAAGGGCATATGATCAGAGAGGGCTAAGGAATTGTCAATTTTAAGCTCTAAGGTGTGAGGAATCCAAGCAGCGCCGCTTGATGGCTAAAGAAGACCCTGTCTAGTCTAGAGGAGGAGCCAAAGTACTAACGACTGAAGTAGGTGTGTCAAGAGTCAGATCCCCAATCCCCCAAACTCCATCCATCTATGAGGCTCATCTTGCCCCTAAGCTCTTCCCACTTATTTTTCTCTTGTCCCATCAAGATAGTGCTCCCTCCACTTGTGTCAAGTTTTCTTTCAATCATGTTATAGTCTCCCATTAAAATGCAAGGTCTGCGAATATTGAGACCAGAAAGCCAATCCCATATGCATCCCCTTTCTTTATAGTTGTTGAAACCATAAATGTTAACTACCCAGATTCTTTCTCCCTCATTCTGACACTCCACTACCAAATCCCTACCATTAGGGTGATTATCAATCACGGTTACACTGGAGTGATGACTACATGCCATTACTTTCTAATGGGAGTGTGTAGATTTGAACCTTGTATCTCCCTTTTTGAGAGGCAAGGCCAGTCTTGTTGGGATAGAACTCAAGTTGAGGAGATGAGGTTTCATACTAATTTCATTACTTTCTAATGGGAGTGCTTAGATTTGAACCTTGTACCTCCCTTTTCGAGAGGGGGCACTACCATTAGGATAAACTTTGGAACTCAAGTTGAGGAGATGAGGTTTCATACTACATACACATTAGCTTTGGCTAAACCTCCCAATACTATTTGGGATGTGGACACTATCAAGTCTATAGATCTTTCCAATGGCCACATAGTCAAAACTTGTGATATGCTGACATTATCAACTTTAAAAGACTTTTGCAATGCCCACCCAATCATCACCTTTGACACCATGGTGCAAAGGACTACAATTTTCAAGCAATCCAAGAGTATAAAGGGGACCGACCTAACAAAGCCACTCATTCCAATACAACTCAATCACAAAGGTACAATGTTGGAGAATGTTTAAATAGCACAAGAAGCCCAAAAATGAGCACCCCTCCTAGAGGGGTTATGGGATTCAAAAAGTAGAGCAGGTGGACTCTAATCCTCCAAATGATGTGTGTGTGTGTGTATGCTAGGCTTCGATGATCATGTAAACCTTAAGGTCAATTCTTTTAATTTTTTGTATTTTTAGCTTATGATGATACCTTTTTTTGTCTCCACTTTATATTGGTCCTATAGGTCATTTTTTGGTCTCCCATCGACATTAAAGTACTCTCTCTCTCTCTCTCTCTCTCTCTCTCTCTCTCTCTCTCTCTCTCTCTCTCACACACACACACACACACACACACACACACACACACACACACACACACACATTTGAGAGGAAGCATCATTATACCACAGTTAATTGCAGTTAGCTCACCTTTAAGAAGGCAACAATTTTCAATGCCAAGTAGCTCTTGAAAGTTAAAGAAAAATAAAGGAGTGATGGATGTAAATATGTCATGATTGAGCTAAATGATGAAATATGAATGGTGATCTCAATGATGAAATATGAATGGTGATCTAAATGATGAAATATGATGGTGATTGCCTTATTGATAGGATTCTTATAAAAATGTATATATTGATGCAAGTGATGCAACTAATATCATGGGTGTCCATATTATGATGAAAGTGGATGAGTGATACACTGTCAATCTATAAGATGAAATTGGAAAAATAATTGAGGTGGAAAATCCTCCAATGCAATCACCCTAGAGTGAATGTAGATGTCACAACTTTATTCATCTTCCCTAACTACAAAGAATAATAAGAATGCAATTATATTGGGAAGGCCATGGTTGTTGTGACAAGTAGGAGAAATACAAAAAATGGACTACAAGAGAGTTGATTTTGCAAAATGGCACGAAAAGTACAATTTGAAGGATGGATGAATTTTCAGAAATTTTTGAATTATGGTCTAATTAAGGTTCCAATGGGCCAATTGGATTAATCCAAGTGTTAGGATGAGATAAATCCAAAAGAATAAAAGAAAATACTCAAAATGAGTAAATGCTCACATAAGATGAAGAGTTGACTGAGTACATGGTTTATTGGTTAAAAATTATGAGATATTACTAAAAAAATGAGATATTTTAGAATAATGATACATTTTTGACACCTTGGTAAGGAAAGGGGGACTCTTGAGGTAGACACCTTTTTCACGTGTGGAAGGGTCTTTAATTCAAAAAAATTGTGATATTTTTATCTCTCCTCTCTCCTAGATCAAAACCAAATAAAAAAGGGAGCCAAACTGGTCCAAATCTTGTCCAAATTGAGTCAAATTAAAGCTAGAAAATTTTAGAACCCAGTTGGACTTGGTTAGTGGCCTCCCTCACCTATAAATAGATCCTCAGTCTTTTGTAAAAAACTATTGGAGCTATACAATGCCAGTATTATATTAAAATAATCATATTTTCTATTATGCCTTAAATTTTTCTCTCTCTTGGGAGCTCTCTCTCTCTCTCTCTCTCTCTCTCTCTCTCTCTCTCTCTCTCTCTCTCTCTCTCTCTCTCTCTACAACAGCTCTTGGAGTTTCTCTTCTCCTCTTGGTGGACCAATTGATTGGTCGGGGGTTTTACTACTAATAGAGAATCAAGCCAAACTTGGAGATAAAATCAAATTTTATGGGTTTTTCCAATTTATCTCAATGACTTTCTTCTTCTCAACCCCTCTCAAGCTTGAGAAGCTTTCTAAATAATTATTTTAATTTAAATCAAGTTTTTTCTTAAAGTCTTAATGCTTAATTAAGAGAAAGTTAGTCTTTATGCTTATTTGTAATGCTTTCTTTTAAGTAAATCTCTCTCTCTCTAAAAGAATAGCCATCTTTATGGCTAAATCCCTTGAAAAAGGATGCTTCCCAATGATAGTCTCTTAATTCAAAGCTAAACTCTAGGCTTGATAAGCTAGAGATTAAGAAAATGATATTTTTATGATTTTGTGTTAACAAAATAATGGTTATTTCTTTTAGGTTATTTATAAGTAGTTAAAAACTTCTTTGATTGATTCTAAATGAGAAATAGATTATCCTATCAATTTGGAAAAGGAGAAATAATGGAATTAGCTTAATCTAGTGAAATAATCATAATTAAGTTTATAATTATGGTTAAAATTATGATTTAAATTCAGAGTTTGATTTTAAGCATAAAAGAGGAACTACTATCATATTTTCATTACAAGCTCGAAGCTATAGCAAAATTTTTAGAAAATAATACATATCTTATTTTATGCATAATGCTAAAGAGGACTTCCTACCATATTCTAGGATTGGACATCCTATGCAAAAATAATAATTTTTATCATATTCATGAGAAATAATTTTTTTGTAATTATGCATAATTAATTGATTATGAGAAAAGAGTAAATTTTGATAAATTTATTTTTATACAAAAAGAGGAATTCCCATGATATTTAGATCCAAGTAATCAATGGTAAAAGAGGAATTTTTGGCATAATTCAAATTATGAGTATTTATTAAAAGTGAAAGTTTGAGCATTATAAATTTTATTGGGAAATATGGGTAGAATTGATTTTTGTAAATCCCATGAATCTTTTACTTAAAAAGAATAATATTGAATATATTTCATTTGAGAAATTTGAGAAAGAATATGAAATATCCATCAAGAAAAAGTACCTTTAACTAGGCCAAGAAATTGTTGGCAGAAACTTAGAAAAGTCCCATCGGTATCGACAGTAGAAAATGGTACTAAATCTGAATGGGATGTGATAAGATGTGAATGCGATTGATAAGATGTGAGTGGATGTGATGAGATGTGGATGAGATGTGATGTGATGTGATGTAAATAGATGTGGATGCGAATGTGATGAGATGTGAATAAGATGTGATGATATGTGAAAGGATGTGATGTGATGTAAATGGATGAGAATGAGATGTGTATGTGAATGAATGGATGGATGTGGATGGATGTGAATGGATGTCAAGAGATGTGCATGTGAATGAATGGATGGATGTGGATGGATGTGAATCTGAATGAATGGATGGATGTGGATAGATGTGCATGTGAATGAATGGATATAGATGGATGTGAATGAATGCATGGATATGGATGGATGTGAATGTGAATGAATGGTTGGATGTGGATAGATGTGCATGTGAATGAATGGATGGATGTGGATGGATGTGGATGTGAATGGAAGGATGTGGATGGATGTGAATGTGAATGAATGGATGGATGTGGATGAATGTGAATGTGAATGAATGGATGGATGTGGATAGATGTGCATGTGAATGAATGGATGGATGTGGATGGATAGATGGATGTGGATGAATAGATGGATAGATGGATGTGGATGGATATGAATGTGAATGAATAGATGGATGTGGATGAATGTGATGAGATGTGAATGGATGTGATGAGATATGGATAAATGTGGATGTGATGTAATGTGGATGGAATGAATGAGATGTGATGTGGACGTGATGTAATGTGGATGGAATGAATGTGATGTGATATGGATGGAATGAATGTGATGTGATAAGGATAGATGTGGATGGAATGTATATGATGTGATGTGGATGCAATGAATGTGATGGATGTGAATGGGTGTGATGAGATATGAATGAATGGGATGAGATGTGATGTGGATGGATGTGATGTGATGAGATGTGGACTGCATGAATATAAATGGATGTGATGTAAAGTGAATGGATGGATGAGATGTAAGGTGGATGAATGTGATGTGATGTGGATCTAAGTAGATATGAATGGATGAGATGTGATGTGATGTGGATCGGGGTAGATGTGAATGGATGAGATGTGATGTGATGTGGATATGGGTAGATGTGAATGGATGAGATGTGATGAGGATAGATGTGATGAGATGTAATATGATGTGATTGGACGATAATAGATGAAGACAATGGGAATACATATGACTGGATGTAGAATAAGCAGTGTGAATATATGTAGAAAAATATGGAATAATGAGAAATGATGTGGAACAATGTGGAACAATGTGGAAAGATGAGAGTTCGTTAGAAACTGTGTTTATGGCCTAATTTTAATTGACTGTTTTATGTCAAGAATGTTGGGGAAGCATTTTGACCATCTTATGAATGAGGTCGTGGAGACCTAAGTGATAAAGTTGCAACAGCTGGGACGGAGAGTCAATGGAGAACATCTCGCATAGCAATCTTACGTAGCAAGGCCGGCCGAGGTCTTGACCATCCTCGGTTCGATTTAAATGGTGAGCTTCCGGTACGATGGATGAGGGACCAAGGAAGCGGCCTATGAGTGAAGCGCTAGGTGACCTACGAGGGTGCTGACCATACGGTGCTCGAGCTCTGGGTTGCCAAAGATACCCACGCGTGCATCAAGGAAGAAAATGGAACAAGGTATTAGAGTTGTTTTCTGAACTTGGGCATGGATCTGGTTGATTGGCCTTGCTGGTCCTCAAACACGGATGAGTCCATGGCTCTTCTATATGGATCTGTTGGTTGATCTTGCTGATCTTCAACAGACAGTCCATTTGGATTTTTCTTATGTGATTATATTGCCGGGTACTATGAGCTAGGAACTATTGAAAAGGCCTCTGAGTGAAGAGGTGGTGAGCATTTTTTGCCAATGATGCCATAGGTACATCGATGAAGGAATGATCGGAAATTAGAATTCAAGCTGGATATTTTGGAGGATTATGATCAGTGATACTATGGTTTCATTAAAGGATTATTTTAAAGACAGTTAAATCTGTGAAATTGACAATTTCATATTGGGTGTGTAAGTGGTATGACTATCTTGAAGTTTGCTTGAAGCACCGTCTAGGGGGCCTGGGAACTCTTTTCCCTGGTACTCGGGGTAAAACAAAACCAAATTTCTAAATGGATCCTATCACTACAATGGTTGGGTGGGTAGTTGGCTAACCCATGGGATTGGATGGGGTTAGGCTGGAATCTAAAATGAGACTTAATTATGCTATGTTACGATAGATGAAGTAAATCCCAGATAGTCTTTGTTCTATGGAAAAGAATCAACGGTTTTGCCTCTTGATGAGAGGAAAAAAGCGTTGGTACCTATGATCCAAGTGCAAGTCTCTTCCTTGATCTGACCATGTGACTTACGGGTTCAGTCGGATCAGTTTGGTTAGTTAAGGCCCTTGACTACATTAGAATAAAAATATCCTGGAGGAATCACCCGTGCTTTTTGGGCGAGGGAAGTTTTTCCGGGTACGGTTTTGGAAGAACCGAGGGATTAGTCTCTTGTCCAGATATCCGTGTGGTGGGCGAAGCCCGGAGTGAGAGGCTCTGCCCTATGCAAGAAGTGCTACTTCCGCTGCTAGCACCCCCGAATTCGTTGTTGCGTGGAGGGGGCAGGGATCTTTCAGTTGGTATCAGAGCGAATTGGCTAAAGTGAAACAACCGAGAAGCTAGAAATGTCAAAAATTTATGAAGTACCAGTAAAAGATTGTAATTGTGTGATGAAATTCATACAAATTGATATTCAAAATAAAGATTTATAAATTAGCAATTGGGTCTTCAGATGGATGTACTGCAATTGTATGGAATCCCTGACTTGCTTGAGGCCTAGATATGATGGTATTTAACTTATAGCTCCAAGGACCGTGACTACCCATATATACCGTGGGTATATCTGTAGCTCTTTACACTAATAATATATATATACGAGTAAATCTAAGACCTTGAAATTATAAGCAAAAATGCTATCCAGATGATGAATTCGAATGCTGGTTGATATAATTTTAGAATTCTGGTTGAGAATTGATGAGTTGATTTGGATTCTGATTGAAAGATGATGATTCTTGAATTCTGGTTGAAAGAAGATAAGTTGAACAAAGCCACAATGAGGATGAATGGGACGAATCCCAGTGATGATGTTAGTAGTAACTGGAATGATGATTATGACTTCAGCAAATCACTATGAGATTAGTGGATTGTGCTGACAGATTGCTGCTGTTTGACCTTTGACCCAGTGGCTCTAATTAAGGGATGACAAATTGAGAACCTGCATAACTGAAACTTTCGTGGGGAATGTTCAGATGGAAATTCCGGTCTGATGGACCACTATTGTGTTAAGGATATGAATGTTCTGTATATTCTGAATGAATCGTTCTCTGATAATGAGTTCTGTGTGTTCTTCTTGTAGAAGGAATCTTTATCCCAGGATTCTGCGTGGGTTGACCAGACTAAAAGGAACCCTAGAATCCGTTGGATCTTAAGGTGAAAGAGTTTATCCTCCAATTGCGAGATGAGGACATCTTGCATTTTTTAAGTGGGGTAGGATGTAAGATTCCTCCCTCCAGCTTTTGAGGTGTAAAGGTGTAAGAACCTCCCCTTCTATTCTTGAAATTATTCCCCTCTCTCAAATAGAAGAAAGATCTTGTTTTACCCTGTTTTGTCCTAGAGAGAGAAATGTCTAGAGAGAGAATCTAAAATTGAGATATCTTTGGATATAAAAATCATCCTAGTGTCTAAAATGGATTCCCCTCAAATAGACGTTCAAAATGAACTTTCCAAGATGCATTAGGAATTAATTGAAAATGTGTATAAGAGGGACCTTAGCCTAAGGGTCTACATTTTCAGAAATTTTTGGATCATGGTCCAATTAAGATTCCAATGGACCAATTGGATTAATCCAAGTGTTGGGATGAGATAAATCCAAAAGAATAAAATAAAATACTCAAAAATGAGTAAATGTTCACATAAGATGAAGAGTTGATTGAGTACAAGGTTTATTAGTTAAAAATTATGAGATATTACTCAAAAATGAGATATTTTGGAATAATGATGCATTTTTTACAAGGAGAGGGGGACTCTTGAGGTAGACGCCTTTTTCACATGTGTGGAAGGGTTTTTAATTCAAAAAAATTGTGATATTTTTATCTCTCCTCTCTCTTGGATCAAACCAAATAAAAAAGGGAGCCAAATTGGTCCAAATCTTGTCCAAATTGAGTCAAATGAACCTGGAAAATTTTAGAACCCAGCTAGACTTGGTTAGTGGCCTCTCTCACCTATAAATAGATCCATAGTCTTTTGTAAAAAACTATTGGAGCTATACCATGCCAGTATTATATTAAAATAATCATATTTTCTATTATCCCTTAAATTTTTCTCTCTCTTGGGAGCTTGGAGCTCTCTCTCTCTCTCTACAACAACTCTTGGAGTTTCTCTTCTCCTCTTGGTGGACCAATTGATTGGTCGGGGGCTTCACTGCTAATAGAGAATCAAGCCAAACTTGGAGGTAAAATCAAATTTTATGGGTTTTTTCAATTTATCTCAATGACTTTCTTCTTCTCAACCCCTCTCAAGCTTGAGAAGCTTTCTAAATAATTATTTTAATTCAAATCAAGTTTTTCCTTAAAGTCTTTATGCTTAATTAAAAGAAAGTTAGTCTTTATGCTTATTTGTAATGCTTTAATTTAAGTAAATCTCTCTCTCTAAAAGAATAGCCATCTTTATGGCTAAATCCCTTGAAAAGGGATGGTTCTCAATGATAGTCTCTTAATTCAAAGCTAAACTCTAGGCTTGATAAGCTAGAGATTAAGAAACTGGTATTTTTATGATTTTGTGTTAACAAAATAATGGTTATTTCTTTTAGGTTATTTTTAAGTAGTTAAAAACTACTTTGAGTGATTCTAAATGAGAAATAGATTATCCTATCAATTTGGAAAAAGAGAAATAATGGAATTAGCTTAATCTAGTGAGATAATCATAATTAGGTTTATGATTATGGTTAAAATTATTATTTAAATTCAAAGTTTTATTTTAAGCATAAAAGAGGAACTACTATCATATTTTCATTACAAGCTTTTTGTTCTTTAGAAAAAAATTGAGAATTATCAGTAATAGCAGCGAAGCTATAGCAAAATTTTCAGAAAATAATACATATCTTATTTTATGCATAATGCTAAAGAGGACTTCCTACCATATTCTAGGATTGGACATCCTATGCAAAAAGAATAATTTTGATCATATTCATGAGAAATAAATTTTTTTATAATTATGCATAATTAATTGATTATGAGAAAAGAGTAAATTTTGGTAAACTTATTTTTATACAAAAGGAGGAATTTCCATGATATTGAGATCCAAGTAATTAAATGGTAAAAGGGAAATATTTGGCATAATTTAAATTATGAGTATTTGTTAAAAGTGGAATTTTAGGCATTATTAATTTTATTAGGAAATATGGTAGAATTGATTTTTGTAAATCCCATGAATCTTTTACTCAAAAAGAAGAATACTGAATTTATTTCACTTGAGAAATTTGAGAAAGAATATGAAAATATCCATCGAGAAAAAGTACCTTGAACTAGGCCAAGCAATTGGCAGAAACTTAGAAAAGTCTCATCCATATCGAAAGTAGAAAACGGTACTAAATGTGAATGCGATGTGATAAGATGTGAATGCGATGTGATAAGATGTGAGTGGATGTGATGAGATGTGGATGAGATGTAATGTGATGTAAATAGATGTGGATGTGAATGTGATAAGATGTGATGATATGTGAAAGGATGTGATGTGATGTAAATGGATGAGAATGAGATGTGATGTGATGTAAATGGATGAGAATGAGATGTGATGTGATAGATGTGCATGTGAATGAATGGATGGATGTGGATAGATGTGCATGTGAATGAATGGATGGATGTGGATGGATGTGAACGTGAATGAATGGATGGATGTGGATGGATGTGAATGTGAATGAATGGATGGATGTGGATAGATGTGCATGTGAATGAATGCATGGATATGGATCGATGTGAATGTGAATGAATGGATGGATGTGGATAGATGTGCATGTGAATGAATGGATGAATGTTGATGGATGTGAATATGAATGAATGGATGGATGTGCATAGATGTGCATGTGAATGAATGGATGTGCATGTGAATGAATGGATGGATGTGGATGGATGTGAATGTGAATGTGAATGGAAGGATGGATGTGGATGAGTGATGAGATGTGAATAGATGTGATGAGATGTGGATAGATGTGGATGGAATGAATGAGATGTGATGTGGATAGATGTGGACGTGAATTGAAGCTGCACACGAGATAGAAGGAACTCTACTAGAGCAAGAGACCGGAGTCAAGAGACCAAAGTCAAAGAGAAGAAATGGCTGGACTCAAACGACTGGAGAAGAAAAAGCATTCTTCACCCGAGGAGGATTCTCTCGAGGACGAGGATGAGGAAGAGGCAGAGTAGGAGAAAGGACCTTCACTTGCCCCACAACTGTGGAAAGCCAGGACACATGACAAGAGACCGGAGTCAAGAGACCAAAGTCAAAGAGAAGAAATGGCTGGACTCAAACGACTGGAGAAGAAAAAGCATTCTTCACCCGAGGAGGATTCTCTTGAGGACGAGGAAGAGGAAGAGGCAGAGTAGGAGAAAGGACCTTCACTTGCCCCACAACTGTGGAAAGCCAGAACACATGACAAGAGACTGCTACAACAAACCCAGTGGAGAAGGAACGACATCAACAAACTTCATGGAGGCTCCTAAGGAAGTGGAGTCAGATCATCTTTTCTGTGAGAGAGAGAGAGAGAGAGAGAGAGAGAGAGAGAGAGAGAGAGAGAGAGAGAGAGAGAGAGAGAGAGAAGAGAGAAACCCCACAACCCAATGTAACCTGCCCCAACAGAGTAAAACCACCTCTCAGTCCACCGATGATGTAGGCCATGTGGTAGATTATGTGTGAGCACTTTAGTCAAGGTCACGGGCACTTGTAGTAGCCTTGGACACATAGAGAGACAGAGTGCCAAGGACTATGAGTTTAGGGACTTGAGGCACTGGTCGCGGACTATCAAGTAAGAGGGAAACTTGGTATAGGGTCCAGGTGTACTGCTAAGAGTATTCACTTGAGGGAAGGTGTTGAAATATACAAGTGAATAGGGTGTGTGCGGGAACATCTCATCCATCCACACATTTCATCACATTCATTTATATTCATGTAGATCCACATCTCATCACATAACATCCATCCACATCACATCTCATCCCATTCATTCATATCTCATCACACCCATTCACATCCATCACATTCATTGCATCCACATCACATCACATACATTCCATCCACATCTATCCTTATCATATCACATTCATTAAATCCATATCACATCACATTCATTCCATCCACATTACATCACGTCTACATCTATCCACATCACATCTCATTCATTCCATCCACATCTATCCATATCTCATCACATCCATTCACATCTCATCACATTCATCCACATCCATCCATTGATTCATATGCACATCTATCCACATCCATCCATTGATTCATATTCACATCTATCCACATCCATACATTCATTCACATTCACATCCATCCATTCATTCACATGAACATCTACCCACATCCATCCATCCATCTATTCATTCACATTCACATCTATCCACATCCATCCATTCATTCACATGCACATCTATCCACATCCATCCATTCATTCACATTCACATCCATCCATATCCATGCATTCATTCACATGCACATCTATCCACATCCATCCATCCATTCACATTCACATCCATCCATTCATTCACATGGACGATGGATGAATGTGATGTCATGTGGATCTAGGTAGATGTGAATGGATGTGACGTGAAGTGATGTGTATCGGGGTAGATGTGAATGGATGAGATGTGATGTGAATGGATGTGATGTGGATATGGGTAGATGTGAATAGATGATATGTGATGAGGATAGATGGATGAGATGTAATATAATGTGATTGGACGATAATGGATGAAGACGATGGGAATATATATGACTGGCTGGATGTGGAATAAGCAATGTGAATTGATGTAGAAAAATATGGAATAACGAGAAATGATGTGGCACAATGTGGAAAGATGAGAGTTCGTTAGAAAGTGTATTTATGGCCTAATTTTAGTTGACTGTTTTATGTCAAGAATGCTGGGAAGCATTTTTACCATCTTGTGAATGCGGGTCGTGGAGACCTAAGTGATAAAGTTGCAACAGCTGACGGCGGAGAGTCAATGGAGAACATCTCGCGTAGTAAGGTCGGCCGAGGTTTTGACCAGCTTCGGTTCAATTTAAATGGTGAGCTTCCGGTACGGTGGATGAGGGACCAAGGAAGCGGCTTATGAGTGAAGCGCTAGGTGACCTGCGAAGGAGCTTAGAGGGTGTGCTGACCATACGGTGCTCATGCTCTGGGTTGCCGAAGATACCCATGCGTGCATCGAGGAAGAAAATGGAACAAGGTGGTAGAGTTGTTTTCTAAACTCGGGCATGGATCTAGTTGATTGGCCTTGCTGGTCCTCAACACGGATGAGTCCATGGCTCTTTTATATGGATCTGTTGGTTGATCTTGCTG
The DNA here is from genome assembly GCF_041138505.1 of Cibotium barometz. Lineage (NCBI taxonomy): Eukaryota > Viridiplantae > Streptophyta > Polypodiopsida > Cyatheales > Cibotiaceae > Cibotium > Cibotium barometz. Next base: position 8,409,759 of record NC_141099.1, read on the forward strand.
ATCTTCAACAGAGAGTCCATCTGGATTTTTCTTATGTGATTACTATGAGCTAGGAACTATTGAAAAGTCCCCTGAGTGAACAGGTGGTGAGCGTTCTGGTTGCCAATGATGCCATAGGTACACCGATGAAGAATGATTGTTGGAGAAGCTATGAAAAGGTGAGAAGTATCTACTAGGAGATAATAAAGGGTAGCATGAGGAGATTTAGGAGGTGTGGAGATATTCTAGGAGGAAGAGGTGGAGAGAATCAAGTAAAAGAGATGGAGTGAATCAAGGAGAAATCAGTGGGATTAGATGCTTGGATGTAAATTCTATGAATTGAGGCATTGGCCTAATGAGAATTGCTTGTTTTTTATTTATCCATGCCTACATTAAGCTATCAATTAATTGCTCTCACTAATCACGTCTTAATTATCATCTAATCTCTTTTCTAATGATGTTGATTCTAGCATTTGATCTACCATAGCTCATCACATTGCTGTAAATTTAACATGGTATCAGAGCCTAGCCTAGAAATCCATCAAGTTTATGAGCCCATTATCTTGCTAATCACTTGGCTAATTAGGATTAGTAGATAATTAGATTTTTACCTCTTTTTCAACAAGCTCTCTACACCCCCAACTAGTGGAGGGGCTTGATCTCCCTCCAGGCTTAACAATAGCCTTCAAGCTTTTAGCCACACATAGCCTCAAGCCACATGCTCCAGCCCATTCAAGAATTCATCAAACCGTCGGTGCAAGCAGCAGAAAATCGCGTTTTTTCTAGCACCTCTTTTCTGAAGAAAAATGAGATCTTGTCTACACCAGCAGGTACAATGGCTCTAATTCCTCTTGGCCCTAGTGGTTTTCAAGGATGCTCTACAAGCTGGTGAAAACAGTTTTTTATTTGATGAAGTCTAGAGTGAGATCCAAGCTCTTCATGAAATCTGCAGGTTACTTTGGTAAAATAGAGATTAAGCATTGAATGTTTGGTCAAATCTTGTGTTTCTTGGCTTAATCCTCTACTAGACTGATTGCTATTGATGGCCTTGAAAGGATTTGAGCTCATTTGAACTCTAAGGCCCCAGATCTGGACTCCCCGCATACTCTAATTTTTGCACACAAAATAGAGGATTAATTAACTAATTAGTGATGATAATCAGCACTAATCACTATTTTTGGTGCAATTGAGGTCCAAATTAACCATTGGGTATCTGATACAGATCCCTATCACTTCAGATTGCAATTTGGAGATGGTTTGATACCTAATGTAATTCCTAGTAAATTTATGCTGATAAATCTGTTTGGTGATCATCACCTAAACACCAGATTAAGTTGTAAAAGGGTAGACACTGCCCTTGAATCTTGAAATTGGATCAAGAGGTAAGACCCCCTTCACATCATCATGAGTACGGCACAAGAGATAGCCAAATTTAATGGGGAGCAGTTTTACGCATGGCAGACAAAAACCATGTATTTGCTCATGAGAGGAAAAATATGTGGGGGGCTAGTTGAGGGAAGAGATTAATGCACAGAGGTGAGAGGGAAAAATGAGTGGAAGAGCAGGAATGAGAAAGCATTAGGACTTATCGCACTCAGTTTAAATGATGAAATCATTCATCACATCATAGGGATACAATGGGCAAAGATGCATGGGATGAACTCAATAAATTATTGGCACTCAAGCAAAAAATTCAAAGATAAATCTGTTACTGCAATTCTACAAACTGGATATGAAGGAAAGTGAACCTTTAATCACACACTTGAACAAATATAAAAGCATTAAGCAACAACTGGCAACTATTGGCAAAAAGGTAGAAGATGATAAGGCACTAGCAGTGCTTTTGAAGAGTGTGGACAAAGGTGAATATGAAAACATTGTAGCAACATTAAAGAATGTACCTGAATTGAAGCTGCACGAGATAGAAGGAGCTCTACTAGAGCAAGAGACCAGAGTCAAAGAGAAGAAATGGCTGGACTCAACGACTAGAGAAGAAAAAAGCAATTCTTCACCCAAGGAGGATTCTCTCGAGGACGAGGACGAGGAAGAGGCAGAGTAGGAGGAAGGACCTTCACTTGCCACATCTGTGGAGGAAAGCTAGGACAAATGGCAAGAGACTGCTACAGCAAAACCAGTGGAGAAGAAACGACATCAGCAAACTTCATGGAGGCTCCTAAGGAAGTGGAGTCAGATCATCTTTTCAGAGAGAGAGAGAGAGAGAGAGAGAGAGAGAGAGGAGAGAGAGAGAGAGAGAGAGAGAGAGAGAGAGAGAGAGAAACCCCACAACCCAATGTAACCTGCCCCAACAGAGTAAAACCACCTCTCAGCCACCGATGATGTAGGCCATGTGGTAGATGTATGTGTGAGCACTTTAGTCAAGGTCACGAGCACTTGTAGTAGCCTTGGACACATAAAGAGAGAGAGTGTCAAGGACTATGAGTTTAGGGACTTGAGGGACTGGTCGTGGACTATCAAGTAAGAGGTAAACTTGTTGGTATAGGGTCCAGGTGTGTTAAGACTATTCACTTGAGGGGAGGTGTTGAAATATACAAGTGAATAGGGTGTGTGCGGGAACAAGTCCTTAGAAAGAGGCTATAAAAGAGAATCTGTAAATGTGAGAGAAGCTGTGAAAAGGTGAGAAGTATCTACTATAAGAGAATAAAGGGTAGCATGAGGAGATTTAGGAGGTGTGGAGATATTCTAGGAAGAGGTGGAGAGAATGAAGCAAAAGAGGTGGAGTGAATCAAGGAGAAATCAGTGGGATTAGATGCTTGGATGTAAACTCTATAAATTGAGGCATTGGCCTAATGAGAATTTGCTAGTTTTTTATTATCCATGCCTACATTAAGCTATCAGTTAATTTTTCACTAATCACATCTTAATTATCATCTAATCTCTTTTCTAATGATGTTGATTCTAGCATTTGATCCACCATAGCTCATCACATTGTTGCAAAGGGGGTATGGATCTTTTAGCTGGTATCAAAGCGAATTGGCTAAAGTGGAACAACCGAGAAGCTAGAAATGTCAAAAATTTATGAAGTACCAGTAAAAGATTGAAATTGTGTAATGAAATTCATACAAATTGATATTCAGAGTTAATCTAAGACCTTGAAATTATAAGCAAAAATGCTATCCAGATGATGAATTCGAAGGCTGATTGATATGATTTTAGAATTCTGGTTGAGAATTGATGAGTTGATTTGGATTCTAATTGAAAGATGATGATTCTTGAATTCTGGTTGAAAGAAGATAAGTTGAACAAAGCCACAATGAGGATGAATGGACGAATCCCAGTGATGATGTTATTTAACTGGAATGACGATTATGACTTCAGCAAATCACTATGACATTAGTGGATTGTGCTGACAGATTGCTGCTGTTTGACCTTTGACCCAGTGGTTCTAATTAAGGGATGACAATTGAGAACATGCATAACTGAAATTTTTGTGGGGAAAGTTCAGATGGAAATTCCGGTCTAATGGACCATTATTGTGTTAAGGATATGAATGTTCTGTATATTCTGAATGAATATAACAGAATATACAGATGGAAATTCCGGTTTGATGACCATTATTGTGTTAAGGATATGAATGTTCTGTATATTCTGAATGAATCGTTCTGTGATAATGAGTTTCTGTGTGTTCTTCTGTAGAAGGGATCTTATCCCACGATTCTGCATGGGTTGACCAAACTAAAAGGAACCCCAGAATCCGTTGGATCCTAAGGTGAAAGAGTTTATCCTCCAGCTGTGCGAGATGAGGACATCTCGCATTTTTTAAGTGGGGTAGGATGTAAGATTCCTCCCTCCAACTTTTGAGGTGTAAAGGTGTAAGAACCTCCCCTTCTGTTCTTGAAATTATTCCCCTCTCTGAAATAGAAGAAAGATCTTGTTTTACCCTGTTTTGGCCTATAGAGAGAAATGTCTAGAGAGAGATATCCAAAATTGAGATATCTTTGGATATAAAAATCATCCTAGTGTCTAAAATGGATTCCCCTCAAATAGAAGTTCAAAATGAACTTTCCAAGGTGCATTAGAATTAATTGAAAATGTGTATAAGGGACCTTAGCCTAAGGGTCTACATTTTCAAAAAAAATTAGATTAAGGTTACAATGGACCAATTGGATTAATCCAAGTGTTGGGATGAGATAAATCCAAAAGAATAAGAGAAAATACTCAGAAATGAGTAAATTTTTACATAAGATGAAGAGTTGACTAAGTACAAGGTTTATTGGTTAAAAATTTATGAGATATTACTAAAAAAATGAGATATTTTGGAATAATGATGCATTTTTGACACCTTGGTAAGGAGAGGGGGACTTTTGAGGTAGACCACCTTTTTCACATGTGTGGAAGAATTTTTAATTCAAAAAAATTATCATATTTTTATCTCTCCTCTCTCTTGGATCAAACCAAATAAAAAAGGGAGCCAAACTGGTCCAAATCTTGTCCAACTGAACCTGAAAAATCTAGAACCCAGCTGGACTTGGTTAGTGGCCTCCCTCACCTATAAATAGACCCACAATCTTTTGTAAAAAACTATTGGAGCTATACCATGCCAGTTTATATTAAAATAGTCATATTTTTTATTATCCCTTTAATTTTCCTCTCTCTTGGGAGCTTGGAGCTCTCTCTCTCTCTCTACAACAACTCTTGGAGTTTCTCTTCTCCTCTTGGTGGACCAATTGATTGGTCGGGAGCTTCACTACTAATAGAGAATCAAGCCAAACTTGGAGGTAAAATCAAATTTTATGGGTTTTTCCAATTTATCTCAATGACTTTCTTCTTCTCAACCCCTCTCAAGCTTGAAAAGCTTTCTAAATAATTATGACGTGATGTGAATGGATGTGACGTGATGTGATGTGGATCGGGATAGATGTGAATGGATGTGACGTGATGTGATGTGGATCGGGGTAGATGTGAATGGATGAGATGTGATGTGAATGGATGTGATGTGGATAGTGGGTAGATGTGAATGGATGAGATGTGATGAGGATAGATGTGGATAGATGTGATGATATGTAATATGATGTGATTAGACAGTAATGGATGAAGATGATGGGAATACAAATGACTAACTGGATGTGGAATAAGCAATGTGAATTGATGTAGAAAATATGGAATCACGAGAAATGATGTGGAACAATGTGGAAAGATGAGAGTTCGTTAGAAACTGTATTTATGGCATAATTTTAGTTGACTGTTTTATGTCAAGAATGCTGGGGAAGCATTTTGACCATCTTGTGAATGAGGTCGTGGAGACCTAAGTGATAAAGTTGCAACAGCTGACGGAGAGTCAATGAAGAACATCTTGCGTAGCAAGGTCGGCCGAGGTCTTGTGAGACCAGCCTCGGTTCGATTTAAATGGTGAGCTTCCGGTACCGTGGATGAGGGACCAAGGAAGCGGCTTATGAGTGAAGCGCTAGGTGACCTGCGAAGGAGCGTAGAGAGGGTGCTGACCATACGATGCTCATGCTCTGGGTTGCCGAAGATACCCACGTGTGCATCAAGGAAGAAATGGAACAAGGTGTTAGAGTTGTTTTCTAAACTCGAGCGTGGATCTAGTTGATTGGCCTTGCTGGTCCTCAAACACGGATGAGTCCATGGCTCTTTTATATGGACCTGTTGGTTGATCTTGGTGATCTTCAACAAAGAGCCCATCTGGATTTTTTTTATGTGATTGCCGGGTACTATGAGCTAGGAACTATTGAAAAGGCCCCTGAGTGAACAGGTGGTGAGCGTTCTGGTTGCTAATGATGCCATAGGTACACCGATGAAGGAATAATTGAAAATTCAAATTCAAGCTGGATATTTTGGAGGATTATGATCAGTGATACTATGGTTCATTAAAGGATTATTTAAAGACAGCTGAATCTGTGAAACTGGCAATTTCACATTGGTGTGTAAGTGGTGTGACTATCTTGAAGTTGCTTGAAGCGCCGGCTAGGGGCCTAGGAACTCTTTCCCTCCCTGGTACCCGGGGTAAAACATAACCAAATTTTCCTATCACTATAGTCATTGGGCGGTTGGCTAACCCATGGGATTAGGCTGGACTAATGGATCCCTAAAATGAGACTCAACTATGTTATGTTATGATAGATGAAGTAAATCCTGGATAGTCTTTGTTCTATGGAGAAGAATCAATGGTTATGCTCGGGCTCTGGGTCACCAAAGATACCCACGCGTGCATCAAGGAAGAAAATGGAAGAAGGTGTTAGAGTTGTTTTCTAAACTTGGGCATGGATCTAGTCGATTGGCCTTGCTGGTCCTCACACACGGATGAGTCATGGCTCTTTTATATGGATCTGTGGTGATCTTGCTGATCTTCAACAGAGAGTCCATCTAGATTTTTCTTATGTGATTATATTGCCGGGTACTATGAGCTAGGAACTGTTGAAAAGGCCCCTGAGTGAACAGGTGGTGAGCGTTCTGGTTGCCAATGATGCCATACGTACAACGATGAAGGTATGATTGGAAATTAGAATTCAAGCTGGATATTTTGGAGGATTATGATGAGTGAATACTATGGTTTCATTAAAGGATTATTTTTAAAGACAGCTGAATCTGTGAAACTGGCAATTTCATATTGGTGGGGTGTATAAGTGGTGTGACTATCTTAAAGTTTGCTTGAAGCGCCGGCTAGGGGGCCTGGGAACTCTTTTCCTTGGTACCCGGGGTAAACATAACCAAATTTCTAAATGGATCTTATCACTACAGTGGTTGGGCGGTTTGCTAACCCATGGGATTAGGCTGGACTGATGGATCCCTAAAATGAGACTCACTATGTTATGTTACGATAGATGAAGTAAATCCCGGATAGTCTTTGTTCTATGGAAAAGACTCAACTATGTTTATGTTACGATAGATGAAGTAAATCCCGGATAATCTTTGTTCTATAGAAAAGAATCAACGGTTATGCCTCTTGATGAGAGGAAAAAAGTGTTGGTCCCTATGATCCAAGTGCAAGTCTCTTCCTTGATCTGACCATGTGACTTACGGGTTCGGTCGGATCAGTTTGGTTAGTTAAGGCCCTTGACTAAGTTAGAATAAAAAAATATCTTGGAAGGAATCGCCCGTGCTTTCTGGGGGAGGGAAGTTTTTCCGGGTTCGGTTTTGGAAGAACCGAGGGATTAGTCTCTTGTCCAGATATTCGTGGCGAAGCCCCCTAGTGAGAGGCTCTGCCCTACGTAAGAATTGCTACTTCCACTGCTAGCACCCCCGAATTCGTTGCGCGTGTGAAATATACAAGTGAAAAGGGTGTGTGCGGGAACAAGTCCTTAGCAAGAGGCTATAAAAGAGAATCTGTAAATGTGAGAGAAGCTGTGAAAAGGTGAGAAGTATCTACTAGGAGATAATAAAGGGTAGCATGAGGAGATTTAGGAGGTGTGGAGATATTCTAGGAGGAAGAGGTGGAGAGAATCAAGCAAAAGAGGTGGAGTGAATCAAGGAGAAATCAGTGGGATTAGATGCTTGGATGTAAACTCTATAAATTGAGGCATTGGCCTAATGAGAATTTTTTTGGTTTTTGATTATCCATGCCTACATTAAGCTATCAATAATTGCTCACTAATCATGTCTTAATTATCATCTTATCTCTTTTCTAATGATGTTGCTTCTAGCATTTGATCCACCATAGCTCATACTTCTCACCTTTTCACAGCTTCTCTCACATTTACAGATTCTCTTTTATAGCCTCTTGCTAAGGGCTTGTTCCCGCACGCACCCTATTCACTTGTATATTTCAACACCTCCCCTCAAGTGAATACTCTTAGCACACCTGGACCCTATACGAAGTTTACCTCTTACTTGATAGTTTGCGACCAGTGCCTCAAGTCCCTAAACTCATAGTCCTTGACACTCTCTCTCTCTATGTGTCCAAGGCTACTACAGGTGCCCGTGACCTTGACTAAAGTGCTCACACATACATCTACCACATGGCCTACATCATCCGGTGGCTCAGAGGTGGTTTTACTACTCTATTGGGGCAGGTTACATTGGGTTGTGGGGGTTTCTCTCTCTCTCTCTCTCTCTCTCTCTCTCTCTCTCTCTCTCTCTCTCTCTCTCTCTCTCTCTCTCTCTCTCTAGAAAGATGATCTGACTCCACTTCCTTAGGAGCCTCATGAAGTTTGCTGATGTCGTTCCTTCTCCATTGGGTTTGCTGTAGCAGTCTCTTGCCATGTGTCCTGGCTTTCCACAGTTGTGGTGGCAAGTGAAGGTCCTTCCTCCTACTTTGCCTCTTCCTCATTCTCGTCCTCGAGAGAATCCTCCTCGGGTGAAGAATGCTTTTCTTCTCTAGCCGTTTTGAGTCCAGCCATTTCTTCTCTTTGACTCTGGTCTCTTGCTCTAGTAGAGCTCCTTCTATCTCGTGCAGCTTCAATTCAGGTACATTCTTTAATGTTGCTACAATGTTTTCATATTCACCTTTGTCCACACTCTTCAAAAGCACTGCTAGTGCCTCATCATCTTCTACCTTTTTGCCAATAGCTGCCAGTTGTTGCTTAATGCTTTTATATTTGTTCAAGTGTGTGATTAAAGGTTCACTTTCCTTCATATCCAGTTTGTAGAATTGCATTAACAGATTTATCTTTGAATTTTTTTCTTGAGTGCCAAATAATTTATTGAGTGAACCTATGCATATTTTGCCCATTGTATCCATGTGATGTGATGAATGATTTCATCATTTAAATTGAGTGCGATAAGTCCCAATGCTTTCTCATTCCTGCTCTTCCACTCATTTTCCCCTCTCACCTCTGGGCATTCATCTCTTCCCTCAACTAGCCCCCACAGATTTTTCCTCATGAGCAAATACATGGTTTTTGTGTGCCATGTGTAAAACTGCTCTCCATTAAATTTGGCTATCTCTTGTGTCGTACTCATGATGATGTGAAGGGGGTCTTACCTCTTGATCCAATTTCAAGATTCAAGGGCAGTGTCTACCCTTTTACAACTCAATCTGGTGTTTAGGTGATGATTATAAGAGATTTATCAGCATAAATTTACCAGAAATTACATTAAACCAAGGGTAACAAATCTGTACGGAATGGTTGGAGTATCAAACCATCTCCGAATTGCAATCTAAAGTTATAAGGATCTGTATCAAATACCCAATGGTTAATTTGGACCCTCAATTGCATCCAAAAATAGTGATTAGTGCTGATTAATCACACTGATTAGCAAATTAATCCTCTGTTTTGTGTGCAAAAAACAGAGTATGCGGGGAGTCTAGATCTGGGGCCTTAGAGTTCAAATGAGCTCAAATCCTTTCAAGGCCATCAATAGCAATTAGTCTAGTAGAGGATTAAGCCAAGAAACACAAGATTTGACCAAACATTGAATGCTTAATCTCTAATTTACCAAAGTCACCCTGCACATTTGATGAAGAGCTTGGATCTCACTGTGTAAACTTGATCAAATAAAAAACTGTCTTCACCAGCTTGTAGAGCACCCTTGAAAACCCCTAGGGCCAAGGGGAATTAGAGCCATTGTACTTGGTGTAGACAAGATCTCACTGTGTAAACTTGATTAAATCAAAAACTGTCTTCACCAGCTTGTAGAGCACCCTTGAAAACCCCTAGGGCCAAGAGGAATTGGAGCCATTGTACCTGGTGTAGACAAGATCTCATTTTTCTTCAGAAAAAGAGGCATTGGAAAAAACGCAATTTTCTGCTGCTTGTGTTGGCGGCTTGATGAATTCTTGAATGGGCTGGAGCATGTGGCTTGTGGCTATGTGTGGCTAAAAGCTTGGAGGCTATTGTTAAGCCTGGAGGGAGATCAAGCCCCTCCACTAGCTAGGGGTGTAGAGAGCTTGTTGAAAAAGAGGTAAAAATTTAATTATTTACTAATCCTAATTAGCAAAGTGATTAGGAAGATAATGGGCTCATAAACTTGATGGATTCTAGGCTGGTGGGCTCTGATACCATGTTAAATTTGCAACAATGTGATGAGCTATGGTGGATCAAATGCTAGAATCAACATCATTAAAAAAGAGATTAGATGATAATTAAGATGTGATTAGTGAGCAATTAATTCATAGCTTAATGTAGGCATGGATAACCAAAACCAGCAAATTCTCATTAGGCCAATGCCTCAATTTATAGAGTTTACATCCAAGCATCTAATCCCACTGATTTCTCCTTGATTCACTCCACCTCTTTTGCTTGATTCTCTCCACCTCTTCCCAGAATGTCTCCACACCTCCTAAATCTCCTCATGCTACCCTTTATTATCTCCCAGTAGATACTTCTCACCTTTTCACAGCTTCTCTCACATTTACAGATTCTCTTTTACAGCCTCTTGCTAAGGTTCCCGCACACGCCCTTTTCACTTGTATATTTCAACACGCGCAACGAATTCGGGGGTGCTAGCAGCGTAAGTAGCAATTCTTAGGGCAGAGCCTCTCACTAGGGGCTTCGCCCACCACGGATATCCGGACAAGAGACTAATCCCTCGGTTCTTCCAAAACGAAACCCGAAAAAACTTCCCTCTCCCCCCTAGAAAGCACGGCGGGTGATTCCTCCAGGATATTTTTATTCTAACGTAGTCAAGGGCCTTAACTAACCAAACTGATCCGACCGAACCCGTAAGTCACATGGTCAGATCAAGGAAGAGACTTGCACTTGGATCATAGGGACCAATGCTTTTTTCCTCTCATCAAGAGGCATAACCGTTGATTCTTTTCCATAGAACAAAGACTATCCAGGATTTACTTCATCCTATCGTAACATAACATAGTTGAGTCTCACACCTCCTAAATCTCCTCATGCTACCCTTTATTCTCTTACAGTAGATACTTCTCACCTTTTCACAGCTTCTCTCACATTTACAGATTCTCTTTTATAGCCTCTTGCTAAGGGCTTGTTCCCGCACACACCCTATTCACTTGTATATTTCAACACCTCCCCTCATCAACAAGTGAATACTCTTAGCACACCTGGACCCTATACCAAGTTTACCTCTTACTTGATAGTCTGCGACCAGTGCCTCAATTCCCTAAACTCATAGTCCTTGACACTCTCTCTCTCTCTATGTGTCCAAGGCTACTACAGGTGCCCGTGACCTTGACTAAAGTGCTCACACATACATCTACCACATGGCCTACATCATCGGTGGTGGCTCAAAGGTGGTTTTACTCTGTTGGGGCAGGTTACATTGGGTTGTGGGGTTTCTCTCTCTCTCTCTCTCTCTCTCTCTCTCTCTCTCTCTCTCTTCTCTCTCTCTCTCTCTCTCTCTCTCTCTCTCTCTCTCTCTCTTAGAAAAGATGATCTGACTCCACTTCCTTAGGAGCCTCCATGAAGTTTGTTGATGTCGTTCCTTCTCCACTGGGTTTGCTGTAGCAGTCTCTTGCCATGTGTCCTGGCTTTCCACAGTTGTGGCAAGTGAAGGTCCTTCCTCCTACTCTGCCTCTTCCTCATCCTTGTCCTCGTCGAGAGAATCCTCCTCGGGTGAAGAATGCTTTTTCTTCTCCAGCGGTTTTGAGTCCAGCCATTTCTTCTCTTTGACTCTGGTCTCTTGCTCTAGTAGAGCTCCTTCTATCTCGTGCAGCTTCAATTCAGGTACATTCTTTAATGTTGCTACAATGTTTTCATATTCACCTTTGTCCACACTCTTCAGAAGCACTGCTCTAGTGCCTCATCATCTTCTACCTTTTTGCCAATAGCTGCCAATTGTTGCTTAATTCTTTTATATTTGTTCAAGTGTGTGATTAAAGGTTCACTTTTCTTCATATCCAGTTTGTAGAATTGCATTAACAGATTTATCTTTGAATTTTTTGCTTGAGTGCCAAATAATTTATTGAGTTCATCCCATGCATCTTTTGCCCGTTGTATCCCTGTGATATGATGAATGATTTCATCATTTAAACTGAGTGCGATAAGTCCTAATGCTTTCTCATTCCTGCTCTTCCACTCATTTTCCCCTCTCACCTCTAGGCATTCATCTCTTCCCTCAACTAGCCCCCACAGATTTTTCCTCATGAGCAAATACATGGTTTTTGTGTGCCATGTGTAAAACTGCTCTCCATTAAATTTGGCTATCTCTTGTGTCGTACTCATGATGATGTGAAGGGGGTCTTACATCTTGATCCAATTTCAAGATTCAAGGGCAGTGTCTATCCTTTTACAACTCAATCTGGTGTTTAGGTGATGATTACAACAGATTTATCAGCATAAATTTACTAGAAATTACATTAAACCAAGGGTAACAAATCTGTACGGAATGGTTGGAGTATCAAACCATCTCTGAATTGCAATATGAAGTTATAGGGATCTGTATCAGATACCCAATGGTTAATTTGGACCCTCAATTGTACCAAAAAGTAGTGATTAGTGATGATTAATCATCACTTATTAGCAAATTAATCCTCTGTTTTGTATGCAAAAAACAGAGTATGCGGGGAGTCCAGATCTGGGGCCTTAGAGTTCAAATGAGCTCAAATCCTTTCAAGGCCATCAATAGCAATTAGTCTAGTAGAGGATTAAGCCAAGAAACACAAGATTTGACCAAACATTGAATGCTTAATCTCTATTTTTCTAAAGTCACCTGCTGCTTGCAAATTTGATGAAGAGTTTGGATCTCACTGTAGACTTGATCAAATCAAAAACTGTCTTCACCAGCTTGTAGATCACCCTTGAAAACCCCTAGGGCCAAGAGGAATTAGAGCCATTGTACCTGGTGTAGACAAGATCTCATTTTTCTTCAGAAAAAGAGGAGCTGAAAAATGCAATTTTCTGCTCTGCTTGCGCCGGCGGTTTAATGAATTCTTAAATGGACTGGAGCATGTGGCTTGTGGCTATGTGTGGCTAAAAGCCTGGAGGCTATTGTTAAGCCCGGAGGGAGATCAAGCCCCTCCACTAACTGGGGGTGTAGAGAGTAGGGGTGTAGAGAGCTTGTTGAAAAAAAGGTAAAAATCTAGTTATCTACTAATCCTAATTAGACAAGTGATTAGGAAGATAATGGGCTCATAAACTTGATGGATTCTAGGCTAGGCTCTGAAATACTTATAAAAGAGAACTTATTCCAAGTTAAAGAGTTGTTTAAGTTTGATTTAAAAGGAAAAGCTAGAAATCTTTAAACAAGATTTCTATTATGATTATAAGCATGCTCTAGTATAAGAGAGTAAAAGTATTCTCTTGAAAAGAAGGGAAATATGAGACGTTAAAAAAGAGAAGATTATCTTCTGGTCAAATGAGAACATCTCGTGTAGCGAGGTCTTGATCAACCTCGGTTCGATTTAAATGGTGAGCCTCCGGTACGGTGGATAAAGAACCAAGGAAGCGGCTTATGAGTGAAGCGCTAGGTGATCTGTGAAGGAGCGTAGAGGGTGCTTACCATACGGTGCTCGTGCTGCCGAAGATACCCACACGTGCATCGAGGAAGAAAATGGAAGAAGGTGTTAGAGTTGTTTTTCTAAACTCGAGCATGGATCTTGTTGATTGGCCTTGCTCGTCCTCAAACACGGATGAGTCCATGGCTCTTTTATATGGATATGTTGGTTGATCTTGCTGATCTTCAACAGAGAGTCCCTCTGGATTTTTCTTATGTGATTATATTGCCGGGTACTATGAGCTAGGAACTATTGAAAAGGCCCCTGAGTGGTGGTGAGCGTTCTGGTTGCCAATGATGCCATAGGTACACTGATAAAGGAATGATTGGAAATTAGAATTCAAGTTGGATATTTTGGAGGATTATGATCAGTGATACTATGGTTTCATTAAAGGATTATTTTAAAGACAGTTGAATCTGTGAAATTGGCAATTTCATATTGGGTGTGTAAGTGGTGTGACTATCTTGAAGTTTGCTTGAAGCGCCGCCTAGGGGGCCTAGGAACTCTTTTTCGTGGTACCTAGAGTAAAACATAACTAAATTTCTAAATGGATCCTATCACTACAGTGGTTGGGCGGTTGGCTAACCCATGGAATTGGATGGGCTGGGACTAATGGATCCCTAAAATGAGACTCAACTATGTTATGTTACGATACATGAAGTAAATCCCGAATAGTCTTTGTTCTATGGAGAAGAATCAATGGTTATGCTTGAGCTCTGGGTCACCAAAGATACCCACGCGTGCATCGAGGAAGAAAATGGAAGAAAGTGTTAGAGTTGTTTTTCAAACTCGGGCATGGATCTACTTGATTGGCCTTGCTGGTCCTTAAACATGGATGAGTCCATGGCTCTTTTATATGGATTTGTTGGTTGATCTTACTGATCTTCAACAGAGAGTCCATCTGGATTTTTCTTATGTGATTATATTGCCGGGTACTATGAGCTAGGAACTATTGAAAAGGCCCCTGATGAGTGAACAGGTGGTGAGCGTTCTGGTTGCCAATGATGCCATAGGTACACCGATGAAGAAATGATTGGAAATTAGAATTCAAGCTATATATTTTGGAGGATTATGATCAGTGATACTATGGTTTCATTAAAGGATTATTTTAAAGACAACTGAATCTGTGAAACTCGCAATTTCATATTGGGTGTGTAAGTGGTGTGACTATCTTGAAGTTTGCTTGAAGCGCCAGCTAGGGGGCCTGGGAACTCTTTTCCCTGGTACTACCCAGCGTAAAACAAAACCAAATTTCTAAATGGATCCTATCACTATAGTGGTTGGGCGGTTGGCTAACCCATGGGATGGATCCCTAAACTGAGACTTAACTATGTTATGTTACGATAGATGAAGTAAATCCCGGATAGTCTTTGTTCTATGAAAAAGAATCAATGGTTATGCCTCTTGATGAGAGGAAAAATGCATTGGTCCCTATGATCCAAGTGCAAATCTCTTCCTTGATCTGACCATGTGACTTATGTTGAAAAATAGGTAGAGGGAGAGGAGACACACACACAGGAGCAAACCCTAATGTATATTGTAAACCCTGGCCATAGAGGGAAGCCATCTCCCTTTTCACACAATGCATAAAGCCATAATCCATAATACACACGACACTCTATGAGTTGTGTCCACACACATCTAACCCTAGCTAATGTCCACACACTATGACCAGCTGGACGCGGTCATTTATGTCTCACACATGTTCCTACCTAACATGCCAGCACATAGCATAGCTGGCACACACTGACATCGAGCTTGAATCTCAATAGCCCCTCTCAAGCTCATGATGTACTACCATAGATGAAGATGTAGATGAGCTTGGGCTATCAAAGCTCTCAACACTCCCCCTCAAGCTCTCAACACTCCCCCTTAAGCTCATCCCATGTACTCCCAACAAAGTACGGAAGTACTCAAACTTCTCCCTACTAAGTGGCTTTGTAAAGATATCTGCCATCTGCTCACCAGTCTTCACATACTGTAGATCAACTGTACCATCCAACACTTTCTCTCTGACAAAGTGATAATGGACCTCTATGTGTTTGGTCCGCACATAAAATACTGGATTCTTTGCCAACTGTATACTGCTCATGTTGTCACAATGAATGACAACTTTGCCATCAATAGGCTCACCCAAATCTGCCAAGAGACTCTTTAACCATATTCCTTTACAAGTAGCAATGGCTGCACCTCTGTATTCAGCCTCTGTACTAGATAAAGCAACTGTAGGTTGCTTCTTGCTACTCTAACTCACCACGGCACTTCCAAGTGTAAAGGCATAACCACTAGTAGACCTCCTGTCATATGAGCTACTTGCCCAATCAGCATCTGAGAAGCCATGTATATCCAAGCCTTTACCATTCTCATATAGAAGACCATAATGTGCAGTGGTCTTTACGTATCGCATAATGCGTCTCACTGCATCCAAATGAGGTTTTTTGGGGCTCTGCATAAATTGGCTCACTAGCCCCACAGCATAACTCAAATCCGGGCGTACAGCATAACTCAAATCCGGGCATGTGATAGTCATATAAATGAGACTACCAACCATCTTTCTGTACATAGATTGATTATCCAACTCCTCACCAAAATCAGCCCGCAACTTCACATTCTGCTCCAAAGGTGTACTCATAGGCTTACACCCTGTCATGCCATATTTTGCCAACATATCCAATGCATATTGGCGTTGCACTAACCATGTACCTGCATGGTCTTTGATCACTTCGATTCCAAGAAAGTATCTCAACTCACCCCAGTCTTTCATGTCAAACTGCCCACTCAATGCTTTCTTGACATGCATCACATCTGTACCATGATCACATCTTTCTTGACATGCATCACATCTATACCATGATCACCTGTGATAATCAAGTCATCCACATAGATGACAAGTAAAACAATCCCATGATCTGTTTTCTTCACATAGAGTGAAGAATCCGCTGTAGAAACTTGAAATCCAAGGGAGATAAGATATCTGCTCATCTTATCACTCCAAGCACGAGGTGCTTGCTTCAAACCATATAATGCCTTTTTCAATCTGCATACATGAGTGGGATACTTTGGGTGTACATAACCTTCTAGCTGTGCCATATATACTTCTTCTTGTAGATCACCATTTAGAAATACATTTTGACATCCATTTGATGCATTTCCCAACCATTTGCTATAGCCATAGCAATGACTGCTCTCACTGTTCCCATCTTTGCCACTGGACTAAATGTTTCATCACAGTCCAATCCTTGGGTTTATGCATAACCCTTAGCTACCAATCTTGCTTTATGTCGCTCAATGGAACCATCAGACTTGCATTTCACTTTGTAAACCCATTTACAACCAATAACATTTTTGTCATGTGGTAATGCAACCAAATCCCATGTGTCATTATGAACCAATGCGTCCATCTCAGCATCCATTGCTTTCTCCCATACATGCTTTCCAATAGCTTCTGTATAGCATGTAGGTTCCACATGCTTCACCACAAAGACGTCATATATGCATAATACATAGTAAAATCACGGTATGTCAACGTGTTAAACTGGATATCTTACCCTTTAGGATCTCCGCAATGCATGTGGATCACTCTGAACACCTATCACTCTAGCATGTGGTGGCACATATCTATCCTACCTTGCACCACGTGTGTGTAAAACAGGTATGCCAAGCTCCTCATCCAAACTCTCTGAACTTGACGACTCATAACTTGTAATTCAAATTCCTTCAACCTTCTTCTTTCCTTTATCCATAGCACTACTCCCAGTGCTCACACTCTCATGCCGCCTCAAACATCCTGACTCTCAGCCTCTGCTGCTGCTGCTGGCCCCCAGACATAGTAGTAGAACTAGAACTTGCTTGTGGCAAGTTCACATGCACATCAGCTTCAAGTGACTCAATGACACCTTCATCCTTTGCTTTGTACCAACTAGCAAGCTCATCAAACACCACATCTCGTGAGATAACCACTCGCCTAGTTTGTGGATTGTAACATTTGTATGCCTTTCGATCCTATGCATAACCAACAAATACACACTTTTCTGCCTTAGGATCCAACTTCCTCCTTCTCTCGTCAGGCACATGTACATAAGCTATGCATCCAAAAACTTTGAGGTGTCCAATGTCTGGCCGAAAACCTGTAAGCCGCATCTCTGGCGTACTTCCATGTATGGCTGCTATAGGTGTTTTATTCAGTATATACACCCTTCTAGCACATGATAGCTATCTCAGTGCTCTTCAAGCTCATCAAGAAAGAAGCGCAAACCGTCAACGGAGCTGGGAGAAATCGATAATTTAGCAGGCACCGTTTTTCTGAAGGGGATTTGAGATTTCTGTTTGCTCAGCTCAAATCACTCTAATTCCTCTTAGCCCAAGGTGTTTTCAAGCATGCTCTACAAGCTGGTGAAGAAAGAATTCAATTTCATCAAGTCTACAGTGAGATCCAAGCTCTTCATCAAATCTGTAGGTGACTTTGGTAAAACAGAGATTAAGCTTTCAATATTTGGTCAAATCTTGTGTTTCTTGGCTTAATCCTCTACTAGACTCATTGCTATTTTGATGGCTTTGAAAGCATTTGAGCTCATTTGAAGTCTAAGGCACCATATCTGGACTCCTTGCATACTCTGTTTTTTGCACACAAAATAGTGGATTAATTTGCTAATCAGTTTAATTAGTGCTAATCACTATATTTTGGTACAATTGAGGGTTCAAATTAACCATTAGGTATCTGATACAGATCCCTATAACTTCATATTACAATTCGGAGTTGGTTTGATACTCCAACCATCCCGTACAAATTGGTTATCCTTGATTTAATGTAATTTCTGGGAAAATTGTGCTGATAAATTTGTGATAATCATCATTTTGAATTTAACCCTTGGTTAATGCCTGTAAATATTCTCATGCTACCCTTTATTCTCTCCTAGTAGATTCTTCTCACCTTTTCACAGGTTCTTTCACATTTACACATTCTCTTTTATAGCCTCTAGCCAAGGACTTGTTCCCGCACACACCCTATTCACTTGTATTTTTGTGCGCTTTTGCCGCACAGGTCGTAGCTGGGGACTTGCCGGACACCGTATGCGAGCCACGAATGGCTGCAAGCATACAACCAGTGAAGGAAGCTCAAAACAGAATGCAAAAGGTGTGTCACTCACCACTTAACTGCCGCCTTGAAGGATTCCCGCGTCGCAGCTGTGAAGGAGGAGCCGCCGTCGCCGCTCTACCGCCTCGCCGCCGCCGCCGTGCCGCTACACAGTGCGCTCGATCGCTCTCTCACTCTCTCTCTCTCTCTCTCTCTCACACACGCAGGAGAAGAAAATCAAGGAGATAAGGCAAGAGCACTCTTGTATTCACAACACATGAGAATGAGGATTTATGCTTTAGTAAGCCTACCTAGGCTTATGAGAGCTTCATCAAGGCTTTTATACTCATAAGCCTACCTAGGCTTATGAGAGCTTCATCAAGGCTTTTATACTCATAAGCCTACCTAGGCTTATGAGATCTTCATTAAGGATTTTTAGCTCTAACCTTGGGAAGAGAAACCCTAAAGAGTAGGCAAATTCAAAGGGGCTATAGGTGAACAATTCCACAGGCATTTGGAGGGCGTGGTGCTCTATATCAAGTGCAAGAAGGCTTTAGCTTGTATGTAAGGTTTTTTGGTGAGTGGTTTTTGTTATTTCTTGGCCTTTTTGACCTATATCTTGGCTTTTGTGTGCTTCTTGAAACCCTAGCTCTTGCATAGTTATGGGGCTTCATGTTTCTTCCATAAAGAGAGGATTTTACTTGCATAATGATGATTTCTCCTTGATTTTTTGAAGACTTTGCAAGAATTTATTTCTATTTTTAAAGCATTTATGAAGTTTCTTTATCAATTCTTACAAAGACATATGGCTATGGTGTTTTGGAGAGAAAACCCTAACCTTAGGGTTGCCTAATCAAGGGAATTTTCAAGATTAGTGGTTACCATGTTTGTAATAGTGTTTAAGTGTAATATTCTTGCAAAATTGAGTACCAATGGCATGACTAGCACTTGAATTGATGCTATGTGATGGATTTCATGAAACTTTTCAAAATAATCCATAGCATTCACATGCTTCTTGTTGCAAGCATTGGGTGAACATTCATTTTGGCAAGAAATTCAAGAAAGCACTTGGAGTGTGATGATGCTTTGCATGTATCTTGATGCATTGGTAAGAATCTTACACATCTCTCTGCCTTTCCAAACATGCCTTGGTAATGTCACATCTCTTAGTTGACATGTGTTGATGCAATGATGGTCTCATTGAATCAGAGCACCATGTATATGGATTATTATGAAAATGATGGAAGCATGAGTCCATGCTATGGATTGTAAATGATCTTTCCCATGAGCCTCATTTTCAAGCTCTCTACACTGCAACTTTTAATTCCAAGCTTATATAATTTAGTATGTTGTGAGGGTACTCTTGGACGAGGAGCCAAGAGGGGAAGTTTTCTTGAAGTACACTACCATTGACAAGTGACTTGGAAATGGTGGTAGAGAGATTAGGAACATGTGGAGGGAGACAAATTAACCTCATCAACAACATTAAGCTCCAAAACCTATCCTCATCACATACGCCATTCACATGGGAATGCATGGATGCTCACGAACAAAGGTAAAGATGGGCATTGAAGAGGTCACATGCATGGAAGGTTAGCATATTAATTGGACACATGTATGTAATATAACATCATGGGAGGTAATCCTATGCATTGGATGATGTTATAGACATCATTTGGCATGCATTGATACATTCCAACTATGTCGGTTTGCAAGATTGCTCACAGAGCCGAGGTAAAAAACCCCAATTTAGCCACATATGCTTTGGGTTATTATGGCATGAATATGATTATGATGAATGAAAACCTAAGAGCTACGAGTTGAGCCATCAAACTTTCCAAATTTTGGACACCAAATTCTGGATCAATAGGAGATATTTGACTTGACATAAAACCCTAATTCAGTCAAAACCTGTGCAAACCGAAGTTGAATGGTTT
Source organism: Cibotium barometz (assembly GCF_041138505.1). Taxonomy (NCBI): domain Eukaryota; kingdom Viridiplantae; phylum Streptophyta; class Polypodiopsida; order Cyatheales; family Cibotiaceae; genus Cibotium; species Cibotium barometz. Next base: position 8,430,070 of record NC_141099.1, read on the forward strand.
ACATATTTGACTTGACATAAAACCCTAATTCAGTCAAAACCTGTGCAAATCGAAGTTGAATGGTTTACATAGTTTAAAAGCCACATAAAATAGATTTTATTCAAGCCAAATATCTTTGGTTTTGGATGTTATTTCATGGGTCTCAACATGAAGCAGTTTGACTTTTCCTAAAAGTCAAATTAAAGGCATATAGGCCATTGTGATCGAAGTAAAAAGCAGTACATTTTTGGAAAATAGGTACCAAGGGCTTTCCAACAAGTCTTAGATCTCCAAATTTTGACAAATTTACATTGGTCATTTGAGAGATACTAATTTGTAGCTATGTCAAGAGGAGGTATATCTCACACAAGAATCGTCACATATTTCAAGAGCTCATGGATCATGATAATGTAGAGTATGTGGAGCTCATACAAAATGCAAATGGAAATGGTGGTCCTCCCATTACAAATGATATGTAAATGGTCATGTTAATGATGAGAACCTTTGAGAAGTGAATTTAAGAATCAGGGTATGCCACAACCAAGCCAAGATGCTAGGTTGTGCCAACATGGCACAGTGGTACTTCTTTGTAAGGCTCATATAAGGAGAGATTTTCTCGTGATTTTGGGATTCACCAAACCAAGTAAAACATGGGAGATTGTGCTAGGCCATTAAAGAGCCTTATGTTTGGAGACACGGATGAGGTTGATTTTTATGATAATAAGGAAAATCAGCCACACTTGTCATCATCCATAGGAAAATCAACCACACTTGTCATCATCCATGGGAAATTTGCATCACCATATGCATTATTCATCTCTAGGCCATGCTAAAGGAAAGGGAATTGCCTTTGATTCTTCTCACTACTATGATGGCAATCATATTTGCAAAGGAAATTTCTCAAGGTTGCATGGAGATTGTGTACATGATGATAGCTTGCATAATGACAATGCACATGATAGGAGGGATGAGTTCAAAGGAGTAAATGACAAAATTGATTACAAAATTTTAATGGTGAAACCACATCAAATGAGGAATTTTAAGAATGGGTAACCAAATTAGACTCCTAATTTCAATGAATCCAAGAAGTGAGAAAGCAAAAGTTTACTTTGCTACTTTACATTTGGCACCAGAAAATTAAATCTCTCTTCATTGTTGTCCATGCATAAAAAATATGTGAGGAAAGAGGAGATTCAAGTGAAAGCTTAAAGGCTTGATTGAGACATTGATGAAGATTTAAATGGTGAGAAATTCAAACAGAGGCTAGGCCAAAAGAGTGGCTATTGAATGAGGAAAACTCTCCCAACAAAAAACCAGCATAACTTCATGAAAATGCACAAGAATCAAACTTAAGCGTGTTTATATGTGTTGGAAAAAAACCTTTTCAAAATACTAAGTTTGCTTCAAGATATATTTGAGTTTTTTTAACAACGCCACTTTTCCAATTGAAATCTTTGAATTCCATGTTGTACTTATATAAAAAATATAGTTACATAATTACATATGTTACAAATATTCTGGTACTTATTTTCTTACTTTATAAAGTACTAGATTTTCACATTTGTGAATTTTGACTCAGCGGGGTTGAAGTTACGTGGAATTTAAGAACATTAGAATAAAATAAGCATTGAATCTTAGGAGAAAATATGAAAAAAGGTGAATTTAGACTCTAAAAGAAGAGAGACTAACCCAATATAATAATATTATTTTTACACTTTTCCTAGAATTTAGGAAGAGAAAGAAAGCCCTTAAAGGGCCCACTTGGAGCTTGAATTTTCCCTAATGATAGAGTTACCCTAAAATGAGGGTCTGAAATGAGGGTGTACATGAATGCTACCTTCACCAACTGGCATTTTCTTCTTAGAGACATGGTCTCATCTAAGGGAAGTCCATTGCTCAAGTAATCAACAATCTTGTACCTCTACCTTGGCAGTAAGCTTACTCAAAAATGCATCTCTGGAAGATCATCCCCAACCCCTATTGGTCCCTCCTCGTTAGAAATTCTTGACAAGTGAGATCAACTTTGACATGAGACGTAAACTGACACTGAATTTAAGAAGAAGTAATAACCACTACGTAACTCACCATGTGGTGCATGGTTTGTCATAAAGAAAAGCCTAATGGTCTATAAAAAATATAAACATATTTGCCAAAAGCTAATGTTGAAACTTCTTTACCACATAAACCATCACCAAGCCTTCCCTCTCTGTGATTGTATAATTCTTCTCTAGATCATTCAATTATTTGTTGGCATAACTAATAGGAAAGTCCATGTTCTTTTGATCAAGTTGATCCAATATACATCCTATAGCATGTCCTAGGATTATACCCTATAGCCTTTAGCATATCAGTATCTTTCCAACACTAGCCAGATAGGGCATGTTCTCCCATCTCAACTTTCAGTTCATGTAGAGATCATCCATGAAGATCTCTAAGAACTTATGTAAGAAATCCTTGTATGGTGTGTAGATAGGCCTTTGAAAAGTACCAAGCACATTAGTTAAACCAAACATCATCATTTTATGTGTCAACATTCCACATTCTATAGCAAATGATGTCTTCTGCTAATCCTTTGGGTCTATGGATACATGGTTGTACTCGAAAAATCCATCCAAGAAGTTGTAGGCTTCTTTTCCTATCACTCTTTTCCTATCACTCTTTCTAGCACATCCTCCAATGAGTAATGATCTCTTACCCTGTTATGGTTCTCCATGCTCCTTCTCTTGCTGATTTGATCGGTACATATAGATTATGAAGAGGATTAGAGTTGAGAAAGGTGGTTTTGTGGTTTTTTTAAACCCACTGATGGTTTAGAGAGCCAATACATAACTTTTTTGGCTCCTTGGTTCCAATCCTTGAACTCTTTCACATCTGCACAGCAGTCAGATTGATCTCCGGTATCTCTGGTGCCTCTTCATGCTCACCTTCTATATAGTCCCTTTAACCCTTTCCCATCAGGAAATTTGTCAACCTGAACCTCCAAGCATGGAGGTTGTTCTTATCAAGCTTCTTAGCAACAATCTGGTTTATGCAATCATTTGACATCTTGCCAAACACAAATTTACCAGAAACAACACTCTGGTTTGTCCTGCACAAACTGCTGTATTTTCTGCAGCGGTATTGTACTACACTCAAATGTCACAAACCAATTCTTTTAATGTGCATACATACACCCAATGGCAACTGTTGACCTCCTTTCAGCACACACAATGTCTACACAACCAATCTGTCTTCCTGCAATTCTTAAAACAGAGTTCTGCAGAGAATCGATGACTTACTTGCAGTGCTCGAAATCGCCTGCTTTTTGAAAAATGGAGGTCCTAACGCGCCCAAAATGCGCTTTCGGTACAAAAAATTTAGTCCCATAGGACAATATAGTTGCCCTATAGCTTTACTCCCATGAAGAAAGCTCCTCAATTAGAGATCGTTTGCCAGTGCCTCCCATAGAGCTCCCGACAAGGGTGTAGTCGCCAACACAAATAGGGAAGAGTAAATGAAGCTCTTATCCTCGTACTGCATCCTGTGCTTCTCTTGCTTGCAGCTCAGCCCTTAGCATGAACCAGGCTCTGATACCATGAAAAGATGCAGGGGAGAAGAGAGCTTGAGCTCTTGCAAGCACACACACACTCACAAAACCCTAAAAGAGAACACATAAGGTGAGAGGCTGAAAATCTTCTTCTTCTTCACACAACACTCAACACACCATATACAAAGATAAGAGTACACACAAATATGAAAAGGTACTCAACCAAATACATACTAGGGTTCTCTATAGTGTGAACCCAACTAAATGAGCTGGCGCTAACTATGCTAGTCTCTACTAGAATGGCTAATACATAGCCTATCATCCCACTGGCCGCATATCACCCCCATGATCTCACCAACCATGCCAGTGGTGTAAGCGTGGGGCCTATCCCCCAGGCGGGTCATCAGTGTCCACCGCCTCACTAGATGAGCTCGATATCTCAACACCGCCTGGGGGCCTATCCCCCAGGCGGGTCATTAGTGTCCACCGCCTCACTAGATGAGCTCGATATCTCAACACCTTACACCTGTTGTGCATGAAAAGAATGGCCCTAGGGCCATTCCTGGATGCCCCATGGCCATCCCAAAAATGACCTTGAGGCCTTGGGGTCTTGTAAGAATGGCCCTAGGGCCATTCTTCCTCATGTTGTGCATGGAAAAAAATGGCTCTAGGACCATTCTTGGATGCACCCATGGCCCCTTGGGGTCATGCAAGAATGGCCCTTGGGCCATTCTTGGATGCCCCCATGGCCACTATTTCATGCACTGTAATGCATTTTAAAGTAAAATGGTAGATATATGAGGCCTTGGGGTCATGTAAGAATGGTCCTTACACCTGTTGTGCATGGACATAGGGCCATTCTTGGATGCCCCATGGCCATCCAAAAAATGACCTTGAGGCCTTGGGGTCATGCAAGAATCGCCCTAGGGCCATTCTTCCTCTCATGTTGTGCATGGAAAAGAATGGCTCTAGGACCATTCTTGGATGCACCCACGGCCCCTTGGAGTCATGCCAGAATGGCCCTTGGATGCCCCCATGGCCACTATTCCATGCACTGTGATGCATTTTAAAGTAAAACGATGGATATTTGAGACCTTGGGTTCATGTAGGAAAGGTCCTTATTCCTATTGTGCATGAAAAGAAATGGCCCTAGGGCCATTCTTGGATGCACCATGGCTATCCTCCCAAAATAACTTTGAGGCCTTGGAGTCATGCAAGAATGGCCCTTACGCCATTCTTCCATCCTTCCGCCTATTGTACATGAGAAGAATGGCCCTAGGGCCATTCTTGGATGTGCCATGGCCATTCCAAAATGACCTTGAGGCCTTTGGGTCATGGAATAATGGCCTTGCATGAAAAGAATGGTCCTAGGGCCATTCTTGGATGCCCCATGGCCATTCCAAAATAGCCTTGAGGCCTTGGGGTCATGCAAGAATGGCCCTTGGGACATTCTTTCACCTGTTGTGCATTAAAAGAGTGGCCCTTGGGCCATTCTTGGATGCCCCCATGCATTAAGAATTTTTTGGACCTAAAAAAAGCCTCCTAAGGATTCCTAATTTTAAGGGATTAGAGATTGAAAAGCTAGACTTAAGGGAGACAAAGGCTATGATAACCCCTATTTTTTGCCTTGTAGCTCCCTAGTTTCACTTTTTAAAGGGAATATTCTCATACTCTCTCTCTCTCTTACTTTTTGACTTTTCCCATACTTTCTCTGTTTCTTTTTGAATTTTTTATCTTCACTCTCTACAAATTGAATCTTTCTTGTCAGTTTGAAATCTCTTTTCTCATTAACTCCCACCATATCTCCCTTCCACATCAGCAAAACATTCTCGTGTTTAGGTGGGCCCCAAAAGTGAAAATTTTTAATTTTATAAATTTTTTTAACATTTTGAGGTGGAAAAACACCACGCAACCAATATGTATGATGAAAATATTTTTTTCCCTCCAAAAAACTTGTAATTCAAGGGTCACATCAAGAGCTAGTACATACATAACTAACTGTCAAGTCACCACAACCCCATAAACATAACTAACTGTCAAGAACCACTACATCCATGAGATCCCAAAATTGTGGGGACCCCAAAACATATTTTTTAAAATTTTTCTCATAAATGCAATTTATTGATGAAAAACTCTATGTTAGTATATTTGTATATCAAAAATATCATTTTTCTACTCAGAAAAACAGATTTGTGTTAAACCTCCAACAACAAACCTCCAACAGCAAAGTTTTAACACTCTCTCTCTCTCTCTCTCTCTCTCTCTCTCTCTCTCTCTCTCTCTCTCTCTCTCTCTCTCTCTCCCTCTGAGGATCTCTTTGCTTTAGTTTCCTCCTCTGCTTAGTTATGGAGCCTTTGCAAGCTGTGTGTGTAGCCCCTTGTAAAGCTAGAAAACGGAAGGTTGATTTACACATTCGTATTCCTGAAGAGTATGGCAGCTCTAAAAAAACCCATATCCTACTGATGCACAATCTGGCCAAGCTCGTAGGATAGCTAAGGAGAAAAATGTAGATCTTTGGGTTGATGGGCGTCTCTATCCATTTGACCCTCCATTAAGAGCAAACCCTCCTTTTCGCGATTTATCATCTTTTATGCAATTTGTTGGTGAAGGAGAGCTTGGCTTGTTAGGATACTGTAGAAGATTGACTACAAGTGGAGCCTGGCAAACCCATATTCTCCACTCTCAATTTCAAGCATCACAATTCACCCTTTTACAATGTCAAGAAGGACTTAAAACATCATCAAATATAAAACATCATCAGATAAAATGAAAGAGATCCTCGTAAGAGAATGTGGAGAAGGATGCAAAGATTCAAAGGCTAGAGAAACTTATCAAACGTCTCAAAGCAATGCCAAATGATGCTCGTGAATGCAAAAAGACATTGCAACAAAATAGTCATGATTTGTGTTCTGCCCATGAATTTTTTACAAGAGGTGTGTGGTTCTAACGAAGAGGGATGGAAGGATTTGGTCAAAGCCATTCTGAATACCAAGGATATTCCCTCAATTATTACTGACCCTCATCGTCCTAAAATACGCCAAGATGTTGTCAGCAATGTGATGAGTGAGATTACCACCTCCATCGATTCTTCATCAATTCAACATGCTTGTGATGCGGCTGGCATCAACATGAAAGGGTACCAAAGCAAACAATCCGTTAGGTTGTAAAAGATGCATTTCTAAGACAAGGGATCACTGGCACTTCATTTCCTACACTCAAGGTGATTCACAATGTGAAGTGTATCAATAATGATGATGTACAACAAGCTATAGGACGGTTTTATCATGTTGAGGGCACACTAACATTAGACACAGGGTCGAGCCGAAAGAAAAGCAAGACAGCAAGTACATAATTTTACTATGATGTTTACAATAACATCTTTGTTCATATTGAGAGACTACCAGAAGCTATGGTGAAGTTTTATGTGAGAACTTGCAATTGCTACTATTCATGTTTTTCAGTATAAAATGAATACGATTATTTTGTTTTGAATATTATAAATTACCATTTATTTAAAGTTTTGGGGAGCACACTTTCATTTGTGCTCAAGCTAGATGAGTGCCAAATTGTGAAAGGTCGAAAGTTGGAACGTATGAGCATTACACTCATGAATGAGGCCATGATATGTGCATGGGAAAAGACTACCAAACCAAGTTTTAGTGTGCAATCTGAGAAAGAGGTCTACCGAAACTCAAATTGGAGCCCCATCATTAATTTTCCACTAAAGAATATTCACTTTTGCACACTTCATGCATTCATGAGAATCTTCGATCAATTGCTTAAGTGCCATATAGATTATGCATTCACAATGCCTACACAAGAGAGGAAAGTTGCAACCCTTGGTAAATTAGAGAATCTTTTGAATTCTCTGGGCTGCCATGGCGGAAACATGAAAATTGAAGTGAATAAGCAGGCCTCTGATATGTCATGCGAGGTTGCTCAAAAGTTCTCTCCTTGACTAGAGCAAAGGCAAGGAGAATTTTGGAGAAGCAAGAAAACATAGAGAATTCAAAGAAGACTTGGGGACTTTGGAGAGACCTGTGTGCAATCACCACAAATGTAGATTGTCCAATATGCCAGCTCTTGTAAATATGCACAAACAGCTTTGGATAAATTTCAATAACATGGTTCGCATTATGAATCAAAGTAGCACAACTTCCCAAGAACGAGCATCATTCCAACAACATATCGTAGAATTCACCAAACGTGTGCTAGGTGCTTGGGGAGAGAATAAAGTAACACACTAGATGGTAAGTTGTACAATAAAAAATAAACTGGTGTTTTAACTTGGACTTTTTCTAATTAAATTCTATTGTCATGTGTACAACACATAGTTGATGCGGATGGTGCATATTTCATGAACAAGTATGGATCACTTGACATGTGGAGTACCCAAGGGATAGAGAAATCACATTATAAAGAAAGAGGGGTTTATTTAAAAAATACAAGACATGAAGGTGGAGTTTGTGCAGGAGGAACACATACAAACTATCTACAAGAGATGTTCAATTGGTTTTATCGCACAACCTTTGGAAGGGCCTTGGTTAGGGAGCAGGCCCAACAATCAAAACTTGCGGCACAAGAGGCACACAAGGCTGCAAAAAGTCATGCTTGGCTTGAATGGTTGCAGACCAATACTCCCCATAGGCATGGTGCTTGGCGTGCACGAATGAGAAGACAAGGCAGGCGTTGGGTTGTGCATGCACCAGCACAAATCTAGATGTAATAAGGCTAAGAAAATAAGTTTAGTTAGGTTTTTTTTTGCCCTTAAAAAAACTATTAATAGTTCCTTCACTCACTTCATTTTCATTTCACTTTTTTAGAGAGCTTGAGCTCAAGATCTACGTAGGCACCCATGTAAGGACACCAGCACATCACCATGTTAGCACAGTAGGCATAGTCATACATGGATATGGCACGCACCAAGAACACTGCACGTGTTACCATGCCTTTACAAAGCACAGTGCTAGGCACCCAACGAGCACATACTGGTGACACCACGAAAGAGAGTGACCCTTGGGATTCTAGGACACGCCCAATGGGATCACCAGAGTCCAGCCCTCCTCCCACAGCAACACCAACGCACACACATGCAAGCCCTTCTAGTGGGAGCAAGCACATGAAGGAGACCCCACAATGCAGCCACCCCACAATGCAGCCACCCCAGAGATCAAGACAGAGACTTCGATGATGAGTAGTTCGACTGGGTTGGTGAAAACATTCCTACATTGTGCACCACCACAAGTGGCAAGACCCTACTACCAAGATAGGGTCCCCTACCTACCTAAGAGGAACTTGATACTACACAGGTACCACAGTAGAAGCAGGAGGAGGAGGATTCAGACTATGATAGACATCAAGGGGAGGTTACTGCAAGTGCGCACAAGTGCAGAAAGGTCAAGCTCTTCAAGCCAAGGAAGTCCCAATCTCGCCAACACACCAACACAACATAGAGAGCTCCAAGGAGAAGGATGCGCCAAGGGCATAGGGCTTTACAAGAAATCAAGTTTTATCAGAGGAACACTGAGTTGCTGATAAGAAGATCCCCTTTCGCTCACACAGTTAAGGAGATTCTCCAACGATATAGAATAGAGTTACATGTGTGCAGGGGATTACCCTTGAAGCATTGCAAGAAGCCGTCGAGGCTTACCTTGTTGGGCTTTTTGAAGACACCAACCTCCTTGCAATACATGCAAGAAGGATTACCATTTCTGCCAAGGACATGCAACTAGCTCGACGTATTCGAGGCGAGCGTAATACGATCTAGAGATCTTAGATGTTAACCTGCTTCTTGAAGCAACTCTTTTGTTTCAAACCCCCCTTTGTAACAAGCCTATCTCGCTTTCATTTGTAACCTTCTGAGATAATTTAAATTTTAAGTTGTGCTTACAATGTCTAGGTGTCATCATGTTTGTTTAACATGGACCGTCTATCATGTGCTAGTTTGTCACCCAAGACATCAGAAATGCTCCTGGAGGGCTGAGGAAGTTGTGCCGCCAGAACAGTGCGAATTTGGCCTCTGCAGCGCAACGATGTAGGCTAAAAATTCACACTGTTTTGGCACTTCTCCCCTGGCCACTCAAGATTATTTCTGATGCATTTAATGACGTTGAGTACACGGATGCATTTATAATGACGTTAAGTACACGGATGCATTTAGAATGAATTTGAGTACACTGATTGTGAGAAACATTAGTTTACAAGATAAAAACACCTTTAATCATGTGTAAAAATACATTGTTTGTCATCCAATGCATCAGAATTGCTCTTGGAGGGCTGGGGAAGCTTTGCCAGAACAGTGCAAATTTGGGCTCTACACCAGGCGATGTACGCTCAAAATTTGCGCTGTTCTGGCACTGCTCCCTCAGCCACTCATGATCATTTCTAATGCATTTATAATGAAGTTGAGTACACTGATTGTGAGTTAACAAGATAAAAATACCTCTAATCATGTGTAAAAATACATTGTTTGTCATCCAATGCATCAGAATTTCTCCTGGAGGGCTGGGGAAGCTGTGCCAGAACAGTGCAAAGTTGGGCTCTATAGAAGCAATGCAGGCTCAAAATTTGCACTATTCTGGCACTGCTCCCCCAGGCCCCGAGAGTCATTTCTGATGCATTTACAAAGAAATTGAGTACACTAATTGTGTGAGAAACAATAGTTTACAAGATGAAAACACCTTTAATCATGTGGAAAAATAAATTATTTATCATCCAATGTATCAAAATTGCTCCTGGAGGGCTAGGGAAGCTGTGCCAGAGCAGTGCGAATTTGGGCTGCTCTACAATAGTGGTGCAGGCTCAAAATTTGCACTGTTCTGGTACTGCTCCCCCAGGCCCCCAGGATCATTTTTGATACATTTACAAAGAAATTGATGGTACAAACTAGAAAAAACAATGATATACTTGATGAAAATAAGTTTGCAAAATTGTATTGTATTCATAATAAGAAGTGATACATCATCTTCACAAAAGCTTTCTTACAATATTGAGCTTCCTTCTCTTGTTTTATCATGCAGAGTGTGCTCAAGGAGTGATTGGGCTATTTCTTGAGGATCCTCTATGCCTATGCTTTTGTCTATACCTATACAAGCAAGAAGCTTACCCCTAAATCCAGAACGAAAAACATTGAAGGCAAGGAGGTTACATTTGACTCATATAGGTGACTTGGCCGTTCACACTTGGGCGCCCATACATGGCCGGCCGACCCTAATCCTTATCCTACTGATATCCAAGGTGCGCCTCTCATCGGCGATCACCCAATCCCTTCATCCTTAACATATGGTGCCGACAAGCCCGGCCCATGACTCAGAATATTTAAATTAATGACGTAAAATATAGTACGTCGCCATGTCCGCCATGGGTTAACATGCCCCCCTTCCTGATGTAGATTCCGTCCTCGGAAGCTATGGTATGGTAAGCTCGAGAGGGTGTTGTGGTAGACCGTCTGCAAAACAGGGAAGTAGAGTGAAGGTATGCTGGAATTCAAAAGATATAAAGTGTATAAATTCAAGCATGTGAGACCACAATGGATGTTGCTATGAGAACTTAGTTTAAGGGTCACATGAGTGAGCTAGTGTAGCAAATTAATAGGAGTTTAAAATTATTGAAAGGAATTCAAGAGTTAGCAAGGTGTCAAAGGTTAATCAAGGTTTATAACTGGCCTAAGTCAAGGAAAATAACCAAGCTTAATAAATAAACAGATGACCACACTGTGTCTACTCTAAGAACAAGTTAATACCACAAGCCTTGGGACACAAGAAACATCAGAGTTACAGGAGCTTTTGCCTTCTTCTTTTTTTTTAATTAATGCACGTGACAATTTTTACACACAATGGCGACCTTCCTAAGGCAAAACTAACATCGATCCTGGTACCATGTTTAACACAAGGCATTATCCAGGAATCTATTAGCTTACTTTAGGCAAGGCTACCCCCTACCAACCAAGGCATCAGTCTGGAGTAGAATACTCCTCGCCTACCAAGTATCAATAAGGCGATAGGCCAACATTAAAGCACATCATAGACTTGTATTGCCATTTATTGTAGGCTTTTTTTTTATATAATCTATTTCTTTTGATCTTCGCTCCTGAACTATAATTTGTCTTGCATCCTTTCGACAAAGGGGTAATAGCTATGTCCTAGAGGTCAACACACACATGGCCAGGTGTCAAACATTAAGATGGTTTGACCCTAGACCTAAGACAATCATATTCCAAGGTTAACTAAAGACGTCATGCTGCCTAGGAATATTTCCAATAAAGTCAAGCTCATTAATGATTTACACTAGCATGCAAGCAACTTCAAAAACTAAGTAGTACATTGACAATTTCCATGTGGTCATGCATTATAGTTTATGCAATTGATTGAATAGTAAAAACGAAAGAGAGTGGGTATGGAAGAATTACACCTGTAATTGGAGATCTCCTTGATTTGACGAGACAGCTTGCAATTTGATGCAGATATATTTTGATGAACGTTGCAGCAGTCTCAGGACTTGAAAGCAAACCCACCTCAAACTTTTCAACCTGTACAATCAACTAACAAGCACTATACCTCAAGAGGCACATCAGTGTGAAAATTTCAAGACTTGTTTAAGGAATCTAAACTAGAAAAAACTTGCAAACACTAACCTACCTACCAGTCACCACACTACTACTGAGGATACGATAAGAGGATGTTGTAGAGTCCTGGCTCTAGCCCTAAGGCTAAGCCTCTATCCGCATCATCCAAACAAATAAAGTCAACCTCAGTAGTGCCATGAGTTTCATCCGTCCATTCATCATTGTCAGATATTTCCTTTTCATTTTCCCATCCACATAAACTTATCAAAAATGTAACCATGCGAGGATAGTCATCTTGTGGAAAAGGAAAGCATTGGGCTATCGGGGATATGTCCTCTACGGAGTAGGGGTCAGTCATGGTCAATAGGCGAATTAGCCATTCTAATTCCTCAACATTTTCCTCTCTGGCTAGTACATCTATATGATCCCATTCAGTTTCAATTACAGGATAGCACATGTTGAATATCTCAGAAAGGTATAGATGATACCTCTCACCAAAGGTAGGAGTGGATGAAGTGTATGATGATCGGGCATCTGCCATATCTGCAAACACAGATATAGCATCAGTAGGTTTATGACAGGTCAATCTAGTTCTTGATTGTATACGGATATTTCTCTTGTTTTTGTGCTCTTGCTCTTTTTACTATTTTTTGTTTTTCTTTTCTTTGTTTTTCTGTGTATGAAGCTATATATATACATCCCCTTGAATTTGGCAATTACATGGTCAGGGGAGAAGGCTAAGGAGGAAGCATTAGAATGTCGAGCGTGAGTACATGCTCCCCCTTTCCTTGGGTAGATCATATTATTTGCAATGATGTTGCAGCCTCTTGGAACCAATTTGTCCAGCGGGTCATAGGTTGTGATGTGGGCAGATAGCTTTTTATGACCCTTGTGGCCACATCCAATTGTAGAGATGATAGTGTACGCTCCCATTGACGAATGGAGGAAATGGTTTTCGACGATACTATTACAAGGGGAGACGTAGACTCATCGGTTTTCTGTTGGGTGTTGGCAAGAGTAGGTATAGAGCATGTATAAACTTCTATATCAGCGTGTGCCTGGCATGAGGAGCTAGAAGCTTCATGTGGCTCCCCCCTTCCTGAGCTAGGTGGTAATGATCGATATCGTTTGGGAATCCAAACTAACTCTGGAAGAAGTGGTGTGGAGCACTCTGTTACCTTTCCCTTACCACGATCTTGAATTATCGTTGGGGTGGCAACAATTGGTTTGCAAGGTTTTACAGGTGATGTAGAGGGATTCAGCTTATGTTTAGGGACCCAAATCTGGTCATTTCCCTCATAGTACCCTTGGGCTACTAATAATTTTTTAGGGATCCATCGCGATGTTACATTGCCCTTTCTCGGGTGGGTAGCTGCTTTCCTTTTACGAGGCTTCTTGGTGGCTGAACGAGATTGAGCAGGGGAAGTAGCTATTAACGAAGCTTTTGGGACCCATTTGTATGTACTCTTTGGCATAGTAAGCAAAGCTTTAGGGACCACTTTGCCTGTTTCCACTCTTGGCGTTGAAGCGTTAGAGGGGTGGCCAACAATCGAAGATGGTTTTGCCACTGGACTTTGTGATTTTTCATTATCTAATATTTGAATGGATGACTTAGGTGCGGGATTTTGAGCGGTCAGACCTAGTGTTGGTTCTTGCGTTGTGACTCGTCTGGTTGCCCAATCGATATTGCACTTGGTGGCCATCATCCATTTGCGCCCTAAGATTACAGTCCCTTCCATGGTACCAGCAGGCATAACCAAAAAGCTTTGAATTATGGTTCCCTTGTCATAAGCAACCGGAGTGTGCAGAATTCCTGAGACAGGGGTTTTCTTCTTGTTGATTCCTTGAACTTGGATAGAACTCTTGGTTAAAGGTGGTTTTCCCAGTTGACACCACACGCCATATGATAGCAAATTGTGTTGAGCTCCTATATCCAATAATGCATTATACAGCACCTCCCCGTAAGGACTCTGTAACTCAATTGGGTATCTTAGAGGTGGGTCAGATTCCAGTGCATCCTCCTCTGCTTCCTCGAAAAATACTTGCGTAATTCCCAAGTTGGCTTCTCGTTGTCACCTAGCACGCTGTTGACGTTCTTTTGCTTCGACTCTTGCTTGTACCTTTTTAAGCTCAGCTTGTTCTTTGGCTGCCTTCTTTTGATGGATTGCATGTAACTCCTCTTGGCTCAGGGGGTCATAGTATCTTTTGAACTTACTCCCATTAAGGAATCCAATGGTTTCAACTCCGTCGAGAGTCTCCACTCTGATGGTACCTTGCGGGGTAATTTCACATACTCTATACGGTCCCTTACCAGCATATTTGAGCTTCTTCTTTTCGTTTCGCACTCCATACATCAGGACTTTATCCCCAACCTTGATGTCCTTGTCCTTTAGATGGCGATCAAACCATTTTTTCCTTCTATCCTTCTCCATAAGGGCATTGTATACAGCCAATTGTCTTTCTTCGTTTAGCCTCTCAAGGATATATAGACGCTCTACTAAGGGATTACCATCCCAACCCTCTTGAGTAGCAACACGAAGACTAGGAATGACAAATTCCCACGGCATGACTGCTTCTTGGCCATATACCATTTTGAATGGTGTGCAATTAATAGCCACTTTGTACGCAGTATGATAGGCCCATAAAGCTGTCGTAAGCTTTAGATCCCAATCCGTGCGATGAGCTTCACCTGTCTTTGTCAAAATAGAGATTAAAGTCTTGTTGGTACTCTCGGCTTGGCCATTCGCTTGCGGATAGTAAGGAGTAGATTTATGATGGGATATCATGAAATTTGTTGTGAGCTCCTTAATCACTTCATTTATAAAATGCGTACCATTGTCGCTCACAAGTTCAAAAGGACAACCGAACCGTGTGATTATATTTTCAAAGAGGAACTTGGCTGTTGTCCTTGCATCTGCCTTACGTGTCGCTTTCGCTTCAGCCCATTTGGTCATATAGTCAGTGGCCACAATAATATAGCGAGATTGTGTGTTTCGGGCCGCTGGACTAATTGGACCTACAAAGTCTAAACCCCACTTTTCAAATGGTTGGTTTACTTTGATCGGATGTAGGGGCATCTGATCTTTCCTCTGGGGTTTCTTATATCGTTGGCATTCATCGCAACCCTTCACAAAGAGTGATGCATCTTGGAACATAGTGGGCCACCAATACCCTGATTGTAAGATCTTTCGCGCAGTTAAGTCGCCTGAGAAGTGACCACCGACTACGCCCATATGTGCCTCTTGCAAAATGTATAGATACTCATCCTCTCGGGCACAACGCCTAAGAACGTCATCCTTTCCTCTTTTATAAAGAGTCCCGGCTATCAGGCAATAGGGTTCGCATTCTTTGATTAGCTTTCGAGCTAGATCTTTATGAAGCTCCTTGGGTGGAAAGCCATTAACCAAAAAGTTAACAATCTTCTCACTCCATTCAGGCATTGTCTCCACCATGAACAGGGAAGTGCCCGGTAAGTCATCATCAACCCCCATAGGAGCCTCACCATTAGGTATGCGAGACAAATGATCAGCCATAACATGTTTTTTGCCAGGTCTCACAACAACAGTGAAATCAAACTCAAGAAGAATCAATAGCCATCGTGTGATTCTTCCTGTGGAGCATGGTTTGTTTACCAGATACAACAATGCTTGATGATCCACATAGAAAACAAACTTGGTGGCAAGGAGGTAATAACGAAATTTCCTTACTGCATATATCATTGCCAACCCTTCTCGCTCCGTAGTGGTGTAGTTCATCTCAGCATCATTCAACTGGCGACTGGCAAAGCTAATGGGGTAGTCTAGCTTGTGTTCTCCAGGTTGAGTTAACACACACCCAATAGCAAAGTTTGATGCATCAATATGCACATGGAAGAGTAAATCCCAGTTAGGCATTCTCAAGATTGGAGCACTCGCCAAGGCCTTCTTTAATAGCTCATAGGCACGGTCACATTCTTCGGTCCAAATAAACTCGATGAGAAGCTTATACAATGGTCGAGCTATCTTCGATAATAACCAACGTGGCCCATAAAGCGTTGGACTCCCTTGTAGTTGGTGGGTGGGGGTAATTCCAGAATGACCTTGATTTTACTCTCGTCAGTGGAAATCCCATTTTTGGACACTATATGCCCTAAGATAACTCCGTGTTTAACCCAGAATTGGCATTTGAAAGGATTCAAGGAGATGCGATATAATCTACACCTTTCAAATATTTTTCGTAAACACATCAAGTGCTCGTCCCAAGAGGAATGAACACAAAGATCATCTAAGAAAGCTTCACAGAAGTCCCTTAGATATTCCTTAAAGGCTGTGTTTATCAATCGTTGGAATGTTGCAGGTGCATTGGTCAAGCCAAAAGCCATGACGCGAAAGGCAAACACTCCAAACTCCGTGATAAATGCTATTTTAGCTTGGTCCTCGACTGCAATTGTGATCTGATTGTAACCCGAGTACCCATCTAAAAAGCTATATGCCTCCTTGCCTGCCACTCTTTCAAGCACATGTTCAGAATATGGCAAGGGGTAATGATCCCTTCTGGTGGCTGCATTAACCTTTTTGAGATCAACGCACACTCTGAGTTTCCCATTCTTCTTTGGCACGATGACTATCGGAGAAACCCATTCTGAGTGCTCAATAGGATATATGAATCCACATTTTACCAGCTTTTCAATTTCCTCTTGTACAATCTTTGCGTACTTAGGATTCATTGGGTAGGGACGTTGCTGGACTGGTTTAGTAGTGCTAATCATTGGAATCGTGTGTTGCACCACCGAGGGTGGAACACCCTTCATATCATGATATGTCCAAGCAAATATGTCCTTGAATTCTTTAAGAAGCTTCGTAAGTGCAGCTTCTTCCACCTTGGTGAGGTCTTGAGCAATAAAAACTGGTTTAGACTCCTCACCCGGATCTGCTAAGTCTATCTCCTTAACTACCGCAGGGCCATCGTAGACACCGCTACTCCCATTGGTAGGCGTTCGTTGGGCTTTTGTGTAGACTACTTTACGTTCCCCTGTGGGTGAATGATTTGAAATGCTCGGGTGCGGGGTGTAAGTCTACTGGTTCTTGTTGTGCCAGGATTTTTGCTTTCAATTCCGCTTCCTTTTGTTGTTGAGCCAACTCTTGGTTTTGCCGCCTTCTTGCAGTACGACTTAGTTTTGGCTTCTCTTCGATTTCTAATTGGGCGACGTCATGAGGTTGCGGAATACACCACATGACACTTTGGAGGTATTGTCCCCAATTATCCGCTATCTTCCGATGAGCATCAATGGCTCCTACATAACTAAGCCATTCTGCAGAGTGGATCGCTCCTTGTTTATTGCAGTTCGTACATTAGCTCGATAGCGTTGGCGCTTATGTCTCGTTTTCTTCTTACCAAGTTTTTGATGTTTCTATCAGATTCGAACTCACTTGGTCGATCTTCACTTTCGAATGAACTGCAGGAGGTCATTGTCCTAGGCCTTGAGCACCTTGCTTCCACATTTGGGTGAATATTTGATTCATTTTTTCCATCAGGCTTAGGGTCAGTTTCTTCTTGAGATTCATACTCAGAGTTGCATTGGTCAGAGTCTTCGCTACTTTCAGTGTCGGTGGAGTTTGCCACGTTCTCGCCATCAGGAGTCAAGTGCATAACACCTATCATGTTTATTGGCACTAACGGTGGCATATCTTGCCCCTCAGCAGGTGTTACCCAACTTGTGCCTCTATTTCCCCATGTGTCTATGGTTGCCGCTAGGTGTACCCAATCCACATTATCCGACTCAGTCATACCCGATAGGACATCCATATAAGGAGAATCTTTCCCATCATCAGTCTCTTTTTTGCATGTATAGCAATACCTTAATGGGGCGGAGTGAATAGTGGTATCCGATCGATTATCAATGATAACCTTGCTTCCTAAAGGATGTGCACGACCATTCTCAAGATCAACTCGAATGACAGAGTCCTGGAATTGTAGGTAGACATGGTTTTTCGACTAGTCATGTACCATTTGTGCTTCCCTCATGAAAGGACGTCCTAAGATCATTTGATATGACATAGGATGCTTGGAGAAATCCATTACAATGAGGGTATGTTTTACCTTGTATCCCAAGACCTTGATCTTGAGGTCCCTTAACATTCCAATAGGTTTAGCTATGGCATCTTAACCACTATGTTTGTGACTTCGAGGTGAGGTCTTCCCATGGATTCCCAACAGTTTTTAGTCACAATGCTCACTCCAGCACCACCATCAAGGATTCCCTTTAGAGTTAATCCCTTGGTAGTAATGGGGAGGGTGGCATTAGATTCGTCCCCTTCAAAGTACTGTCCCAACTTGTTAACAGGTATTTCAACGACCGAATCTTCATCTAAGTTGGGTTGTAGATCCCAATGTTCCCCTTCATCTTGAAGCGTGTCGGGTCTATCCATATTTGCAAATTGTGGTAGCCCCGCCTTAAGTTCTCCATTGAGAAATGCCCGAAGAGCTAAGAATAGCTCAGGATCTCCTTATAATTTGGATATGATCGTGGTTCTGATTTCGGAGGACATGAAATCCATTAGCTTAGACACATTCAATGGTACTTTTCGAGATATCGCCCCTTGACTAGGGACTGGTGAAGATGGAATCACTTCCTCTTCAATGGGGTCAGGCATTCCCTCACTAAACATTCTTTCTAGCAAGAAGGGTGTTTGCCCACTTCCTGATGTCCTATCCTCACTTCCTTCCCGAATGATACTAGGTATCGCTAACGGTTTATGGTTCCTGTGAGGTTGAACTTGCGTAGGAAACACTGTATCTGGAATTTTGACTTTTCTCGGGTTTGGTTCCAGTTCTCTTTGTGTTTCTTCCACCAAACCCCTTAAGTGTTGCACTTGTTCAATCTCCTCAACTGGGTTTGGGTAAGTACCAATCTTTTTCTTGAGGGTTTTTGGCCCTCGTGGCTTGTCTTGGGGAGTCTCAGTCAGTTTGGGAGGTCGAGAGGGCATTAACTGACTTGGTTGTGGGGCCGAGGAAGTTTCCTTCTGTTTCCCCTTATTTATGTACTCGCTTGATTCTCCTTCGTTGAGCTCCCGAGTGGGTTCCTCCCTTAAGGTAGTGGCTTTGGTCCCCATGGTTTCTATTGAATCAGAATCATCTTCAGGATCATTCATGTACACGGGGTCGTCTCCTGTCCCTATGTTAGTCTTTGAACTGGGCTTGGAGCTCGTGGCATTAAGCGATCTCTTTCGTCGTGTTTTCTTTTTCTTTGCCTAAGTGATTGATGCAGTATCCCTCTCTTCAAGAATGTAGTTTTGATTTTGAAGCATTGACCGTGTAACTACATTCGCGGGTACAACAGGTGTGGTTCTTCGTGCTTGGTTGGTGACCTCAACCAAATTCAATGGTGTAATCTTGGGTGCATTAGGATTATGTGGACATTGAGCGATCAAATGATCTATGCCACAACGATTACATGTAAGTACCGGCATTCCCGATGTGCTCCCTTGATTTGGTTGCATCTGAGTAGCGATCTTTTGTAACCTATTAGGGCACTCCGCTACACGATGCGGTCCACCACACTCGTAGCATTGAAGAGGTGGTCTCCTCGCCAAGGTATTAAGGTTTTGCCCCCTTGTGGCGAGAGCAGTCGCTTGATATACAAGCTTAACTTGCCCGAAATGATCCTCCATGTAGTACTGGGGAATCATTTCAAACGTATCAATTCCGTATGGAACAGTGGGGTCTATCTCCTCTTCATAATCCCCACATGCACTATGTGACTCACAACCCATCTGGTTTACAGGGGTAATCCTTGGATGTGGAGGTTGTGGTCCTAGCACTGGCGGTGGTAACGGCACAGACTGGACTACATTCGGATTCCTTGGAACTATGTGCTGTGACAGTTACTCGATAGGTTGTGCAGGCATTAGCGCGGGTACTTGAGGTGTGTTTGACCAAGCTAGTGGTGCCTGGTTTGCCAACATTCGCTTAAGTGTTAGGCAATCTTTAGATTGATGGCCATACTTACCACATGCATTGCAATTCCCATTGAATTTGACTCTGAATGTGGGACATTCACTCGTGCTATGTGGTCCTAAGCACACCGAACACCATTGTTGCTCTCTTCTTGGGTACATATGGCTATTCTGAGGAGCTCGATTACCCCTAAAGTATTCTTGGAGAGCCTTAGTAAGGTCGGTCACAGACATTTCAGATATCTTGGGCTCCTTGGCAATAGGTTTCACCGTCATTGGCTCGTGCCCAGATACTTGCGAACTAACGGATTTTGTTTCTGAAGACACCTTTTTACCTGCAATCATCAAGTTGTCTTCTAACTGGATTGCATTGGCAGTGACTGCTTCCCACGTTGTAAGACCTCTAATGACTAGGCCATTGTAAATGTCCTCGTGGCGCAATCCTCGGATGAATCTATCGAGGAGTTGGTTGTTATTGAAGCGTTCATCGGGAGTGCAGCGAGAATTTAGATGCTTCAATCGACTTATAAAGTCTCTCACTGACTCCCCTTCCTCGCGTTCAGCTTTTTGGAGTTGAGATGTTACTCCCCAAAGCACACCCTCACGTATGTATTCTTTCAAGAACAATCTCTTGAGAGTGGGGTAGTGAGTGCGCTCTTCAACCCTTAAGGTTCGATACCAATCTCTGGCCTTCCCACTCAAGGTTAAGCCTAGGGCTTTACACTTATGCAGCTCATTGTGCTCTTCCAAGGAATCACACACGTGTTCAAAGACTTCAATGTGCTTCCTAACATCCTCGTTACCATTGAAGTTTTGAGTGAGCTTAGCCACTTGTACTGCCTTGCTTCTAGGTTCTCTCTCAGGAATACCCCGCATGTTTTCTGCAATGGATCGTCCGATCGTCTGAGCAAATGCTGCGAGATCACCTAAGTGAGCAGGCATAGTTGGTGAAGGCACTTCTGGGATAGCCTGGCTGATAGGAGTTGGCGTTGGTCTGAGTAGGTTGGCAAATGACGTAGGATATGATATGTGACTAGGCCTAGCTCCCCTTGGATAATGGTTATGATAAGGCGGTCATGGAGCATACGCCATTGGCATACTAAGAGGCGTAGGAGCTACCTGAGCATGAGTAGCGATAGGTACATAGGGTCGATAGGCACTGGCACGCACTGTTGTAGATACTGTTCCACTAGGTAGTGGTGTCGTACTAACTACAGCGGTAACAGGTGCACTTTTAGCTATGCTCATCATTGGGGTAGGCATTGCGGATTCCCTAATGGAAAGTTGAGCCAAGGTTGGAAAGCTAAAGTTACTACTCGTGGGCTCAACCTGCATTGAGACTCCAGGCAAAACAACATATGAAGGGTCTATGGGACTCACCGAGGGAGTCTCCAATTGTGATAGGGTTGGTTGTTTGGCCTTGCCCGTATCCAAAAACCTCATAGGGCCAGTGGAAACTAGGTCCACTCCCCTATTTTGCCTCTCAATTTTGATAATTCTATGAATAACATCACATATCATGTGTTGTTACTCCTCTAGATTAGTGGCGCTAGATGTAGATCGTAGGACTTCTAACCAACCTACATGGTATGTGTAACCCGTGTATAGGTCCGTTAGAGTCTCTGTGTGTAGATCATATTCCCAATTTTTATTGAGAAATATCCCATCTAGACTTGGTGTGCCAAACGGTTCTCTTGAAGTGGACGCAATGTCACTTCTTATGGATTGGCTTCTAGGGACCTCTACTTTAGGAAGAGTATCGGAAGGTGGTAGCTCAGTAGGGCCCTCATTAAACGAAGTGGGTAGAATATCCACATGGACACTCTTTGGGAGGGTAGGGTCTACATAAGATGTGAATGGCGAATCCACTACCCCTCCTTCTTCATTTACTTCGCTTGTCGCATGTTCAGAGCGTGTAGCTCTACTAAAGGTCTCTATTAGACGACTAAACATGCTAGATCCGGGTTGTGGGGCCCACACTGGCATGTTTTGGCTTGTCTCCTCAGGATTCTTGGTAGGGTGCCCTTCCATGGCTTCTGAGTCAGAGGACGAGTCACTATCCACTATTCGTGGATCTTGGGTTGCACTCCCTTGGGTTCCAGCCGAAGGCCAAGATGCCAACGTGGAGGGATGGTGTGAGCCTGCGTAAACTCAAACACTTTCTAGTGGTTCAGGCTCTAGCACCCGACCAGAACGTAGATGCATGTGACGTGGGTACCCTACGTGCGTTGTAACTACCCTTGAAACTCACACAAGTGGTTTCTTAGGTGTTTCGCACCCCGTTTTTACTTGTTTTTGTGTTGTTTTTAACCCGTTTTTGACCCCCTTACTTACAGTCGAACTTGGACTAGGGCGTATGATAGCTCGAAACGAGCGTATCGTTCAAAGGATCCTAGTGTGCTTTACAGCACCGTGTTCGCCTATCTAAAGCTTTTGTAGTCCTCAAAACAGTCCGTTTCCCTTGGGGGGAAGGGGCAAAAGCCTATTTGCTTGTGGAGGAAAGGGTGAGGGCTTTATCCCACATACTCACTTTACTCCTTGGGGAGTGGGCTACATATAGGGCACAACTTCCCATAAGCTCTCACTTGAAAGAAAGCTATGGAGGCTCACTGGAGCTTGGTGCAGGGCAACTCCCCGGCAGCGGCGCCAAAATGTGCGCTTTTACCGCACAGGTCGTAGCTGGGGACTTGCCGGACACCGTATGCGAGCCACGAATGGCTGCAAGCATACAACCAGTGAAGGAAGCTCAAAACAGAATGCAAAAGGTGTGTCACTCACCACTTAACTGCCGCCTTGAAGGATTCCCGCGTCGCAGCCGTGAAGGAGGAGCCGCCGTCGCCGCTCTACCGCCTCGCCGCCGCCGCCGTGCCGCTACACAGTGCGCTCGATCGCTCTCTCACTCTCTCTCTCTCTCTCTCACACACACGCAGGAGAAGAAAATCAAGGAGATAAGGCAAGAGCACTCTTGTATTCACAACACATGAGAATGAGGATTTTAGGGTTACATTTGACTCATATAGGTGACTTGGCCGTTCACACTTGGGCGCCCATACATGGCCGGCCGACCCTAACCCTTATCCTACTGATATCCAAGGTGCGCCTCTCATCGGCGATCACCCAATCCCTTCATCCTTAACATATGGTGCCGACAAGCCCGGCCCATGACTCAGAATATTTAAATTAATGACGTAAAATATAGTACGTCGCCATGTCCGCCATGGGTTAACAATTTTTAACACCTCCCCTCAAGTGAATACTCCTAGTACACCTAGACCCTATACCAAGTTTGCCTCCCCTTACTTGATAGTCCGCGACTAGTGCCTACACCTCCCCTCAAGTTAACTTAGCACACCTGGACCCTGTACCAAGTTTCTCTCTTACTTGATAGCCCGCGACCAGTGCCTCAAGTCCCTAAACTCCATAGTCCTTGACACACTCTCTCTCTATGTGTCCAAGGCTACTATAAGTGCCCGCGACCTTGACTAAAGTGCTCACACATACATCTACCACGTGGCCTACATCATCGGGGTGGCTCAGAGGTGGTTTTACTTTGTTGGGGCAGGTTACATTGGGTTGTGGGGTCTCTCTCTCTCTCTCTCAGAGATTTTCACATGGCTCCTCACTCTTTGGAGCCTCACATCTTCTCTTGTCTTCAGTCTTCTTCTCGTGTGGCAGCTTCTCTTCACACGTCCGTCTCTTCTTTCAGTCTTCTTGGGGCAGCTTCTCTTCTCGTGTCCATGTCTTCCTTCAATGCTTCCTTTAGATTTTATGTGTGCAAGGAGAGAGAGCTCCTCCACTGGCTGGGGGTACAGAGATGAGTTGAAAAAAGAGGAAAAATTATAATTTTTTACTAATCCTAATTAGCAAAATAATTAGCAAGATAATGAGCTCACAAATTAGCATGGCTCTGATACCATGTTGAAATTAGGGCATTGTGATGAGCTATGGTGGATCAAACACTAGAATCAACATCATTAACAAAGTGATTAGTAAATAATTAAGACATAATTAGTGGGTAATTAGCAAATAATTAAGACATAATTAGTAGGTAATTAGCAAATAATTAAGATGTAATTAGTGGGTAATTAACAAATAGATTAATGTAGGCATGGATACTCAAAAACCAGCAAATTCTTATTAGGGCAATGCCTCAATTTATAGAGCTTACATCCAAGCATCTAATCCCACTGATTTCTCCATGATTCACTCCAACTCTTTTCCCTGATTCTCTCCACCTCTTCACTTTTCCCAGAATATCTCCTAGACTATCTCCACACTTCCTAAATCTTCTCATGCTACCCTTTATTCTCTCCTAGTAGATTCTTCTCACCTTTTCACATGTTCTTTCACATTTACACATTCTCTTTTTTACAGCCTCTAACCAAGGGCTTGTTGAGATTCAAGCTCGATGTCAGTGTATGCCAGCTATGCTATGTGGTGCTGGCATGTTAGGTAGGAACATGTGTGAGACATAAATGACCGCGTCCAACTGGTCATAGTGTGTGGACATTAGCTAGGGTTAGATGTGTGTGGACACAACTCATAGTGTGTGGTGTGTATTATGGATTATTGCTTTATGAATTGTGTGAGAAGGGAGATGGCTTCCCTCTATGGTTAGGGTTTGCAATATACATTAGGGTTTGCTCCTGTGTGTGTGTGTCTCCTCTCCCTCTACCTATTTTTCAACATGGTATCAGAGCCTTGTGCTGTCTATTAGGGTTTATGAGTGAGTGAGAGAAGAGGGAGAAGAAGCTGTGAAGCTTGCCATTGAAGCTGTGAAGCTTGGAGCACACCGATTACTATCAGATCATCTGAGAGCTTGGCCTACTGGGTAGGGTATTCTAAACATCCTTGAGTGGATTGCAGGTAATTCAGGCAAAAACAAAGCAAATTAGGGTTGCCCAAAGCAAAGGAAAATTTTTTGGTTTTTGGAAGCTTTCCATTGAAGCTTGGAAGCAGTGATGTATGGTGAAATACATGCAAATCTGGCAAAGAAATATGTATGTGACAAGCAAGAATGTGTTGGAAACTCATGTACAAGCCCTACACTGATTTTGGAGCATTTTTGATGCATTTGAATGAGTGAAATTTACTAGTTTTTGAGCTCTCACAAAACAGAGAAAAGGAAGCCAGATTTTGATGCATTTGGAGCAAGTTTTTGGCAAAAATCAAAGCATTGATGGGTTACACACTTGCCTTGGTGTGTTAGGCATCCAATTATATCATCAATTAACATTATAAACACTCCCAAATCCCTCAGGAGGAGTAGGCGGCGCAGGCTGGACAGCAGAAACAGAGCATTTTGTAGTATTTTTATTGAGTGGAGGACCAAAATCAACTTGGGTGCTTGATATATTCCAAAATTGACTTGGCAAATAGTTGCTACACACACTTGAGAAGAAGGCTATATGGTTGGATTGATCAATTATCATCAATTGAGCTAGAAATGAGCTGATTAAATAGGCTGTCTACCTACTGGTTGTTGCAGAGAAATAGAGTGTGATTAATCGACTAATTACTCTTTGGTCTTAAATAATTAGACTAATTCCTTTTACATGGAGTTAGTGGACACCATTGCTAAGCTAATGAATGCCTGGTTGCTCAATTTGGACAAGGATTGAAGAAATTAGAGCAAAATTACTACTGGTTTTTCTAGTTTTTTCTCAGAACAGAGAAGGGGGTTTGACAAAATTGATCTGTATGCATGTTGGTTGGTGTTGATACTCAACATTGAGGTTGTTTAGGTGTCAATGCAAGTTACCCACACTTGATTGAACCACTACATTGTAATTTGGAGCCTTGGAAAGCTCATCAAAATAGGGTATCTTGGACTGTGTGAGCCAGTTCATTTTGGATGCATACAAGTTAATTTTCTACATCAAAATTGAAGTTTGTTGACTACTTTGGAGTATCTAGAACACCCATTGGAGTGTGGTTGAGTTGAGGAAGGCTTGTTTATAGATTTGGTCGTTTACGGAAGGTGTATTTGCATTGAGCAATATGTCAGATAATCCAGTATAGATTGTTGGTGAAAAGCTGGATAGGAAGAACTTCCAGGTATGGAAGTACAGGATCAAAAGTTTCTTGAAGGGAAAAGGTTTTTGGAATCTCATTACAGGTGCTGAGCCAGCGGAACTACCCCGACAACCTACACAGCAGCAGGTTATAGCTCATAAGCAATGGTCAGAAAGAGCATTCAAAGTGTTGCATTATCTGTCTATATGTATTTCGGATGCTATGCTCATACACATACATGATGCTGAGAATCCCAAGGATGCATGGGATACATTGGTGAAGTTGTTTGATACAGACACGAGTGCTCGCAAGTCTCAGTTGTTTGTGAGATACATAATGTGAAGCGGAATAGAAGGAGCATCCATAATTATGTGCAAGAAATAAAGAAGTTTGCAGATGCATTGGCAACAATCAATGCCCCCATGCCTGATGATGATTTGGTAGACATTACCTTGCATGGTCTTGGCAAGGAATATAAATCTTTTGATACATCCATCTCGGTTCGGAGTACAGGTTTACTAGACTTTGATGAGTTGGTTTCACTCTTACTTGTTGAGGAAATCAAACTCAGTGATTCATTTCAGGATGCATCTACTAGCCATGATGATAATGGCAGAAATCAAGCTTTCTATTCGCAAAGAGGTTTTAGAGGCAGGGGGAGATTCGCATCACATGTAATGGTCGTGGATGGCAGGACAGGTCATCACAACATAATTTTCAGCCTTCATATGGTGCTAGAGGTGGTCGTGGATATGGGTGGTCGTGGATATGCACCTCAGAGAGGCTGAGGTAATCCTCGTGGTAGAGGACGTTGGCAAGGCCAACAAACATCTATGCAAGATGTGGAATGCCATTACTGTGGGAAATTTGGTCATATGGCACGTGATTGTTTTCGCAAATAGAATGATTTGACAGGAGGTAGAGCACAACATCGTGGACATTATGCACAACATGGTGGTGGAAATTATGCATCAAGCAGTAATGATGGCACTGCAAATCACTTGTTTGCCATTAAACATGTTGTGGGATCTATGATGACAAATGCTGAAAATGATGACACTTGGTATATGGAATCTGGAGCATCAAACGATATGACTTGTCATGGTGAATGGTTTGAGCATATGAAGCCTATGGATGTGAAAGGCTATGTGGAGATAGGAGATGATACTCAGCATGCCATTACACATGTTGGAAGTGTACCATTGGTTATGCACAATGGTCAAACAAAATCTATGTCAGATGTATTGTATGTGCCTTCGATTACAAAAAGCTTGGCCTCAGTTGGTCAAATGGTGGAACAGGGATTACAGGTTCGTTTCAACGAGCATGGTTGCTTCGTTGAGGATTTCAAACATGGATGTAGAGTCATTGTTGCTAAAGGCAAGAAAGAAGGCAAGTTGTTTAAGCTGGATGCTGGGATTCCTGAGTTAAAATCAGCCATGTTCTCTAAAAGCAGAAATGTGGTACAGGACATTGATATGTGGCATAAGAGGATTGGACATGTCAATATACAAAGGTTAAAGAACATGCAGGCAAGAGGCATTGTTAGTGGGCTGCCTAGATTCAAGTATGATGGGAATATGCATGTTTGTGAAGCCTGTCAGTTTGGAAAGCAGGCAAGGTTGCGGTTTCCTAGAGAGGCAACATGAGTAGCAGGCCACTTGAGATAGTACATAGTGATGTATGGGGTCCTGCACAAAACCCATCTATTAAAGGCAGTTTATATTATGTGACATTCATTGATGATTTCAGCAAAATGACATGGATATACTTTCTCAGAGAGAAAAGTGAAGTGTTGGAAAAGTTTATGGATTTCAAAGCTTTTGCAGAGAAGCAATATGGTTCTTGGATTAAATGTTTGAGGACAGATGGAGGTGGTGAATACACCTCAAATGCTTTTGAGCATTTCTTGAGAAAGCATGGTATAAGAAGGCAATTGACTTGCAGGTATACACCTCAGCAAAATGGTGTGGCTGAGAGAAAGAATAGAGTCATTTGTGAAGTGGCCACGGCAATGCTCAATGAAAAGAGCATGCCAGATTATTATTGGGCAGAAGCTTGTGCTACTGCGGTGTATATACTGAATAAGACACCTACAACAGCCATACATGGAAGTACGCCAGAGATGCGGCTTACAGGTTTTAAGCCAGACATTGGACACCTCAAAGGATTTGGTTGCATAGCTTATGTACATGTGCCTATGACGAGAGAAGGAGGAAGTTGGATCCTAAGGCAGAAAAGTGTGTGTTTGTTGGGTAAGGCATACAAATGTTACAATCCACAAACTAGGCAAGTGGTTATCTCACGAGATGATGTGTTTGATGAGCTTGCTAGTTGTTGGTACAAAGCAAAGGATGAGGGTGTCATTGAGTCACTTGAAGCTGATGTGCCTGTGAACTTGCCACAAGCAAGTTCTAGTTCTACTTCTATGTCTGAGCCAGCAGAGGCTGAGAGTAGCACTGTACGTCCATGGTCAGGACATTTGAGGCATGAGAGTGTGAGCACTGGGAATAGTGCTGTTGATAAAGGAAAGAAGAAGGTTGAAGGAATTGGAATTACAGGTTATGAGTCATCAAGTTGAGAGAGTTTGGATGAGAAACTTGGTATACCTGTTTTACGCACACCTGGTGCAAGGCAGGATAGATATGTGCCACCACATGCTAGAGTGACAGGTGTTCAGAGTGATCCGCATGCATTGCAGAGATCCCAAAGGGTCAGATATCCAGTTCACAGGTTGACATATCGAGATTTTGCTATGCATTATACATATATGACGTCTTTGGTGAAGCATGTGGAACCTACATGCTATGCAAAAGCTATTGGAAAGCATGTATGGGAGAAAGCAATGGATGTTGAGATGGATGCATTGGTTCATAATGATACATGGGATTTGGTTGCATTACCACAGGACAAAAATGTCATTGGTTGTAAATGGGTTTACAAAGTGAAATGCAAGTCTGATGGTTCCATTGAATGACATAAAGCAAGATTGGTAGCTAAGGGTTATGCACAAACCCAAGGTTTGGACTATGATGAAACATTTAGTCCAGTGGCAAAGATGGGAACAGTGAGAGCAGTCATTGCTATGGCTACAGTAAATGGTTGGGAAATGCATCAAATGGATGTGAAAAATGCATTTCTAAATGGTGATCTACAAGAAGAAGTGTATATGGCACAGCCATAAGGGTATGTACACCCAAAATATCCCACTCATGTATGCAGATTGAAAAAGGCTTTATATGGTCTGAAGCAAGCACCTCGTGCTTGGAGTGATAAGATGACCAGATATCTTATCCCCCTTGGATTTCAGGTTTCTACAACAGATTCTTCACTCTATGTGAAGAAAACAGATCATGGGATTGTTTTACTTGTCATCTATGTGGATGACTTGATTATCACAGGTGATCATGGTACAGATGTGATGCATGTCAAGAAAGCATTGAGTGGGCAGTTTGACATGAAAGACTTGGGTGAGTTGAGATACTTTCTTGGAATTGAAGTAATCAAAGATCATACAGGTACATGGTTAGTGCAACGCCAATATGCATTGGATATGTTGGCAAAATATGGCATGACATGGTGTAAGCCTATGAGTACACCTTTGGAACAGAATGTGAAGTTGCGGGGGCTGATTTTGGTGAGGAGTTGGATGATCCATCTATGTACAGAAAGATGGTTGGTAGTATCATTTACATGACTATCACACGCCCGAATCCGAGTTATGCTGTGGGGCTAGTAAACCAGTTTATGCAGAGCCCCAGAAAACCACATTTGGATGCAGTGAGACGCATCATGCGATATGTAAAGACCACTGCACATTATGGTCTTCTTTATGAGCACGGTAAAGGCTTGAATGTACATGGCTACACTGACGCAGATTGGGCAAGTAGCTCATATGACAGGAGGTCTACTAGTGGTTATGCCTTTACACTTGGAAGTGCCGTGGTGAGTTGGAGTAGCAAGAAGCAACCTACAGTTGCTTTATCCACAGTACAGAGGCTGAATACAGGGGTGCAGCCATTGCTACTTGTGAAGGAATATGGTTAAAGAATCTCTTGGCAAATTTGGGTGAGCCTATTGATGGCAAGTCATTCATTGTGACAACATGAGCAGTATACAGTTGGCAAAGAATCCAATATACAGTTGGCAAAGAATCCAGTATACAGTTGGCAAAGAATCCAGTATTTCATACGAGGACCAAACACAGAGGTCCATTATCACTTTGTCAAAGAGAAGGTGATGGATGGTACAGTTGATCTACAGTATGTGAAGACTGATGAGCAGGTGGTAGATATCTTTACAAAGCCACTTAGCAGGGAGAAGTTTGAGTACTTCTGTACTATGTTGGGAGTACATGGGATGAGCTTGAGGGGGAGTGTTAAGAGCTTTGATATCCTAAGCTCATCTACATCTTCAAGCTTTGATATCCTAAGCTCATCTACATCTTCATTTATGGCAGTACATCATGAGCTTGAGAGGGGCTGTTGAGATTCAAGCTCGATGTCAGTGTGTGCCAGCTATGCTATGTGCTGGCATGTTAGGTAGGAACATGTGTGAGACATAAATGACCGCGTCTAGCTGGTCATAGTGTGTGGACATTAGCTAGGGTTAGATGTGTGTGGACACAACTCATAGTGTGTGGTGTGTATTATGGATTATGGCTTTATGCATTGTGTGGGAAGGGAGATGGCTTCCCTCTATGGTTAGGGTTTGCAATATACATTAGGGTTTGCTCCTGTGTGTGTGTCTCCTCTCCCTCTACCTATTTTTCAACATCATAGTGTACAGAATGCTCTGATACCATGTTGAAATTAGAGCATTGTGATGAGCTATGGTGGATCAAACACTAGAATCAACATCATTAATAAAGTGATTAGTAAATAATTAAGACATAATTAGTGGGTAATTAATAAATAGATTAATGTAGGCATGGATACTCAAAAACCAGCAAATTCTCATTAGGGCAATGCCTCAATTTATAGAGTTTACATCCAAGCATCAAATCCCACTGATTTCTCCTTGATTCACTCCACCTCTTTTTCTTGATTCTCTCCACCTCTTCACTTTTCCCAAAATATCTCCCAGAATATCTCCACACTTCCGAGAATATCTCCACACTTCCTAAATCTTCTCATGCTACCCTTTATTCTCTCCCAGTAGATTCTTCTCACCTTTTCACAGGTTCTTTCACATTTACTCATCCTCTTTTACAGCCTCTAACCAAGGGCTTGTTCCCGCACACACCCTATTCACTTGTATATTTCAACACCTCCCCTCAAGTGAATACTCCTAGAACACCTAGACCCTATACCAAGTTTCCCTCCTTACTTGATAGTCCGCGACTAGTGTCTACTCCTCCCCTCAAGTTATCTTAGCACACCTGAACCCTATATCAAGTTTCTCTCTTACTTGATAGCCTGCGAGACCAGTGCCTCGAGTCCCTAAACTCATAGTCCTTGACACTCTCTCTCTCTATGTGTCCAAGGCTTACTATAGTTGCCCGCCGCGACCTTGACTAAAGTGCTCACACATACATCTATCTACCACGTGGCCTACATCATCGGTGGCTTAGAGGTGGTTTTACTTTGTTGGGGCAGGTTACATTGGGTTGTGGGGTCTCTCTCTCTCTCTCTCTCTCTCTCTCTCTCTCTCTCTCTCTCTCTCTCTCTCTCTCTCTCTCTCTGATTTTCACATGGCTCCTCACTCTTTGGAGCCTCACATCTTCTCTTGTCTTCAGTCTTCTTGTCGTGGGCAGCTTCTCTCCACGCGTCCATCTCTTCTTCTTCTTTCAGTCTTCTTGGGGCAGCTTCTCTTCTCATGTCCATGTCTTCCTTCAATGCTTCCTCTAGATTTTCTTGGTGTGGATCTTCCTCTTGGAAAGAGATATTCTTCTTCTTTCATGGCTGGGGCCATGAGCTCGTCCGTTAGGTCTTCTTGCTCCATGTGAGCAACATGTTTCAATGTTTTGTTGACAGTTCCTTGGGGCTTTTTATGTTTATCTTATGTCATTATGCAATGCAAACCCAAATCTATGCGGGAGGTCTTACCTCTTGCCTTATTCTGGACAAGGGCAGTGTCTGATCCCATATTTACACTGATGTAATGTGCCCAATACATAATGCATATGGCATTCATTCTTATGCACATTCCCAAATGCAACTCTGTCTGTGAATAATCTTGAATTTGAGTGAGATTTACAGGCATTAACCAAGGGTTAAATGCAAAATGATGATTATCACAAATTTATCAGCACAATTTTTCCAGAAATTACATTAAATCAAGGGTATCCAATTTGTACGGGATGGTTGGAGTATTAAACCAACTCCGAATTGCAATCTGAAGTTATAGGAATCTGTATCAGATACCTAATGGTTAATTTGAACCCTCAATTGCACCAAAATATAGTGATTAGCACTGATTAATCATTGATTAATAAATTAATCCACTGTTTTGTGTGCAAAAAATAGAGTATGCGGGGAGTCCAGATCTGGTACCTTAGACTTCAAATGAGCTCAAATGCTTTCAAAGGCATTAATAGCAATGAGTCTAGTAGAGGATTAAGCTAATAAACACAAGATTTGACCAAATATTAAAAGCCTAATCTTTGGTGAAGCATGTGGAACCTACATGCTATGCAAAAGCTATTGGAAAGCATGTATGGGAGAAAGCAATGGATGTTGAGATGGATGCATTGGTTCATAATGATACATGGGATTTGGTTGCATTACCACAGGACAAAAATGTCATTGGTTGTAAATGGGTTTACAAAGTGAAATGCAAGTCTGATGGTTCCATTGAATGACATAAACCAAGATTGGTAGCTAAGGGTTATGCACAA
This sequence comes from Cibotium barometz, assembly GCF_041138505.1. Taxonomy (NCBI): domain Eukaryota; kingdom Viridiplantae; phylum Streptophyta; class Polypodiopsida; order Cyatheales; family Cibotiaceae; genus Cibotium; species Cibotium barometz. The sequence continues at coordinate 8,462,925 of NC_141099.1, forward strand.
ACTCAAGGTTTGGACTATGATGAAATATTTAGTCCAGTGGCAAAGATGGGAACAGTGAGAGCAGTCATTGCTATGGCTGCAGTAAATGGTTGGGAAATGCATCAAATGGATGTGAAAAATGCATTTCTAAATGGTGATCTACAAGAAGAAGTGTATATGGCACAGCCATAAGGGTATGTACACCCAAAATATCCCACTCATGTATGCAGATTGAAAAAGGCTTTATATGGTCTGAAGCAAGCACCTCGTGCTTGGAGTGATAAGATGACCAGATATCTTATCTCCCTTGGATTTCAGGTTTCTACAGCAGATTCTTCACTCTATGTGAAGAAAACAGATCATGGGATTGTTTTACTTGTCATCTATGTGGATGACTTGATTATCACAGGTGATCATGGTACAGATGTGATGCATGTCAAGAAAGCATTGAGTGGGCAGTTTGACATGAAAGACTTGGGTGAGTTGAGATACTTTCTTGGAATTGAAGTGATCAAAGATCATACAGGTACATGGTTAGTGCAACGCCAATATGCATTGGATATGTTGGCAAAATATGGCATGACAGGGTGTAAGCCTATGAGTACACCTTTGGAGCAGAATGTGAAGTTGCGGGGGCTGATTTTGGTGAGGAGTTGGATGATCCATCTATGTACAGAAAGATGGTTGGTAGTATCATTTACATGACTATCACACGCCCGAATCCGAGTTATGCTGTGGGGCTAGTAAACCAGTTTATGCAGAGCCCCAGAAAACCATATTTGGATGCAGTGAGACGCATCATGCGATATGTAAAGACCACTGCACATTATGGTCTTCTTTATGAGCACGGTAAAGGCTTGAATGTACATGGCTACACTGACGCAGATTGGGCAAGTAGCTCATATGACAGGAGGTCTACTAGTGGTTATGCCTTTACATTTGGAAGTGCCGTGGTGAGTTGGAGTAGCAAGAAGCAACCTACAGTTGCTTTATCCACAGTACAGAGGCTGAATACAGGGGTGCAGCCATTGCTACTTGTGAAGGAATATGGTTAAAGAATCTCTTGGCAAATTTGGGTGAGCCTATTGATGGCAAGGTTGTCATTCATTGTGACAACATGAGCAGTATACAGTTGGCAAAGAATCCAGTATACAGTTGGCAAAGAATCCAGTATACAGTTGGCAAAGAATCTAGTATACAGTTGGCAAAGAATCCAGTATTTCATACGAGGACCAAACACAGAGGTCCATTATCACTTTGTCAAAGAGAAGGTGCTGGATGGTACAGTTGATCTACAGTATGTGAAGACTGATGAGCAGGTGGTAGATATCTTTACAAAGCCACTTAGCAGGGAGAAGTTTGAGTACTTCTATACTATGTTGGGAGTACATGGGATGAGCTTGAGGGGGAGTGTTAAGAGCTTTGATATCCTAAGCTCATCTACATCTTCAAGCTTTGATATCCTAAGCTCATCTACATCTTCATTTATGGCAGTACATCATGAGCTTGAGAGGGGCTGTTGAGATTCAAGCTCGATGTCAGTGTGTGCCAGCTATGCTATGTGCTGGCATGTTAGGTAGGAACATGTGTGAGACATAAATGACCGCGTCTAGCTGGTCATAGTGTGTGGACATTAGCTAGGGTTAGATGTGTGTAGACACAACTCATAGTGTGTGGTGTGTATTATGGATTATGGCTTTATGCATTGTGTGGGAAGGGAGATGGCTTCCCTCTATGGTTAGGGTTTGCAATATACATTAGGGTTTGCTCCTGTGTGTGTGTCTCCTCTCCCTCTACCTATTTTTCAACATCATAGTGTACAGAATGCTCTGATACCATGTTGAAATTAGAGCATTGTGATGAGCTATGGTGGATCAAACACTAGAATCAACATCATTAATAAAGTGATTAGTAAATAATTAAGACATAATTAGTGGGTAATTAATAAATAGATTAATGTAGGCATGGATACTCAAAAACCAGCAAATTCTCATTAGGGCAATGCCTCAATTTATAGAGTTTACATCCAAGCATCAAATCCCACTGATTTCTCCTTGATTCACTCCACCTCTTTTTCTTGATTCTCTCCACCTCTTCACTTTTCCCAAAATATCTCCCAGAATATCTCCACACTTCCGAGAATATCTCCACACTTCCTAAATCTTCTCATGCTACCCTTTATTCTCTCCCAGTAGATTCTTCTCACCTTTTCACAGGTTCTTTCACATTTACTCATCCTCTTTTACAGCCTCTAACCAAGGGCTTGTTCCCGCACACACCCTATTCACTTGTATATTTCAACACCTCCCCTCAAGTGAATACTCCTAGAACACCTAGACCCTATACCAAGTTTCCCTCCTTACTTGATAGTCCGCGACTAGTGTCTACTCCTCCCCTCAAGTTATCTTAGCACACCTGAACCCTATATCAAGTTTCTCTCTTACTTGATAGCCTGCGAGACCAGTGCCTCGAGTCCCTAAACTCATAGTCCTTGACACTCTCTCTCTCTATGTGTCCAAGGCTTACTATAGTTGCCCGCCGCGACCTTGACTAAAGTGCTCACACATACATCTATCTACCACGTGGCCTACATCATCGGTGGCTTAGAGGTGGTTTTACTTTGTTGGGGCAGGTTACATTGGGTTGTGGGGTCTCTCTCTCTCTCTCTCTCTCTCTCTCTCTCTCTCTCTCTCTCTCTCTCTCTCTCTCTCTCTCTCTCTCTCTGATTTTCACATGGCTCCTCACTCTTTGGAGCCTCACATCTTCTCTTGTCTTCAGTCTTCTTGTCGTGGGCAGCTTCTCTCCACGCGTCCATCTCTTCTTCTTCTTTCAGTCTTCTTGGGGCAGCTTCTCTTCTCATGTCCATGTCTTCCTTCAATGCTTCCTCTAGATTTTCTTGGTGTGGATCTTCCTCTTGGAAAGAGATATTCTTCTTCTTTCATGGCTGGGGCCATGAGCTCGTCCGTTAGGTCTTCTTGCTCCATGTGAGCAACATGTTTCAATGTTTTGTTGACAGTTCCTTGGGGCGTTTTATGTTTATCTTATGTCATTATGCAATGCAAACCCAAATCTATGCGGAAGGTCTTACCTCTTGACTTATTCTGGACAAGGGCAGTGTCTGATCCCATATTTACACTGATGTAATGTGCCCAATACATAATGCATATGGCATTCATTCTTATGCACATTCCCAAATGCAACTCTGGCTGTGAATAATCTTGAATTTGAGTGAGATTTACAAGCATTAACCAAGGGTTAAATGCAAAATGATGATTATCACAAATTTATCAGCACAATTTTTCCAGAAATTACATTAAATCAAGGGTATCCAATTTGTACGGGATGGTTGGAGTATTAAACCAACTCCGAATTGCAATCTGGAGCTATAGGAATCTGTATCAGATACCTAATGGTTAATTTGAACCCTCAATTGCACCAAAATATAGTGATTAGTACTGATTAATCATTGATTAATAAATTAATCCACTGTTTTGTGTGCAGAAAATAGAGTATGCGGGGAGTCCAGATCTGGTGCCTTAGACTTCAAATGAGCTCAAATGCTTTCAAAGGCATTAATAGCAATGAGTCTAGTAGAGGATTAAGCTAATAAACACAAGATTTGACCAAATATACCAAAGTCACTATTGGTTACAGATGTCATAACTCAAAATTTCCATTCAATCCTTGTTTCTCACAAAACAGTATCACTCTGGACTCTCCATTGAGACCAGCAGGTCAGCAACAAGATCCAGTAATAGATTACAATAATTTTCTCGTCATCATACATATATATATATATCTTCCACGACATACGCATGGGTGTCCTAAGCACCACGAGCCCGTGCATCGCCTGGTCAGAACCCTCTAGGATCCTCCTTAGGTGTCCTGGCACTTCACTCAGGGAGACCGCTTAGTCGACCCTCGCCCATCGTACCAGAAGCACACCATTTTTCACCATACCCAAGCTGGTCAAGACCTGGGTAGGTTTTTGTCGCGTGAGTCCTTTGAACACTCCCCGCTAGCTGTTGCAACCGAACTTCCCTTATAAAAACACATATACCAAATGCTCCCTCCAGCATTCTAGCGTAAGACAGTCCTTTAAGAAAACAGGGTTTCTATGCAAGTTTTCAGTTTTGATTTTCTTTTGAATACAATGGGTATATCTTAAATCCGTATCCCAGTACTTCTAGATCACAGGTCTAAAATTCCAACAGAATTTCTTGAATTCTGTAACCTTGATCCTCAGATCAGAATCAAGGGTCTTAACTTGATTTCAGATTCGGTGGGTGATTTGAGTGAAATTTTCCTGAACTGGTCACATCATCTTTTCTTGAAACTGACAAAGGAGATTAAGTCTTGGTATAGTCTAATTCAGGGTTTGAGTCTGGAAAGGTTCTCCCTGAACTAACTTTCTCGAAGGGTAATATTTCAATTACTACTTTACTGAATTTTATTCATTGAGTATTTTGCTTAACTTAATTTAAAACTAATCAACATGAATTCCTATGAGAAATAAATTAATCATTTATCTAAAATTCCGACTTCGATAGTTTTTTTGAATTTTCTCATTACCATCCTAGAGAATATGAAACGGTACAATTTTCTCTCACAGAGTATTTACTTATTCATTTACCAATATTCATGGAATTTAAACATAGGATTAAAGAGAACTCTTATTTTGATATAAAAATTATGTATGCATCTATTTATGCATAAAATCCAACTTCTATGGAAATAATACTTTTATATAAAAGAAAATCCTTTTATGCATCTATTTATGTAAAACAATCAATTTTGATGAAAATAACACTTTTATAATTAAAAAAAAATTTATGCATAAAAATCAATATTGGTGAAAGTAACACTTTTATAATTTAAAAAATTCTTTAATGCATCAAAATCAATACTTTTATAATAAAAAAATCCTTTTATGCATCATTTTATGCATAAAAATCAATACTGATGAAAGTAACACTTTTATAATAAAAATTTTTCTTTTATGCATAAAAATCAATATTGGTGAAAGTAACACTTTTATAATAAAAAAATTCTTTTATGCATCATTTTATGCATAAAAATCAATATTGGTGAAAGTAACACTTTTATAATAAAAAAATCTTTTATGCATAAAAATCAATATTGATGAAAGTAACACTTTTATAATTAAAAAATTCTTTTATGCATCATTTTATGCATAAAAATCAATATTGGTGAAAGTAACACTTTTATAATTAAAAAAATTCTTTTATGCATCATTTTATGCATAAGAATCAATATTGATGAAAGTAACACTTTTATAATAAAAAAAATATTTCCAATATGCATCTTTGAATAAAATTTAATTCTAATGAAAATCACGCTTTTATAATTAAAAAATATCCAATATGCATCTTTCTATGCATAGAATTTAAATCTAATAAAAATCACTCTTTTATAATAAAAAAATAACCAATATGCATCTTTCTATGCATGGAATTTAAATTTTAATGGAAATAACACTTTTAAAATAAAAATATTTCTACTATGCATTTTTCTATGCCTAGAATGAAAATAACACTTTTAGAATACACAAATGGTGGGGATTACTCTTTTTGAATAATAAAAAATAAAACTTATTTCACAAAATTTAAGAAAATTTTACCATAACCTCCTTTGTATGGCTGACAATTTTTCAATTTTTTCTATCCTCAAGTTACTTAAAAATTATCCCAAATGGTTTAAAGCATTCTAAACTAATCAAATTTCACTTTTAAAAGAGAAACAATATGAAAAGTTTAATTCTAACAATTTGATTACTTATCTAGGATAAAGAAAGGCTGAATTTAAGAATGAAGAGAGGGGGAAAGCCTTTCCAAAACAAGGCATAACATCATTTTTTTCATTTTAAAGAAAACAAAAATTAGAAAACCATTAAAAGGAATAAAGAAAAAGTAGGATTTCTAGCTTACTTGAATTTCTGTGAGCTTTCCTTTGGGGCTTGATGGTTTGAGGGATCTACTATTGTTTGCAACAAGAGTGGCCACCAATTCTTTTGAAGAGGAAAAGGTCAAAAACTAATGAATTATCAATAAATTCACTGTTTTTGGCTCTAGGGTGGAGTAGAGTAACAGTGCATAAAATACTATTAAGCTTCTACAAAGGAGGAGGCTTCTATTTATAGGAAAAAGTGAGCTTCTAACCAAGCAAACTGATTCCAGAATTTTCCAGATCAATTTGGTCAATTTTTTACCATTTTTGGATCAGTTTAGCTTACTTTTTGGAACTGGACTTGAATTAGGAGAGAGGAGAGATAAAATATCTCAATATTTGAGAATTTAAAACTCCACCACACATGTGAAATAGGTGCCTCCTTCATGAGGGGGAATCCCCACTCTTGAGGTGTCAAAAATTTATTTTTTTAGTATTTCCTTTGGTCCTTAGTCCACTCTTTATCTTATGTGAATATTTACTCATTTTTGGGGGGATTTTCTTTATTTCGTCAATTTATCTCCTCCATACATTTGGATGAATCTGATTGGCCCCTTAAAACCTTAATTTGGACCCTTAGGAGGATAAGGCCTTTTGAACATATTATAATTTATTTCTAATGCACCTTCTGAAAATCTTTTTGAACTTCTGTTTCGGGAGAATTTATTTTAATAAGAAGACATATTTTTCCATCCAAAAATATCTAAAATCTAAATAATCTCTCTCTAGAACATTTTCTCTCTCTAAGCCAAAAATAGGTAGAAACAAGACCTTTTATTATTCTGAAGAGGGAATTGATTACAAGGGAAGATACTGGACATCTTGAGGGGCTGGGAAGGAATCTTACAATCCGTATATACCATGGGTATATCTGTAGCTCTTTAGTGAGACAATATATATACGAGTAAATCTAAGAGCTTGAAATTATAAGCAAAAATGCTATCCAGATGATGAATTCGAATGCTGGTTGATATGATTTTAGAATTTTGGTTGAGAATTGATGAGTTGATTTGGATTCTGATTGAAAGATGATGATTCCCAAATTCTGGTTGAAAGAAGATAAGTTGAACAAAGCCATAATGAGGATGAATGGGACGAATCTGAGTGATGATGTTAGTAACTGGAATGACGATTATGACTTCAGTAAAAATCACTATGAGATTAGTGGATTGTGCTGACAGATTGCTGCTGTTTGACCCTTGACCCAGTGGCTCTAATTAAGGGATGACAAATTGAGAACTTGCATAACTGAAATTTTTGTGGGGAATGTTCAGATGGAAATTTTGGTCTATTATTGTGTTAAGGATATGAATGTTCTGTATATTCTGAATGAATCATTCTTTGAGAATGAGTTCTGTGTGTTCTCCTTATAGAAGGGATCTTTATCCCAGGATTCTGCGTGGGTTGACCAGACTAAAAGGAACCCCAGAATCTGTTGGATCTTAAGGTGAAAGAGTTTATCCTCCAGCTGCGAGATGAGGACATCTCGCGTTTTTTAAGTGGGGTAGGATGTAAGATTCCTCCCTCCAGCTTTTGAGGTGTAAAGGTGTAAGAACCTCCCCTTCTGTTCTTGAAAATATTCCCCTCTCTGAAATAGAAGAGAGACCTTGTTTTACACTATTTTGGCCTAGAGAGAGAAATGTCTAGAATGAGATAATCCAAAATTGAGAGATCTTTGGATATAAAAACCATCCTAGTGTCTAAAATGGATTCCCCTCAAATAGAAGTTCAAAATGAACTTTCCAAGGTGCATTAGGAATCAATTGAGAATGTGTATAAGGGACCTTAGCCTAAGGGTCTACATTTTCAGAAATTTTTGGATTATGGTCCAATTAAGGTTCCAATGGGCCAATTGGATTAATCCAAGTTTTGGATAGAAGAAAATACTCAAAAATTAGTAAATGTTCACATAAGATAAGGAGTTGACTGAGTATAAGGTTTATTAGATAAAAATTATGAGATATTACTAAAAAAAATGAGATATTTTGGAATAATGATGCATTTTTGACACCTTGGTAAAGGAGAGGGGGACTCTTGAGGTAGACACCTTTTTCACATGTGTGGAAGGGTTTTTAATTCAAAAAAATTATGATATTTTTATCTCTCCTCTCTCCTGGATCAAACCAAATCAAAAAGGGAGCCAAATTGGTCAAAATCTTGTGATAAAGTTGCAACAGCTGACGGAGAGTCAATGGAGAACATCTCGCATAGCAAGGGCCGAGGTCTTGACCAGCCTCGGTTCAAGTCAAATGGTGAGCTTCCGGTACAGTGGATGAGGGACCAAGGAAGCGGCCTACGAGTGAAGTGCTAGGTGACCTGCGACGACGAAGGAGCGTAGAGGGTGCTGACGATATGGTGCTCAGGCTCTGGGTCGCCGAAGATACCCAGGTGTGCATTAAGGAAGAAAATGGAACAAGGCGTTAGAGTTATTTTCTGAACTCAGGCATGGATCTAGTTGATTGGCCTTGCTGGTCCTCAAACACGGATGAGTCCATGGCTCTTTTATATGGATCTGTTGGTTGATCTTGCTGATCTTCAACAGAAAGTCCATCTAGATTTTTCTTATGTGATTATATTACCGGGTACTATGAGCTAGGAACTATTGAAAAGGTCCCTGAGTGAACAGGTGGTGAGTGTTCTGGTTGCCAACGATGCCATAGGTACACCGATGAAGGAATGATTGGAAATTAGAATTCAAGCTGGATATTTTGGACGATTATGATCAGTGATACTATGGTTTCATTAAAGATTGTTTTAAAGACAGCTGAATCTGTGAAACTGGCAATTTCATATTGGGTACGTAAGTGGTGTGACTATCTTGAAGTTTGCTTGAAGCACCAGAGCTAGGGGCCTGGGAACTCTTTTCCCTGGTACTCGAGGTAAAACATAACCAAATTTCTAAATGGATCCTATTACTATAGTGGTTAGGCAATTGGCTAACCCATGGGATTGGATAGGCTGGACTGATGGAGAGAAAAAAACGATCTGACCATGTGACTTATGGGTTCGGTCGGATCAGTGTGGATAGTTAAGGCCCTTGACTACATTAGAATAAAAATACCCTGGAGGAATCGCTCATGCTTTCTGGGTGAGGGAATTTTTTTCGGGTTCGATTTTGGAAGAACCAAGGGATTAGTCTTTTGTCAGGATATCCGTGGGGGCGAAGCTCCGAGGAGTGAGAGGCTCTCCTTTGCGCAAGAAGTGCTACTTCCGCTGCTAGCACCCCCACCAAATTGGTTGCGCAGAGGAAGCAGGGATCTTTCAGCTCGTATCAGAGCGAATTGGTCTCTTCCTTGATCTGACCATGTGACTTACAGGTTCAGTCAGATCATGTTGGTTAGTTAAGGCCCTTGCTGACGTTAGAATAAAAATATCCTGGAGGAATCGCCTGTGCTTTTTGGGCGAGGGAAGTTTTTCTAGGTTTGGTTTTGGAAGAACCGAGGGATAAGAATCTTGTCCGGATATCCGTGGGCGAAGCCCCGAGTGAGAGGCTCTGCCCTACGCATTCGAATTCGTTGCACGGAGGGGGTAGGGATCTTTCAGCTGGTATCAGAGCGAATTGGCTAAAGTGGAACAACCGAGAAGCTAGAAATGTCAAAAATTTATGTACCAGTCAAAGATTGTAATTGTGTGATGAAATTCATACAAATTGATATTCAGAAATGAAGATTCATAAATTAAAAATTGGGTCTTCAAATGGAAGTACCGCAATTGTATTGAATCCCTGACTTGCTTGAGGCCCAGATATGATGGTATTTAACTTGTAGCTCCAAGGACCGTGACGCAATTGTATTAAATCCCGATGATGATGTTAGTAACTGGAATGACGATTATGACTTCAGCAAATCACTATGAGATTAGTGGATTGTGCTGAACAAATTGCTGCTGTTTGATCTTTGACCCAGTGGCTCTAATTAAGGGATGACAAATTAAGAACCTGCATAACTGAAATTTTTATGGGGAATGTTCAGATGGAAATTATGGTCTGATGGACCATTATTGTGTTAAGGATATGAATGTTCTATATATTCTTAATGAATTGTTCTCTGATAATGAGTTCTGTGTGTTCTTCTTGTAGTAGAAGGGATCTTTATCCTAGGATTCTGCATGGGTTGACCAGACTAAAAGGAACCCCAGAATCAGTTGGATCTTAAGGTGAAAGAATTTATCCTCTAGCTGTGACATGAGGACATCTCACGTTTTTTAAGTGGGGTAGGATGTAAGATTCCTCCCTCCAGCTTTTGAGGTGTAAAGGTGTAAGAACATCCCCTTCTGTTCTTGAAATTATTCCCCTCTCTGAAATAGAAGAAAGATCTTGTTTTACCCTGTTTTAGCCTAGAGAGAGAAATATCTAGAGAGAGATAATCCAAAATTGAGATATCTTTGGATATAAAAAATCTTCCTAGTGTCTCAAATGGATTCCCCTAAAATAGAAGTTCAAAGTGAACTTTCCAAGGTGCAATAAGAATTAATTGAAAATGTGTATAAGGGACCTTAGCCTAAGGGTCTACATTTTTAGAAATTTTTGGATTATGGTCCAATTAAGGTTCTAATGGGCATATTAGATTAATCCAAGTGTTGGGATGAGATAAATCCAAAAGAATAAAAGAAAATACTCAAAAATGAGTAAATGTTCACATATTTTCAATTTATCTCAACGACTTTCTTCTTCTCAACCCTCTCAAGCTTGAGAAGCTTTCTAAATAATTGTTTTAATTCAAATCAAGCTTTTTCTTAAAGTCTTAACGCTTAATTAAGAGAAAGTTAATCTTTATGCTTATTTGTAATGCTTTCTTTTAAGTAAATCTCTCTCTCTAAAAGAATAGCCATCTTTATGGCTAAATCCCTTGAAAAAGGATGCTTCTCAATGATAGTCTCTTAATTCAAAGCTAAACTCTAGGCTTGATAAGCTAGAGATTAAGAAAATGGTATTTTTATGATTTTGTGTTAACAAAATAATGGTTATTTCTTTTAGGTTATTTATAAGTAGTTAAAAACTACTTTGATTGATTCTAAATGAGAAATAGATTATCCTATCAATTTGGAAAAAGAGAAATAATAAAATTAGCTTAATCTAGTGGGATAATCATAGGGAGTTGGGTACCATACCAACACCATAAAGAGCAACATCGGTCAAGCCCTACCATGTGTCAAAAATTGAGAATTATCAATAATAGCAGCGAAGCTATGGTAAAACTTTCAGAAAATAATACATATCTTATTTTATGCATAATGCTAAATTTAGAGGACTTCCTACCATATTCTAGAATTGGACATCCTATGCAAAAAGAATAATTTTCATCATATTTATGAGAAATAATTTTTTTGTAATTATGCATAATTATTTGATTATGAGAAAAAAGTAAATTTTGGTAAATTTATTTTTATACAAAAAGAGGAATTCCCATGATATTGAGATCCAAGTAATTAAATGGTAAAAGATAAATTTTTGGCATAATTCAAATTATGAGTATTTATTAAAAGTGGAATTTTAAGCATTATTAATTTTACTGGGAAATATGGATAGAATTGATTTTTGTAAATCCCATGAATCTTTTACTCAAAAAGAAGAATATTGAATATATTTCATTTGAGAAATTTGAGAAAGAATATGAAAATATCCATCGAGAAAAAGTACCTTTAACTAGGCCAAGCAATCGGCAGAAACTTAGAAAAGTCCCATCGGTATCGAAAGTAGAAAACGGTACTAAATGTGAATGCGATGTGATAAGATGTGAATGCGATGTGATAAGATGTGAGTGGATGTGATGACATGTGGCTGAGATGTGATGTGATGTAAATAGATGTGGATGTGAATGTGATGAGATGTGAATAAGATGTGATGATATGTGAAAGGATGTGATGTGATGTAAATGGATGAGAATGAGATGTGATGTGATAGATGTGCATGTGAATGAATGGATGGATGTGGATGGATGTGAATGTGAATGAATGGATGGATGTGGATAGATGTGCATGTGAATGAATGGATGGATGTGGATGGATGTGAATGTGAATGAATGGATGGATGTGGATAGATGTGCATGTGAATGAATGGATGGATGTGGATAAATGTGAATGTGAATGAGTGGATGGATGTGAATGTGAATGAATGGATGGATGTGGATAGATGAGCATGTGAATGAATGGATGAATGTGGATGGATGTGAATGTGAATGAATGGATGGATGTGGATGAATGAGATGAGATGTGAATGGATGTGAATGTGAATGAATGGATGGATGTGGATGAATGTGATGAGATGTGAATGGATGTGATGAGATATGGATAAATGTGGAAGTGATGTAATGTGGATAGAATGAATGAGATATGATGTGGATAGATGTGGAGGTGATGTAATGTGGATGGAATTAATGTGCTGTGATATGGATGGAATGAATGCAATGTGATAAGGATAGATGTGGATTGAATGTATGTGATGTGATGTGGATGCAATGAATGTGATGGATGTGAATGGGTGTGATGAGATATGAATGAATGGGGTGAGATATGATGTGGATGGATGTAATGTGATGAGATGTGGATCTAAATGAATATAAATGCATGTGATGTGATGTGGATGGATGTGATGTGATGAGATGTGGATCTAAATGAATATAAATGCATGTGATGTAATGTGAATGGATGGATGAGATGTAAGGTGGATGAATGTGAAGGTGGATGAATGTGATGTGATGCGGATCTAGGTAGATGTGAATGGATGAGATGTGATGTGAATGGATGTGATGTGATGTGATGTGGATCGTGGTAGATGTGAATGGATGAGATGTGGATCGTGGTAGATATGAATGGATGAGATGTGATGTGAATGGATGTGATGTGGATATGGGTAGATGTGAATGGATGAGATGTGATGAGGATGTGAATGGATGAGATGTGGATATGGGTAGATGTGAATGGATGAGATGTGATGAGGATAGATGTGGATAGATGTGATGAGATGTAATATGATGTGATTGGACGATAATGGATGAAGACGATGGGAATACATATGATTGGATGTGGAATAAGCAATGTGAATTGATGTAGAAGAATGTGGAATAACGAGAAATGATGTGGAACAATGTGGAAAGATGAGAGTTTGTTAGAAATTGTATTTATGGCCTTGTTTTTAATGACTGTTTTATGTCAAGAATGCTCGGGAAGCATTTTGACCATCTTGTGAATGAGGTCGTGAGACCTAAGTGATAAAGTTGCAACAACTGTGACGGAGAGTCAATGGAGAACATCTCGCGTAGCAAGGCTGGCCGAGGTCTTGACCAGCCTTGGTTCGATTTAAATGGTGAGCTTCTGGTACATTGGATGAGGGACCAAGGAAGCGACCTATGAGTGAAACGCTAGGTGACCTGTGAAGGAGCGTAGAGTGCGCTTACCATACGGTGCTCGGGCTCTGGGTCGCTAAAGATACCCACGCGTGCATCGAGAAAGAAAATGGAAAAAGGTGTTAGAGTTGTTTTCTAAACTCGGGCATGGATCTGATTGATTGGCCTTGCTTGTCCTCAAAATAGATAAGTAATTAAATGGTAAAAGATGAGATTTTAGCATAATTCAAATTATGAGTATTTATTGAAAGTGGAATTTTGAGCATTATTAATTTTATTGAAAAATATGGATAAAATTGATTTTTGTAAATCCCATGAATTTGTTACTCAAAAAGAATAATATTGAATATCTTTCATTTGAGAAATTTGAGAAAGAATATGAAAATATCTATAAAAAAAAGTACCTTTAACTAGGCCAAGCAATTGGCAAAAACTTAGAAAAGTCCCATCGGTATCGACAGTAGAAAATGGTACTAAATGTAACTGTGATGTGAATGCGATGTGAATGCGATGTGATAAGATGTGAATGTAATGTGATAAGATGTGAGTGGATGTGATGAGTGGATGAGAAGTGATGTGATGTAAATAGATGTGGATGCGAATGTGATGAGATGTGAATAAGATGTGATGATATGTGAAAGGATCTGATGTGATGTAAATGCATGAGAATGAGATGTGATGTGATAGATGTGTATGTGAATGGATGGATAGATGTCGATAGATGTGCATGTGAATGAATGGATGTATTTGTATTTGGATTTGAACGTGAATGAATGGATGGATGTGGATAGATGTGCATGTGAATGAATGGATGGATCTGGATGGATGTGAATGTGAATGAATGGATGGATGTGGATAGATGTGCATGTGAATGCATGGATATGCATGGATGTGAATGTGAATGAATGGATGGATGTGGATAGATGTGCATGTGAATGAATGGATGGATATGGATGAATGTGAATGAATGGATGAATGTGGATAGATGTGAATGTGAATGAATGGATGAATGTGGATAGATGTGCATGTGAATGAATGGATGGATGTGGATGGATGTGAATGTGAATGAATGGATGGATGTGGATGAATGTGATGAGATGTGAATGGATGTGATGAGATATGGATAGATGTGGATGTGATGTAATGTGGATGGAGTGAATGAGATGTGATATGGACGTGATGTAATGTGGATGGAATGAATGTGATGTGATATGGACGTGATGTAATGTGGATGTGATATGGACGTGATGTAATGTGGATGGAATGAATGTGATGTGATATGGATGGAATGAATGTGATGTGATGTAATAACGATAGATGTGGATGGAATATATATGATGTGATATGGATGCAATGAATGTGATGGATGTGAATGGGTGTGATGAGATATGAATGAATAGGATGAGATGTGATGTGGATGGATGTGATGTGATGAGATGTGGATCTGCATGAATATAAATGGATGTGATGTAATGTGAATGGATGGATGAGATGTAAGGTGGATGAATGTGATGTGATGTGTATCTAGGTAGATGTGAATGGATGAGATGTGATGTGTGTGTGAATGGATGTGATGTGGATCGGGGTAGATGTGAATGGATGAGATGTGATGTGAATGGATGTGATGTGGATATGGGTAGATGTGAATGGATGAGATATGATGAGGATAGATGTGGATAGATGTGATGAGATGTAATATGATGTGATTGGACGATAATAAATGAAGACGATGGGAGAAGACATATGGGTAGATGTAAATGGATGAGATATGATGAGGATAGATGTGGATAGATGTGGATAGATGTAATATGATGTGATTGGATGATAATGAATGAAGATGATGGGAATACATATGAGTGGATGTGGAATAAGCAATGTGAATTGATGTAAAAAAATATGGAATAACGAGAAATGATGTGGAACAAAGTGGAAAGATGAGAGTTCGTTAGAAACTGTATTTAATGCCTAATTTTAATTGACTGTTTTATGTCAAGAATGCTGGGGAAGAATTTTAACCATCGTGTGAATGAGGTCGTGGGACCTAAGTGATAAAGTTGCAACAGCTGACGGAGAGTCAATGGAGAACATCTGGCATAGCAAGTTTGGCAGAGGTCTCGACTTAAATGGTGAGCTTCCGGTACGGTGGATGAGGGACCAAGGAAGCAGCCTATGAGTGAAGCGCTAGGTGACCTGCGAAGGAGCGTAGAGGGTGCTAACCATATGGTGCTCGGGCTCTAGGTCATCAAAGATACCCACGCGTGCATCGAGGAAGAAAATGGAACAAGTTGTTAGAGTTGTTTTCTGAACTCGGGCATGGATCTGGTTGATTGGCCTTGCTAGTCCTCAACCCCACGGATGAGTCCATGGCTCTTTTATATGGATCTGTTTGTTGATCTTGCTGATCTTCATCTAGATTTTTCTTATGTGATTATATTGCCGAGTACTATGAGCTAGGAACTATTGAAAAGGCCCCTGAGTGAATAGGTGGTGAGCGTTCTGGTTGTTGCCAATGATGCCATAAGTACACCGATGAAGGAATGATTGGAAATTAGAATGCAAGTTGGATATTTTGGAGGATTATGATCAGTGATACTATGGTTTCATTAAAGGATTATTTTAAAGACAGTTGAATCTGTGAAACTGGCAATTTCATATTGGGTGTGTGAGTGGTGTGACTATCTTGAAGTTTGCTTGAAGCCCCGGCTAGGGGGCCTGGGAACTCTTTTCCCTGGTACCCGGGGTAAAACATAACCAAATTTCTAAATGGATCCTATCGCTACAGTGGTTAGGCGGTTGGCTAACCCAGGGGATTGAGGCTAGACTGATGGATCCCTCAAATGAGACTCAATTATGTTATGTTACAATAGATGAAGTAAATCCCCGATAGTCTTTGTTCTATGGAAAAGAGTCAACAGTTGTGCCTCTTGAGATGAGAGGAAAAAAGCGTTGATCCCTATGATCCAAGTGCAAGTCTCTTCCTTGATCTGACCATGTGACTTACGGGTTCGGTCAGATCAGTTTGGTTAGTTAAGGCCCTTGAATACGTTAGAATAAAAATATCCTGGAGGAATCGCCCGTGCTTTCTGGGCGAGTGAAGTTTTTCCGGATTCGGTTTTGGAAGAACCGAGGGATTAGTCTCTTGTCTGGATATCCGTGGGCGAAGCCCCGAGTGAGAGGCTCTGCCCTACGCAAGAAGTGCTGCTTTCGTTTGCTAGCACCCCCGACTTCGTTGCGCAGAGGGGGTAGGGATCTTTCAGCTGGTATATCAGAGCGAATTGGCTAAAGTGGAACAACCGAGAAGCTAGAAATGTCAAAAATTTATGTACCAAAATAAAAGATTGTAATTGTGTGATGAAATTCATACAAATTGATATTCAGAATCAAGATTCATAAATTGGAAATTGGGTCTTTAGATGGAAGTACTGCAATTGTATGGAATCCGTGGCTTGCTTAAGGCCTAGTGATGATGGTATTTAACTTATAGCTCCAAGGACCATGACTACCCGTATATACCCATGGGTATATCTGCAGCTCTTTACTGATAATATATATATACGAGTAAATCTAAGACCTTGAAATTATAAGCAAAAATGCTATCCAGATGATGAATTCGAATGCTGGTTGATATGATTTTAGAATTCTAGTTGAGAATTGATGAGTTGATTTGGATTCTGATTGAAAGATGATGATTCCTTAAATAATTCCTGGTTGAAAGAAGATAAGTTGAACAAAGCCACAATGAGGATGAATGGGACGAATCCCAATGATGATGTTAGTAACTGGAATGACGATTATGACTTCAGCAAATCACTATGAGATTAGTGGATTGTGCTGACAGATTACTGCTGTTTGACCTTTGACCTAGTGGCTCTAATTAAGGGATGACAAATTGAGAACCTGCATAACTGAAATTTTCGTTGGGAATGTTTAGATGGGAATTCCGGTCCGATGGACCATTATTGTGTTAAGGATATGAATGTTCCGGTCTGATGGACCATTATTTTGTTAAGGATATGAATGTTATGTATCTTCTGAATGAATCGTTCTTTTATAATGAGTTCTGTGTGTTCTTCTTGTAGTAGAAGGGATCTTGATTCTTTATCCCAGGATTCTACATGGGTTGACCAGACTAAAAGGAACCCCAGAATCAGTTGGATCTTAAGGTGAGTTTATCCTCCAGCTGCGAGATGAGGACATCTCGTGTTTTTTAAGTGGGGTAGGATGTAAGATTCCTCCCTCCAGCTTTTGAGGTGTAAAGGTGTAAGAACCTCCCCTTCTGTTCTTGAAAATATTCTCCTCTCTGAAATAGAAGAAAGATCTTGTTTTACCCTATTTTGGCCTAGAGAGAGAAATGTCTAGAGAGAGATAATCCAAAATTGAGATATCTTTAGATATAAAAATCATCCTAGTGTATAAAATGGATTCCCCTCAAATAGAAGTTCAAAATGAACTTTCCAAGATGCATTAGGAATTAATTGAAAATGTGTATAAGGGACCTTAGCCTAAGGGTCTACATTTTAAAAACAAAATGGATTATGGTCCAATTAAGGTTCCAATGGGCCAATTGGATTAATCCAAGTGTTGGGATGAGATAAATCCAAAAGATAAAAGAAAATACTCAAAAATGATTAAATATTCACATAAGATGAAGAGTTAACTGAGTACAAGATTCATTAGTTAAAATTATGAGATATTACTTAAAAAAATGAGATATTTTGGAATAATGATGTGATGGATGTGATGTGATGTGATGTGGATCGGGGTAGATGTGAATGGATGAGATGTGATGTGTATGGATGTGATGTGGATATGGGTAGATGTGAATGGATGTGATGTGGATATGGGTAGATGTGAATGGATGAGATGTGATGAGGATAGATGTGGATAGATGTGATGAGATGTATTATGATGTGATTGGACGATAATGGATGAAGACAATGGGAATACATGTGATTGGATATGGAATAAGCAATGTGAATTGATGTAGAAGAATGTCGAATAACGAGACATGATGTGGAACAATGTGGAAAGATGAGAGTTCATTAGAAATTATATTTGTGGCTTGTTTTTTAATGACTGTTTTATGTCAAGAATGTTGAGGAAGCATTTTGACCATCTTGTGAATGAGGCCGTTACCTAAGTGATAAAGTTGTAACAGCTAAGGACGGAGAGTCAATGGAGGACACCTCGAGTAGCAAGGTTGGCCAAGGTCTTGACTAGCCTCGGTTCCATTTAAATGGTAAGCTTCTGATACGGTGGATGAGGGACCAAGGAAGCGGCCTATGAGTGAAGCGTTAGGTGACCTGCGAAGGAGCTAGAGGGTGCTGACCATACGGTGCTCGGGCTCTAGGTCGCCAATGAAGATACCCATGCGTGCATCAAGGAAGAAAATGGAACAAGGTGTTAGAGTTGTTTTCTGAACTCGAGCATGGATCTGGTTGATTGGCCTTGTTGGTCCTCTATCTACGGATGAGTCCATGGTGCTTTTATATGGATCTGTTGGTTGATCTTACTGATCTTCAATGGAGAGTCCATCTGGATTTTTCTTATGTGATTATATTGCGGGGTACTATGAGCTAGGAACTATTGAAAAGGCCCTTGATGAGTGAACAGGTGGTGGTGAGCGTTCTGGTTGCTAATGATGCCATAGGTACACCAATGAAGGAATGATTGGAAATTAGAATTCAAGCTAGATATTTTGGAGGATTATGATCAGTGATACTATGGTTTCATTAAATGATTGTTTTAAAGACAGCTGAATCTATGAAACTCGCAATTTCATATTGGGTGTGTAAGTAGTGTGACTATCTTGTAGTTTGCTTGAAGCGCCGGCTACTAGGGGGCCTGGGAACTGTTTTCCCTGGTACCCAGGGCAAAACATAACCAAATTTCTAAATGGATCCTATCACTACAGTGGTTGGGTGATTGGCTAACCCATGGGATTGGATGGGGTTAGGCTGGACTGATGGATCCCTAAAATGAGACTCAATTCTCTTATATTACGATAGATGAAGTAAATCCCAGATAGTCTTTGTTCTATGGAAAAGAATCAACGGTTGTGCCTCTTGATGAGAGGAAAAAAGCGTTCGTCCCTATGGTCCAAGTGCAAGTCTCTTCCTTGATCTGACCATGTGACTTACGGGTTCGGTCTGATCAGTTTGGTCACTTAAGGGACCTTAGCCTAAGGGTCTACATTTTCAAAAAATTTGGATTATGGTCCAAATAAGGTTCCAATGGGCCAATCGGGTTAATCCAAGTGTTGGGATGAGATAAATCCAAAAAAAATAAATAAAAATACTCAAAAATGAGTAAATGTTCACATAAGATGAAGAGTTGGCTGAGTACAAGGTTTATTAGTTAAAAATTATGAGATATTACTAAAAAATGAGATATTTTGGATTTTTGACACCTTGGTAAGGAAAGGGGAAATTTTGAGGTTGACACCTTTTTCACGTGTGGAAGGGTTTTCAATTCAAAAAAATTGTGATATTTTTATCTCTCCTCTCTCCTAGATCAAACCAAATCAAAAAGGGAGCCAAACTGGTCCAAATCTTGTCCAAATTGAGTCAAACTGAACCTGGAAAATTCTAGAACCCAGTTGGACTTAGTTAGTGGCCTCCCTCACCTATAAATAGACCCTCAGTCTTTTGTAAAAAACTATTGAAGCTATATCATGCCACTATTATATTAAAATAATCATATTTTCTATTATCCCTTAAATTTTCCTCTCTTGGGAGCTTGGAGCTCTCTCTCTCTACAACAACTCTTGGAGTTTCTCTTCTCCTCTTGGTGGACCAATTGATTGGTCGGGGCTTCACTGCTAATAGAGAATCAAGCCAAACTTGGAGGTAAAATCAATTTTTATGGTTTTTTCCAATTTATCTCAATGACTTTCTTCTTCTCAACCCCTCTCAAGCTTGAGAAGCTTTCTAAATCATTGTTTTAATTCAAATCAAGCTTTTCCTTAAAGTCTTTTTCTTAATTAAGAAAAAGTTAATCTTTATTCTTATTTGTAATGCTTTCTTTTAAGTAAATCTCTCTCTCTAAAAGAATAGCCATCTGTATGGCTAAATCCCTTGAAAAAGGATGCCTCTCAATGATAGTCTCTTAATTCAAAGCTAAACTCTAGGCTTGATAAGCTAGAGATTAAGAAAATGGTATTTTTATGATTTTGTGTGGTTATTTCTTTTAGGTTATTTATAAGTAGTTAAAAACTACTTTGATTGATTCTAAATGAGAAATAGACTATCCTATCGAATTGGGAAAAGAGAAATAATGGAATTAGCTTAATTTAGTAGGATAATCATAATTAAGTTTATGATTATGATTAAAATTATGATTTAAATTCATGGTTTGATTTTAAGCATAAAAGAGGAACTACTATCATAT
This sequence comes from Cibotium barometz, assembly GCF_041138505.1. Lineage (NCBI taxonomy): Eukaryota > Viridiplantae > Streptophyta > Polypodiopsida > Cyatheales > Cibotiaceae > Cibotium > Cibotium barometz. The sequence goes on from NC_141099.1 coordinate 8,483,603, forward strand.
TTTCATTACAAGCTTTTGTTCTTTAGAAAAAAATTGAGAATTATCAATAATAGCAGCAGAGCGAAGCTATAGCAAAATTTTTAAAAAATAATACATATCTTATTTTATGCATAATGCTAAAAGAGGACTTCCTACCATATTCTAGGATTGGACATCCTATGCAAAAAGAATAATTTTCATCATATTCATGAGAAATAATTTTTTTATAATTATGCATAATTAATTGACTATGAGAAAAGAGTAAATTTTGGTAAATTTATTTTTATACAAAAAGAGGAATTCCCATGATACTAAGACAAGTAATCAAATGGTAAAAGAGGAAATTTTGGCATAATTCAAATTATGAGTATTTATTAAAAGTAAAATTTTAAGCATTATTAATTTTATTGGAAAATATGGGTAGAATTAATTTTTCTAAATCCCATGAATCTTTTACTCAAAAAGAAGAATACTGAATATATTTCACTTGAGAAATTTGAGAAAGAATATGAAAATATCCATCGAGAAAAAGTACCTTTAACTAGGCCAAGCAATTGGCAGAAACTTAGAAAAGTCCCATCGGTATCGAAAGTAGAAAATGGTCCTAAATGTGAATACGATGTGATAAGATGTGAATGCGATGTGATAAGATGTGAGTGGATGTGATAAGATGTGGATGAGATGTGATGTGATGTAAATAGATGTATGAATGGATGGATGTGGATAAATGTGAATGTAAATGAATGGATAGATGTGGATGGATGTGAATGTGAATGAATGGATGGATGTGGATAGATGGAATGTGAATGAATGGATGGATGTGGATAGATGTGAATGTGAATGAATGGATGGATGTGGATGAATGTGATGAGATGTGAATGGATGTGATGAGATATGGATAGATGTGGATGTGATGTAATGTGGATGGAATGAATGAGATGTGATGTGGATAGATGTGGACGTGATGTAATGTGGATGGAATGAATGTGATGTGATATGGATGGAATGAATATGATGTGATAAGGATAGATGTGGATGAAATGTATGTGATATGATGTGGATGCAATGAATGTGATGGATGTGAATGGGTGTGATGAGATATGAAACAATGGGATGAGATGAGATGTGGATAGATGTGATGTGATGCGATGTGGATCTGAATGAATATAAATGGATGTGATGTAATGTGAATGGTGGATGAATGTGATGTGATGTGGATCTAGGTAGATGTGAATGGATGAGATGTGATGTGAATGGATGTGATGTGATGTGATGTGGATCGGGGTAAATGTGAATGGTTGAGATGTGATGTGAATGGATGTGATGTGGATATGGGTAGATGTGAATGGATAAGATATGATAAGGATAGATGTGGATAGATGTGGATAGATGTGATGAGATATAATATGATGTGATTGGATAGATGTGGATAGATGTGATGAGATGTAATATGATATGATAAGGATAGATGTGGATAGATGTGTTGAGATGTAATATGATGTGATTGGACGATAATGGATGAAGACGATGGGAATACATATGACTGGATGTGGAATAAGCAATGTGAATTGATGTAGAAGAATGTGGAATAACGAGAAATGATGTGGAACAATGTGGAAAGATGAAAGTTCGTTAGAAACTATCTTTATGTCCTGTTTTTAAATGACTCTTGAGTCAATGGAGGACATCTCACGTAGCAAGGTCTCGGCCGAGGTCTTGACCAGCCTCCGTTCGATTTAAATGGTGAGCTTCCAGTACAATGGATGAGGGCGAGCTTTGGGTCACCGAAGATACCCACGCGTGTGTCGAGGAAGAAAATGGAACAAGGTGTTAGAGTTGTTTTCAGAACTCGGGCATGGATCTAGTTGATTGGCCTCGCTAGTCCTCAACGGATGAGTCCATGGCTCTTTTATATGGATGTGTTGGTTGATCTTGCTGATCTTCAACGGAGAGTCCATCTGGATTTTTCTTATGTGATTATATTGTCGGGTACTATGAGCTAGGAACTATTGAAAAGGCCCCTGAGTGAACAAGTGGTGAGCGTTCTGGTTGCCAATGATGCCATAGGTACACCGATGAAGGAATGATTGGAAATTAGAATTCAAGCTAGATATTTTGGAGGATTATGATCAGTGATACTATGGTTTCATTAAAGGATTGTTTTAAAGACATCTAAATCTGTGAAACTGGCAATTTCATACTGGGTGTGTAAGTGGTGTTACTATCTTGAAGTTTGCTTCTTGAAGGCCGGCTAGGGGACCTGGGATATCTTTTCCCTAGTACGCAGGGCAAAACATAACCAAATTTCTAAATGGATCCTATCACTACAGTGGTTGGGTGGTTGGCTAACCTAGGACTAGTTAGGCAAGCTCCGATCGCTTTTAAGGGATTAGTATTTGAAATGAATTTTGTGGTGTTAGACCTCCCACTAGCTAGAGGGGCCTACAGCTTGTTCATCGAAAGGCCTCGGTTGAGGGCAGCTTAGGTGATCCATGATTGGGGCAGTCGAGAGACAACTTGCATATCCCTAACCCGGGGGGGATGGTGACCTTGCCCTTGGAAAAATGCCATGATGAGAGTGCAAGGGGCACTGCCTGACATGACATTATTCCCATTTGGGAGGAAGGATCTAGTGATAAGGAAGCGCAAGAGGAATGGCAAGGATTCCTAGTGGATGAGGCCTGGGATCCATTCGGCTCAGAAGGAGAGGTGATAGAACCTCTATGGAATTTGTTAAATTCCTATGTGAGGAGTTCCAATGCAAAATGGTGGACATAGTGGAGTTGGACCCATACCTCATTCAAGAGGTGTCCCAAGAAGAAGAGCTCTTAGAAGAAGCAACAATACGAGGTTGGATAGAATCTTTTCTCACTCTGGCCTCTTCCTCTGCACCAGTGTCTCAACAAGAAGAGATAGAGGTCATAGGTCTAGGGAAACTTGAGTTTTCTTAACCACCTCACAAGAAGGTCTCTCAAAAGGAGTCATCAGAGGGACCTCTAACCCCTCCTAGACGCACTTGCAAGGAGCAGCGAGTAGAGCACCTCAAGGCTAGGGAGGAAGCCTTGCCAGTAGAAGTGATACCTGTTAGCTGGACGAAGGAATGCATTGGTGATTTCCCTATGGACATCACCCCATCCCATGACCCCTTATCTCTCCATTAAGCCGCACCTGGCACTGCTCCTCTTCCACCCACCACTTACCACAAGGAGGTTAGAGAGCTGAACCTAGGTAAACAGAGGAGCCATGCCCCATCTTGGTGGCAACTTGGGTTTGGGAGGACCCTTCCACTCTTCAGAGAATCACCAACTTTTTCAAAGAGCACCAAGATGTGTTTGCATGGACTTACAAGGATCTCCGGGGGATAGACCCAACCATTTGCACACTCATAGAATTCCACTAAAGAAGGCAGCCAACCAGTCATCAGGAAGGGAATTTATCGCACATGAACCCAAAATATTAGCAAAGAAAGAGTTGGACAAGATGGAAGAGGCATGTATCATTGTTCCCCCATTGAGCACTCTGAGTGGTTGTCACCTATAGTGGTGATTCCCAAAAGAAGACCAACAAGATCAGGATATATGTAGAATGAGTGTAGACTTCAGACCCCTCAATCAGTGCAGAATCAAAGATGGGTTTTTGTTGCCCTTCATAAAGCAGGTTCTAGAAGATGTGGTTGGCCATGTGTTTTATTCCTTCATGGACAGGTTCAGCGGGGCGGCTACACCAGGTAGTGATCGATGAGAAGGATTAGCTCAAGACATCATTTGTCACATAGTAGGGAACATATGCCTATAGGATGATGCCCTTTGATCTTTGCAATGCCCCAACCTCCTTCCAGAGGACCGCCACCAAGATTTTCCAAGAGTATTTGAATGATTTCTTATGCATCTTTTTGGATGACTTCTCTAACTTCAATGGGGAAAAATGCATGCTTAGGGTGGTGGTTCTAGAGGAACACCTACCTCAACTCACTTTGGTGTTCGTGAAGTGCAAGGTATCCGATCTTCGCCTTAACCCCTTCAAGTGCCACTTCCTTGTGGGTCATGGTGCCTTGCTAGGTCACATGATCTCAGCCAATGTTCTTTCTCCGAATCCCAACAAGATCATTGTTATTCTCAGATTAAGCCCTCCATCCAATCCTAAAGGTGTGCAAGAATTGCTCGGGCATACAAGCTACCAAGGCCGGTTCTTCGTCCGCATGCATGCAAATATTTGTTTTCCACTCAACCTCTTGCTCCACTTGGATATTCCCTTCCATTGGGGCCCCGATCAAGAGAGAGCCTTCACTTTTCTCAAGCACATGCTGGTGCATGCTCCAGTACACATCACCCCAAATTGGGAATTGATCTTCCATCTGCACACGAGGATGCCAGTGCAATAGCAGTAGGAGCAATGCTAGCGCAGCCAAATGTAGAACTGAAGATAGATAGGCCTATTCACTATGCAAGTAGGCAGCTCAATCGGGCTGAGAGAAACTACTCCACCACAGAGCGGGAGGGTTTGGCCATAGTATACTCATTTCAGAAATTCAGACATTATTTATTAGGGCACCACTTTGTGGTGATCACGGACCATCAAGCCCTGAAGTATTTGTTGAATAAAGCCTAGGTGGCCGGCAGGATCTAGAGATGGCTCGTTCTCTTTCAAGAATTTGACTTTGAGATTATGGTCCCCGCCCACAGAAGGACCATGTCATGGTGGCTAATCATCTGTCTAGAATCCCAAGTGGGGAGCCAGCCCTCTGAAGATGGGATTTGTGATGATCTCTCGGACAACATGTTGTTTGCGGTGGATGCCACCCCTACTTGGTATGAGGACATTGTGATGCTACGCACAGCTAGGTTTCCCCAGAATGCCGATGCCAAGGTAAAGAGGAGGACTTTACTTTAGAGTAGGCCTTATCAGCTCATTACCAGACAGTTATACAAGAGGGGCAAGGATGAAGTGTTGAGGAGATGTGTCAACCCACATGAGGCTCCCCTCATCATGGAGGATGCGCATTCCGGACCAAGTGGAGGTCACTGGCATGGCCATGTCACCACCTGGAAGATCATGCAATCTAGTCTATGATGGCCCTCCCTGTTCTCTGTTTGCCAAAAGTGGGTGCAACAATGCGACATATGTCAAAGGTCTGGACCCAAACTAGATAGTAGGCACTATGCCCTCTCCATTTTTCCCCACCCTGGGAGACCTTTGTGAGAAGTGGGGCATTGATTTTATGGGCCCCATCACCCCGAAGTCCCACCCCACTGGGTGCGAGTACATTTTGGTGGCCACACCGACTATGCAACCAAATGGGCCGAGCAGGCCAAAGCCACTCAGGACAACACCGCTCTCACATTGGCCAAGTTACTGTATATGAGAGAATCTTCACCAAATTTGGGTGTCCCATAGAAATCATCAGTGTGACAGGAGGGAAACATTTTGTGAATGAAGTCATAGATACCATGTTGGCACGTTACCAAATCTTCCACTGGAGGTCTTGTGCTTACTACCCTAGGGCTAACAGACAAGTGGAGAGCACCAACAAGGCCTTGTGCAAGTCCCTATTATGGGTAGCCAAGGAGCACTCTCACCAATGGGATCAAGCCCTCTTGGGTGCATTGTGGGCCTATCGCACAACTTACAAGGCAACCACCTCGCACACTCCATTCCAACTTGCTTTTGGGATAAAGGCCATATTACTTTTTGAATTTAATGTAGATTATCTAGAGTGGGGCAGCCTAGGGCTCCCACCTATCACCCCGCATACTCCGCTCGGCAGGAGCAACTTGAAGTATTGGAAGAGACCCGCCAACTCGCTTGGAGGGTCACAAACGTGGAGTAACTGTTAGATATCCGTAACGCCGCTACGGGCGTTACCACAAGAGGGGACGGCCTCTGGCTCACCACCCAGCCATAGAGGAAGAATGAGGATTGCCCCTCATCCCCCAGGCTATATAGTGTGTGGCCTGCCGTCCACACTAGCCTACCCGCCCATGACTCCGCATGGGCGTCCTCTCCCACTGAACCCCGGACATGACCATCCAGTCTGCCGTCGGTCGTCACACAGGCATTACAGCCTACGTGACATTACTCCCCCTTAAGAAAAGGGGACGGCGGCCTCTGGCTCACCACCCAGCCATAGAGTGAATGATATCTATAATGCCACTATACGGGCATTACCACAAGAGGGGACGGCCTCTGGCTCACCACCCAGCCATAGAGGAAGAATGAGGATTGCCCCTCATCCCCCAGGCTATATAGTGTGTGGCTTGCCATCCACACTAGCCTGGCCGCCCATGACTCCACATGGGCGTCCTGCCACCGTCGGTCTCACAGGCATTACAGCCTACGTGACAATAACTTTGACGGCATGATCGACACTTGAGACTTCCCCAATTCTCTAAAGGTGACTTGGCTTTGGTCTACAATTCTAAATATTTAAAAAAGGTTCGGAAGTTGGTGTATGCTGGGCAAGGTCCCTTCTGGGTAGTGGAGATCTTGCCCATGGGTGCGGTGCAACTAGAAACTCTCCAAGGTGCCTCCCTTCCATTGGTGAACGGCTCTAGGGTGAAGAAGTATTGGCCTCCTTAGGTGTGACAAGCCAGCAAGTGCTCGTGGTGGGGATGACACGGGTTATACATATTTTTAAATAAATAAATATATATATATAATCTTCTTTACCACTTTATTGGTTTTCTTTGCATTTTTCTTTTTCTCCTTTCTTTTTCTCTGGTGGGTAACATGGTAGCCTCCATCTCCACCCATCATACTTCCCCCTCCCCTTTAACTTCTCCCCTCAGCCTTCCTCAACACTGATGACTAAACCACCATCCCCCCCTTTCTCATCGATCAAAACTCAAATAAAACAAATCCCCCTCGTTAGTATTTTGAATTTTGAATTTTGAATTTGTATTTTTTAATTATTTTTTTCTTTCTTTTTTCCCTTCATTTGTTTTCCAAGAAAAAAAAATCCCCCTAGTATTTTTTTCCCCAAAAAATCCCCCTCTTAGTATTTTTTCCATTACCAAAAAAACACCCCCCTCGTCATATTTTTTGTTTCTTCTTTCCCATTTTAAAAACTCTCTCTCTCTCTCTCTCTCTCTCTCTCTCTCTCTCTCTCTCTCTCTCTCTCTCTCTCTCTCTCTCTCTCTCTCTCTCTCTCTCTCTCTCTCTCTCTCTCTCTCTCTCCCCCCCCTCCTGGCCCCCCCCCCTTCGCGGCTCTCACCCCTCCCTCTCTCACCCGTCGCCCCCCTCTCATCGACCACCACCTAAAATGGTTGTTACAATCAATAAAACAGATTTTCCAAAAGCAGAGTATTGGCTATGGCTATGAAGGGTTGCCACATGAGAAGTAAGAAATTATCAAGTGGATCTTTTTACCGATGGAGATGGATCTTTGCAGAAGATGCCTAGCAATTGTGGCCATTCTTGGATGACTTGCTCCATTTTGTGATCTTATCCCATAAAGCCATGGGGATCACTGTGAGCGCTGTGGGCACGATGTGGAGAGGGAGCTCTTCTCTGCCATTCAGGATGGTGACTTACAGCATGCCATGGCTATCCTCAACAATAAGCCAATGCTGCCTCCACCATGGCCAATCTGAGGGTATCTTGCATTGAGCGGCTTGTGGACTGGGGAGCTGCTATCCTCGTGTTTGATGTAAAGAGCGGCCACCTTGATTGTGTCCAATGAGTTATGGATGCTGCCCAAATGCCCACAGTGGCACAAACATGTGGAGTTACACCTCTACACTTGGTAGCTTGGTCCAGCCATTCTATAGTAGTCCGCTTACTTTTAAGTAAGGGGTCTCTCGTGTGTGCAATGACCACAAGATCTGGTGGAAGCGGCTATGTTTTTGGAAGCGGCTATGGTTTTGGAAGCACACCATTGCATTTTGTAGCACATGGAGGATCATTTGAATGTGTTAAAGAGATTTTGGCATGGGGTGCAGCTAGGTTGCAGAGAAACTCTCAAGGGAACACCCCTTCTTCATCACTCTATTGTACCATAACATGGCATATGTAGCTCTTCTCAACCCTTTGACTGCATAGCCCTTGGTATGGCCATCTCCATTGGCAGTTTATGAGTGGTCTTGACACTGAAGCAAAAGTTTTGTTGGAGGCTGCCTTGGCAAATGCTAATGAGACTTGGGAGAAGCGAGTCTTTTTCTGTTAATGAGAAGTGGATCTTGTATGTATTGGCCATGACCCACCAGGATTCATTTTGTGTCTTGGTATGCCTGGACCTCGCCGAAAGTTTTGCCCGAACGAAGTGGCTAGTGATTATTGTTTAGAATGGTTTTGTGCTTTTGTTGGCGTCAGTGTAACCTTCCTGCTGGATGCTTTGCCCGGGGATAACAGTGGTAATACAGGTAGTGATGGCTTGATGGATGAAGTGCCCATGAGCTCTCAGAAATGGCTTGCTGGATGAAGTGTCTAGGAGCTCTCAATAATGGCTTGCTGGATGAAGTGCCCAAGAGCTCTCAGTTCAATCATTTTTTCCACAGCTCGCTTGCTGGATGAAGTTGCCCAGGAGCCTAGTTGAAATCGTTTTTATTATTTGTGTCTCTCTCCGAAAAGAAGATTTGCCTGGAAAGATCATTGTATGAGGTATGCCTGGGAGCTCGCCTCCCAGATGTTTTGCCTGGAGTCTAGCTTGCCAAAGAACCACCTGTGTTTTTTATGTGCCATTCACTATACGGTGAATTGAGTAGTGGTGGGCGACTTGTGGATAGGAAGCCAAGTCCTCCACACTCCACCAAGAGCTTCCCACCATCACATTCGACATCTCCGACCACTGTCAGTTAGTGCACCTTCGACCGCCGTCATCGTTGGTGCCTTCCAACATCTCCGATCGTCGTCGTTGGTACCCTCCGACGGCTTTGATCGCCATCATCGTCGCTAGTGCACCTTCAACTGCCATCACCGCCGGTGCTCTCCAGTATCCTCCGACTGCCAATACCCTCCGATGGCTCTGATCGTCGTCACCGTTAGTGCACCTCCGACCACCGTCACCGCCGGTGCCCTCTGACATCTCTGACATGCATGGACAACTCCAATGGCAACTCATGGAGGCAACACCCCTCTCCCTTTCCTAAGGGAAGGCGAGATCTTCTCTTGAGCACTATCTTCCTTTTCCTACGACGAAAGATCTTCCCTCTACACTACATGATGAGGGTTGGGACTTCGAAGAGGAGGACACCCAAGGAGGAGATAAGGGGAGACACTCTCTTGGTAGTGGAGGATATAATATCTCTTGTTGGGCATTCATTGTAGCACATTCTGAGAGAGGGGACTCTCTCTTATCTCACATTCACTCTAGCACATTCAGGGAGAGCACATTCTCTGGTGTAGGACATTCTCTATGTTGGAGCACAGTCTCTCTTGTATCATTCTTGTCTACAGTTTGGTATACAATGTTGTGCTCTTGTGGTGTTTTATCTATCTCTCTGTGTGAGCGTGGTGAGTGATTGGTCAATGGTGGGTGTGGTGTGAGTGAGAGGCCTGTAGGTATACTGCGGTGCTAGGTGGTGGTCGGAGAGCATGGTAGACAGTGTAGAGCATAGGTCTTGCATGTCTAGCCAGTGAGGTCTACTCATCCTTGGCGCGTAGAGGATGCACGCTCCCTTTTCCCCAACCCTAGTGTTTGTGTCGGTAGTCCTCGAGCTCTCTAGCGGACCAACAAAGTCATCTACACTTAGTGAGGGGGGAAACTGCCTTGGTCACCCTTCTCACTAAGGGGGACCCCTCATTAAGGGTGACGCCACCCTTGGTGAGGGGGGTGGAGGGTTGACCCCCCTCACTAAGGGAAACCCAGATTTGCCCTTATTTTAGTGAGGGGGATGGGTCGCCCTTGGTGCCTTCACTAAGGATGAGTAGGGGTGACCCCCCTCACCTTCACTAAGGATGAGTAGTGGTGACCCCCGTCACCTTCACTAAGGGTGACCAGTGGGGTGACCCCTCTCACTAAGGTCATATAAATATATAAATTTATTAATTAAGTTATTTAAACTAAATATAAAAGTTAAAAGAATATTATATATAATTAAAATAATATATATTATTCATAAATAATATTAATTATCTATGAGAGTTAGTTATGTAAACATTTATTATTAAATATTCTCATTGAAAATAAATTTTAGATTTTTATGTATTAATGACACTATTTATAATGATTGAAGAATGTTTTTTATGATTATTAAAGATAATATATTTTTATAAAAAAATAATATATTTTTTTAAATTTATTTTAATATGTATAGATTTAGTGTTTAAAATTCAAATTTGTTTTCATTAGTTTGTTGTGTGTTTGTGAGTTATTTTTGTGAGATATAGTACTTTGCAAATAGAGATATCTTTCTCCTCTATCTTCTTTTAGTCTGTGTTTTGTTTATTGACATGGAGAACACAACTTTTCACATTTTTGTAGGAGGTTTAGAGAGTGATCCTATTGTTAGGATTGTGCAGGGACGTTTTTATATTACTAAACTTGATGCTTATGTTATAATGTTATCTACTCATTCTGGATTAAATTTTTTTACAATCAAACCACAAGATGATGGTGTAGATCATCTTATATCTATCCAATCAGCTAGACCTACTTGAGAGAAATCATGTTATATGTTTGATAAAGATATAACAACAGAATACCTTATTGCTCCAATAATATAAGAGTCAAGCAACACTATTGAAAAGATGCAGGGGGGAAGAGAGCTTGAGCTCTTGCAAGCACACACACACACTCACAAAACCCTAATAGAGAACACACAAGGTGAGAGGCTGAAAATCTTCTTCTTCTCTACTCAACACTCAACACACCATATACAAGAATAAGAGTACACACAATATGAAAGGTACTCAACCAAATACATACACGGGTTCTCTATAGTGTGAACCCGACTAAATGAGCTGGCGCTATAACTATGCCAGTCTCTAGAGTGGCTGTCACACAGCCTGTCATCCCACTGGCCGCATATCACCCAAGATCTCACCAACCATGCCAGTGGTGTAAGTGCGGGGCCTATCCCCCAGGCGGGTCATCAGTGTCCACCGCCTCACTAGAGCTCGATATCTCAACACTCCCCCTCGAGCTCAACTCCATCTCATGTACACCAAGCGAAGCCCTAAATCTGCGGAGCTTCTCTGTACCCAATGCTTTGGTGAAGATGTCAGCTACCTGATCCTCTGTGCTGACATAAACAAGGTCAAGGTCTCCTGCCAAGACCTTCTCTCTGACGAAGTGGTAGTGGACCTCTATGTGCTTCGTACGAGCATGAAAGACTGGGTTTCCTAGCCAACTGTATACTGCTAATGTTGTCACAGAAAATGACAACTTGTCTATCCACTGATAGACCCAAATCTGCAAGTAGCTTTCTCAACCAAGCTACCTCACATGCTGCCATAGCAGCTCCTCTGTACTCGGCCTCTGTACTCGATAGAGCAACCGTAGGCTGCTTCTTGCTGCTCCAAGTCACAGCAGCACTCCCCAAAGAAAACATGAATCCACTGGTAGATCTTCTGTCTGAGATACTACCAGCCCAATCAGCATCTGTGTACCCATGTACACATATCTCTGTCCCAGTCTCATAGAATAGTCCACAATGCAAAGTAGACCTCACATACCTCAGTATGCGTCTCACTGCATCCAAATGCGGTTTCCGTGGAACCTGCATAAACTGACTCACCAACCCAACAGCATAGCTCAAATCTGGTCTGGTGATCGTCATGTAGATCAAACTTCCTACTATGCTCCTGTACATAGTAGGATCCTCCAAGATCTCTCCTGAATCTGCACTCAACTTGCCATTCTGATCCAATGGCACAGAAATAGGCTTACAGCCTGTCATACCATACTTGGACAACATGTCCAAGCCATACTGTCTCTGCAGTAATCCAATACCATGTGGTGACCTAATCACCTCAATGCCCAAGAAATATCTGAGCTCCCCCAGATCCTTCATCTCAAACTTCTGTCTAAGCAAGATCTTTACATCAAAGATCTCTGCATCATGGTCCCCCGTAATGATCAAGTCATCTACATAGATGACAACAAGCACAAGTCCTCTATCACCATGTCTCACATACAATGAGAAATCTGCATTGGCTACATGAAAGCCAATAGTGACAAGATATTCAGAAATCTTGTCAGACCATGCTCTTGGTGCTTGCTTTAAGCCATACAAGGCTTTCTTCAACCTGCAAACATGCTCGGGGTGACCCACATCCTCATAACCAGGTGGCTGCAACATATACACCTCTTCTTGCAAATCCCCATGCAAGAATGCATTCTTTACATCCATCTGATGTAAAGACCATTGCTTTGACGCAGCCACTGCTATCACAACTCTCACCGTTGCCATCTTGGCAACTGGGCTGAAAGTTTCCTCATAATCAATCCCATATGTCTGCGCATATCCTTTGGCTACCAATCTAGCCTTGTACCTGTTTATGCTTCCATCACTGTTATGTTTAACTTTGTACACCCACTTGCATCCAATGGCTTTCTTGCCTTCAGGCAATTGCACTAAATCCCAAGTTTCATTTCCATATAGTGCATCCATCTCCTCATCCATAGCTTTCTCCCAACACACATTTCCAACAGCCTCATCAATGCATGTGGGCTCAACAACCTGCACAACCTTTGCCATATATGCATAGTGATGTGCCACATAACCATCATATGTAAATCTCTGCACAGGGTTCTTCACTCTCCCTGATCTTCGCAGCTTTTCATTCATGGCTTCCATAGCCTTCTTTACACCAGGTGTTCTCATAGCTGGGATCCCAAGCTCCTCATCAAGGCTCATATCTGAGCCACTAGACTCTCCATCAACATGAGAATGCCCTGCAGTAATGTCAGGCATACCAAGGGGCTCAACCACTTTCTCTTTTCCTTTACGTGATGTACTAATCACATTTGCAGGGCTGGTATTATGACGCAGCCTGCCACTCCATGGTCTATCAACAGACCCACTAGATGAGGACTCTCCTGGTCCACTCAAAGACTGTGATTGCTGACCTGCATTCTGTGCAACCACACTTCCACTCAAATCAGCCCCAGCAGCTTCTTTTTCAGCAGCATACCAGCTGCTCATCTCATCAAAGACAACATCCCTGCTTACCCTCAACTCACGTGTAGCAGGGTTATAACACCTATATCCCTTTTGCTCAAGGGAATATCCAATAAACACACATTTTTCAGCTTTCGGATCCAGCTTGGTTCTCAACTCATCTGGCACATGCACATATGCAATGCATCCAAAGACTTTCAGATGAGATAAATCTGGTTTTCTGCCAGTAAACCTCTCCTCTGGAGTTACATCATGTATGGCTGCAGTTGGAGTCCTGTTCATGATGTATACTGCTGTAGAAACAGCCTCAGCCCAATAGCAATGCGGCATATTCTTCCCTTCCATCAATGCCCGCGCAATCTCAGCAATGTGCCTGTTTTTCCGCTCAGCAACTCCATTTTGCTGCGGAGTGTATCTGCATGTATACTGTCTCCGAATTCCATTCTTCTTCAGAAATTCAGAGAACTCATTGAAGTATTCTCCCCCTCTATCTGACCTTAGGCACTTGACATATTTTCCTGTTTGCTTTTCAACCAAAACTCTGAAATTCTGAAAGTGAGTGAAAACCTCACTCTTCTCCTTCATGAAATATACCCACACTTTCCTTGTGTGGTCATCAATGAAAGTGACATAGTACCTGCAGCCTCCCATAGACACGGTCTTCGTAGGACCCCATACATCTGAATGCACAACATCTAGTGCATTTCTGCTCACATATCTGTTACGTGGAAACACATGCTTTGTTTGCTTCCCAAATTGGCATGCTTCACATACTTTCTGCATACCTTCCACTTTAAATTTTGGCAGCCCTGTCACAATTCCTTTTGTCTGCATAGACTTCAATCTCTGCACATTTACATGTCCAATTCTTTTATGCCATATGTCTGTGTCTGCAACAACTCCTGAACCATTTGCAAACATCGCAGCACTCATTTCAGGCATGTCTACATCCAACGTAAACATTCTACCCACTCTGTTGCCTTTTGCAACCAACCTGCACTTGTCTTTGAAATCTTCAACATAACACCCATCAGGGTTAAACCGAACCTGCAACCCCTGCTCAATCATCTGGCCAACTGAAACCAGATTCTTTGTTATGTTCGGTACATGAAGTACATCTGCAAGGTACTTCACTTTGCCATCCTGCATAGATAATGGCACATCTCCAACGTGGGCAATTGGATGAGCAGTGTCATCCCCTGTTTCCACAAAACCTGGTCTTTCCGGGTTTTTCATCTCCTTGAACCACTCCCCATGACTCGTCATGTGGTTCGAAGCGCCTGAATCCACATACCATACATTATCTTTTTGTGCTGCATCAACATTTTCAGACATGGCATTCACAACATGCTGCATAACAAACAACCTTTCATTATCCTCATTATTTCTGCTTGAGGATGCATAGTTGTTTTGCTGCACTTTCCCATTTTGCATGTCAGCCTGCTTCTTATAACATTCTGACTGCACATGTCCAGGCTTACCACAATAATAGCATTCACGTGCATCATTATATTGCCTTTGCCAATTTTCACGGCCTCTTTGACTCCCCCTGCCTCTGAATTTGCCTCTTCCACCTGTGTGTTGTTGTTGTTGTTGATTCTGGGACTGTTGTTGTTGCTGCTGCTGCTGGCCATAATTCTGATTACCTGTTCGGCCACCTCCTTGACCGCGTCCACGGCCTCCTCTACCTCGTCCTCTTCCTGAACTCGTGTAGAAGGCCTGTTGCTCTGAACTGTTTTTACTTTGTGAAGACTGTTGGTCTTCACCCAAGTTCTTCTCTTCGATAATCAGCATAGACACCAAGTCTGTAAAGTTGGGAATGTTTTCCCGAGTCTGAATAGACGTCTTGAACGCCTTGTATTGTGGCCCGAGACCACGTAGACAGACTTCCACCTTGTCATCATCATCTACTGACACACCAATAGATGCAAGGGATTCCACAATACCCTTTATCTTCAGCGCATAGTCATTCACAGACATGCTCTTTTTCTCCACAGTATGAAGTTCATTCTTCAACTGTATCTTACGTGCCTTGGTATTTGTTTCATAGAGCTTTACCAAGGTGTCCCACGCCTCCTTGGGGGACTTGGCATCCTGAATGTGCCCAATCATGGTGTCCTGTATACTAATGGAAAGCCAATACATAACCTTCCTGGCTCCTTGGTTCCAGTCTTTAAACTCTTTTACATCTGCAGCAGTCGGATTTATATCCGGTATCTCCGGTGCCTCTTCATGCTCACCTTCTATGTAGTCCCAATAGCCTTTTCCCATCAGGAAATTAGTCAACCTGAACCTCCAAGCATGGAAGTTATTCTTGTCCAGCTTCTCAGCCACAATCTGTGTTATGCCATCATTAGACATCTTGCCAAACACACAATTTTACCAGAAACTGCACTCTGGTTTTTCCTGCACAACTGCTGTATTTTCTGCACAGCGGTACTGCAGTCCACTCAAATGTCACAACCAGTGACCTCAATGCACATACATACACCCAATGGCAACTGTAGACCTCTTTGCAGCACCCACAGTGTCTGCACAGTCAATCTGTCTTCCTGCAGTTCTTAAAACAGAGTTCTGCAGAGAATCGATGACTTACCCGCAGTGCTCGAAATCGCCTGCTTTCCGAAAAACGGAGGTCTTGACGCGCCCGAAATGTGTTTTTGGCCTGAAAATTTTAGTCCGTAGGACTGTATAGTTGCCCTATAGCTTCACTCCCGCGAAGAAAGCTCCTCAATCGGAGATCGTTTGCCGGTGCCTCCCGTAGAGCTCCCGACAAGGGTGTAGTCACCAACACAATAGGGAAGAGTAGTTGAAGCTCTTACCCTCGTACCGCTTCCTGTGGTTCTCTTGCTTGCAGCTCAGCCCTTAGCACGAACCAGGCTCTGATACCATGAAAAGATGCAGGGGGGAAGAGAGCTTGAGCTCTTGCAAGCACACACACACACTCACAAAACCCTAATAGAGAACACACAAGGTGAGAGGCTGAAAATCTTCTTCTTCTCTACTCAACACTCAACACACCATATACAAGAATAAGAGTACACACAATATGAAAGGTACTCAACCAAATACATACACGGGTTCTCTATAGTGTGAACCCGACTAAATGAGCTGGCGCTATAACTATGCCAGTCTCTAGAGTGGCTGTCACACAGCCTGTCATCCCACTGGCCGCATATCACCCAAGATCTCACCAACCATGCCAGTGGTGTAAGTGCGGGGCCTATCCCCCAGGCGGGTCATCAGTGTCCACCGCCTCACTAGAGCTCGATATCTCAACAACTATAGCAAGCATGCCAAAGCAATTCATTTTATTGATCTTACAATAGAGGATTCTCCCACATGCACACCCTATCAAAAGAGTGTGGTCAAATACTTATTATCTGAGGAATCTCATGCAGGTGTTCTTTGTAGAATGATATTAGCATGCACACATATTGAGAAGGTGGAAGAGATTCCTCAAATTTACAATGAAAATGTGGATTTTGAGTTACCAAATGTATGTGATCCGTCAGCCTCTCCAATGCAAGGAATGGAGCAAGCACATGATGGCCGTTATTGGGTGAAACCTGTATAGAGAGAGTCACATAAAGTTTTTCGGAATTGTCCGAAAGAGTTCTTGTAGGCTTGTTTAAGTGCACCTTATGCCTTGTGTGGAAGGAGGACTATGAATGGCACACCGAATACAACATCATGGATTGGTAAGGTTATTTTAGCTCCATTTCAGTAAACCTTGATTAATAAGAGTATTTATTAGGACTTTGCATTTTAAAAAATAATAGGTAAGCTCACACTGAAGCTTCCCTCGTTGGGCTTAACATCTAATGGATATGGTTCTCTGACTTGTTTCTATTATAAGAACAAACCTATATGCAGAAGCATGTGTGGTGCTACTATGTACTATTATATGCCTGATGACCCACATATGACCAAATTGATGATACATCAAGAGGAACATTTGCATGAGGTGCAAGGGGCACATCAAGGCAAGCATTACAAAAGATAAGAGAACTTGGGCAAGAGCAAGTTTCGGTGGTGGCTACAAGTGGTCCAAGGAAGATACAAATGGATATCACCAAACAACTTGTATTGGAAGCATATGAAGGATGAATCAAATATTAGCAACATGGAGTTATCACTATTATTGGAACACATGCATCCCCTAATTCAATGTCAAAAGGTAATGTTAACTCCATATTGATTTTAAATTTTTTGATTATTCTTATCAACTTAATTTTATATAGATTGTTAAGTTGTCCAATTCTCTTCTACATTCAGGAGGATGGTACATGCTTCTAGAATCAATGGTACAGTGCAAGGTGTAAAGTCGAGTATCCTATAATTGAAGAGACAATGAGCTTTTGAGTTCTTCCAAGGTAATCCTTTTCCTGGGCAAGCTTTGGATGAGTCCGTATGCATCACATAGGAGACGGTGATTTGAGAAGGGCTTAGGTTTGTTTTGATCATGTGTGGACAACAATACCTACACAATTTGATTTGTACGGCAAACAACACTCCTAATTCTATTATAAGTAAAGGAGAAGTTTCCCTTGAGCTGAACACAGGGGAAAGGAAGTAGCTTGGAGATGTCCTCTTGGTGTCTTCACTCACCAAGAACCTCCTCTCAGTTGGAGCCATGGTGGATAAAGGCAAAAGAGTTGTATTTAGAAGTATGTGAATGAACTTGGTTTTACTTCCACTTGGAAGCAGTAACCTTGATCTTGAGGATGTAATTTTGTCATGTTTTTCTCTCTCACTCTCTCTTGCCCTCTCCCTCTCAAATAATTATGTCATGACTCTCTCTCCCACTCTCTTCACCTCTCTCTCTCTCTCTCTCTCTCTCTCTCTCTAGATGAATGGGGAAAAAAAGCGGGTGAGAGAGCGAGAGAGAGAGGGAGAGAGAAAGGGAAGAGGGTGGGGGGGAGAGAGAGAGAGAGAGAGAGAGAGAGAAAGGGAAGAGGGTGGGGAGAGAGAGAGAGAGAGAGAGAGAGAGAGAGAGAGAGAGAGAAGGAGAGAGGAAGGGAGGGTGGGAAAGGGAGAAAGAGTGAGAGAGAGGGAAGGAGAGAGGAAGGGAGGGTGGGAAAGGGAGAAAGAGTGGGAGAGAGGGAAGGAGAGATTATGCATAGGAAGGGTGCGGGAGAAAGAGCGGGAGAGGGAAGGAGAGATTATGCATAGGAAGGGTGCGGGAGAGGGAAGGAGAGATTATGCATAGGAAGGGTGAGGGGTGGATGAGGGAGAAAGAGTGAGAGGGGGAAGATGGTCAGAGAGGGAGAGACAGAGGGAAGAGGAGAGGAGAGATTATGCATATGGAGAGAGAGAGAGAGAGAGAGAGAGAGAGAGAGAGAGAGGGGGGGGGGGGAACACGAGATTATGCATAGGGAGGGAGGGAGAGGGCAAGGAAGGAGAGAGGGTGGGAGAAGGAGAGAGGGAGGAAGAGAGAGAGAGAGAGAGAGAGAGAGAGAGAGAGGGAGGGAGGGAGGGAGGGAGGGGGAACACGAGATTATGCATAGGGAGGGAGGGAGAGGGCAAGGAAGGAGAGAGGGTGGGAGAAGGAGAGAGGGAGGAAGAGACAAAGAGAGAGAGAGAGATGGAGGGAAGGAGAGAGAGAGAAGGAGAGCGGGTGAGAGGGAGAGTGGACAAGGGAGAAAGAGTGAGAGGGGGAAGAGGGTGGGAGATGGAGAGAGGGAAGAGGGTGGGAGATGGAGAGAGAGAGAGAGAGAGAGAGAGAGAGAGAGAAGGGAGGAGCTAAGTTGGACTAGAGGGGAGAAAGGGGGCTGGGCTGAGAGGTGGTGGTGGAGGTTGGACGAGATAGTGGTGGGATGGGCTGGAGGTAGTGGTGGAGGGATTGGAGAGAGAATGTCCACATTTTTAAGAGAGAAGAGTTGCTAGTAAAAGCTCCCTTCACCAAGCTCCCTCAAAAACCACACTCCACTACAAGATAGCTGACCAAATTTGCATAGACATCACTCCAAATATCATTAGAAAAAATGTGAGCTTATTTTGGGACCTTTTAGCGCTTTTGGAATATTCCATTTGGACCAATGAGGAGAGGGCTACCATTGTAGTAGAAAGGGCATGCCTTTTTTTTTAAAATGAAAAGGGCATAGCTTGAGCTTATGAACTCCAAATTTGTTGGACCTTGGTGATCTAAAACAAACTTTTCAACAGCTTTCCAATGATATGTTACATGACTATGTTTTGATATGATCTTGATAAGGTTTGCCATGCCCCTAACTTTACTAGGTATGACGATGTGGCATTCCTTACAAGGCCCCAAAATGAGCTCAATATTCCCCTAATGCATGTATCATTTCCTTTAAGTACCTTAGGACTTGAGAATACAATCAAACTATGCCCAAAGCAATTGAAATTGCCACCATCCTATGTAAGTGTATGCATATTTTGCCACTCCAAACATTTCGAACCACCATATGCTATCATGTACCCATTGTCCTATCTCTAGATATCATGCATCGTTTCCTTTTACCTTAGAACCTCATAATATAATCAGACTATGCCCAAAGGATAAAAAGTGCCACTATCCTCTGTTTGTAAGTGCATGCATACATTTTTAACTTTTGCTACTCCAAATCTTTTCAACCACCATGTGCTATCATGTACACATTTAAATTACTATTAAAAGCCAACAACTCTCTTGGAACTACCAAGTAAATGGTGGGTTCTTCATTCCCAAAGAGTTCAGCCATTATATATCATCTTTGCTCGGGCCCTAAAATTGAGTACCAGAGGGTGTATAGGAAACATGAGGTAGTCATGGGAGGGTTGGTACTGCATAGTGTGAAAGATTATGTGAAAGGAGCTCCAAATCTTATGTAGTTATGTTGTGAAGATTCACTTGGAGAGTGGACATTAAGAGAGATAAGTAGCTTATCAATAACTTAATTATGGTAAAAATATTTCTAGGGGCCATTGGAGCTTCACTTAAAAAGTATTGCAATCCCCTATCCCATAGATTGTAAGGTCTTTCTACCCCGCCTCTTCCAAAGATTGTTGCAAATAAAAAAATCCCTTTATTGCCACCACTTGTCCTGCCAACATTGTTGATCCTCATTTTGTAAGTTTCTTCCACCCCTATAATTGTGTTCAAGATTTTGCACCAGGTTATTGATTACCCCTTCTACCTTGTGGTTAAGTGTATGGCCTTCCTTTATTAATGTTACGGCTTCATGTATCTGAGTTTAACTATTTTGTTCATTGGCCTTGAGAAAAACTTCTATAATTGGTTAAGGATCCATTCCATCTCATAGACTTTCTATTGGGCAGTGAGTACCATTCCTTCCTTTGCTTAGCCAAAAAATCTTTTAGATGACTATTAGGTTATGGATTACCCCTTCTACCTTGTGGTTAAGTGCCTGGCCTTCCTCTATCGATGTCACGGGTTCATGTGTCTGAGTGTCACTATTTTGTTCGCTAGCGTTCCATTTCGTAGACTTTCTATTGGGCAGTGATGAGTACCATTACTTCCATTGCTTAGCCCCAAGAAATCTTTTAGATGACTATCAAAATCCTTTAGAGAGATACTATTTATGGGTTCTTTCTATGTTGATTTTAAAATGGTAGGGTTCTTCTTGTGTTGATTTTAAGTGGCTACTCCAAGGTGTTCCTGAAGGAATAAGTGAGCTTTTAAAATGGTAGGGTTCTTCTTGTGTTGATTTTAAGTGGCTACTCCAAGGTGTTCCTGAAGGAATAAGTGAGCTTTTCTAACTTCTTCTCCTCCTTATCCACATTTGGATCTTGTGGTTCATCTCTAAAATGACTTTCTAATCCAGCCTCCAAGGAAGGTATGCTCTCAATATCTAAGCTAGGGTAGTTTATGTGAACAACTTCAAATTTCCTAGAACTAGGCATTTCTAAATTTTATAGATGGGAACATAGATTTAAGAATAGTTGCTAGATTCTGAGAGGATGATAGGATGAGTCACTATGTCATGCTTTTAGGTACACATAACACTCCCTAGCTTCATTTAATCCATAAGTATGCATCTAAGCTAGGCTATTAAAAATGCACTCCCTAGGGCACTGGTAATCTTTAGACATGCTCTCTGGTAAAATAGAGAGGGAGGGGCTCTTCATCATTAGGGAACTCCTTATATTGCATAAGTGCAGTGACCCATGCCCTAAAGTTAAGAACTAATTGGATGAATGGGAAATTTAGACACATCATCAGGCTCTTAAAGTTCTACATCTCCATGAAATATGGCCATAATAAAAGTGGGTATTATGTGGTTTGACAATCTTTTGGACATAAATTCTACATCATCGTGGCTAATGGGAGATAAGAAATCTACTTCCCTTTCAGTCATTGAAATCAACAAGGTGGGGTATAAAGAAGGCTTGAGTTTACTCATGTCTTCTAAGTACAATAGCAAGGGCGGCTAAGAAGCATGAGAGAAGAGGGTGTCCATGAAATAACCCAACTCCTTTTGAGGTGAACTTGTATCTCCATTCTCCGTCTGCTTGCGAAGAACCAATTCGAGTTCCTCAGCCTTTGTTTCTACTTTAGCTTTGTACCTTTGTGCTAGTTGAAGGACATCTTTAGGGATGCTTACTCATATTTCTCTTTTGCTCTTTGTGCTACCTTTTTCTCATCCTCTTGGTACTTTTGGAGTTGTTTTAGAAAAATCTATCTAGAAGTTGTCTCTCTGTATCCTTGTATTGATATGTCAATTGAGCATTCTTCTTTCTTTCTTCTACAAGTTTCCCCTCTACTTTTCCTTTAATTGTTTGAAGTTGAGTCATTTATTGAGAAAGTTCTTATTAGCTGTTAATCCCTATCTTTCTTTATCGCTCCTAATTTATGCAGCCATTCCTCACACTTTTTCTTGAGTCTACCCCTCTACTCTCCCTTCAATTGTTTGAAGTTGAGTCATTTATTGAGAAAGTTCTTATTGTTCCTGGACTTACTTGGTTGTTGATCCCTATCTTTCTTTGTAGCTCCTAATTCGTGCAGTCATTCCTCACACTTTTTCTTGAGTATACACATGTTACTTTGAATCTTGTGTTTCTCCCCGCCCATAGTGTCTAGATGACCCACTTGTGATTCAAACTCTTTCACATGGGCCTAGAGTTCCTGGTGGATGTGCTTGCTCATTAACTTTATATGTTCCTTCTTCTTCTCAGACCTTTGTCTTTGCCTATTTTGAGAAGTCCAAATCAAAATCCTTGAGAGTGTCACAAGCCTATCATCCTTATCTTCTGAGAGTCACCTTATTGCTCTAAACTAAAAAGGTTCATCAGCAGTTGCATTCTTGCCTCTTCTAGTTTTGGGTCTTCTTCCTACCTTCTTCACCTCTTTAGTGGTCTTTCAACATCTTCAAGCAGCAGAGGAGGCTGATCGGGGAGTGTTACCTGTTATTGGACATTCTAACCTCTATTTATTTCCATCTAAAACCACTGAATTTTTCCACTACATTGTGTCTTACTAGATTTAATTCTTCTATCAAGGCTGGTGTCACCTCCTTTGCTTTGCTTTGTGAGACCTCTAGTCCTTCCTCTAATAAAAAAAGTGCTTGCTTGAGAAGACATCTCTTTAGTGTGACCTTTTTCTCTTTCCCCTTAGCTTTTGCTTGTGACTTCATGTAGCTTCTTTATTTAGCTCTTGAGTGCTTTGAGGAAAACCCAGAGCTTTTTTAGCTTTGTATGTAAAGATTTGAAGTAGTAGAAAAGGGTTTGCCATTACCACCTTGCTGTGATCCTTGCAATATGTTTTTAAATCCTTGAAAATTTGGTGTGCCGAGTCTTTCACAATTCCCTGAGCCAGGACATACAGCTAACGAGGTATTGTCCTATTATGCCTATCCATGTATTTGACATGAGTCAACATATTATGTGCTCAACTATTATGTTTTTTGTATGAGACTAAGGCCGCGTGTGAGTGCTAATGTGGGTAGGGACTCACTTAGTCTTTAGGCAACCCCCCTTCCTAGATTAGTCAATACATCCAAGGTATGGGTATCTAGGGGTTGTAAAGAGTTGGTACCTAGTATGTCCAAAGGCTTAGGACTTGTGATAATGCTAGGCAAGGGGCCAAATCCTGGAGGGATTGATGTGACAGGGGATGTAAAACCCGATGACATGCTTGTTGTAGGCAGGGAAATGGTATTAGGAGATGCATTTGGGCATGGACCTCAATGGCTCAAAGATATCAGCCATTAGGTTTAGCTTAGGTATGAGCCCACGTAATCCCTCTATCGTTTGCCATATCTTGACGTTGTCAATAGCTCCTTAATGAGCAAGCACAGGTGTTTTTTTTTTGCTTTTTAGGTTTTTTTATAGCCTGTTTCACAGCCTCAGGAGGCTTGACATACCCTTCGTTGAGTCAAACGAGTGTCCATTTACCCTAATAATTAGCTTAGGCGCACTACACGCACGTGAATGACCTAAGATATTTTTCTAGAAAAAGTGCATGCCAATAACATCCTAGATGGAAGAGGAGGTCTCAAAACCTATTTTCCATCACTATCTCAAGATGAATATTTTTTTTGGGAAGATTTTCCCTGTTGTGCAACCCGTTTTTTAATATGTTCCAAAAGGAATTTGAAAAAATTTTGTATGAGAGAGTGGAGTACTGCAACTTTGTCTCTCTGATTTTTTCATAAATTCGTCGTTTTAGACACTCAAAAAGTAGCTCGAACATGGTTTGCAATTGTTTTCGGGCTATTTTGGGTGTTTTTTGTACTTTAAGGGCCGTTTTTTGCCTCAATTTTCAGGTCAAATTTTGAGGCTGTTGGTCAAAAGCAAAATAAAAGATTTTTTCCTCATATGCTCAAGACCAATTTCGAAGAGCTCGATGCTGGCTTTCTGATGAGCACTAGAGCGCGTTCATCGGGTACACGGTCTAAAAGATAAGAGCCTCCAGACAGGGTTGTTTTCTAAACCTTTTTTTTGGGCCAACGGACCCTCCTTCACGATGTGAGCCAGCAGGGTTTCACGACATGAAATGAACTTCACACACAAAAATATTATTATTATTTTTAGGCGTGAACAGCTTAGTCCGTGAACCGCTTAAGCCGTGCGACTCAAGCCGTGAAATGCTCCTTTTTTTTTGTCACACCGAGGACTATTTCATGCCGTAAAACAATAGGGTTTCACATTGTGAATCCTTAACCCGTGAAACGTCAAATTTTTTTTTTCGCTCGGGGGCGACTGTTTCACGCCGTGAACCCTTAACCCATGAAACGTTGTTTTTTTTTAGTCCAGTGGGAAATTCGAATGTCCTTGTGTGGAGGGAATATTTTTTGAATTTAAATTAGGGAGATTTGGGCATTTTCCCAAAAAAAGGCAAGTGGGAATCAAAAAAGTCAACACTTCTATGACACTCCCTTATACCCTTCATAAATGACACCCAAAATGGACAATTTGACAACTCATTGGCATCTTTTCATTCAATGTTCGTTAGCCTTAATGAGTTGTATAAAAAAGTGCTTAGAAATTAATCAAAGATTAATCCATCCACTAATCTTTCTCCCTTTTGGACTAATCAAGGGCTCTAACTAACCACTAATCACTAATTAATTCACACCATTGAGCACATTATTGGATAGAGCATAAAATTGCTAAGCTATATGCACCAACTAATTTATAAAAATAATCTATAATTAGAGATTAATTAAACTCTTAATTCTAGTCTCTTCTCTTTATGCAAAATTAAGCAAAAGAGAGAGAAATTCATCCAATTGATGAAGAAATTGATGTAATTAGGTGTTTTGATGCATCTAAATGCTCTCAAAACACTCAAAAACACTAATTTCAACCTCTTATATGATCAAATTTGACTCCCAAAAACACAATTTCTACTCTTTTTGCCTCTTTGAACTGGATTAATCACCCCTTAATAACAAAAACTAGTCAATTAAGAAAGATTAGTCGATTTCAAGAGTTTTGAGATTTTTTTAATGATTAAAATAATCCTAATTCTTGCCAACACTCTAATGCATACAAATTTTAAAAAAGCATATAATCAAACAAAAATTAATGATTTTAGCTCTATGTTAGTTAATCTAAAGAGAGCTAAAAATCACCAAAAATTGCATTTTATTGCATTTTTTGATGCAATGGAAGCAAACAAAGCCTAATCAACTCCATTCGCAAGTCCTAGGAACATTAAAAACTAAATTAACAACAATAAAAACAACGATTTAAGCTAAAAATTAAGCAAAAAAGACGTTCTTTATAAAACAAAAAAGAGAGCTATTCTCCACAAAATCACACACAAATCACCATTAAAACCACATCTTTTTCATGGGAAACCATTAACCAAGACTCCAAGACTGTGGAAAATGGATAATGTGTAGATTAGAGAAAAACAATGGAAAAAGCCAAGGGATAATTCCCCGGCAGCGGCACCAAAAATGTTATGGCTCACCCAAACCCCCCTTGTGAAACACATCCAACAAGAGATTACTTGGTGAACCACAACTGTCGTCAGGATCTTGCCAATGGCGAGCTCATAACCCTTAAGGTCTCCAAGCTCTACAACTCCTTCAAAGCCATTCCACTGAGTCTCCTATGAGTGTTGTCGCACCGTCGCGTTGCGCTACATATACTAGCCCCTCCTCTCACCTCACTTCACTCACACACACTCAATGGCATGCATTAGAGAGATAGATTAGAAAGAGGATTATTAAGATCAAGAATCTATTGCACAATGGGAGAGTTTCTTGTATTATGAGAGATATTCACTTATATACATAGCTATAAGTGTTCACACCCACTTAAATTGTGGCCGGTTAGGCACTTTAAGCTCATAAGAGGCTTAATGTTATTACAATGACTACTCTCATAATATATCCATGAAGTACATCACTTAAGACTTCATCTTAACTTACTACCACACACTCTTGAAGGGAAAATGGCCATAATTATTCCATAGGACCATTACGAGCGCTCGTCCAAGTTGTAGATTTGGACACCATTTCTTCATAACTTGAATGTATAACCTTTTAGTGTATCTACCTTGACTCCTTGAGAAATAGGTTAACACTATGGAATCAAGATGGTGTCTTTGCCATATACTATTACAAGACTTAGAAAATCTATGCTATATACCATTATAGGACCTAGAAAATCTTTCACTAAAGGTGTTCCTACACCTTTAGTGAAAGAGGTATTCTTACAACTCATTGCAAATCTGCATTCTTAGTGGGAGAAGAATTCTTATCCTATGATGTTGATGATTGTGTTTCCATTGGTGCACTCTTACTTTCTAACCTTGCCTCGTGTAAAAGATTGAAACATTATAGGACCTTGAAAATCTTATACTAAAGGTGTTCCTACAACTCATTATTATTATTGGGGGAATAATTCTTATCCTATGATGTTGATGATGGTATTTCCATTGGTGCACTCTTACTTTCTAACCTTGCCCCATGCAAAAGATTGAAAGACTATATGGAAGGAACCTTGCATGCTAATAATGAACTTATAAAGGCAATTCTCCAAACTAGTCTCGGTAAGGATGGCTAGTGGGCCTATAGTATCATTACACATTAGGATCACTTAACAATGTTAAGTCATAATGAGGAACTTGACAATGTGGACCAAGTTTTTGAAAACAAAGATGAATAATGTAAACTCAATTTCCTCTTATGATATCTCTCTAGGTATGGCTAGATCTTCTAGTGGGTAGGAATGTTAAATGGAAAAGAACATTAGTTAGTCCTCACGCTAGCCTACAGTGGAAACTTGGATATCTTTGGGCCAACCAATAATCACACCTAGACTTATCTTTGTAATAAATGCTAGTGAGGAGTACATAAAGGACTTGGGACATTTCAAGCAAACCCTTCTCACAATAGATGAAACTTTAGAACACAAGTTTAATATAGCCTCTATGTAACCAACAAACCTTGAGTGTGAAATCATCTATGTAACCACATCGAACCTTGAGGATGAAACTTTAGAACACAAGTTTTATGAAACCTCTATGTAACCACCGAACCTTGAGGATAAAATCAAACACCAATAACCTTGAGGATGAAATCATCCTTGGTGGAAACTGGATGGGTAATGTGCGGTCTTCAATTAATTAATCCATGCAATATATCAACTTAAGAACGCCTAAGGAAACAATCGTAGTGCTCTTGTAAATCCCTTGAAAAATTTAAAGTCCTTAGTGATTGACCTTGGCCAAAAGATCCCAAGAATCGAAGTTAGATTTAAGGTGGTCATGGAAATATAAACAATACAAGTTCAAATCTATCCGTGGCATGAAAACAATCTCATTACCTTTGAACTATGGGTTTTGTTAGGCCAGCTTGCACTTCCTCTTCACTAATAAGGACATGAGCATGCCATGTTTTGGGTATTTTGAACGAATAATCTATACGCAAACCAACCCCCTAAAGTGTAAGTTTTTTTATGCTTGAGTATGTATTTAAATATGGGATGTGAATGGATTGTTGTTGCCAAGGCTACACCATGCTTCACTAGCAAATACATTTGGCACACCATGATTCATTAGCAAATACAATTGCTCTAAAAGTTCATAACACGGAGATGGTAGTACCATTTTGCGATATAGAGGATCCTACACTAAATTATCTCTATGATTTCTCACACTAAAAGGCTTCCACATCAAAAGCCCCTACTCTTAAAATGCCATCTTCTTTTTTATCAAAGGAACAAGCTTCCTTATCTAGTTTCACTCTATAATTCCATAACCTCTTAGATGATAACCACTCCTCAAGTCCTAAAGTTATCCCTCCAACTCTGTCAACACTAACAAAAAATGTCTAAATATTACTCTAGCAAAGTTTCCCATGATGAAGCCTCCACTCCGAGATCCTCTCTCTTCGACCAACCCCACCAAAGATAAAAAGGCTTCTATCACCAAAATTTCATCATAAAAAGCCTCTATATCCCTAAGTCATCGATGATAACACCAAAGGAGGTTCACCTCTGCAATAGTTGATAAGGTTAAATCCATTAAGGTGGCCTCAATATTGGCAAACCCTTTGTTGAATACCCAAGCCTCATCATTGACGTTGCCCAAACCCACAAAACTAGTGCTATCTTTTGGTCTTGAAAAATAATGCCAAAACAGGTATCAAATCTTCAACCCCACACAAGAAGGTATATCCACCACGTAGGTCATTTCCAAGATATCTTCAAGGAAGAAAAAGATGGGTGGAAAAATAGTTACTTGTAACTCAGAGCTACAATGAGTGTACAATCCAAGCTACCTAGCCAACCTAGGAGGCAACACAAATCTATAAAATCTATAAAAAGGCTACCCTACCACCTCTTCCATGAAAACCCACACAAGCCTGAAAAAAACCTCTACTAACTCAAAAATTGTGGGTTCCAAAACACTTGGTGTTGTAAGCTCATGGATATTATGAAGGAGATGCTGAAGTATGAATTACAAAGAAACCTACAAAACCCCCTAAGCCTATATAAAGGAATAGATCTCAGTAACCAAGGCACAAACTTCCAATCCAAGAAGTTCAGAAACAATGGGTGTCTACGTGCCTACTCGATGCTCAAGGGTATGATAATGGAAATTCCATCATCATGGGTGCCTAAAGAAGAAACAATCATGGATGCCTACGCCATGCTCAAGGGTATAATGATGAAAATTCCATCATGTGGGTGCCTTAAGAAGCAATCAAAGGGAGAGAAGCCTTGCCACTAACCTTAGTAACAAGTGCACCAAAGTCTTGCATGGTGTGAAAGCCAAAGTAGTAGTAAGTAGACCACAAGAATCCTCTCCAAAAAATGGAGAAGGCACAAGAACCTACTTGCACGAAGAATCAATAAGGACAAGCAATAAGTAACCTCACTTACTATCTTAGAACTTAAAGAGCTACAACTCAAGCTTCAACATTCTCGCTTACCTCATGTGGGTGCGTAATCTATGCTCAAGGGTATTATGATGGAAATTTCATCATATGGGTGCCTAAAGAAGAAATCAAGGGAGAGAAGCCTCAGCACTAACCTTAGTAACAAGTGCACCGAAGTCTCGCATGGTGCGAAAGCTAAAGTAGCAATAGGCAGACCACAAGAACTCTCCCAAAAATGGAGAAGGCACAAGAACCTGCTTGCATGGAATCAAAAAGGACAAGCAGTAGGTAATCTCGCTTACTACCTTAACACTTCAAGAGCTACAACTCAAGCTTCAATATCCTTGCTTACCACACCCATGCTTTTTGACCCAACACCATAAGTTGTAGAGAAGCTTTATAATAGACATAAGAACCTGCTTCCTCAAAAAAAAGTGGACACAAGAACTTGTTGCTCACAAGGTGGTAAAAATAATAATAAGGGAGTCACAAGAATTGTATGCCTATATAATGGTAGAGTGCTACAAGACCCTCACATACATAGGATTTCAAATCCTCATCAACAATCTACAAAGCTCCTACCAACCAACCACAATAATAGTTAAGTTATTTGGCTCGCCATTATTCTTTTTGATTGGCTAGCTACTATTAAAGCACCGGCTCTGTGAGTAATAAGAAGTTCATACTCACCTACTAGAATGAAAAGTAAATCCAAAGGTTACATATCTCGCCACCATTGCCATCTTCTATATGCACATCTTTGGATTGGGGGCTATGGTGGGAAAAGGGCTAGTCCACCCATCACCTAGACTCCCTTGAAAGGTGTAACAAATTATCCTCAATGTTCCCATTAAGTTCTATTCCATTTGATAACCCAAACCTCCCCATCATTGGCCCCCATCAACAATAACCTTTTCGTGTAATAGGGCCCATATTCCTATCTCAAGAAGGTGATTTTTTTCATTAGTCTTGAAAGTCAACTTAATTCTTTCATGCCTCTTCAGTGGTTTAACTACAATAATAATTACATCACCGACTCACTTTTATGCACTTCATTATACATCTACTCTTATAAGAACTTTAATGCACTTCATTATATATCTGATGAGCACTTTAATGCACTTAAAAGGTAAAAAAGCACATGGGAAGAAGAATGCAAGAATGAGTCAAGCAACAATAGGGAAAGCATGCCACCAACAAGAAGGTAATCCCTTTATTACTCAAGTTCATTTGACAACAATCCCCTACAAACATGGAAATCATGCCACCAAGAAGCTAATCCCTTCATTACTCAAGTGTCGTTTCAATGTATCAAATGAGGAATTAAGATTCATAATTTTGTTCCAATGATTGTGTTTGCATACCTCCCCGAACCACTGTTTCTTCTCCTCCATTTCTACTGACCCTTAGATTCATGATAACCTAAAAAATAAAACATTGTAACTTTGCTTGTTACTACCAAAAAAGAAAAGCAAGCAAGAATAAAAAATTTGACACACAAAAATATAAAAATCCTTCCCCATTCCTTTTGGAGCAATAATAAACATCAAATAATATTGCACAACAACATAACTTAATACGCTAGGTTGGCAACAAGGGAGTCTAATTATGTTAAACCACCATGGTTAACATGACCAACACTTTGGCATAAGGCCACATTTTAATTAGTGTGGTAGCACATTACTTTTGTAATCCTTCACGCTAAAGTGATTCATGAGATAATGGAGATCCTAGCTCTAATGCATATATCTATAAGCCAGAAAAGCTTTAGTCCTGGGAACCTTTGAGAAAGTATGAGTTGGTGTTGTGGGTGACTCCTTGAAACAATAATAAGAGATGCTACAATTTACAAAAGAGAGTATATAAAAAAGTGGACATGATAGAGCACAATTCTATAATTCTCTCTATGCTAACCAAAAGTTGTCAGCTAGAGTCCTAAAAGAAGGTCAATGGGCTTACATTAACATTCCTAAAGATTTCTCTATGTAACGAGGACTAGAAAGGTCCAAAGTGCATATGATAGAGCACAATTCTATAATTTTCTCCATGCTAACCAAAAGTTGTCAGCTAGAGTCCTAGAAGAAGGTCAATGGGCTTACATGAACATTCCTAAAGATTCCTAGGTAACGACGAGGATTAGAAAAGTCCATAATTTATCTTGAACATATTGAACATATTGTGTTTGTGGACCTAATTTGGTCTTGACAAAGATTAACGAGGTGACTTATAGATCACGTTTGTGGTATGAAGTTCCTGTGTTGAGTGTTGGAGATAGCTTGCAAGACTTAAGGGTCTACTCATTTATAGTTTTCATGAATCAGTTGTGGTGGTTGTTGAATTGCAAGGGAGAAATCTTGAAAGGAATAAGATGGTGTTTGAGTGGAGAATGTTACTTCACTTCAGAGCCACTTTCTCGATTTTGTCTTCCAATCTTCCTCTTGTTTTAGGAGGGGCAGAATATTTTATATTCCAATCTTCCTCAGGTTAGGAACGTCATGTCCCATTGTTTGGACATAACGAGGGTAGGATGAGTTCGGATAGCTCATTATAATATAAACTGCATTATTGGGTTATATATCTGGGTTGTAGCTAAGTTCCTCCATTATTGGGTTATATAGCTTGTAGCTAAGTTCCTCCATGGGATTTAGATCTTAGGAGATAGGCCTCCAGGCCCACTGGGTACTCAGTGAGGGCTGGGTGGTCTCTAGCTAAGGTGGTCGCTTATTATTATTTTAGATTTGTAGTCTATGGTTGGGTGGTAAATGCTAGGGTTGTAGTCTTTGGTATTTAGTTGAGGTGGCTTATTGTTGTATTTGATTTGTAGTCTATGGCTGGGTGGTAAATACTAGGTGAACCCACCTTTGTCCTCATTGTATTGTTGTTTTGTTGGTGACTACGAATTACAAGTACTTGGATTGCTACACAAATATGCACATACAAGTGCGTCGTGCATGTCTGTGTGTAGATCTTGGGTGAATGGGTGCCTTGACTTATCATCCATTTGTTGGATTTTGGAAATATCTGAGTGTGTGGGTCTTGGGTGGATAATTTTTTTGTGAATTGGGTGTTTTAGAGTGTGTGTGTGTAGATCTTGGGTGGACAACAATGTTAGAGAAATGGGTTCCTCGGTTGATCATCCAGCTGGTGAATTTTGGAAATAG
The DNA here is from genome assembly GCF_041138505.1 of Cibotium barometz. Classification (NCBI taxonomy): domain Eukaryota; kingdom Viridiplantae; phylum Streptophyta; class Polypodiopsida; order Cyatheales; family Cibotiaceae; genus Cibotium; species Cibotium barometz. The sequence goes on from NC_141099.1 coordinate 8,515,604, forward strand.
CTGATTAAGGAAAAGATAAAACCGTGCAAATTTGGAATGAATTTTGGAAATAAAGTGGATTAAGGAAAAGAAAAAACATTGCAATTTTGGAAAAATGTATGCCATTACTGCTTGTTTTGTGGATGGAAATGGGTATGTTTTCTCCCCCAAGAACACTGGAGTGTGACCATAGTGCGGTTCTTAAAAAAAGAAGAAAAGAAAAGCATAAAATATAATAAATATAAAGAGGGTTTACAAAGGGTGTTCCACGTCTAGTCTAGTTCTTTAATAAGAGCTTGCAAGCTATAGTACATTTTGGATGAAGCACGCACGAACCACATTGGTGAAGGGTCATTGAATGTGGACATGAAATTTGGATTAAAAAAGTCCCAAAAAAGAAAGGGATTGGACTGGTCATAATGACTACTGTGCTTTTTGGTGCCTTGGGTTTTTTCTGTGTAGAACCGGCGTCCACGATTCAGTTTTCTTCTCATCCATTTGAAGCGGCTGTTGCTACGCACTAAGAAAAGCTTCCTGCTTTTTATTCTGTGTTTCTTCTCTGCAGAGCTATGGCGGAGACCTTCTTCAAGTACATCATTCTCGGCGGAGGCGTTGCTGCGGTAAGTCCCGCCCCCCCCCCCTTTTCTGCTTTTCACAGTCTTTCTTGCCATTGTTTTAAACCAAAGATGGCTTAGCTGCACAAGGATCGTCTTCTTTGCACTTGCCCAGTACGCAAAATTTCAGCCTCAGATGAGCTTTCTAGTGCAGACGCCATGTGTCAGCTTGTTTGATCACTGGGCATGTTTCCTTTTCGAGTATGGCATTTCATCAATTGCACCTCTACAGGGCTTTCCATGCTTGCGTTAACCTTGTTTCAAAACACCGAGACAATTCAGTCCAAATGCTCAATTTTCATTCGCCTGCTGTTGCCTTTCTGAGTAAATGACTTCATTTCTACCTTGAAGTGCACCAGAATGCACGCCTTCAATGCAATCTTTGATATCGTTCCAATCTGAGAACTGCATGTTGGCAGGCCGAGGCATTACTACACGGGCTAGAGCCCACTAATAGATGCCAGGGTTCAAACTTCAGACCTGCTAAGTCGGCAGAATGAGACGTTACCACTTGGGCTAGATCCTGCTGGCCCTTTTCTTAGCACTTAATTGCCTTACCAGCACATTTTTTTGGCACTTAATCGACTGAGCAACAGAAATAACGGTGATTTAGGCTACCAAGGCAGTCACCATGTCTAGGTTTTTCTGTCACATGCTCTTTTAATACATGTTCCAGGGTCTGCAGCTGTATTGTTCCATAGCTTGTTCATGAGGTCATCTGCCATTTTGCACAGCCAACCTTTATTTTTGCAGGTTTTTGTTTGCTTGTTGACAATGGCTCGAAAAGATGTCTGTTTAAAGACATTCTAATTTACTATTTAAGCTTTTCTTACCTCTATGCCATCAGAGAGAGACGTTTGCAGTTTCTCATCGTGCTTTGGACCTCATTGTCTGGCAGGGTTACGCTGCAAGGGAGTTTGCTTCTCTGGGCCTCCTTCCTGGAGAGCTTGCCATTATCTCAAAAGAGGCTGTAAGTATTGTCATGTCAATGCCTTGCCAAAGTAGGTTGCGGTTGTGCGAGTCTTAAGAATGAAAATGGAGGACTTGTGTTAAAGAGTTTTCATGGGTATCTAGTCGTGTGATGAGATGTGCACATGCTGGTATTTTTCTTGAGATGGAAGTTGGATCCCTAGGCATTGAGCCATGTGTTTGTGTGCTCATTTATGGGCCGCATAGCATGCTATTTCTATGCTATAGATCATGTAAACATAGTGTTGCATGCACTCATGAGTCAAGTGCGGCCTATGCATCCATGGGTCACATATGATGTAGTGCAAGCTATGATTCCTGGGTCACAGGCAGCAGTAAGTTTGCTCGTGCTTTTATCTTCAGATTCATCACCAACTTAGTTCAACCTTGTTGAGAAGATAGTTTTCAGAGTACTCTCATTATGCCAAGACTGTATTACATTCCTTGTCAAGCTTTTTCATTGATACCCTTATTATAGGTTCTGTAGGAAGATTGGTGTTGCTTCAATGATCAATCTGCCTCTAAAAGAGCAATTTAAATTATTCATTCAATTAGGGAATCGTCCTTCCTTGCAATATGGCTTTTTGTTTTCTTACAGCATTATTCTGATTTGCAGGTTGCCCCATATGAAAGACCTGCTTTGAGTAAAGCATATCTATTCCCAGAGGGTAAAGTCTATTTTCATGGAATGCTCGATGGGAACTTTTTCTTTACTGTTTTGTCATCTTGCTTTTTACATTAAGAAAAAGTATGTCCATTTGTGTAACTGTTCCTGTGATTCACATATGACTCACGATAGGAAAGTATGTGTAGGTGCTGCTAGGCTTCCAGGTTTCCATACCTGTGTTGGTAGCGGAGGGGAAAGGCTACTTCCCGAATGGTACTCCGAGAAAGGTTAAATTTAAAATTTGCTGCTATTTGTGATGACTTTGCTTTGGCTGCTCTGCCTCTAGAAGGTTACCATGGGTTATTGTAATATCGAGAAGAATTTGTTGTATACACTTTTGGGATAGCGTTGTTTTGATAACTGGCTCTTAATGAAGGAAAGGCTACTTCCCGAATGGTACTCTGAGAAAGGTTAAATCTAAAATTTGTAGTTTACACTTATGTGATTGACACCTTGGATTGTCTAAACTCAAGTAGGATGGGGTAAAGGGTTGTTTTGATAATGAAGCACCATATTGTAGTTTGATTGTTTTTGTTGATTGTGATAGTGATGGATATTGGTATAATTCTTACTGAGCAACTCTCAAACTTTTTCATATACATTGCAAATGTGACCATGAGGCAGTTAGCTGAAGCTTGTTTAACGTTACATTTATTATGCAACACAAAAGCTACCTTTCTTTTCGATTTGACATCTTCTATGCATCTCCTTAGAGTAAAAGTTGATCATGTGAACATCTATTTATTTGGGTAGAGATAATATATTGTATTTAGCGATACACTTCAATCATGTTCAGCGGGTGTAGCTAGGAGGGTTTTTAACTCGGGTCCATATTGTGGAAGAGTAACATATCCACCACCAGGCTACAGGCCTGTTGACGATGTGGATGCCTCCTTAAATTCAAATGCAACAAAAATGTACTCATTTTTTTTTCTGTGAAAAAGATCCTTCTATTAGTTACCAAGAAAAACATTCAAGAAGCATAAAAGGGGAAGGATGCTTTTCTCCTCCGGCTGGCCGCTCGAGGAGGAGAAGGCTATCTCAGACAATGGGGGGAGGGGGAAACAACCACACAGGTGGTCTATAGTGTCAATTGGTCGTAGTATCTAGTCCATATTATACATGATGAAGTTGATGGTTCATTGTCTTGTGGATGACTACCATGAGGTTATAAATTGCACTTTCTTATAAGGTGAATTTGGTCCTGGATTCATCTAGGTATATATAGTGTGAAGTGGGCTTGCCACCACTGTCAGTGAGAAAGGGACCTTAACGTCAGATCCTCATTAAGGCCTCCTGATGCTTCTGCATGCGGTCTGAGCCACCCTGAAGCTTCCCCCACTGAAGGTATGAATGATATCGAGTCATATGCTCGGGATGGACTTTGTTGGCGGGGTGAGGGTGCCTTCAATGGCGTCATTGCATCGAGCTCTCTAGTGTGCCACGCAACATACTGTTGTAAATCTTTGTTACCAGCCTGGACATTTTCCAGTATGAAAGGGGTTTGGTGGACTCCAGGACGTCGAAATATTTGGAAAGTACAAGCTTTGGGAATGGGGGATTATCGTGGAATACAAAGGATCACACTCCTAAAATTTAGGAGAGTTGCTATTTTTGGCCCGACTCCGATGGAAATTCTGTTTGCGTCATTACATTTGGAATTGAGCCGATACTAGAGTTGGCAAAGTGTCTATAACAGAATTTCTAAGAGTTGAGATATTTTTGGAGATAAAGTTTATGGAAGGACCCATCTCTTAGATTGGGACATGTGGCAAGAAAGTGGACCAAAGTGAGACAAGTGGCCTGACACTTGTCAGAAAGTGGATAAAAGTGAGACAAGTGGTCTCACACTTGTCGCTTCAGCTATTGTGTGCCTCTCCACTTTTCATTGTAGCCTTCTCTTGCCCTTTCAGTTCATGGAGGTCCAAATCTATAAATTGGAGCCCTCTCTCTTCAACACTAGCCTCTACTACCGTTATAGGCTGCCCTAATGATGGCCACTCTCTTTCTCTCTCTCTTGAAGGTTGCCCATGAAGAATACCAGCTGTTGGGGATTGTTTTGGAGGCTTCCATCGAAAAGAAATACCAAAGGCAAGGGTATTTAATCATTTATTATGATTTCTAGCCATTGTACTTGTTGAAACAGCCCTTGTACTTGCTGTACCAACCATTGTATTGATTGTACCAGTCCTTGTACTTGCTGTACTAGCCAGTGTATTGATTGTACCAGCCCTTGTACTTGTACTTGCTGTACTTGTTGTACCAACCACTATACCTACTGTACCAGCCGTTGTACTTGCTGTCCTAGCCATTGTACCTGACTGGCTGGACCAACCCTTGTACTTGTACTTATTGTACCTGTTGTACCAGCCATTGTACCTACTGTACCAACTGTTGTACTTGCTGTCCTAGCCATTGTACTTATTGTACCAGCCATTGTACTTGTATTGGTTGAATGGAGAGTTGTACTTGCTGTACCAGCTCTATGGCATGAAGACCCGTGGTTTTTGGGGAAGAATTAGTACCCACACGGAGGTATATGGTTTATATTGTTGGCTCGGCATTTCTACAGCTATGTAACGGCTGAATTTTATAGTTGCCTTGTGTTGGGTTGTGTTATGGCATTTGTATATGAATAATCCGGCATCTCCTATGGGGAGAGTAAGGCCCTCAAAGCTTGTACATAATAAAATACTCCAAGGGGGGGGGGTCGGCCCATTCCGGCCTCTATGCGGTGTCACATGTGCAAGCTCCATTTTCAGCATTTGTGGATGTTTTGTCCATCTTTTATGTTTTATGCAAAGTGATGATGGATATGTGTTAAGGCTGTGGCCATGTTTAAATGTTTTAATATGCATTGATGGTATCAACACGTGTGTCAAAGGCCCTAGTCCCCCGTGCACCACGGAAGTTACATTGGTATCAGAGCATAGGCTTTCTTGGAAGCGAAGGTTTCCTTCTATCAATAAGGAAGAGAAAAGATCTCAAGTGGGGACCACACTTACCATCATTGCTGTTAAGCATGGCCAACCGCTTCATAGCTTATGAAGCAAGAGCATGAGCAATAGACAGCTTGTTGATCTAAGGATTTATGAACTTTGAAGCATGGAGTTGGCTTTAAGTACACGAGTTTAGCACTCTTTCCATATGGATATTGTGGATTATATTATCAAGCTTACAGGCAAGCTATATGGAGATATATCTTGAGATATCTTTAGGATATGGTGAGGAGATATTTCTTTTGGCTTCATGACTAACCTGGCAAAGAAAAGCTAAGTATACTTTAAGTTTGCAAAGTTGGTGCTTTTGCTATTTACTATGAAGTGTTTTTGATGTTCACTAACCCTTGCATAGCCATGCAAGGAGAAAGGTGTTATTGTTTGCCTGGAGATGGTTTCAGGGAAACATTATTTATGATTCCCTTTATTGGGATGGATTATGCTTTTGGCTCCCTTTATTTGGGATGCATTGGACTTATGAAACTCATGGTTATCTCATGGATCAAGGATTTCTATTAGTGGCCGAAATGCCTGTAAAACTATTGGTGGCCGAAATGCCTATAAACTATGTGTAGCAGAAATGTTTATGGAGCACCATGATATCTATGCCTATGAGTGATTCTCATTTTATGTTACACACTTGAGCCCACCTCTCCTCCAAGGTGTGTGGTCATAGTACCAACACGGAGTGCAAGTGGTAGAGTGGACATGACGCCTGGTTGGCAAGTGTCACGATTGTGACTTAATCTCTCTTAATCTCTTAATTATCTCTAATTACTCTTAATCATTGAACGGACACCAGTGAAGGGTCACACCCTCTCACATGGGTCATCATCAAAGGACACGTCTCTTCAAAGGGACACATCTATTGATCAAAAGACACATCTCTACGTCCAAAGGACATAACTATTCGTTCAAGAGTCACACCCTTTCGTCACGGATGTGCCTCTTCGTTTGTACCTCTTCAGGCCCTATTTAACAAGGCCTTGCGTCTCAATGCAAACAACACTCAGCTTTCCACTCTCTAATTGTCTTTAGTTATTGTATTCAATCTTAGTTATGTCTCTTAAAGTATTAATAGACTAGGAAGTCGTGATAGTGGTATCAGAGCAAACAAGCTCCAACTTGTGAGATGTCCACACCCGAAACCCTAAAAATCAGAAAATTAACCTTAAAATTAGGGATAGCAAGAGTTGTATGGAAGAACAGGAGAGAATGCCCCCATCCAATTTTGACCCCTTTGTCCAATTTAACCTGATTAGTCATTTTCCCCCAAGTTTGTCTTAAAAAAAAACGATGGGAAGCTGAGATTCACACCCGGGTTGCATCCATGTGCTAGTAGGTTGCCCCGTGTCCCTGTGGTGGTCTTGATCGCCTGAATCGTCATCATCAAGGGGGCGTCACTTTTTGGGTTCAAGACACAACTCCTCACGTTTTCTTAAAAAAAAACGATTAAACCTCAACCTTATACATAAAGGTTTATTTATTTTTTAGACTAAGCCACGTGGCTGCCAACAAAAAACGGCCAGCTTCATAGCAATTAAAAAAAAACCCGAATCATTTCCTGGACTCGTCTCGACCCGATAGGCTCTTCTCCGGAGGCCAACAGTTCACGTTTTTTTTTCTTCTTTCTCATGGTGGTGCCCCTCGACTACATGCTGGCGATTGCCCTTGCCAACGGGCCTTGCTTGACATGGCTGGTCGACTACCAAAACTGCTGGCTCATGCAACCGGCCTGCTTTTGTTAAACAACAATTGTCGGTGACAACTCCATCAAAGCAAGCTCCACAGGTGTGATCTTTCCATTTACAAAAAAAAAAAGGGTTCACACGCAACCCAAGACTGTGGTATTTTTATGTTAGAGAGACTTGTCGTTTCATCATCTTTAGAGCACAACACACCTCGGGTACTAATGTCACATTCTACGGGCTGAAGGCACCAACTTATATCTGTTGGCGGGTTGGACATACTTCACTGTTTTCCATTAAATTTTCTTGCGGCGGTGGCTTATGGCCGAGGGACCATATGAGTTCAGCTATATCCAGGACACCCCCTATGTCCTGATTATATGCCTGATGATGCCATGCCACTTGTACACCTGATGGGTGTGCACGTGACATTCCCTTCTCCTAAACTGTTGTTGGGTGGTATACCTGGCAACCTTTCGACTCCTGTGGTGATCCTTCTCCACCGAACCAGTGCCCCCTTCTGACTTCTTCTGTTGGGACTGAGGTCTTCTGTAGGAGTATCCTTTGAGCCAAAGACTTTGTCGATTGTGGGAACTGAATGGCAAATGTTGCTAAAACTGCTTGGAATACCTGAGTCACCCCTGGCATGTCTGTGGAATCCTTTCACCTACCATCTCCGTCGTTCCTGAAGCTCTGAACCTCCTGAGGCGATGTTGGAGCTAACTTCTGTCTTCTGTGGAAGAGAACCCCCTGCTGCTGCCAGTTGAAGCCCAAAACTTATGTCCTCCTTTGATGATGGATGTCATTCTTCCCCAGAGAATTCATGGGCAAACATGTATGCCTTGCAGATGCAAGACTGACTGTTAAGATGACTGTTATGTAAGCCATGTGCAACCCTATATGTTGTGCAAGAATGCAGATGGATGGGTTACTAATGCATACCTAAGGGAAAATCCCTAAGGGTGGCCTGCAAGATTTTGAGAACTGGGTTTATCTGTGGGGAAGGGATTAACCTGATGTCTGACTGAATGACTGATGGAATGAACATGATCTAAGGCTGGTTACCCTGTAACGCTCTGATACCAATGTGACATGTGAGGTCTTTGACCGTAGTAATCACAACCTTAGTTTAACTAAACTGCACTTAATGATGCTTAAGAAAGACAAATAGTGTCAATGCAATGCAATGCAGCTATATTAGATGAATGGGTTACAATGAGATCTGAATAGATCTATGATGCTGTCCTAGATGACTATCCTTCTCGGGATGAGAGGAATAGGCTGAATGCTGACACTGAGGACTGTTCCCGGCTCCAATGCTGAGGTCCACCCTTCGATGCCGGCTTCCCTCTATGTAGGAGATAGGAATGATGAACTATATGCTGAATATGCTGCCTATATGCTGAATATACTGATATGCTGAATGTACTGCTGTCCCAATGTCTTTCCCTTGTCTCGTGGGAAGGAAACGCTGAAGGGGATGGCTGGGAACTGATGCTGAACTGCTGAACTGAAACGCAGATGCTCTCCGGATGGAGACGATGCTCTATGCGTTTGCTGATCTGAAGCGCTGAGATGCGATGGTGGACTGAATGCTGGAAACGCTAATGTGAGATGCGTTTTTGGACTGAATATGATGCTCTCTATTTATATGAGTGAACTGGTGCTGGTCGGCCAGCTTTGCTGCAGTCGGCCAGATGCAAATGCCCACGACTGCCATAAAATGTCATAAACGCCATAAAATGCCAGTCGGCTGGTTTATACATGCTGTTGGCTGATGCCATAAATGCCATAAAATGCTCATGATGATTAGAGTGCTGATGTTGGTGAGAAAACACCCCCATATGATGCTCATACTGATATATGCCTGAATGAATATCCTGATTATATGCCTGATGATGCCATGCCACTTGTACACCTGATGGGTGTGCACGTGACATTCCCTTCTGCTAAAATGTTGTTGGGTGGTATACCTGGCAACCTTTCGACTCCTGTGGTGATCCTTCTCCACTGAACCACTGCCCCCTTCTGACTTCTTCTGTCGGGACTGAGGTCGTTTGTAGGAGTGAAATCCTTTGAGCCAAAGACTTTGTCGACTGTGGGAACTGAATAGGAAATGCTGCTAAAACTGCTTGGAATACCTGAGTCACCCCTGGCATGTCTGTGGAATCCTTTCACCTACCATCTCCGTCGTTCCTGAAGCTCTGAACCTCCTGAGGCGATGTTGGAGCTAACTTCCGTCTTCTGTGGAAGAGAACCCCCTGCTGCTGCCAGTTGAAGCCAAGGTTGATGCTGTACGTACGTACGGATCCGTACAGTACGGTACGGTTGTACGGTACGGTACGGTACCGTACTGTACGGATCTGTACGGAAACATTTAAAAAAAATGGTGTGGCGTGGCGAAACGCGTGTGGCGACCATGCGCTTGTGGATAAGCGACCAAAATTTGGGCATTTGTGAATACTTGCAAAATCGTGTGTACCTGCAAAACTCTGCAAAGCAAACTTCTTCGCTCTCTCTCACGCCCAGGCTTCATCATGCCGTGCAAGACTAACCCGAACTGGGCAATCCACACCAATGTCCTGAGGGTTGTTAACACCCCTTCTCAGCAAGGGTCAGGTACTCGGCTATGGGCATGCAAGTATTGCGGGGAGCAGTACACTAGCACCATAACTCGCGTCATCAAGCACATGATAGGTATCGGGTGCACCAATCAATGTGGTCCATGTGATAAAATACCACAAGCTGTGAGGGACGAATTGATTGCGGAGAATTGTCCTGCAATGGGTGGTGCAAGCAGTGTTAGAGGTGGTGAAAGTACGCAAGATGCTCTCCATGATGCTTTTATTGGAGATGTTACAGGTTCAGGTACAGTAGATGAGGGTGAAAGTCTTTCGGCTTCAGCCCAATCCACCACAGGCAGGAAGAGGGCACGTATTGCCGATGATGAGGACCTCCTGCCACAAGATGCGAGAGGTACATGGGAGGCATCAAAGCAATCCACTCTGCGTTCTTGTATCTCATCACAAGCTTGGGTAAAAGAGCGGCAAAGGGTGGCAGAAATGGAGATTTGTCGTACTCTTATTGAGTGTAATATATCCTTCAATGTGTTAAGGATAGACCAATGGAAAAGAATGGTGAAAGCAATTGCGCAGGTAGGGCCTACTGAGACATGGACAGGTCTTGAGTATACGAAGATGCGTACATCCATGTTGGATGAGCAGAAGGCCTTGATAGACAAGGCGCTCACTCCTGTGAAAGTAGGTTGGCAGGAGTTTGGATGCACTATTATTTCAGATGGGTGGGCAGACATTCGCAAGAGGCACATAATCAATATCCTTGTGTCATCTTGCTTGGGCACCTATTTCTTGCGTGCCGTGGATGCAGGGAGAGCAGGCGACAGGATCACAGGGGAGTTCATTTATGGCCACATTCGACAGGCTATCCTTGAGGTTGGGGAGGACAATGTTGTGCAGGTGGTGACCGACAACGCTTCTAACTGCAAGGCAATGGGTCAAATGGTCGAGGCAGAGTTTCCACATATAGTGTGGACTCCATGTGCTGCCCATTGTCTTGATTTACTTATGGAAGACATTGGGAAGCTTGTTTGGGTGCAGCCCATTGTTGCAGATGCTGTAAAGATCACCACCTTCTTCCGCAAGAAGCATCAGGCTCTTGCCATCTTTCGGAGCCATAGCCCTTTGGATATGGTGAGACCCTCCAAGACCAGGTTTGCCTACATATTCTTGGTCTTGGATAGGCTCTACAAGATAAGAGATTCACTATCATCAACAGTTGTGGATCCAAGGTGGCGACAGATGCATCATTCAGAGGATGAGCGTACAAAATACTTGCAGAGGCGGATCCTGGATGATGATTTTTGGCAGCAAGTTCATAGCCTTTTAGTTGCACTTAAGCCCGTGTATGTCCTTCTCCGACTTACAGACATAAAGGGCTCAACTTTGGGGCTGGTCTTTCATTTGTTTATGCAAATGAAAGACCATGTTGCTCAGTGCTCCATGATGACTGCTCAACGGTAAGCAATAGTTCTAATTTCTTCCTCTTTCTTTGATTTTTATGACTTCTCGATTCTCGATTCTCTTAGCACTATAACCTAAGACATGTATGTTCAATCTCTCATTTTCAGCCGAGGTGAGATCTTGGACATTGTAGACAAACGGTGGACATTCATGAGCCGTCCCATCCATGCGATGGCTGCCATGCTCCATCCTCTCTACAGGTCGCCAGAGCTATGGAATAATACTGCTTTGAGCATGAAGCAGTCAGAGTATGTGGGAAGGATGTTCTCAGAGGAGGAGCAACTTCAGATTGATAGAGAGTTCACCACTTACATGAGTGGTATTGGTGCTTCATTTGCGAGACCTGTGTCATTGAGGAAGGAAGCCATGAAATTCCCTTTGACATGGTGGCACTCTTATGGAAGGGTTGGTCTTCCAAACCTTTCACGAGTTGCTCTTCGTGTTCTATCTCAGGAGTCAGGTAACTTGTAATTAATCTCTAAAGTATACTCTTCGGAAATGAAGATTGATGTTTTAGCATTAAAAGATTTACAAATTTGCTCGCATTGCACTCATTTTTGCACAGGATTGCTCAGCTGGAGCATGTGAGCGGAACTGGAGCTCACTCTCTCTTATACACACTAAGATTCGGAATCGCCTTAGTACTTCTCAATTAGAGAAGTTGGTGTATTGCAGAGCTAACATGAGGCTCGTGCGAAGCTACCATGCTTTGGGGTCACCGAAGCAGGTATAAATTGAAATTTGGACTCAAGAAGAACTTAGAAGTAGAAATTTTTTTCTAGTTCAATGAATATCCATTGTCCAATATGCAATTTGTGGCATGTTTAAACAGGTTGATCCAACACTATTCAAAATGGTAGATGAACCTAGCCCGGAGCTTGTGGATCGGCAGATTAGAGATGAGCAAGAGGAGATTTTGAGAGCTTTACATAGAGAGCTTGAGAGCGTGGATCGTTGTGTGACCCGCTCACGTGCACGATCTCTCAGCATTCCTCTACGCCAGGCAGCTCCAGGGGAAAGCTTCCAGTTCGTCGCACCCAGCAGAGGCGTGCAAATGAGGCTGTCGAACTCATTCACACTCAGATTCCCGACGCACATGACGAGGATGCACTGGAGCTTGTTGCTGCTGAGCCAGAGTTCGATGAAGAGGGCAATGGTATCAATGATGGAGGCATGCTCTCTTCAGAAGACTCATCATCTTCATCTGAGACTCTTGCGTCTAGACTCTAGAGTCTAGACAACTGTAGTGTTTCATTGTTTTGCTTTTTGCACTTGTGGACCAGGACATGTGCTGGCAGCTGTAGACATGATATTTGTACTCTCTTTTATCATCTATGACTTTCATGGTTCTTGCTTATATCACTATGACTGTTAACATGAGGTATTGTGTAATGGGCTTGGTAACTGATAATTGATTTAAACTTTAAGTAATGAGGTTCAGTCTTTATTTTAAGTATTTTGGTTGCTATGTCGACAAAATATTCAGGTTTCTAGGACTGTTTACAAATGGTACGTACTGTTTACGTACTTTAAAATTTGTTCCGTACAGAAGTACGTTCCGTACGTACTGATAGCGTGCCGTACACTACGTACCTTACCACCTTGGTTGAAGCCCAAAACTTATGTCCTCCTTTGATGATGGATGTCATTCTTCCCTAGAGAATTCATGGGCAAACATGTATGCCTTGCAGATGCAAGACTGACTGCTAAGATGACTGTTATGTAAGCCATGTGCAACCCTATATGTTGTGCAAGAATGCAGATGGATGGGTTACTAATGCATACCTAAGGGAAAATCCCTAAGGGTGGCCTACAAGATTTTGAGAACTGGGTTTATCTGTGCGGAAGCGATTAACCTGATGTCTGACTGAATGTCTGATGGAATGAACATGATCTAAGGCTGGTTACCCTGTAACTCTCTGATACCAATGTGACATGTGAGGTCTTTGACCGTAGTAATCACAACCTTAGTTTAACTAAACTACACTTAATGATGCTTAAGAAAGACAGATAGTGTCAATGCAATGCAATGCAGCTATATTAGATGAATGGGTTACAATGAGATCTGAATAGATCTATGATGCTGTCCTAGATGACTATCCTTCTCGGGATGAGAGGAATAGGCTGAATGCTGATACTGAGGACTGTTCCCGGCTCCAATGCTGAGGTCCACCCTTCGATGCCGGCTTCCCTCTATGTAGGAGATAGGAAGGATGAACTATATGCTGAATATGCTGCCTATATGCCGAATATACTGATATGCTGAATGTACTGCTGTCCCAATGTCTTTCCCTTGTCTCGTGGGAAGGAAACGCTGAAGGGGATGGCTGGGAACTGATGCTGAACTGCTGAACTGAAACGCAGATGCTCTCCGGATGCAGTGATGCTCTATGCGTTTGCTGATCTGAAGCGCTGAGATGCGATGGTGGACTGAATGCTGGAAATGCTAATGTGAGATGCGTTTTTGGACTGAATATGATGCTCTCTATTTATATGAGTGAACTGGTGCTGGTCGGCCAGCTTTGTTGCAGTCGGCCAGATGCAAATGCCCACGACTGCCATAAAATGTCATAAACGCCATAAAATGCCAGTCGGCTGGTTTATACATGCTGTCGGCTGATGTATAAATGCCATAAAATGCTCATGATGATTAGAGTGCTGATGTTGGTGAGAAAACACCCCCATATGATGCTCATACTGATATATGCCTGAATGAATATCCTGATTATATGCCTGATGATGCCATGCCACTTGTACACCTGATGGGTGTGCACGTGACACCCTACCCTACACCCGTGCCTTCTCCTGCACCTGTACCAGCCCCTGCTCCTCCAGCCTACTTCTGTATCCAGGTTGCCACACCCACATCCCGTGATCGGGAACTTGACGTGTGGATTTTCGGAATACTTACCTCGCCACGAGACCTGCCCCATTACAGTTTTCTTTTGGAGCGGCACCCTTACCTCGGCCTCGCCATCTTGGAGGCATCTCTCATCTACCACGGGATCAGTACATACCCTGAGCAGGCTCCTTTTTTATTCAGTGTCCGATCTTCAACACCGACATATACTCCTCGGACACCCACTCCTTCGCCACACCGGCTCCCACTCCCACTCCTTTACTTTCTCCTTCTGATCGTCCTCGCTACACCGGGTGGTTAGTCGCAACTCCTCCCTTGATAACCTCACCATGGCCATATTCCAGTATGTTCAACTTCGCCCTCCCAGAGATGGTTCTTACTAGGGCACAACAACGCAGCTGCAGTAGAGCAACCAAGTCCCATCTCCTACCATGGCACACGAACCGATCCTGGAAGACGAACCCGTTCTTACCTGATGGCAGCAGGAGATAAAGACCCAGATGGCAACTATGCAGAGTCAATTCCAAAAGACTTTGGAGACTCTCACATCGCAAATGCATCATGCAGCAGATGCAGCCCTGACACTCTCAACCTACAAGTTCGACGGCTTCACTCGACGCACCAGTTCCAGACGCCGACATTTTACTCCCAAAGATAGAAGCCGATGACTTAAAAGTTATTTATTGCTTATTACAAGCATCCAAAACTAAGAAATTGGACATTAAACCTCCTGAGCCCTTTTCCGGCCAACGATTCGTTTTTTAAAAAAAATGATTGCTATGAAGCTGGCCATTTTTTGTTGGTAGCCACGTGGCTTAGTCTTAAAAAGAAAAACCTTTATGTATAAGGCTGAGGATTAATCGTTTTTTTTTAAAATGGTGAAACGTCACGTAAAAAAAAAACTGTGAGCAGTCGTGCCTTGAACCCAAAAAGTGGTGATGGGAGAGAATTAGGGTTAAGAGTTATGTGGGAGACATACACAGAGAAGCAAGGGAGAGAGAGAGAGAGAGTTGTGGGGATAAGTCAACTCATAATGATATGAGTGTGTGACTCCCCTATCACACATGTATATTGCACTAGTACACATAGTGCACTTAGTACATTAAAAGTACTAAGTGTACTATGTACTATAACTTATGGGCTTGTACACACTATAAGGGTGGGCATAACGCCTTTACCCCAACAACCTCCCACTTAAAGGCAAAGTGCCCTTAAGTAAAGGAAAAGAAAAAATCAGCATGTACATGATAATATACAAGGCCATATCAAGGCTGAAAATGGCCTCATCCAATGCCCATCAAGTGTCTGCAATGAGCAAACCGCTCCGGAGGCAAACTCTTTGTCAACAGATCAGCCGGGTTGTCATCCGTGTGAATCTTAACAAGCTGAATTTGCTTGTTCTCTATCACCTCTCTGATGAAGTGATACTTCACATCCACATGCGTCGTCTTTGCATGAAAAACAGGGTTCTTTGCCAACTGAATGGCACTCTGACTGTCACAATGCAACAATGGAATATCCCCTGTATAGCCCAAATCAACCACTAACCGAGATAGCCATAATGCCTCCTTGCAAGCCTCTGTGGCTGCAATATACTCGGCCTCTGTAGTAGATAAGGCAGTGCACTTCTGCATCCTGGATATCCATGACACAGCACCTCCTGTGAATGTAAACACATAACCGGTAGTAGACTTCCGGTTATCTGGATGACCGGCATAATCCGAATCCGTGTAACCATGCACTAATGCATCCTGTTTGCCAAAGCAAATGCACAAATCCTGTGTGCCCTTCAGGTATCTCATGACACCTTTCACTGCTTCCCAATGCTTCTTGCCAGGGTTGGCCATGTATCTAGAAACCACTCCCACTGCAAATGCAATGTCCGGCCTAGTAGCAACCATGGCATACATGAGACTGCCACAAGCTGAAGCATACGGAATCTTGGCCATATCAGCCCTGTCTCTATCTGACTGTGGGCTGTCCATAGCACTGAGTTTCACATATGGAGGCAAAGGAGTACTAGTCTTCTTCCCCCCGTCCATATTGAACCTCTGCAAGACTTTGCCAATGTATTCCTTCTGAGACAAATACAACACATGCTGATTTCTGTCCCGAAGTATCCGCATACCCAAGATGTGATTTGCATCACCCAAATCCTTCATATCAAAGGTTTCATGCAGCCTCTTCTTCAAGGCATCCATCTCTTTACGAGATTTCCCGGCAATCAACATATCATCAACATACAAGATGAGGATCAATAGACTGCCATCCAAAGCTTTCTTGGTGTACAAGCAGTGATCTATGTCACTTCTCCTGAATTTCTGAGATTTCATGAATGTATCAAATTTGTGATACCATTCCCTTGGTGCCTGTTTGAGTCCATAAAGACTCTTTTTCAGCTTGCATACAAGCTTCTCCTTTCCACTCACTGCATAACCCTCTGGCTGCTGCATATATATCTCCTCATGGAGATCACCGTGAAGAAAAGCAGTCTTCACATCCATCTGAATCAAGTCCAGATCATCATGCGCAACCAAAGCCAACACAGCTCTAAGTGTGGTCATTTTGACCACTGGAGAGAAGATCTCCTCAAAGTCCACACCATATTCCTGCTTGAAGCCCTTAGCCACTAACCTGGCTTTGTATCTTGGCTTTGCATCCGGTGCAACTTTGAGCCTGTATACCCACTTGCAAGGCAAAACCTTCTTGCCTGCAGGCAAATGCACCAACTTCCAAGTTCCATTTTTATGCAAAGAATCCATCTCTGACTTCATGGCACGCTCCCAAAGAGCCTTGTCTGCCCTCTGTAAAGCCTCCTTATAACATGAGGGCTCCCCACAGTCAGTGAGCATCAAGTAGTCAACCCCTGGAACAAACCTGTCAGGGGCTCTGGAGGGTCTAGTGGACCTCCGTACCCAATGACCATCATTTGCAGGTTGCTGTCCAGCCTGCATATCACCCATTGGTGGCTCCTGTTCCATGCCATAAGGCTGAAAAATCATGCCCGGTATCTCCTCTAACTGTGGTATATCCATAGGGATATCTTCTGCCATCTCTGGCTGTCCATTTGGACCATTTTCAGCACCATTTAAGGGCTGGTTTTCCTGCTGTAATGGCTGATTTACAGCCCTTTGTTGTTGTCCATGATGTCCATCATCATCAAAGATGACTCTGCCAGGCTCCTGTTGCCTTGCAGGCTCCTTATACATGCATGTTTCATCAAAAATGACATCATTGCTGCGTATGATCTTTCTATTCATGGGATCCCAAAGTCTATACCCCATTTCACCTCTGTCACCATATCCTAGGAATATGCATTTGTGAGACTTAGGATCAAGTTTGGTGCGCATTTCCCTGCGTATGTGCACGTACGCAACGCAACCAAACACTCTCAAGTGCTTGTATGACGGAGGCTTCCCTGTCCATACTTCTTCGGGCACTTTCCCACCAAGCCTCGTGTTAGGTGACCTGTTTATAAGGTGAACGGCTGTCATAACAGCTTCAGCCCAAAAACCATGAGGTAATGCAGCATGTGACAACATAGAACGGACCTTCTCCTGTATGGTCCTGTTCATCCTCTCTGCTGTCCCGTTTTGTGGAGGATCATAAGGAGTAGAGAGCTCCCTCTTGATGCCTTTAGCATCACAAAAGTCCTGAAACTGTTTGGACGTATACTCTCCACCATTGTCGGAACGCAAAGCTTTCAGTGTTTTGCCAGTTTGATTCTCAACAAGAGCAACAAACTTCTGAAACACTGAGAATGTATCACTCTTCAAACGAAGAGGATAAACCCACACCTTGCGTGTGGCATCATCAATAAAAGACACAAAATATTTTGCCCCTCCCAAAGAAAGCTGAGGCATCTCACATACATCTGTATGCACAAGCTCTAACTGAGCATCTTTCTGTCCAAGAGCTTTCTTGTGGGGGCACTGTAGTTGCCTACCATATATACAATGCTCACAAAATTGAAAACTTGAAAACTTTAGAGAAGGCAAGTAACCCAAACGAGACAATTGCTCCATTCCTTTGACACTCATGTGTCCCAACCGGCTATGCCACATAGAGATTTCCGGCAGCTCGGTTGCATTTACATTAGCATGGTGACAAACACCTGCATGCATAAAGTAAAGAGTGTCCACCTTAGAGCCTCTGGCAACAACCAGTGAGCCCTTACAAATCTTCCACTTTCCACTACCAAATGTGGTAACATAATCAGCATCATCAAGCTGTCCAGTAGAAAGCAGATTCTTTTTGATCTCAGGCACATGCCTGACATCATGGAGCATAAGTTGTGAGCCATCTGAAAATACAAGCCTCACATCACCTCTGCCAAGAATCTTGCATGCATGGTTATCACCCAAATAAACCACTCCTTCATTGCCAGCAGTATACCTGACAAACAAGTCTCTGCAACCTGTGACATGAAAGGAGGCACCTGAATCAATGATCCATGAGTGCATACCATGACCACCTGTAAGAAGTGAATGGGCATCAAGTGAAGACGTAAAGAGGACCTCATCCTCACTGCCACCTGCATGTGACACATTGATTTCTTCGATCTTGACTCCACTTTTGCCCTTTGGCTTTACATCTTTGGCTTCATCCTTGTCTTTGTCTTTGCCTTTTCCCTTTTCTTTTTGATCATTTTTCCATTTGTAGCATTGCTTTTTGATGTGTCCCTTCTTGCCACAATAATGGCATTCCAAATCCTTTTTGGAGCGAGACTTGCTCCTTCCCCTTTCTTGGCTTTTTCCCCTTTGCTGGGATCTCCCACGTGCATTCATTGCATTGGACTTTCCAACAGAGTTGTTTTTCCTGTTCATCTCTTCTTGAAGAAGAGCACCCTCAACATCTGCATATGACAGCATAGCATGCGAATTGCTAGTGGCTGTCCTGAATGTGTCCCAACTCTCTGGCAAAGTGCTTAACAAAAAAGTGGCTTTGAACTCATCGTCCATTGCCAACTTTTGATTAATGACCTGGTTGACAATACCATTAAACTCATTTAGATGGGCTGTCATAGACGCCCCTTCCTTCATCTGAAGACCTATGAGTTTCTTCAACCAATACACTTTGCTTGAGGCACTTTGTTGGGCATACAAGTCCTGCAATCTCTGCCACATTCCCCAAGCTGTCTTCTCTTCACGAATGCTGAAAAGTAATGAGTCTGACACAGACAACATGATAGTAGATCTTGCCAGCTCATCCATATCTTCCCACTCTTCAGCTGTAAGAGAAGCGGGCATCACACCCCTTTCTTTGATAGGCTTGTGCTGCTTTTTCTGGAGCAACACATTGTAGCACTGGGTTTGCCAAATGTCATAATTCTGCGAGCCTTCAAGCTTCTTGATGTGAAGCAATGAAGAGCTCACCTGTGGTTGCCATAGCAATATGCAACCTTTAATGCCTGACTCCCTGCAAATGTGCAAACACTGCACCCAGAGCACACAAAGTGCTCACAAATGTTGTCCCAAGCTTTATCTCCCACTGCGGAAGCACAAATGCAACTTTTCTCCCACTTTATGTGATGAAAACACCAAAATCTGGTTGCTGCAGATTTTGGACAGCACCTCAAATGTGCTCTTTTGCCCTTCCAAAGTACTGTACAGCAGTACCAAGTGCTCACCAATGATGTACCAAACCTGTCCCGGCAAGTTCAGCAGTTGAAATTGAACCTTTTGGTCACTCAAAACAGTGTACAGCCATGCCAAATCATGCACAAAGCTGTGCCAAATCTGTACCAGCAGGTACAGTAGCAATAAATGCTCTCCTGGCTGTCCAAATGAGTGAAAATCAGACTTTAACAGTCCCGAACACTGCATACAACAGTTCCGAACAGAAATTGGGCAAAAGCCCCTTGACTGCAAGCTGATTTCTGAGGATTCAAGGCATAAATGTCTTGCCTGCTGCTTTGCCAAGCTTAACAAGCATACAAACATGAAAAAGCCCCTTGATTTGAGATCAATTTCTGATCATACATGGTACATTGACGCACATGAAGGCATCCAGAGTGTTCACGATGCTTCCCCCTGGCCACATATACATCAAATACATGAAAGCCCCTTGATTTACAGGCACATTGAGTGCTTGTAAGGCATCAACACATTATCCACAGCATCAAACGCGATTGTCTGCATGCAAATCAATCAAATCGGCACAAAAGCCCCTTGATGCACTGCAATTTGCTGCAATTTTGCCCAAATGTGCGATTTTTCACATCATACAGCATGTATGAGTGCTTAATTGCACAATTACATCAAAAGCCCCAAATTTCGACATCCAATTTCCTGCAAATTGATCCTAATTTGACCAATTTCCTGCAAATTTATCCTGATTGTGACCAATGTCACCCAATTTTGCCAATTTTGCTCAAAAATTGAGCAATTGGGCACCTGTACCTGCTCAATTGTTGATTGTACTTGCTCAATTTGCAAATCCCAAAAAAAAATTGAGGAAAATACCTTGTAATTTTCTGATTTTTCTTTTTGTTGCAGGAAAATTGTGTTTGATGAATTTTTGCTGCTGTTGTGCAAAAATGGGCAATATGATCCAGGTGCTCAAGTGGTGAGAACCTTGAGGGCCTGCGTGATTGCAAAGGAGTGCAGAGCGGCCAGAAGAAGATGGTTGCTTGTAGCAAGAATCATTTGATGCAAGAATTGGCCGCTTCACTAGTGGGAGATCAGAAGGTGATGGCGAGCTGCAATGGAGCGCAGCACCAAAAAAAAAAAAACGCTGACCCGACTCCTCTTCGCGCTACGGGTATGTCATAGGCGTGTTCGCCTGTTGAGTGCCGCCTGCTACTCACGCTGAAGGGCCACCCGCTTCGCCTGGTTTACTCGCTGCTGAGCGCCAACTTTGCTTCGCCTAGTAGTGCTGAACTGCAGATGACGTGATAGCCTTCGCTTCACGTTCGCCTGACGTATTCGCTCGACTGCTCACACTCGACCTCCGCCTTCGCCTGTGTTGCTTTCGCCTAGCGCATCTACACCCAGCGCTCGCTCACGCTTCGCCTGGCTGCTGATGTCTTCGCTTAGCGCTAGTGGGCAGCCCGCCTGGCTGCTGGGCAGCCCTCGCTTGGCTGCTGGGCAGCTGGGGCAGTCCACGCTGCTGGCTGCTCTCTCAACCCACCTGCCTGAGACTGGTCACACAGTCGACCAGTAACCAGCACTGCACAAAGGCGACCAGAGACAAATTTTGATGCAGCACGCAGATCCGTACAGCAGCACACGCCTGTTCTCTGCAGCGACAAAACCCTAGAAAAAATAACCTGCTCTGATACCAGTTGATGGGAGAGAATTAGGGTTAAGAGTTATGTGGGAGACATACACAGAGAAGCAAGGGAGAGAGAGAGAGAGAGAGTTGTGGGGATAAGTCAACTCATAATGATATGAGTGTGTGACTCCCCTATCACACATGTATATTGCACTAGTACACATAGTGCACTTAGTACATTAAAAGTACTAAGTGTACTATGTACTATAACTTATGGGCTTGTACACACTATAAGGGTGGGCATAACGCCTTTACCCCAACAAGTGGCGCCCCCTTGATGATGACGATTCAGGCGATCAGGACCTCCACGGGGACACAAGGCAGCCTGCTAGCACATGGATGCAACCTGGGTGTGAATCTCTGCTTCCCATCGTTTTTTTTTTGTAGACAAATTTGGGGGAAAATGACTAATCAGGTAAAATTGGGCAAAGGGGTCAAAATTGGATGGGGCATTCTCTCGTGTTCTTCCATACAACTCTTGCTATCCCTAATTTTAAGGTTAATTTGCCGATTTAGGGTTTTTGATTTTAGGGTTAGGGTTAGGGTTTTTTAGGTGTGGGCATCTCATAGGTTGGAGCTTGTTTGCTCTGATACCACTGTGAGGACTTCCTAGTCTATTAATACTTTAAGAGACATAACTAAGATTGAATACAATAACTAAAGACAATCAGAGAGCGGAAAGTTGAGTGTTGTTTGCATTGAGATGCAAAGCCTTGCTAAATAGGGCATGAAGAGGTACAAATGAAGAGGCACATCCGTGATGAAAGGGTGACTCTTGAATGAATAGTTATGTCCTTTGGACGTAGAGATGTGTCTTTTGATCAATAAACGTGTCCCTTTGAAGAGATGTGTCCTTTGATGATGACCCATGTGACAGGGTGTGACCCTTCACTGGTGTCCTTTCAATGATTAAGAGTAATAAGAGAGTTTAAGTCACAATCGTGACAGTGAGCCTTTGGGCAATTCCAAAGACAATGACGTTGGGACTTCTGGGGATGGCCCAACTGCTCCCTACGGGAGGCCTACAAAGCGGAAGATAAAATACACATTATTAGATCACTTAACCAATACTAACAATGGAACAATACTTACAACATTAAAATTGGAAATCACAAAGAACACTTGACACCATCACTGGGGCGAGAAAGGGCCGGTCGTTTGTATTTCTTGGAGTATTATATGTACAAGTGTTCAAGGGCCCCGAGGCCAGATTTCTCCATAACTAAGGTTTCTATTGATGAAGAATCGGTTGTCGGAGGAGACTAAATCATAGGCAGTCTCCCACCTTCACTAGGTGAACACCCGACCCTCACTAGTCTTTCGGGACCGTGCACCAATAGGCAGGCCCGTACTAACACCTGGCAAGATGAAGCACTGCGGAGGGAGTGATACCTGGTGCTCCCAAGTAAGCTTTGCTCCCCGTTTCCCTCAAACCCCGTTGACCTTCACTGGCTCCTCTGAATGTGAGGACGTTGCCAGGGTACTGACGGGGAAAGATCACCATCCAAGTTGCCTTCCATGGCGAGGGAAACCGATGGTGATGATTGCCTACACAAGACTTGGAGAAACAACATTTAAATTTAATCTTATCGGAATTTGAATTACAGAAACATGTACCTCATTGAGATTCAAATTAGGATCTAAGGGAGAGGAGACTATCCCCTTTAATGCGGTCCTGGTTGGTGCAGATAGCAGCAGGAGAACAGTCAGAAGAAGAGGCGGAGGCAGCAGCAGCAACCAGTCCTGTTGGGCACAGTAGACAAAGGTGGCTACAGTCCTGAAGGCAGGTCTAGAAGCAACCGTTGGCAAGTACTAATGACGGCGGGTACAGGGACAACAACCGACAGGTACCGATGGCGGGTATAGGAGCAGCAGCCGGTTGGTACTGTTGGCGGGTACAGGGACAACAGCCGACCGGTACCGATGGCGGGTACAGGAGCAGCAGCCGGCAAGTACTGATGGCGGGTATAGGAGCAGCAGCCGGCAGATCTGATGGCGGGTATAGGAGCAGCAGCCAGCAAATGAAAACCAATAGCACTGTTTCCAATCCAGTCCCAACGAGGCGGCGCCCTCTTTCCATCAACCACCCCCATACAGCCATCCACGTGCTGGAGGGAATTTTTCCCCATGCAATCCTTAGTCTATATATGATTAGGTCTTAAGCAATGGTTAATCCTTGGGCACCCACATTGAAAGGTGTCTAGTCATAATTTAAAATATGTGTGAACACCCAACCTTATAAATATTAAGGTTTACACTACTTTATAGATTTTACATTTGAAAAAGGCCAAAAAGGCAATACTACCACCTGTTCACACGCCACACCAACTCGTCAGCAAACAGCATACCCATCGTACACTTGGGGCATCCCCGTCGAGTGTACTGGTATGTCATAGCAGGCAAACACACGAAAACAAGTCATGCGAAAACAAGTTTATGCATGCAAACATGAATGCATGTGCACATGTAATGGACGAAATCTCCCTTTCATGAAACTTGTACAAGAATTTCTTGTCAGGCACAAGGCCGGTGCGACAGAAATGTGAAGTCCTGGTCTTCCTATGGAGTGACAATCCCATAGGCAAAACACAAATCCTGGCACGGGCCTTCCTATGGAGTGACAATCCCATAGACAAAGCTTGGCACAAATATCAGTCCTACCATGGAGTGACAGTCCCATGGATAAGACGCAATCTTGGTCATACACGGGTGGCAGTAAACAGGCTCCTGTCCATATGGCACAATATTGGTCACACGGGTGGCACAAAATTGGTTCCCGTCCGTGTGACACAAGATGACCGAACCCTTTCACATGGGACACTGGCCTGGCCACATGTGAACATGGTACAAATCTGGCCGCTCTATGGAGTGGTAATCCCATAGGAGTGGCACCAAAAAAACGGAGATGGACCAAATGGTGACACCACACCTCGGACATAATGCTGGCCAACCAGGTGCCAACTGCCAAGCTCTTATGTGCCAACTGCATAAAGAGAGTGATCTTCTATGGCCAAAAAGTATCCCTCAGCCTCTTCGAGAAATCTGAGAGTGTGCGGCGAGAGGCCTTGGGATCGCCAGTGTCTTGTTGCTGCTGGAGTGCCCTCAACCTTTGGCATGTGAATCCTACAGGCTATGGACTAGCCGTGCAGTGGCAGTGTCTGGGAGTGTTCACCAGCCATGATATACCCTTGGCAGTACATGGTGCAGATGAGAGCTCCGCCTTACCTTCTCTATTGGACCTCATGGTAGACTGGAGAGAGTGAAGCCCCCCTTGGAGGATTTCAGGGGATGCACCTTGCGAAGGGTGAGGGTGATTGGTTTCCATGCACATGAGTGGCACATTGACCTTCCACCGGCAAAGGTGGCCAGAGAGAGACTTTGGTGTTCATGGATTTGGCAGGGCCAGCCTTTCACACGTCTCTAGGGGAGTGGACATGGCATGATCAAGAGGATAGTGAGGAGACTCCTGGTACACCCTTTTTTGCATAAGGGGAACTCTACTCATTTTACGAGCCACCCAAGGGTGAGACTTGTTCATTAACAAATCTTGAAGGGCAGAGGCTGATCTTTTCGCACATTCCTGGTACTGTTCTAAGCCACATATTGCATTATAAATATATCTATTATCAAGTTATTTTCATCAAGTGTTTGGTCTTGATAGTTATGTGGATATGATAGGAGTGGAAATCATTAACCTTTTTCTACAGTCTTAAGCTGCCCAATCTTTTACATTGCTTCTGCCATAGGAAAAATAACAATTTTCCTGCTCTTCCTTTTTGCACTTTCAACCATTGTCAAAATAAGGTCAGAGGCAAATGCTCTGGTAGCAACCCAAATGTCCATGGGGCATTGCAGAATGCATTGGGTTGGCAAAATGCAGCATGAAGATGTGGTTGCAAGTGCAGCTAGATCTATTAGCTTGCTTAAAGTTTCTGCTACTTTAGCAGTTCTTTTGGTTTTAAAACATGCAACCTAGCAGCTGCAGAATTATGTCACCTAATGAGATGTTTGTGTAAGCATGAATCAGCTTGAGCATGTGACCAACATTGATTGCAACATGCAGCATGCTCAAGGAAATTTTGGCAGCATGAAAATGTGGGCATATGACAGCTTTATAATTTCTTTGTGGGCAGGTAATGTTGAACAGGAAACTGAGAGCATCCTCTTGCTGAAAGTATGCAGTACTTTAATCCCGTGTGTATGCCAAAACATGATGAGGTTTGGTGGCTTGGTTAAGAGCACATGCTTATTGCAGTGTTTTTGAAAGAGGCCTTCATCTGTAAGCACGCAATCTTGAAGGGAACCATCAATTTCAACAAAACCATCTTTATCCTTTTTCAGCAGATTGATGGTTTTGCATTCGTTGCTTACAACTTTTGCGACCTGATTAGTGCAAAAGCCCACTTATCATAATGTATTGGGAATCCTTGCAACAATTAAGAGGTGTGTTCTTCTCGGGAATCAATTTTCAATCCAAAATTTCCCAAGATGGCACCTCTTAACTTTCAGACAAACGTGCATTAGGATGGCTTCAGTCCTTTGCAAGGTGTATGGGCCTAGTGTTTGCAGGGGATATGGGCCTATCGCTTGCAAGGGATATGGGCCTAGCGTTTTCAAGGGATATGGCATTGAATCTTCACAAGGGACAAGAGAAGACATGCGCAAATCTTGGCTGCTTTTTGTAGTCCAGTATGGCTGTAGTGCTCTCCTGGCTGTGTGCTCAGACAAGGATAGTTAGTGTAAGTGGCAAAGGACGAGGAGTGAGGAATCTCAAGGGTGCTTACACAAGTTGATTGGAGATGGGGTTTGTGGGAAGGAGGGGTAATTTTCCTTGCATTTAGGGTGGTTGGGGCTGCCTATGGGACCCCCTCCCCCCCAACACCCCTCTCTCTCTCTCTCTTCTCAAGCATTGGCTGTGTTCTCTGTATGGCTGCTCAAGGTTGATCACATATTGCAGCCCACACTTGGCTGCCTCTATTGTTTGCGGCCATCTGTCCTCTTTGTCACAGCCCTTGCAGAGTTGTATGAGACAGGAATATCTTGAATAAAGTTCCGCTTTTTTTTTTTTTTTGGGGGGGGGGGGTTTGTATTTCTGTACGCCTCTATAGGTGCACATAATATTTTTTAATGCCCAATGGGTAAGGGTCAAGGAGGATAGATGGAAGGTCTTTTAAAAGCCTTGTTGTTACGTGAAAAACTTTAGGATATTGTTTAGAAACTCCAAAGAAATGTTTCATATACAAAGTAGAGAGTTTTTGAATACCAGAACATTTTGTACTGAGTGCTAGAAACAGGTTTTGAAACAACCATGAGCCCTTGAAGTTTTCACTGTTGTCCAGTCCATTTGCTCCTTTCAACCTCAAGTTGCTCTGCCATAAGTGGTACCCTTGATCTGAGGTCTCCGTGTGTCTTTTTCTTGGAGTTCACTTATTTGAAAGTAAGATTATGACATCATTATTGCCCTGTTTATAATGGGTGAAATGGGTTGACACAGTTCACAATATTTTTCTAAGCACATTGTACAAGCTTTCTGAAGCTTAGATTGCTGGTTTCTCTTGCTTTGCTTTTGGCCTTTGCTTGGCTAACCATACAATATTTTGTGCCTCAGGTATTGAGCTAATTCTAAGGACGGAAATAGTGAAGGTGGACCTTGCAAAGAAAACTCTTGCAAGTGCTGCCGGAGCCATTTTTAAATATGGCTCTTTGATCATCGCCACTGGGGCAACAGTAAGAATCTTCTCTTTAATTCTAGATCACATTTATGCATTTATGTTACCTTATATGAAAAAAAATTGATGTGTCAATACAGGCTAATTTTGTTCTAACACGAGTTTCAGTGCTGTTCTAGATGCTACCTAGCTTGGCATTTTATGTTATATGTAACTTATATTAGTTGGCATTGGGTGTGCTCTGTCTTACATGTCTACTGCTGTCCTAGATGCTACCTAGCTTGGCATTCGTTGTTATATGTGACTTATATTAGTTGGCATTGGGTGTGCACTGACCTACATATCTACTGCTGCGTTGAGTGCACTAGTTTGGATAGCTTACGCTTTTTTCTTTTTGTGTTTCTTGCCTCTTTCATCAGTAGGTTTCAACATTTGTGCCAGTCGAAAAAGGATAAATGGCTTGTTTGTGATGGAAAAAGAGAGGTTACTTTTGATTTTGACAATTGGTTTAGATTGAGCTCTTAATTGAAACACTGCCTCACATCCCAGTGGTCATTTCTCATCCTTGCAGTTCATCAAGCTGTCTGATTTCGGAGTTCAAGGAGCTGATGCCAAGGGCATATATTACCTGAGAGAAATTGATGAGGCAGATGCTCTTGTTGAGGCTATTCGTGCAAAACCAGAAGGGACAGCTGTCATAGTTGGTGGGGGCTACATAGGGTTGGAACTTGCTGCAGATTTGATCATAAATAAGTTGAAGGTTACAATGGTTTATCCAGAGCCATGGTGCAGTAAGTGGTCTCCCAAACAATCCAGTATTTTTCTGTCTGGCAATGACATTTTTAAGTTATTGAGAGATGATAACTACATACTAGTTGCCAATGGCTTTATTCTGGATCTTTTTTCCAGTGCCACGTCTCTTTACATCAGAGATAGCAGCCTTCTATGAGGGCTTTTACCAAAATAAGGGTGTGAAGATTGTGAAGGGAACTGTAGCTACAGGCTTTGAGTCTGATGCAGCTGGGAATGTGAGTCGTGTTCATGTGAATGTTATGCTTTTATCTTCTCTAGGGGTTGCTCTCTAATATGTTTTGGTATGATATTGCTTACTTCTGAAGCCCCTGTTTATTATAGGTGAAGCTTGTGAAGTTGAAAGATGGACGAGAGCTGCCAGCTGACATTGTTGTTGTTGGTGTCGGTGCACGACCGCTTATAAGTCTGTTCAAGGGGCAGTTAGAAGAAGAGAAGGGAGGCATCAAGGTTTGTACTTAGGAATGGATAATATATGTGCATGTGTAATCTCTCTCTCTCTCTCTCTCTCTTTCACTCTCTTACACACACACACACACAGATGCATCCATAAACTGTTTAAACTGAATTCATCCCTAATTAAAGTGCCCCACTAAAGCATTGGGTCATGGTCCAAATGTTGAAGTGAAATTGGTCATTCTGTGTGTTGCATGTTTAACATTCAAAGAGGGGTTAGTTTCTGGTGGAGGGCCCAGTTTCTTAGTTTTTCTGGTGTCTGTTCAAGCATTGTACCCTTATGTCTGCAGTTTGCTGCACATGAGATGTTTCACTGAAGCATTGTGTTTCAACAGGTTGATGGGTTCTTCAGAACCAGTGTTTCAGATGTCTATGCTGTGGGTGATGTTGCAACTTTCCCTTTGAAACTGTATAATGAGAATAGAAGAGTCGAACATGTTGATCATGCAAGGAAGTCGGCCATTCAAGCAGTAAAGGTATGTTTGTAAAACCTTTTGCCTGACAAATGTTTGTTGAATTATGGAGGCTTGGCGGATTTCAAGTTCTTGGACAAGACCTTGAGTGGAAGAAATGCAAGCAGTTTTTTTTGTACGTATGATGAGGACAAGCCCTTATCTATATATATATATATATATATATATATATATATAGAGAGAGAGAGAGAGAGAGAGAGAGAGAGAGAGAGAGGCATGGTGCAACCCATATCTAACATTAAAGCCAAAAACATTAAAATTACTCATATGCATAGTGAATGCACTCCAGACAAATTACAAGTTTTTGTGACAATAAATAAGAAGAGGCATGAGCCTTATCACCACCTGATGTGTACTGTTACTTACAAATCCTTTGTTGCTGACTTAATGGTGTCTGTCTCTTCTTATTACATAGGTTCTTAGCAGGATTTACAAGTAAAGGGTAATTAATTACCTTATGAGGATGTTTTACAAGAATGATGTGATGTGTGTTCAACGTCGTGGCCTGATCCATATATGGGCAGCAAAGTGCAGGCAATGGGAATTGAACCCGGGCCTCTAAACCATATCACTGTTCCGAAGAGCAGGGAATGGGACTTGAACACCATTTAGGACCCTGACGTGTAAATTGCTTTAGCTGCACGAGAGACAGACAGAGAGAGAGAGAGAGAGAGAGTACTTAGCACCTCATTTAGTGTTGTCCCATAGAGAGGACAAGTGCTGCTTTTTATAAATTTATCTTGCAACTTGTGAATATTTCATCATGTTGTTTGACAGACTATCAAGGCAGCAGAGCAAAGCAAGACCATTGATGAGTATGACTATCTGCCTTTCTTCTACTCGCGCTCTTTCGATCTCTCATGGCAGTTCTATGGTGACAATGTGGGCGATTCGGTAGTCTTCGGACAGTCAGACCCCTCAGTTCCAAAGGCCAAGTTTGGTGCCTACTGGATCAAAGACAACAAAGTGGTAGGTGCATTTCTAGAGAATGGCTCTCCTGAAGAGAACAAGGCCATTGCCAAAGTGGCCAAACTGCAGCCTACGGTTGACAGCAAGGAAGTGCTGCTTGCATCTGGCCTTGAGTTTGCTTCCAAAATATAGTGCTTGTTCCTGGAACAATTTATTTGGAAAGTTTTATATCCAACATGTGGGAAAAGGTCGAGGATTGAACTGCACTTTTGGTGCATATTTCGCAGTAAATAATGCAATATTACCTGGACGGTTGAGAGATTAATTATTGCAAGAGCATTGCACCTATTAACTTATCCTTAATGGGCCCCCAAGCCTGGGGTGGGGTGGGTGCATTAAATACTTTTGGTTTAAACTGTACATACTTAATACGCATTAGAATTTCGGCCAATTCATTTTTTTCTACAGATTTTTAACTTTTTTAAAACAAAAAAATTTAGCATGTCTTTTTTTCCCCTTCTCTCATTTCTGTACTCTCTCTTTCTATTGGAATGCAAATCCATGTGAAAAATGCTCATGGAAGGTAGGCTCTCTAAATATATGAGAGGATGACCTGGACCATTGTGGTGAAAAATGCCTCCATGATGTTGCCTTCCTTAAATGCTTCTATGCTTCTCTCTGTCCCCTTCTTCCTTCTAATATGCACAAACACCAACCAAGGAAAACAACTCGTGAGTATAGTATGTGTTGATGTTGCAATTTTGAGTTGTAGGTTTGGTTGTGCTGTGGGAGCTCAAAGGTTGTTTTGATTGATGATTTATAAAAAATGTAGAAGACTGAAGGAGCTGAAAAGTTGTGTGAGTAGATGTGATGACGTGGACCTTGGTGAAGTCACATAGGTGGTATGCTGTGAGCCACTCATTCTTGTGGTGATGGGGAGCTTGTTAGAGCTGTATTGTGGTGTATTTTGGAGTTCATTTGTATTAGAGTTTGATTAGCAATTATGGGTTAATATTATCTTATCCATAACGCCTATCGTTTTGTTCATTGTTTATCATGGCTTTAATGTTTGTCTTATATTTCTCCTTTGCCTTCGTAAATTTTCACATGGTATCAGATCCTGCTTGGGAGAATTGCTGCTGCATTTTAGGGGTGTGAGTAGCTTAGCTTTATAGTAGATTGGGGTTTCTCTTGGTGAGTATAGGTGGTATGCTAGGAGCCATTCATTCTGGTCGTGATTGGGAGCGTATTTAGATTTCATTTGTATGGGAGTTTGATTAACCTTGAGATCATGATCAAAATTCCAGATTATGTTGTCAATTAAGCATATCATTGTGTTGCTCATGGCTTTGATGCTTGTCCTTGATAGTCATTAGAGTTCTTGAATGTCTTTGATCCTCCTTAGTTTCATACTATCCTGTGTGATTACTTGAGAGTGTTCTTACCCAATGTTGGAGAAATCTCTAGTTGAAGAAGTAGAAGAGTTAGTAAAGACACACGAAGCACATTTAAAACCTATGCCACATGCTAAATTCCAATGTCAGAGAAATCTCAAGTTAAAGAAGTACAAGAGCTAGTAAAGACACGCTAAGTAAATTTGAAACATGTGCCGCATGCTAAACCCCAATGTTAACCACCTCGTTGGTTAACATGTTTAACATGGTTATGCCCGTTTGACTTACTGTAAGGTGTTTTGACATCTTACTTGTGGGAACGGGCAATTAATTTTTGTAAATGGCATTGTAACATATAAAGCAGCCTTACCATGAGCTTAATGTCAAATATGGAAAGTCTACGGCCTTAGTGTACATAGTTGCTTAAGACTAGCAATAAAGGTCGGACTATTTTTAAGTTTGATCAGCCTAGTGTAAAAACTAGTCATTTGTACATAAGCCATTTTTGACAATAAGCAATACACAATCATTCCCTTGTAATACTTTTCTTATTAGCGCTCCTTCGTTCCTCTTCTTCCTTGGTTGCATACTATTGTGTTCTTACTTGCTTGATGGATGCTTGTTTGAATAGGTGTGATTGTAGGCCTCCGTAATTTTATCGCCAATCCAATGGTCTTCAGATAACTGCTTTCGAGAAAGCTAGGCTAGGCAGGGAGGTTGTTACTCCTTCTCCGTACACTCTTTGTATCCCATAAGTGTGGACCTACCGGGCAAAGTCCCAATTGTATATAAGTGTGTTATGGAAGTGTATAAAGACATTCTTGGTAATACAATTAACATTCAGCTCTAGCTTGGAGAGTTTTTCTACTTACATTGTCTTGTGATTTCTTGTATCTTCCTTGCTTTCATATCTTGCATGTCTATGGCTATGAGTCTTGTGAGCTTGCTTGCATGCTTGTGTGTGTGTGTGTGTGTGAGCATGTTGAGAGCTTGAGCTTGCATGATTCTTGTCTTGTGATTAATAGTTGTGGAGAGTGAGAGATTGAGAGAGAGATTGATCGTCTACGTGGAGAGAAAGCTTTCTAGCGTCCCTTTCTTGTGAGATTAGATTGCAAAGAGTCCAAGTAATTGGATTGTAGATCTTGAGAGTTTTTTTTTCTGGGAAAAAGAACCTTCAATTAGTTAAAGAAAAACAGCCGCGAAGGGCTTGACGGGCTAAATACAGCCTCACCTCATATAATGGTGGGAGACAAATGATCAAAGGGAAAGAGATGCTTCTTCTCCGGTTGGTTGCTTTGTGAGGAGAAGGCTATCTAATATAGGGGAGAGGGGAGGGACAACCATACAGGTGGTCTGTAATGCCAAATGGGGTCACTGCCTCTATCTGTGAGGAAAGGGCCAGGCCTCCAAAGTCTCAAGACGGCTTCCTGCCGCTTCTGCATGCAGTTAGAACCTCCCTGCAGCTTTCCCCACTGATCGCGGAGGGTGTGAATGATATCGAGCCAGATGCTCCTCTTTGTTTTCAGCCGGCTGAGTGTGGGTACCCTCGATGGCATCGCTACATCTAGCACGCCAGATGTGCTAGGTTGCTATGCTATTGCAAGTCTCCCATCGTTGACATGAGCCTGGTCGCTAGACACCTGCCGGTGGGACTGTGATTGGTACTATTGCAGTATGATGGTGAGAGACCTGAAGGGCTAGTCCTTCCCCATCCTCCTCGTAAGTCCTGACCACTCTAGCCTCAGTGGCCCAAGAGAGTGATCTTTCCCCACTGACCGCGGAGGGTGTGAATGATATCGAGCCAGATGCTCCTCTTTGTTTTCAGCCGGCTGAGTGTGGGTACCCTCGATGGCATCGCTACATCTAGCACGCCAGATGTGCTAGGTTGCTATGCTATTGCAAATCTCCCATCGCTGACATGAGCCTGGTCGCTAGACACCTGCCGGTGGGGCTATGATTGGTACTATTGCAGTATGATGGTGAGAGACCTGAAGGGCTAGTCCTTCCCCATCCTCCTCGTAAGTCCTGACCACTCTAGCCTCAGTGGCCCAAGAGAGTGATCTTCCTCGGCCAAAAGCTGTTCCAAAGCCTCTTCCATAAATCTGAAAGTAAGCGCTGTGATAGGTCCTAAGACTGCTAGTGTGCTGCTGCTGCTGCTGGTGTGCCATTTGTCTCCGGCATCTGGATCTTACGGCCAAGCCGCGCTGTATATGCAAAGAAAGGGGCATCCAGAGTCTCCACCCGATCTGTGGGATCAGGCCAAGTCCACTCTCCAGGGTCCCACTACAACCGCGCGAGTGGTTGGCACTCCCAAATCCATTACCGCCAAAGTCTCTCCCTGGCCACCTTGGCTGGTGCTGAATCTATGTGTCATGCCCATGCCCAAAAACCAATCACCCTCACCCGATCTGTGGGATCAGGCCAAGTCCACTCTCCAGGGTCCCACTACAACCGCGTGAGTGGTTGGCACTCCCAAATCCATTACCGCCAAAGTCTCTCCCTGGCCACCTTGGCTGGTGCTGAATCTATGTGTCATGCCCATGCCCAAAAACCAATCACCCTCACCCTCTGTAAGGTGCAGCCTCTAAAATCCTCCAAGGGGTGCTTTGATCTCTAATCTGCCATGTAATCCAATAGAAAAAGTGAGCAAGCCATTGTCCTCATCTGCTCCATGGACCACCATGAGGATATCGTGTATGGTGAACACGCCTAGCCACATTGGGGGGGTCGGATCTAGAATAGGAGTCAAGCCATTGTTATGGCTCACCCTAACCCTCCTTGAAACACATCCAAAAAGAGATTACCTGGTGAACCGCAACTATCGTGAGGATCTTTCCAATGGCCGAGCTCGTAACCCTTGAGGTCTCCAAGCTCTACAACTCCTTAAGAAGCAAGGGCCACTGCGTCTCCCAGCAGCCGCGAGCGTTGTTACACTGTCACGTTGCACTACGAATCCTCGTCCATCCTCTCACCTCACTTCACTCACACACACTCACTAGCATGCATTAGGGAGAGATTAGCAAGAGGATTAGCAAGAGCAATTCTCAATTGCACAATGGGAGAGTATCTTGTATTATGAGAGAAATTCACTTATATACATGCCATAGGTGTTCACACACTTAAAGTATGGCCGACTGGGCACTTTAGGCTCATAAGAGGCCTAATGCTATTACAATGATTACTCATAGTATATCCATGAAGTACATCACTTAGGACTTCATCCTAACTTGCTACCACATGCTCTTGAGGTAGGAATCACCATAAATACTCCGCCACACCATTACAGGCGCTTGTCCAAGTTGTAGCTTTGGACACTATTGCTTCATATCTTGAATGTATGACCCTTTGGTGTATCTACCGTGACTCCTTGATGTAAGATAATGGCGGTAGCTCTTGTTAATCCTAGAATTGGATTAACATTCCTCCCTTCCTGATGGGGTTTTTGCGAATGATTACATTTTTATATTTATGTGAGCCTCTTTTTTTTTCTCTTTTTTTGTTTTTTTGGTGGCTTACTTTGTTTTTGGCAATCATCGGCAAGGTTACATGTGATTTTTGTTAGTGGGGACACTAAGAGGTGTTAATAATGGGAGAGAAGATAAAAGGATTCGGAGGAATGTAGACTTAATCATCAGAACGAGACGGTGATTCTCATTCATTGAAGCGACATTCATAATTTGAAGTAATTGGCTTGTGAGGATGTCCCTTTGTATCGTAGGATTCTTGTCAAATGTTGAGTAGGACCTGATCTTGTCTTCTTCTGCTCAGCTACTTCAACACAAAGCAGTTCAATAAGAGTCTATATGACTCAATTCTTGTACTTCATGTAAATCTGCTTCATAAGAGCACTGGCTAATATAGATATCTTCACTAAGGACTGAAGATAATTAATTTGTGAAGATGCTGGCGTTGTTTGGAGAGGTTTGTAATTTGAAAGAAAATTCAAGTCGATGGGTTGTACCATTGACCAGGCTTTCACCCACCATGGCCCCCCCATCCAGAGATGTACCTGGAAGTTGTCGATGGTTAGGCTTTGGTGCAAATATTCTCCAGTGCATGAGTATGGATATGTACTCATGGAGCAGCTGCTACATTAATTTAGCCAAAAGAATAGTAAGGAATAAGCTTAACAAATATATAGTGGCTATTGTGTGATATGGCTTAATCCATGATGAGGCTTAAATCATGAATTTGTAGATTTTGACCCTTTTATTTATTTATTTTATGGATTATCTAGGTCATGATTTGCAAGCAATAGCTTCTTATGCACCCATTTCTTACTTCCAGGAGGGGTGACAAGAGCATTGTTATTTTGTTCTTGATGTGCTCCTAAGTCTCTATAATTGATCTTGAATTTGTTTTTGCTGAAATGATGTCGAGACAGTAGGGAAGATTGCTGATTGTTTGCTTGAACAGACAAGCTCTTGTGTTGGTGCGCTGAATGCATGAGAGTGATTGAGTGATTTGCTTGCTGTTTCTTGGGCCTCCATTCTTGTCGAACTTTAGGTGAAGTTGTTGGGATTGAAGTCGGTGGTGAGGTTTTCTTCACAATGTTCGATTTTGGCAACCATATGATGGAATTACAATCATAGTATCCTTGTTGATGATGTACATATACAAGCACTCATCTTTGACAAACATTGTAATTTGGTGACCGTTGTGCTTGGTGTTGAGGCTTTCTTCTTTGTGCAAGCTTAGGGGACTTTGTGATGCGCTTGGGGACCCTAGCTTTGGTATTTCTTTGGTAGTACCCTTGTGTTTGCAGCACTATTTTTGGTACCCACACTTGTTGCATTGGTGGAGTTCTTTGATGAGGAACTCGCACATTAGGCTTTTGTGGATGGTGTTGTGGAGTACTCTTCTTCTTTGTTGGCTAATGCTTCATTGAGGAAGAGGTTTTGACTGTCGAGGCACCCAAATTTGATTGGCACCTTCATAGTAGCCTTGAGCTACAAGTAGCTGCTTCTCCACCCACATTTTGATACTATTAAGATACCTTGATTGTGGTTGTCGTGATGGAGTTTTTGTTTGGGTTGATGTGGAAGGTTTGGGGCCCTCCTTAACTTTGGTTGGCACTGAGGCTGTAGGTGTGAGACTCATTGGCATTGTTGATGATGAGGTTAGAGTCTCTTGTGTAGTTGCTGTTCGATGACGAGGCCTTTGAGCATGTGGTTGTCTCCTTTGATGAGATTTGTCGATGAAGCTTCAGGAATAGCTATTGATTGCAAGTTTTGGGCATCGAACTTTGTAGTGGGTGAGGATGGGATTGAAGGAGTAGAGGCTTTATCGGAGTTGGTTGTTGACGCAGATGGTAGGTCATTGTGTAGAGGGGCTTGTGTGTGGAAGAGATTTGTGTCCTTTTGCATTCAGCATCATAGATATCCATTAAAGTTGGATCCTCTTCCCGACAGTATAGTATCGTCAACTTTTTGTCGTTGAGCATCATGATGACTCTATCGCAAAAAACACAGTGGTGCTTGGGCAGCAATAGTCCATTTATACCCCAAGATCAAATCTGCTTCCAACACATACTCAACCACAAAAAACTTGTAAGTGAGGGGGTTAGTTGCAATATACATTGTATGTTCAAAGTACCCCAAACATGGCATGTTCGTCTTGTGTAAAGTTTATTCTTTCAGGATGGGCTGTGAGTGTTGGTTGACCTAACAAATCCCATAGCTCGAGGGTCATGAGATTGTGTTCTTGTGTTGGATAAAGCTGTACTTGAGCTGTGGTGATTTTATTTGCAATTTCCAATCCAACCAAAATCCTAGGGATCTTTTCAGTAAGATATGTTGGAAGTTCCAGCTCCTGCAAGGTTTCTTCCTCCAGTAAATAGCAATTGTACATTGCCTACTACACGAGTGTTCAAGGTGACTGTTTGCATGGATTTATCTAGTGATGAATACAACGATTCACTTATCCAAGGTCACGATGTTATGACTAGCTTGAGGGCTAATTAATGTGCGTTTGGGCTGAACATCATTGCCTGTAGTAGGGAAATCCAACCATACCATGATAGAGTCTTCCAAAAAGGAACCATGGGTGTTTCGGTTATTGTTTCAGATTTAAATCCTGTTTCTATTTCATATTCCCATTCACTTTCATCCTCTGTTTGGGTCTCAGCTTTTTCAAGAGTACCCAATGTGTACACTAGCACAATTGGCCCTTTGACAATTCTTAATGAGTCATCTTCTAAACCACTTTTGATAACTACTTGGTTGTCTCCCTTACCGATCTTTATGGTTTTCTTTCTTGAGCGTCTAGTTGCTCTCATGCTTGTTCTCATGGATGCTTGCTTGGCCCTGGTATCATGAGGTTGATCCCTCAGCTGTGGCATGAGCTGTGGCTCTTTGTCTATTTTGCAATCTAGTTATGACGTTGAGAGGGACCATGTGGATGAAGCCATCTCTTACACTCAGTAGGTTAATGCTGGTGCTCGAATTAGCTTCACGAGCCTTCCCTGTTGTTCCATGTCTTAGTAGACAATCTTTATACATATGGTCAATTCCGCATACCCAACGCACAAGGGAGTTAATGCGGGAGCACCTATAGAGGTACTCCTCATCCCTTTTTTTTGATATGACACTCAGTCACTCGGTGAGGCCCTATGCAATGATAGCATTGCATAGGTGGTCGTTTTGCCATTGTATTCATGTCTTTGGCCCTTAACATTGGGCCGGCTAAGTACACTAGGTACATTTGGTCTCCCTCCATAACATAGTGACTTAGAATTTTAGAGGGTGGACTTGTTGGTTCAAGGATTTTGTAGTTAGGAACTTTTGGAATTTCCCCCTCGTCCCCTTCTTTGAAGATTTCTGTCAGGGCTAGTTGACGCACTTGTGTGATTCTTGGCAATGGGGGTTGAGGTGGGAGCATCGAGGGTGATAAGGGCATTTTTGGTACCCTAAGGATTCCTCTTTGGGCCACTTCTTGGCCTAGTTGAGATGCATTATGATGAGCAAGTGATGGCAAAGCCAGCGGTTGCCTTGGGTTGGCTAGCAAAGCTTGAAGTAGAGTGCACAGGCTTGAGCAGCCCTGTGATTTCGTAATTGCCCCATCTTTGGAAATATGTGCAATAGAGGTTGGGATGACTGGGTTGCAAATGTGGACACTCCATATGCTGGTATGGTTAGCTCAACAGATTGGGCACCACACAAGCTCCCTCTTTGGATAGAGATGGGGTTGGCTGACCCGATCTCGACTTTGGTCGGTTCTCCAATGTTGGGCCATTTGCTGCATTAATGTAGCGGCCAACTGCTCAACTTGATGTCCCTTTGTGGACTCCTTACTCTTTTCGTCAGATTTTGTACTGGTGGTCTTGAAAGAGGCTTCAGATGTACCCTCATGAAGTTCTCGGGAACGTGTTCCCTTGAAATTGTCTTCAAAGTCCAGCA
This sequence comes from Cibotium barometz, assembly GCF_041138505.1. Taxonomy (NCBI): domain Eukaryota; kingdom Viridiplantae; phylum Streptophyta; class Polypodiopsida; order Cyatheales; family Cibotiaceae; genus Cibotium; species Cibotium barometz. The sequence continues at coordinate 8,553,803 of NC_141099.1, forward strand.
CTCCTACAACATTGCTCGAAGGAGGTATGAGCCATGGCATATAGTGAATTTTGCAAGGGTATGTCATCCAAACCTTCCAGGAATCTCCCTATTACTCTTTTATTAGAGAACTTGTCTCTGGCACTATAGCAAGAATGGAGGTATTTGACTCTATTGATATAATCTCAAATGGTTTCACCATCCCTTTGTCTGACATTGTGTAACTGCTCCACCGGACTCCATCTGGTGCCTTGGTAAGAATATCCTACCTTGAAAGCCTCTTTCAAGGCTTCAAAGGTGGCCTTGTCCTCAGCTTTCAAAAGGACCTAAACCATTGGCTTGATTTACCATCGAGGGTGAGACTGAAGGTGCTCACCTTAACTTGATCTTCTACGTGGCCAAAGGCTTCACAAATTTGATTGAACATCTCCAAATGTAGAATGGGGTCTCTAGTCCCATCAAATTTAGTGATCAGCTTTGAGATGTTTGTTAATCCCATTTTGGATTAACAATTATACTCCTCCATTTGAGGACATTAATAATAAGTGTCATGCAAAGGCACTATAAAAGTTGTAACATTATGCGATACTGGCCACCCAAGGCCTTAGTTAGTAAGTTTTGGGCGTCCAAGTGTGAATAAGGGCCAATTGTATATAAGTCATTTTCTCATAATGAATGGACACAATCCCCCTTGTGCTATGAGAGCTCTTGCCTTGTCTTGTCTGAGAGAGAGAGAGAGAGTGTGTGTGTGTGTGTGAGAGAGAGGGAGTGTACTCTAGTGCATGTGCCTTTTCTATGCATGTATGTGTAGAAGAGTGAGAGAGAGATGCTGAAAAGAAAGTGCTTTATTGCTTCATCCAATGGTGAATGTTAGAGTTCTCTCTTTGGAGGGTGTGGTAGCCCTATAACAATGTTGATGGGTTTTTTCTGCTCTAATCTTGGTGCAGGTGCAGGTTGCACTGGTATTGGGGGCGTGATGCTTGTAGCCACCCCCTCCCTATTTTCATGGCTAATCTTTTTTGGGGTTAGCCCTACCATGGTTGGAGTGGGTGTAGGTTGAGGAAAGATTGGAGGAGGAGCAGGAGCCAGGAGAATAATATACGATTGGAGGTCCTTGTCTTATAGGTCGGTTAGATTGTGCCCCTTGTGGTCCCATGTGGTACCCAGGGTATGCTCCTTGTGGTGGGTACTGCTAGTATACATGCGGACTGGGTTGATGTGATGGGCCTGGGTAGACCCTTTCTCTTTGGTATAATGTTTCTGGTCCTTAAGAAGATAGACCTAGCCTAAGGTTTTGTACAGGTCTTTGGGCCCAATAAGAATCAGCCACTCCTAAAACATGCATGGCTCTCCAGACTGGTGGTTCAGTTTGGGTCTGATGGCTTTCTCTCTACCCTACTTCCACTCTAGGATCTAGAGATGGTGTGGGCTCACTTTCTTGTGGATGGTCCATACTTCTCTCCCTGGGTTGCAGTTCTTCCAACTGTGTGTTTCCTAGGATAAAATTGCGGAGCCTCAAAGCAAGGCTTCTCTGTGAATGTGTGGGAGCGTAGGTGCATGGAAATGTGGAACTGCTGTGCAGAACCCCCTGTGAAAGTTTGTTTTTTTGTGGGAATGGTACGGGCGTACACTTTCTACGGCCAAAGGGAACGGGCATACCCTTCTCAGAGGGCAGATCGCATGGACGTTCACTTGTTGCTGAAGGACACGAGTGTGGCTTCACAAAGGAACGCGCATGCGGTTTGAAATGGAGAAGGTACGAGCATGGCAGATGAATGGTAGGGGCATGGCAAGTTTGCCACGGGTGTACACTTCAAGTAGAACAACTGGTAATGAGCGTTCTCTTTGGATGACAGGATGAGTGGTATGGGCGTGGCACAAGTGGAACGGCCGTATGCTTTCTAAATCTAGTGCAAAAGAGAATGACACATGCGTGGCAAAATTGACATAGATGTGGCAAACACAATGAATGCTCTGGAACGGGCATGCGGTTTAAGAAGGAACGGCCGTGGTAGAGAAGGAATGGCTGTGGCAAATATAGAAGGAATGGCCATGGTAGAGAAGGAACAGCCGCGGCACTGTCAGATTCAGAGATTTTTTCCAGATTTTTCAAGAGATTTCAAGGAATTTAAGGTTACGGGTCTGACAAGCCACCCACTATATTCCCTGACAATTTAGTTATACCTACTTGGTTGAATGTAATTGAATGCTCTTTATGCAAATTTAATGCAATTATTCCATTTTTAATGCAAATTGCTGCCACATTCAAGGCTAAAGATCTTCCTCCCAGATTTGGCCAGTGAGAAGGGAACGAGTGTGGCAGATGTGCTAGGGCTGTGGCTTGTGAAAGGAATGGCCGTTCGCTTCTTAGAACTGCCTGTAGAATGTGATTTCTGCTTGGTTGTTTTCTCAGATTCTTGCTAATTCAGGTATCTTCCCTCCAATTTTTGTGTTTTTAATTCAATAGAGAGCTAGAGCTAGTCTCAAGCTATCTATTGATGCCTACAATGCTTAATGAAAACTAACTAATTAAGCTTAATTTGTTGATTAAACTAAGGTGCAAACTTGATGAAAAAAGAATAAAAAATCAAAGAGTTGCATGAATGTCAAGAGCAATGTTTGAGCACTTACTTGCTTCTCCCACGCTAAATGAAGATCTCAATGCTCCAATGCTCAATTGACCTCCTTCAATGCTCCATGGAATCACCATCAACAAACAAAAACAAGCTCAAAATCAAGCAACCAGCTGGTGGATTTGCACTTCAATTGGGCCAAACAAGGACTCTAGCAAATGAACAAAGTGGAGGACCCTAAGCTAAATGCATTCCCCAATAGAGCGGTGCCAAAGATGTTAAACCTAACATACTACCTTGCACACAAGAGAGAGAGAGAGAGAGAGAGAGAGAGAGAGAGAGAGAGAGAGAGAGAGAGAGAGAGAGAGAGAGAGAAGAGAGACAACATGAGAGGGTCGAGTCCAGAGAGTTGCACTTAGCCAACCCTAATAAGGGTTAACTCCTTGATGTGAAGCCGCTAGGGGCTCACTCCACCTCTACTTGTGTCACACCCAAGTAGAGATTCAATGGCTAGGTAGAGAGCAAGGAGGGAGCTATGGAAAGATCAACCTTCACCTCATGCCACATGCATGCAAGAGGGACTTGGTAGAGAGTAAAGAGAGGGGATAGAGGTTAGAGCATCATCATCCCTACAAGCACACACCAACAATCAAGCATGCAAGCAAGCAAGCACAAGCAAGCATACATCCACAAGCTCAAATGAGAGAGAGAGAGAGAGAGAGAGAGAGAGAGAGAGAGAAGAGGAAAAACTCAAATGAGACTAATGGGATGTTCCCTTTCATATTTCATCAAATGTCTTATATACAAGAGCTTATAGTTACAATGGCCGGGTACTAGTCTTCCTAGCTCTATGTAAACTATTCCTCAAGACCGGCATTACACAAGCCGTAAGCTTGGTCATCCCATGTCTCTTTTACATTAAGCGCTTAGCGCAGTTACAAAATATGAGTACAATAAGTGTAGCCACGCTTGCAAAAGTAATGTTAACCAGAGTGGTTAATAGACTTGTTGAAAGAAACACAACTACACGAACTAGATTTCTATAGAATCTATATCATAACAAGAAGCACATGCTATTAGGGGATTAGGGTCTAGAAAAACCAAATGTCATCTACATCAAGGATAATCACCACCTTTATTGCCTAAGTGTGTGTCCACTCTAGGAAGTGCCCACACAAAAGGTCACCATATGTTTAAATAGCATGCAAAGCACCCTTATCCTTAACACCCCACTTGCAAGCCAGCTTGTAATCCCCAACATGTTAGACTATTTCCAACATTGACTCAGAGTAGTTGTGAAGACAAAGTTCAGAGGAGGATGAGGATGACGGAGTAACAATACCAATTACACCATCTAAGGAAACATAATACAAAGTATGAATCGTTTTTTGGGATAAACTCATGGAATAATTCTATGGATTTTGCTAGTAAGAGCAAAATCATAGAAGGTGTTAAAGACAACAGAGGTACAACCATGGAGGTACAAGAGCTGATGTAGAAGTTGGTTTAAGGCCAATTACAACTACTTTGCCACCCATGAGTGGTAGGATTACCAAGGGTGGGCCAATATGCTTAGGGAAAATGACAATTACCTTTCTATGGGGGTAGACTTACCAAGGGTGGTTCAACATGCTTTTGCATATAACCCCAATACCTGAGAATACATGTAAAGGATGATAACAATAAAGATACGACCATCAAGATAGACATTAACATGGTAACAAATGCCTTAAGTCTTGGTGTATGGAGATAAGTTTAAGGACAGAAAGATGGCAAAGTAGGATAAGGAAAAGATGGGATTAACACAATCAAGTAAACAAAAGGACATAGTGCTTGATGACCTAAAGCTAGAGTATAAAAGGCCTTATATATCATTATGATAGTATAACTAGATAAATACAACAGGTGCAATAACCCAAACATGGCCAGCAAGAGTAGTAATGGAGTACCAAACAATTTAGGTTGACTACTATTAAATGTTGTCTAGACAACATGCAAGACGCACAAATCTTAAGTCCAAAACCCACAAGTTCTTACAAAAGTAATTGACCATTCTTTGAAGAAAGAGCCACTAGCACTGGAGTGAGAACTTACAATGAAAGAAACCCTATCATAGAGAAAATAAGAGCCTTGACACACAACAACTCAAAAGGAAAAAGGAAGAGAGAATAAGCCTTTGCAACTATTAGTGAAGCCACAACTCTTCACAAGCCTTACTAACTATTACTGGCACATGAGGAGGAAGGTTTCTTGAGGATAAGCTAATATGCAGATTTATAGTGTTGGAAATACAAGTGATGAAGGGTGCAATAATTTGGCAGCATTAGGGGGGCAATGCAACCATCCAACACTTTCTCTCTGACAAAATGATAGTGGACCTCTATATGTTTGGTCCGTGCATGAAAAACTAGATTCTTGGCCGATTGTATGCTCATGTTCACAATGAATGATAACCTTGCCATCAGGCTCACCCAAATCAGCCAAGAGACTCTTTAACCATACTCCTTCACATGTAGCAATGGTTGCACCCCTGTATTCAGCCTCTGTACTAGATAAAGCAACAGTAGGTTGATTCTTGCTACTCCAACTCACCACTACACTTCCAAATGTAAAGGCATAACCACTAGTAGACCTCCTATCATACAAGCAAAAAATAAACTTCACAAGGTAACGCTTGACAACTTTGCCTGCAGCAATCATGCGTTCCCTGTGATACACAATCTTCTCTGGCTGCAAGATCTCCTTAAGCTCATCCACTTCTAGTGGATCCTCAATGACCGTTTCACTGGGCTCCGGCCCTACATACTTGCGAAGGAGACAAACATGAAAAGTATTGTGTATGTGCCAATGACTAGGCAATGCCAATCTGAAAGCCACATCATTGATCTTCTCGATCACTCGAAAAGGCCCATAGTACCTGGTTGCAAGCTTAGGATATGCACCCTCTTTGCCAGGCCTCTTTGCAAGTCTTGCTTTCTAAAATTTCAACAATACCCAAACATGTTGATGGAGAGTCTAGTGGCTCAGATATGAGCCTTGATGAGGAGCTTGGGATCCCAGCTATGAGAACACCTGGTGTAAAGAAGGCTATGGAAGCCATGAATGAAAAGCTGCGAAGATCAGGGAGAGTGAAGAACCCTGTGCAGAGATTTACATATGATGGTTATGTGGCACATCACTATGCATATATGGCAAAGGTTGTGCAGGTTGTTGAACCCACATGCGTTGATGAGGCTGTTGGAAATGTGAATTGGGAGAAAGCCATGGATGAGGAGATGGATGCACTATATGGAAATGAAACTTGGGATTTAGTGCAATTGCCTGAAGGCAAGAAAGCCATTGGATGCAAGTGGGTGTACAAAGTTAAACATAACAGTGATGGGAGCATAAACAGGTACAAGGCTAGATTGGTAGCCAAAGGATATGCGCAGACATATGGGATTGATTATGAGGAAACTTTCAGCCCAGTTGCCAAGATGGCAACGGTGAGAGTTGTGATAGCAGTGGCTGCATCAAAGCAATGGTCTTTACATCAGATGGATGTAAAGAATGCATTCTTGCATGGGGATTTGCAAGAAGAGGTGTATATGTTGCAGCCACCTGGTTATGAGGATGTGGGTCACCCCAATCATGTTTGCAGGTTGAAGAAAGCCTTGTATGGCTTAAAGCAAGCACCAAGAGCATGGTCTGACAAGATTTCTGAATATCTTGTCACTATTGGCTTTCATGTAGCCAATGCAGATTTCTCATTGTATGTGAGACATGGTGATAGAGGAGTTGTGCTTGTTGTCATCTATGTAGATGACTTGATCATTACGGGGGACCATGATGCAGAGATCCTTGATGTAAAGATCTTGCTTAGACAGAAGTTCGAGATGAAGGATCTGGGGGAGCTCAGATATTTCTTGGGCATTGAGGTGATTAGGTCACCACATGGTATTGGATTACTGCAGAGACAGTATGGCTTGGACATGTTGTCCAAGTATGGTATGACAGGCTGTAAGCCTATTTCTGTGCCATTGGATCAGAATGGCAAGTTGAGTGCAGATTCAGGAGAGATCTTGGAGGATCCTACTATGTATAGACGCATAGTAGGAAGTTTGATCTACATGACGATCACCAGACCAGACTTGAGCTATGCTGTTGGGTTGGTGAGTCAGTTTATGCAGGTTCCACGGAAACCGCATTTGGATGCAGTGAGACGCATACTGAGGTATGTGAGGTCTACTTTGCATTGTGGACTATTCTATGAGACTGGGACAGAGATATGTGTACATGGGTACACAGATGCTGATTGGGCTGGTAGTATCTCAGATAGAAGATCTACCAGTGGATTCATGTTTTCTTTGGGGAGTGCTGCTGTGACTTGGAGCAGCAAGAAGCAGCCTACGGTTGCTCTATCGAGTACAGAGGCCGAGTACAGAGGAGCTGCTATGGCAGCATGTGAGGTAGCTTGGTTGAGAAAGCTACTTGGAGATTTGGGTCTATCAGTGGATAGACAAGTTGTCATTTTCTGTGACAACATTAGCAGTATACAGTTGGCCAGGAACCCAGTCTTTCATGCTCGTACGAAGCACATAGAGGTCCACTACCACTTCGTCAGAGAGAAGGTCTTGGCAGGAGACCTTGACCTTGTTTATGTCAGCACAGAGGATCAGGTAGCTGACATCTTCACCAAAGCATTGGGTACAGAGAAGCTCCGCAGATTCAGAGCTTTGCTTGGTGTACATGAGATGGAGTTGAGCTCGAGGGGGAGTGTTGAGATATCGAGCTCTAGTGAGGCGGTGGACACTGATGACCCGCCTGGGGGATAGGCCCCGCACTTACACCACTGGCATGGTTGGTGAGATCTTGGATGATATGCGGCCAGTGGGATGACAGGCTGTGTGACAGCCACTCTAGAGACTGGCATAGTTATAGCGCCAGCTCATTTAGTCGGGTTCACATTATAGAGAACCCATGTATGTATTGGTTGAGTACCTTTCATATTGTGTGTACTCTTATTCTTGTATATGGTGTGTTGAGTGTTGAGTAGAGAAGAAGAAGATTTTCAGCCTCTCACCTTGTGTGTTCTCTATTAGGGTTTTGTGAGTGTGTATGTGTGCTTGCAAGAGCTCAAGCTCTCTTCCCCCCTGCATCTTTTCATATGGCTCCATTAGCAAGTTTGACTAGCAATGTGGTGTCATCCATGGCACGTGCTCCCCATTCTTCCCAACATTGTTTTGTAACAATGCTCACTCCCGATCCCCCGTCTAGGATTGTTGTGACACCTAGAGGCCATCGAAGGTTATTGGAAAAGTTGCATTCAATTTGTCTCCTTTAAAATATTGTCCAAGCTTATTGACTCAAAGGGTGGGGGTGCCAATTATTCCGTGGGGTATAACAAGTTCATCTTCCTTAGATTCATTATAGTTATCTAGCTCCATGGATTTTTACATGCTACCCCTAGGCGTCCCTCCATCCAATCTTTTAGATCTTTCCATGGATTTTTACATGCTGCCCCTAGGCATCCCTCCATCTAAGAGGAAAGGAAGGAAGAGAGACCAACAATGTCTCTAGGGGTGGAGGCTGTTCCATGAGTTGCTTGGGCTTAATCTTAAGCTCTTTTATGTGTACGTAATGTAGATAGGGATTTCTGTATCCGTTCTCTTAAGGTGGTCATCCCCCAGATCTTTGAGATAGGGATTTCTGTATCCGTTCTCTTAAGGTGGTCATCCCCCAGATCTTTGAGATATTTGGCTACCAAGTCTCCCTGGTGGGGGTTAGCCACTACAGTGGGTTTTGCAGCTTTTGTTGGTCTATGTGGGGGTGACTCTAGAGTATACCTAAGCTCTCATGTTGGAGGCCAATGGGCATGGCTCAAGATAGGCAGTAGGAGGCTCGTCTTCTATTTGTGCCTGGAAATCCTTGACCAATGCTTAGGCTGCCACCACCAGTAATCTTTCTTTCTCCTCTATGGGGTTAGGATATTTAGCAAGCCTTTTCGAGAGCTGGGTAGCATCAATAGGTTCCCTGGCTCTCAGGTGGTTAGGATATTTAGCAAGCCTTTTCGAGAGCTGGGTAGCATCAATAGGTTCCCTGGCTCTCAGGTGGTTAGGATATTCAGCAAGCCTTTTCGAGAGCTGGGTAGCATCAATAGGTTCCCTGGCTCTTAGGTGGTTAAGCATAGTAGCTCTCTCTCTTTTGATGAAGAAGTTGATGCATGTGTTGTTCTCTGTCCTTTCCTAACTCTCTCTATCCTTCGCTCTCTCTTTGGTAGCTCTCTCTCTCTCTCTCTCCTTCATTTCCTTCTCCCTCTCTCCCTTTCACTCTCCCACCACTCTCTCTATCCTTTGCTCTCTCTTTGGTAGCTCTCTCTCTCTCTCTCTCCTTCATTTCCTTCTCCCGCCCTCCCTTTCACTCTCCCACCCTCCTTCTCTCTCCTTCTCCCACCCTCCCTCTCTCCCTCTCTCCCTTCCTCCCCCCAATCTCCCACCCTCCCTCTCTCTCCTTCTCCCACCCTCCCTCTCCCACCCTCTTCCCTCTCTCTCCTTGTCCCACCACCACCGAGCCCAGCCCAAAACCATGCCCAGCCCCCACTGCATCCTCTCTCTCCTTCTTCCACCCTCTTCCCTCCCTCTCTCCTCCCTTTCACTCTCTCTCTCTCTCTCTCTCTCTCTCTCTCTCTCTCTCTCTCTCTATCCTTGTCTCTCTTTGCTAACTCTCTCTATCCTCCCCCTATCACTCTCTCTATCCTTCTCTTTTCTCACTCTCTGTATCCTCTCTATCTCACTCTCTCTTTCCTAACTCTCTCTATCCTTCACCCTCTTTGGTAGCTCTCTCTATCCTTCACCCTCTTTGGTAGCTCTCTCTATCCTCCCCCCCTCTCTCTCCTTCATTTCCCTCTCCCTCCCTCCCTTTCACTCTCCCACCCTCCCTCTCTCTCCTCTCCCTCCCTCCCTCCCTTTCACTCTGCCACCCTCCCTCTCTCTCCTCTCCCTCCCTCTCTTTCACACTCCCTTTCACTCTGCCACCCTCCCTCTCTCTCCTCTCCCTCCCTCTCTTTCACTCTCTCCTCTCCCTCCCTCTCTTTCACACTCCCACCCTCCCTCTCTCTCTCCTTCTCCCATCCTCCCTCTCTCTCCTTCTCCCACCCTCCCTTTCACTCTCCCACCCTCCCTCTCTCTCTCCTTGTCCAACCCTTCCTATGCATAATAATCTGTTCTTCCCTCCCTTTGGCCCATGTCTCTCTTTCACCTCGTTTCTCTCTCTCTCTCCCTCATCTTTACATGCATTTGCATAGCATTGAATGTGAGTTTATTTTCTACATTTGTATTTTTACATTTTCATAACATTGCCTGCTCTCTTTATTATCCAATTGCATGTCAATGCATATATGTGCCATTACAATACATTGCATGGCATTGCATCTGGATGTTATTACATGTGCATGGCATTGCATGGTACTCCATGCCCTTTGCGTGGTGTTGCATGTCATTTGCATAGTGTTGTATGCCTTTATTATCCAATTGCATGTCAATGCATGTATGCACCATTACAATACATTGCATTGCATTGCATGGCATGGCATTGCATCTGGATGTTATTACATGTGCATGTCATTGCATGGTACTCCATGCCCTTTGCATAGTGTTGAATGTTATTGCATGCCTTTGCATGTGATTGTATGTCATTTGAAGCCTTTGCATGTGATGGCATATCATTGCATGTGAGTACAATTAACAAGGTGAATAATGTAAAGAATTATACATATACAAGATAATTTCATTCTAGGCAAGATATCTACTATGCATTGCGTACTAGATATTAAAAAGCAATGAAGAATGTAAATTTATTCAGGTCAATAATTTTTCAATCATGATTGAGATCATGGCCTAATTATTTGAGAGAAAGAGAGAGAGAGAGATAAGAACATGATGACATTACATCCTTAGGGTCAAAAATACCGCTTTCAATTACAAATAAAACCAAGTTCATTCACATACACATTTCAAATATCTCTTCTATCATAACTGTTATTCAAAACATACAACAAACTGAGAATTTGACATAATTAGTCAAAACAACAACAAACCAAAAATTTATGAAGGTAATTAATACAAAGACAAGGTGATCTATAGTTGAGACCACTTTATTCCAAAAAAAGATTACATCTGCAAAACTATGCACTTATAGGGGCTAATGCAATCAAACATTGTTTCAAATTGATAACATAACATAACTACCTGCGGTTCCTACACCTATACGCTTTTTTAGGCTACTCCATTCTTTAATTCCTCTCGTAGGGGCTCCTCTGTCTCTTCGGCAATATAGCCGTAGCTTCGCTAAGTGCCGATAGCGCTTCCAATCTTCATGTTCCACACATACAAATCTCCAGAATCAATAGGCTCATTCGCCCTATAGCATCTTCATCATCCAAAGATTGTGGGCCTTTGTCATGATTCTGAGATGTTATGTCACATATCCACCCGTTTTGTTGCATAAATCTTTGCAAACCCTATCCAAGGTTTCCTTCATAGTATAGCTAGGGGCCATTGGAAGAAGCCATTAGAGATCAACAAAGGTTAGGTGAGGATGGTAAGGATTGTAAGGAATAGAATGATAGTGAGGGAGAGAAATACAATGAGAGAGAGAGAGAGAGGGAGGCAACAAGAGGGAGAGGGAGAGGGAGGCAACAAGCTTTGGAAGTGAGGATTAGAGTAAGAGGCAGGGGTCAAATTTATAGATACATAAAGCATAAAGCAAAAAGGTACTTTACATGGCTATCCACTACTAAATTTAAAAAAGAAGATGCTTTTCCCTAAATTTAAAAAAGTACATGCATGGCTTTTCCCTAAATTTAGAAAAGTATATGCATGGCTATCCCCTTTATTTACAAACCTTTATTTACAAAAGTAGATGAATGGAATGAACATATTCAAGCCATTAACATAAAACCATATTGATTGTCTTGCTAAAACATTAAAAAAATGAAAAGTAAATAGTCCTTGCTAGATAATTGAGACAAAAGACAATTTATTACTGCAACATGAAGGATCTTTTCAAAACTACAGTACAATGTTATCAACAGTACTAGGTCCTTTTCACATTGTTCTCCTACTGCTACGCTAAACATTCTCATCAGGTCCTCCTTTTTAAAGTGGGTTGATATGTAAACATATTATGGTTCACATCCAACCCAAAGATACGCAAATATATAAAATAAAAGCGCTTACATGCACAATATGCTCGTCCAGCACCTACCGTGATTTAAAATTTGGGACATGTGCATGATGGATTCTTTCCCATAGTCACCCAGTATTTTTCATTGTGTACTAGTGATTCCTCAATCTCAATTGCAAACACTTCCATCTGCTTGACCTTAATGACCAAATGCTCAAAGACCGTAACTGTGCTACTCGAAATTGCCAAATCTATTCTCTTGGCTACCATATCCGATATGCCACTTCTGTACCTTGTTGAACGTTGGCCTACATCATTTACTTCTTAACATTGTCCCTTTTGCAACACAAACCCACTAGCCTTCAATGCTTAGATCTCTTCCACAGTCAGGTTTGTACCTTGTCCCACTGGCCAAACAACTGAGGTAATTGACAGATGGTGTTACATACTCTCTAAGTATGATCCACACTGCTGTTATTACAAAACCACATGATTTAACACCTTTGCCTTCTAGAACATTCTCTCATACCATAGAAAGAAGAAGCTGGGACACCTTGCCCGTAGTTCTTGATGCTCTTTTTGCACTTGCCATCTTGGCCACCTAACCATCCTTGGCAAGTTACCTTGCTGTGTAGAGATGTTAGATGTATAGCCCACATTGAATCGTGTATGTCACTCTCCACAATTTCCTACATCTCTGCTTTTCAGTTGTCTCTCCCTCTGCATTGTGTTAACCACCTTCTGTGGCTAGTGGGTGGAAAGTTTAATCTCCTACCTTGTTTCTTGCGTGGCTGGTTTTCTGTGACATACTCTGGATGATGTGATGAGTTATCTTCCTCAAGATTTATAACTATGGGCTTTCGACACCAGCTAACGGTAATGTTATCACCAAAAAAGTTCAGTTGCACATGCATTGGTGTGCCACTCAATGCTTCCCCCACCAATCTGCTAGTGCTTGTGACGGACTTGGAGCTTTTGATGTTCTAGCCTCCTCTCCATCAACTTTGTTATTGTTGTAGGGCCTGCTCCGTGATTTTACCTTGCATGAATGCATGCTTCTTTGTGGATTGCAAGAGGGAATTAGTGAGGTGTGAATCAGCTGCACCATATAAAGAGATGGTTCCCCTGAAACCCTCTCCTGCTAACCAACTTGCATGTTTCGTTTCTGCTAGATTGGTGGTCGACATGTGCGGCACACTGATGTTGTCGACATCCTACAAATAGGAGATTAAGTTATTTGCAAGCTCCAACCACATTCTATAACCAGATAGTTAAGTTGATAATTTAGATTGCAAATACAAGCTATTCTTTTAAAAAACCAAGAAAGTAATACTTACCCCTACAAGATGTTTCCTCCAATACGGGAATATCTAGTATGCCACCAACTAAGTCAACAATCCATGGCTGGTAAGTTTGCATCACTGACTTTACCGTTCATCCACCACCACAATCTAATGTATATGTATTTTAAAAGTGCATCTTCCTCACACTGAATGCACGCCATTGACAACATAGTCGCTTGTGCTCTTCCTAAAAATTCCTATCTACATATTGTATTGTATGTATGTTCAAGATTTTTTCCCAACAATGAAAAAGACACAATGCTCATGACCTGATATATTCTCTGGTCCATTATTATAGACTATCCTAAAACTACCTCCAATTGGCTCCAGCCTCATCTCACCACCATGAAGCCAAATAAATCTAGCTTGGAAAAGCCTTTTTGGACCACAACATTGTTAATCATTTTCCAAAAAAGCACTTGTGCCACTGTGTCCTCCTCTTTTATTTCGCAAGTTGTAATTGTCATAAGCTCTTGCAAGCTGCATGGCATCATACAACAATTGAAAAAGTACTAAAAACAAGATCAATTTTTTAAGAACTTTACAAGACCAAACTACACCTTGGATCATATACATGTGCAGCCACCATTGTTGTCCATCCTTGCACATGCCACAAACCCAAGCCTTCCTCAAATCCTCGTCTCCTATTTTGCACATACGGTTCACCAGATCTAAACCCAATGTAGGCCTTGTGGTTGACATTTTAAACACGTAACATTGCTCTAACTCATCCAAAGTTTTCCTAGGAAAATGACTACCATGGAAGAACTCAAAGCGCATTGTCTCTTCAATTCTAGGATACTTGACTCTACTCCTTACACTGAACCGTTGACCCTACAAAGCACGCACCAACCTCCTGAATCTACAAAGAGAATTGGATAACTTAACAAACTATGTAAACTTTAAGTTCACAAGAATTATCAAACTACTAAAATCAATATGGAATTAACATTACCTTTGACATTGAATTAGGGAGTGCATAATAATGACAACTCCATGTTGCTAATATTTGATTCATTCTTCATACGCTTCCTGACAACTGCATCCAATTTAAAGTAGGCATACCACGTACACACCCAATATGAAATTGCCATTATAACAGAATCGGTTGTCTTTAAAACAATTCTTCAATGAAATCATAATATTACTAATCATCATCCTCCAAAAGTTTGAATTCATTGTATTACAAAATATGTCATCTGGACTCTCCGTTGAAGACCAGCTGGCCAACCAATGAGATCCAATATCAAAATTTAATTCACAAAAGTCATTCTTTTTAGTCCATCCGAATCTTTCTCGACGCACGCATGGGTGTCCTAGCAACCGGCGAGCCTGTTCATCACCTGGTCAGAACCCTCTAGGATCCTACTTAGGTGTCCTAGCACTTCACTCATGGACCGCTTCATCGGTGTGAAGTCCCTATCCCCACCGCGCAACGAATTCAGGGGTGCTAGCAACGGAAGTAGCACTTCTTGTGCGGGCAGGGTCCCACACTCGGGGCCTTGCCCAACCACGGATATCCAAACAAGAGACTAATCCATCAGTTCTTCCAAAACCGAACCCGGAAAAACTTCCCTTGCCCGAAAGCACGGGCGATTCCTCCAGGATAACTTTTCTCTAACGTAGTCAAAAGTCTTAACTAACTGAACTGATCTGACCGAACCCGTAAGTCCCATAGTCAGATCAGGGAAAAGATTGTACTTGGATCATAGAGACCAACGCTTTTTTCCTCATTGAGAGGCACAGCCATTGATTCTTTTCCATAGAACAATTTTTGTCCGGGATTTACTTCATCTATCGAACCAAAACAGAATTGAGTCTCAATTTAGGGATCCATCAATCCAGCCTAGTCCCATGGGTTAGCCAACCGTCCAACCACTATAGTGATGGGATCCAATTAAGAATTTGGTTAGGTTATCCCGGGTACCAGGGAAAAGAGTTCCCAGGCCCCCTAGCGGGATATTCATGCAAACTTAAAACTAGTCACACCACTTTTACACCCAATATGAACTTGCCTTTTTCACAGATTCAACAGTCTTTAAAACAATCATTTAATGAAACCATAATTTCTAATCATTCCTTCATCGGTGTACCTATGGCATCATTAGCAACCAGAACGCTCACCCCCTGTCCACTCAGGGGCCTTTTTGATAGTTCCTAGCTCATAGTAACCGGCAAGTATTCACTTTAACAAAAATGGAGTCTCCGTTAAAGATCAGCAAGATCAACCAACAGATCCATATATAAAAGAGCCATGGACTCATCCGTTGAGGACTAGCAAGGTCAATCAACCAGATCCATGCCCGAATTCAGAAAACAACTCTTACTCCTTGTTCCAATATCTTCCCCGACGTACGTGTGGGTATCTTCAGTGACCCAGAGCCCAAGCACCGTATGGTCAGCACCCTCTAGGATCCTCTAGCGCTTCACTCATAGGCTGCTTCCTTGGTCCCTCATCCACTGTACCGGAAGCTTGCCATTTAACTCAAACCGAGGCTGGTCAATCAGCCAACCTTGCTACGTGAGACGTCCTCCGTTGACTCTCCGTCAGTAGTTGCAACTTTAACAGATAGGTCTCCACCACGACCTCATTCACAAGATAGTCAAAATGCTTTCCTAGCATTCTTGACATAAAACAGCCATTTAAAAACAGATTTCACATACAAATACAACTCCAACAATATTTCCATCTTTTCTCATCACCCCACATCCTTTCACATTAGTCCCCATCTTTTCTCATCTTCCCACAAATTTTTTTTTTCTTCATCGATCCCTATCACATCACATCATTCCCACATCAAATCACATCCAACCGCATCATCCACACATCCATCCACATCAATCCACATTATCCACACATCAATCCACATCATCCATACATCCATCCACATCAATCCACATTATCCACACATCAATTCACATCATCCATACATCCATTCACGTCAATTCACATTACTCACACATCGATCCACATCTTCCATACATCCATCCACATCAATCCACATTATCCACTCATCCATCCACATCAATCCACATTATCCACACATCAATCCACATCATCCATACATCCATCCACATCATCCGTATGTCCATCCACATCATCACTCCACATTACCCACACGTCAATCCACATTCATTTCATAAGTATTTCCATTCTCATCTAATCACATCTTTTTCTATCTCATTACTTATTTCTTCATTTATCCTCATTAGATCTCATCCACTTGCATCTACCCATACATCCTCATCACTTCACATACATTAACATCTATCCAATTTACATCGCATCTTATCACATCCATTTCACATCACATCTCATTCATTCACATCCCGATTCACATGCTAACACATTCATTCACGTCCCTTATCGTTCATTCACATCACATCACATCCATCCATTCCCATCTATCTGATTCGCATCCCATCTCATCCCATCTATTTACCTCTCATTCTCATCACTTCTATTCTCATCACATCCATCTATCCATTATTTCCCATCTATCTGATTCGCATCCCATCTCATCACATCTATTTACCTCTCATTCTCATCACATCTATTCTCATCACATCCATCCATCCATTCATTCCCATCTATCTTATTCGCATCCCATCTCATCACATCTATTTACCTCTCACTCTCATCACATCTATTCTCATCACATCCATCCATCCATTCATTCCCATCTATCTGATTCGCATTACATCTCATCACATCTATTCCCCTCACATTCTCGTCACTCCTATTCCCATCGCATCCATCCATCCATTCATTCCCATCTATCTGATTTGCATCACATATCATCACATCTATTTACCTCTCATTCTCATCACTTCTATTCTCATCACATCCATTCTCTATTCATTCTCATCTATCTGATTCATATCACATCTTATCACATCTATTTATAGAATGTAAGAGAATTCTTATTTTTTATATAAAGATTCTTTACGCATCTATTTATGCATAAGAACAACTTCAGTGGAAAATAACACTTTTATAAAAATCCATTTATGCATCTATTTATGCATAAATTCAATTTTAAGGAGAATAACACTTTCGAAATAAAAATAAATCTTTTATGCATCTTTCTATGCATAAATTCAATTTTAATGAGAATAACTCTTTTGAAATAAAAATAAATTTTTTCATACATTTTTCTATGCATAAAATCAAAATTGACGAGAATAACTCTTTTGAAATAAAAATAAATTTCTTTATGCATCTTTCTATGCATAAAATCAAAATTAATGAGAGTAACTCTTTTGAAATAAAAATAAATTTCTGTATGCATCTTTCTATGCATAAAATCAAAATTAATGAGAGTAACTCTTTTGAAATAAAAATAAATTTCTTTATGCATCTTTCTATGCATAAAATCAAAATTAATTAAAATAACTCATTTGAAATAAAATTAAATTTCTTTATGCATCTTTCTATGCATAAAATCAAAATTTGATGAAAGTAACGCTTTTATAGTAAGAAAAATTCTCTTATGCATCTATTTATGCATAAATTCAATTTTAATGAAAGTAACACTTTTATAATAAAAATTCTTTTATGCATCTATTTATGCATAAAAATCAATTTTGATGAAAGTAACACTTTTATAATCAAAATATTCCCAATATGCATCTTTCTATGCATAGAAATTAATTCTAATAAAAATAACACTTTTATTATAAAAATATTTCTAATATGCATTTTTCTATGCATAGAATAAAAATAACACTTTTAGAATACACAAGCGGTGGGGATTACTCTTTTTGAATAATAAAAAGATAAAACTTATTTCACTAAATTTAAGAAAATTTTACCATAACCTCCTTTGTATGACTGACCATTTTTCAATTTTTTTTCACTCTAAAATTTACTAAAAATTATCCAAGATGATTTAAATCATTCTAATCTAATCAATTTTCACTTTATTAAGAGTAAACAATATGAAAAGTTTAATTCCATCAATTTGATTACACATCTAGGATAAAGAAAGGCTGAATTCAATAATGAAGAGAAGGGGGAAAGCCTTTCCAGCAAGGCATAACATCCATTTTCATTTTAAAGAAAGCCAAAATCACAAAACCATAAAATAGAATAAGAAAAAGTAGAATTTCTAACTTACTAGGAGTTTTGTGAGCTTTCCTTTGGCTTGATGGTTTGAGGGATCTACTCTTGTTTGTAACAAGAGTGGCCACCAATTCTTTTGAAGAGGAAATGGTCAAAAACAAATGAATTATCAATGAATTCATTGTTTTTGGCTCTAGGGAGAAGTAGAGTAACAGTGCATAAAACACTATTAACCATTTACAAAGGGGGAGGCTTCATTTATAGGAAAAAGTGAGCCTCTAACCAAGCAAACTGATTCTAGAATTTTTCACATCAGTTTGGTCAATTTTGACCATTTTTAGGTCAGTTTAGCTTACTTTTTGGATCTAGTTGAAGTAGGAGAGAGAAGAGATGAAAATATCTCATTATTTGTGAGTTTAAAACTCAACCACACATGTGAAATAAGCGCCTCCTTCATGAGGGAAATTCCCTACACTGAGGTGTCAAAAATACATCATTTCTTCTAAATATCTCTTCTTTTTTAACTAATAACCTTGCCCTTAGTCAACACTTCATCTTATGTGAGCATTTACTCATTTTTGGGAGGTTTTCTTTTGTTCTTCCATTTATCTCCTCCCTACATTTGGATTAATCTAATTGGTCCATAGGAACCTTAATTCAAAAATTTCAAAAAATTTGGACTCTTCGGCTAAGGTCCTTTTTACCTAATTTCAATTTATTCCAATTACACATTGGAAATTTCTTTTTGAATATCTGTTTCAGGGGAAACCATTTTAGACACTAGGAGGATTTTTATATCCAAAAAATATCTCAATTTACCTCCCTCTAGACATTGTCTCTCTCTAGACCAAAACAGGGTAAAACTAGATCTTTCTTTTATTCAGAGAGAGGGGAATAATTATAAGATCAAAAGGGGAGGTTCTTACACGTGCACACCTCAAAAGTCGGAGGGAGGAATCTTACAATCGGTCCTCGTCCATCATACTAGAAGCGTTCCATTTTAACTATATCGAGGCTGGTTTTGCCGCGACGAGCGACGTCCCTCGCCGCCACCTGTTTACAACGAACCTCCTCTTAGTAAAACACATGCCAAATGCTTCCTCCAGCATTCTGGCATAAAACAGTCCTTTAAATGAAAAACAGAGGTTCTATGCAAGTAAAATTCCCAGTTTGAGATTGGTTCCACAAAACCCCTTTTTCCTTAATTCTCAATTTCATAATGAGAATCCTTGATCTCTCATCAAGGTAATCTACCCATCATTTGACTGATTGTCCAACTAGATTCTTGGTGATTTCGGTCAAAGGAAAACTAGTTTAATTCAACGGTAGTCTATTCTTTGTATTTAGGAACTAGAATTGGTCACGAAGTTTTTGCTTAATTCAAATCGAGAGATGGACAAGTAGGTTTACTGTCCATTCCTCTCGTAGTCTAACCAAAATCATTCGGTTTAGTTCTAACAAGGATTTTCTCATATAAACTACTAAACTTCTAATCATAAGAAAATTCCAACTTTGTGAATTTCTTTCTTTCTTTTCCATAGTAGATTAAGAAATGGTTTTATTAGAGAATATTGGGTTTTAATGAAAATACTCTTCTTCCATTTAATCTATTTTTGGGTAAATACCAATTTGGTGATTTAATCACATAAAATATCTAAAGATATTCTTTCTACCATTTAATTTCTCAACCTTAATTCCCTAGGTGGAATTATGGCGAAAATTCCTCTTTTGTTATTAAAAATTAATTCAAATCTTTCTTTACTTAAATATCATAAAAAATCTTTTTTTAATTAAATATAATTATCCATTTTTTTAAATAAGCTTAAAATTCCTCTTTTCCTCATTTAATGAGTGCAATCCAAATGTCATGGGAATTCCTCTTTTATCATAAAATAAATTTATCTAAAATTTCTCTTCAAATTAAATAAAAGTATGCATTATTCCAAATATACCAAGAATTTCTCTTTTTCCATTTAAATGATTGAATTTCAAATATGATGGGAATTCCTCTTTCATCATTTAAATTTATTCATGCATAAAATAAATTTAACTAAAATTTCTCTTAAAAATTAATTAAAAATATCCATTAATTTAAATATGACAAGAATTCTACTTTTTTCATTTAAATGATTGAATTTCAAAGAATTTCTCTTTCATCATTTAAATTTATTCATGCATGAAAATAATTTATCTGAAATTTCTCTTTAATTTTAAATAAAAATATTCATTATTTTAATATACCTATTTTTCTCTTTCTCCATTGAAAGTACATGGATCTCCATTATCATGGGAATTCCTCTTTTATCATAAAAATGAAATTACTAAAAATTTTTCTTTTTCTCTAATTAACTATTTATGCATAAACATTAAAAATTAATTTTTCACGGATAAGATGAGAATTATTCTTTTAGCATAGGATGACTAATCCTAGAATATGGTAGGAAGTCCTCTTTTCACATTATGCATAGAAATGACTTATGTATTAATTTTTAAAAATTTACCATAGCTCCGCTGCTATTACTGATAATTTTTAATAATTTTAAAAAGAATAAAACTTAATAATACAATTATGATAGATTAACTATCAATAGATCTAAATCCAATTTGTGGATCTAAATCATAAGTTCATCATAATTTATGTAACATAAAAGCATTAAAAAGCCATTTCTTTAGCCTCTAGCTTAACTAGCATCATAGAGTTTGATTTTAGAATTAAGAATTGCTCCATGAGAAGCATCATTTGAATAGAGAATTGGTCATAGGAATGACCATTCTTTGGGGGAGAGAGAGATATACTTAAAAAACATCCTAAATTAAGCATAAAGATATTATTTTTGTGATTAATCATTAGAATTCATTAGAGAGCTTCATTTGCATTGAAAAATCATTCATTTGAATACTTCTCAAGCTTGAGAGGGGTTAAGAAGTGAAAAACCCCCAACCAATCAATTGGTTAGTATGTTGAGAGGAAAGCTCCAAGGAAGGTTGAAGAGAGAGAGAAGCTTCAATCTCTCCAAAATGTAGAGGATTTTTAAAGGATAATAGAAAATATACTTATTTTAATATAATACTAGCATGGTCTAGTTCTCACAGATGAGAATACAAAAGAATGAGGGTCTATTTATAGGTGAGGGAGGCCACTAACTGAGTCCAACTAAGTTCTAGAATTTTTCAGCTTCAGTTTGGCTGAATTTGGACAAGATTTGGAACAGTTTGGCTCCCCTTTTGATTTGGTTTGATCTCCAGGAGAGAGGAGAGATAAAAATATATTAATATTTTTGAATTTAAAACTCATTCACATGTGTGAAATAGGTGCCTCCTTGAAATCTCCCCCCTCCTTACCAAGGTGTCAAAAATGTATCATTATACCAAAATATCTCAATTGTTTAGTAATATCTCATAGTTTTTAACTAATAAACCTTGTACTCAGTCAACTCTTCATCTTATGTGGGCATTTACTCATTTTTGGGTATTTTCTTTCATTCATTGGATTTATCTCATCCCAACACGGATTAATCTTATTGGCCCATAGGAACCTTAATTGGATCATAATCCAAAAATTTTAGAAAATCTTGACCCTTAGGCTAAGGTCTTTTAAATAATTTTTAATTGATTCCTAATGCACCTTGGAAAATTTATTTTGATTTTCTGTTTCAAGGAAACATATTTTTGATATTAGGAGAATTTGTTTATCCATAAATATCTCAATATTGAATTACCACTCTCTAGAATTTTTCATCTCTCTAGGCAAAAACAAGGAAAATAAATATTTTCTTGTATTTAGAAATAGGAAATGATTACAGGGGATTGAAGTAGAGCCTATTCATTATTTGCGCTTGAGGAGGAATCTTACAACAGTAATGTTTAAATATCCTTCAATAGTCCTTGCATTCCAACACTATAGCAAAGAAATAAGATATGGTCCTCCCCGATTCAAACTCATAGGCTAGTAAGCATGGCTTAGAGGCTAGCGAGCATGGCTCAAAAGGCTCAACAAGCAAGGCTCAGAAGCAAAACAAGCATCGTCTTTGTGAAAGACTTAAAGGTCAAGTCCTACATTTGGAGACAAAGATAGCCTACATTAGTATACAAAAGCGACCCCCCTCGCTCTAAGCAGGGTAAAGAGGGAATGATTGAGCACTACAAAAAGAAACCCAAAATATTTAGATTTTTGGGGATGTCCCATGATTAATAACATAATAGAAATTAGAAGAACTTTTGAAGGTTTAGAAAAACTTCCCACGTTGGTGAAATGGCGATGAAGATCTTCTTTTGATACCATTGCCAAGCAACACTTGGGCTATCTTTTTAGGCTCACCTGCCAGCCAGAGAAGTTGTGTATGCACACATTGGGAGCAATACAGGGGAAACCCCAATTGTTTATCAATGTAGAAGCTCCAGTTTGATGTTGGAGGCTTAATGTTGAGAAAACCCCAAATCCTATTAGGCACTCGATCTCCAATTTGATGAATTTCTCCATATTGGAGAAAACCCCCAAATTTCTTAAGTTGCAAAATGCTAAATCTGTGAAATCCCCAAATCTCTTGAGGGCTATAAAACTCTATTTATAGTAACTAACAGACTTGTAGATGGTGGGAGTCATGGGCTAAATGCTAGCCCCTTAAAGTAGACTCTATTGGATAGCTTCTATGATGTGTGTATTTTGCTTCTATAGAGGTTTGAAGACCAAGCCACCACACATTTTAACTTGCACTCAGTTGCTAAAGATTCTCGGCTAAAAGGCTACCCAAAGTGGGGTGCCCTTAACTCTACAAAGGGAGTGGCAATGTTGTGTCCCAATAGAACTTTTCAAAGGCTTTTCGCTAAGAGAGAGAAGGCTTTTCAATAAACCATATGTAGTGCCCACCCAACGTTTTCAACCAAAGACCAAATCAAAAAGTAGATTTCTGAATTCCATAGTTAAGTGATCCTTTCTCAATAATACTCCTCCAATCCTTCGGCTCCTTGGGGTTGTCTAAAAACTTGTGAATCATGACGACCTAGGGTGACTATGCCAATAGTTGTCTAAAAACTTGTGAGTCATGACGACCTAGGGTGACTATGCCAATATGAGTGCACCCTTTAATAAAGGTGGTAGTGGACCTACCTTTTGTGCATCAAAGACCCATTCTTAAAAACTTTCAAGATCTTATAAAAGAGAGATTTCAATGAGTTGTTAAATATCTATTAGATGAAATTTGATATCTATTTGCTCTTCTTTTGGCACAAAAATGGCTTTAACTACTACGTTTATACCATTTTTAAAATTTAGCAAATTGGAGCAACTCTACTTATAAAAAAAATCCTTGTTTGGTATCAAGCCATGAAATAACAAATCCACCTATATAATTTAATTTTGGATTGGATCCCCCCAAAATTGCTCCAAAATTGGCACAGATAAGGCACCAAAACATTTCTTTGAATTAATTAATTAATTTGCTTTACTTTGTTTCCTATGGTTTTTTAACATGAATACATAGCCTTCTTAGATTACGTACTAAAAGTGGTAGATTTGAAATCTTCCCTTTTTAACAGGTTTTGACACAACAATGCCTTTAACTACTACGTTTATACCATTTTTAAAATTTAGCAAATTGGAGCAACTCTACTTATCAAAGAATTCCATGTTTGGTATCAAGCCATGAAATAACAAATCCACCTATATAATTTAATTTTGGATTGGATCCCCCCAAAATTGGCACGGATAAGGCACCAAAACGTTTCTTTGAATTAATTAATTAATTTGCTTTATGTTGTTTCCTATGGTTTTTTTGACATGAATACATAGCCTTCTTAGATTACATATACTAAAAGTGGTAGATTTGAAATCTTCCATTTTCAACAGGTTTTGACACGTTCTTTTGTCCATCTCCATACTCAATTCTCTTTATTGAGACCTCTCTCTCTCTCTCTCTCTCTCTCTCTCTCTCTCTCTCTCTCTCTCTCTCTCTCTCTCTCTCTCTCTCTCTCTCGTTTTGCTTGTCCTCCCACTACGCTTGTCCTCTGTACTTCAATGCAAACTTCTAGTTGAATTATGAGGGCTCTCACTACGCTTGTCCTCTCTCGTTTTGCTTGGAGAATGCGGTCCTCATATAGTTACCAAAATGGAAGGTCCGGAGGTAGGTGTCCTCTTCTTAGATTACATACTAAAAGTGGTAGATTTAAAATCTTCCGTTTTCACATGTTTTGACAAGTTTTTTTGTCCACTGCCATACTCAATTCGCTTTATTGAGACCTCTCTCTCTCTCTCTCTCCAAAATGTAGAGGATTTTTAAAGGATAATAGAAAATATACTTATTTTAATATAATACTAGCATGGTCTAGTTCACAGATGAGAATACAAAAGAATGAGGGTCTATTTATAGATGAGGGAGGCCACTAACTGAGTCCAACTAAGTTCTAGAATTTTTCAGCTTCAGTTTGGCTGAATTTGGACAAGATTTGGAACAGTTTAGCTCCCCTTTTGATTTGGTTTGATCCAGGAGAGAGGAGAGATAAAAATATATTAATATTTTTGAATTTAAAACTCATTCACATGTGTGAAAAAGGTGCCTCCTTGAAATCTCCCCCCTCCTTACCAAGGTGTCAAAAATGTATCATTATACCAAAATATCTCAATTGTTTAGTAATATCTCATAGTTTTTAACTAATAAACCTTGTACTCAGTCAACTCTTCATCTTATGTGGGCATTTACTCATTTTTGGGTATTTTCTTTCATTCATTGGATTTATCTCATCCCAACACGGATTAATCTTATTGGCCCATAGGAACCTTAATTGGATCATAATCCAAAAAATTTAGAAAATCTTGACCCTTAGGCTAAGGTCTTTTAAATAATTTTTAATTGATTCCTAATGCACCTTGGAAAATTTATTTTGATTTTCTGTTTCAAGGAAACATATTTTTGATATTAGGAGAATTTGTTTATCCATAAATATCTCAATATTGAATTACCACTCTCTAGAATTTTTCATCTCTCTAGGCAAAAACAAGGAAAATAAATATTTTCTTGTATTTAGAAATAGAAAATGATTACAGGGGATTGAAGTAGAGCCTCGGGGGGGTCACTATATGTAAATCCTCTATATCATGTGCGTTCAAGGCCTATTTAAAAAGTCCCTTATCTGTGAACTTTTTAGTGAATATAATGTATCCTTTCCTATTCAAATCTGTAATTTTTTTTAAAATACAATAAATAAATCCCTTCTGTAAATATATTTCTGTAAGTTTTAAATATTTAAAATGTCCTTCTGTTGAACCCACGTGATACTTACATATTTATACGAGTGACCCCCCCAAGAGTAGAGCCTATTCATTAGTCGCGCTTGAGGAGGAATCTTACAACAGTAATGTTTAAATATCCTTCAATAGTCCTTGCATTCCAACACTATAGCAAAGAAATAAGATATGGTCCTCCCCGATTCAAACTCATAGGCTAGTAAGCATGGCTTAGAGGCTAGCGAGCATGGCTCAAAAGGCTCAACAAGCAAGGCTCAGAAGCAAAACAAGCATCGTCTTTGTGAAAGACTTAAAGGTCAAGTCCTACATTTGGAGACAAAGATAGCCTACATTAGTATACAAAAGCGACCCCCCTCGCTCTAAGCAGGGTAAAGAGGGAATGATTGAGCACTACAAAAAGAAACCCAAAATATTTAGATTTTTGGGGATGTCCCATGATTAATAACATAATAGAAATTAGAAGAACTTTTGAAGGTTTAGAAAAACTTCCCACGTTGGTGAAATGGCGATGAAGATCTTCTTTTGATACCATTGCCAAGCAACACTTGGGCTATCTTTTTAGGCTCACCTGCCAGCCAGAGAAGTTGTGTATGCACACATTGGGAGCAATACAGGGGAAACCCCAATTGTTTATCAATGTAGAATCTCCAGTTTGATGTTGGAGGCTTAATGTTGAGAAAACCCCAAATCCTATTAGGCACTCGATCTCCAATTTGATGAATTTCTCCATATTGGAGAAAACCCCCAAATTTCTTAAGTTGCAAAATGCTAAATCTGTGAAATCCCCAAATATCTTGAGGGCTATAAAACTCTATTTATAGTAACTAATAGACTTGTAGATGGTGGGAGTCATGGGCTAAATGCTAGCCCCTTAAAGTAGACTCTATTGGATAGCTTCTATGATGTGTGTATTTTGCTTCTATAGAGGTTTGAAGACCAAGCCACCACACATTTTAACTTGCACTCAGTTGCTAAAGATTCTCGGCTAAAGGGCTACCCAAAGTGGGGTGCCCTTAACTCTACAAAGGGAGTGGCAATGTTGTGTCCCAATAGAACTTTTCAAAGGCTTTTCGCTAAGAGAGAGAAGGCTTTTCAATAAACCATATGTAGTGCCCACCCAACGTTTTCAACCAAAGACCAAATCAAAAAGTAGATTTCTGAATTCCATAGTTAAGTGATCCTTTCTCAATAATACTCCTCCAATCCTTCGGCTCCTTGGGGTTGTCTAAAAACTTGTGAATCATGACGACCTAGGGTGACTATGCCAATAGTTGTCTAAAAACTTGTGAGTCATGACGACCTAGGGTGACTATGCCAATATGAGTGCACCCTTTAATAAAGGTGGTAGTGGACCTACCTTTTGTGCATCAAAGACCCATTCTTAAAAACTTTCAAGATCCTATAAAAGAGAGATTTCAATGAGTTGTTAAATATCTATTAGATGAAATTTGATATCTATTTGCTCTTCTTTTGGCACAAAAATGGCTTTAACTGATACGTTTATACCATTTTTAAAATTTAGCAAATTGGAGCAACTCTACTTATAAAAAAAATCCTTGTTTGGTATCAAGCCATGAAATAACAAATCCACCTATATAATTTAATTTTGGATTGGATCCCCCCAAAATTGCTCCAAAATTGGCACGGATAAGGCACCAAAACATTTCTTTGAATTAATTAATTAATTTGCTTTACTTTGTTTCCTATGGTTTTTTAACATGAATACATAGCCTTCTTAGATTACGTACTAAAAGTGGTAGATTTGAAATCTTCCCTTTTTAACAGGTTTTGACACAACAATGCCTTTAACTACTACATTTATACCATTTTTAAAATTTAGCAAATTGGAGCAACTCTACTTATCAAAGAATTCCATGTTTGGTATCAAGCCATGAAATAACAAATCCACCTATATAATTTAATTTTGGATTGGATCCCCCCAAAATTGGCACGGATAAGGCACCAAAACGTTTCTTTGAATTAATTAATTAATTTGCTTTATGTTGTTTCCTATGGTTTTTTTGACATGAATACATAGCCTTCTTAGATTACATATACTAAAAGTGGTAGATTTGAAATCTTCCATTTTCAACAGGTTTTGACACGTTCTTTTGTCCATCTCCATACTCAATTCTCTTTATTGAGACACCTCTCTCTCTCTCTCTCTCTCTCTCTCTCTCTCTCTCTCTCTCTCTCTCTCTCTCTCTCTCTCTCTCTCTCTCTCTCTCTCTCTCTCTCTCTCTCTCGTTTTGCTTGTCCTCCCACTACGCTTGTCCTCTGTACTTCAATGCAAACTTCTAGTTGAATTATGAGGGCTCTCACTACGCTTGTCCTCTCTCGTTTTGCTTGGAGAATGCGGTCCTCATATAGTTACCAAAATGGAAGGTCCGGAGGTAGGTGTCCTCTTCTTAGATTACATACTAAAAGTGGTAGATTTAAAATCTTCCGTTTTCACAGGTTTTGACAAGTTTTTTTGTCCACTGCCATACTCAATTCGCTTTATTGAGACCTCTCTCTCTCTCTCTCTCTCTCTCTCTCTCTCTCTCTCTCTCTCTCTCTCTCTCTCTCTCTCTCTCTCTCTCTCTCTCTCTCTCTCTCATTTTGCTTGTCCTCTCTACTTCGATGCAAACTTCTAGTTGAATGATGAGGGCTCTGACTATGCTTGTCCTCCCACTACGCTTGTATGAAAACTTCTAGTTGAATGATGAGGGCTCTTTATTCCCACTAGCACAATCATCAAGCTAAAGCTGGCTGATGCTAGGAGGCGTAGGAAGTATCTTTCTCCCTTGGTCTCTTCTACAAATGAGGCCAAAGCTTCTCTTCTATCTCTCTTCCGTCTTTAAGACGAGGAGGAAGGATGGATTGGTAGAGTAGCATGATGAGGAAGGAAGAGTAGAGATATGGGACATTGGAGGAGGCAGAGGAGAGAACGTGGTGGTCGATGAGGCAGGGTAGTGGGGAGGGGCATAGGGTTAAACTTTAGGGACTAAGGTTAATGTAGTAATTTACGATGGTATGAATTAATGCCCGCATTAAGCGGGCATTAATTAATGCAACACGAATAAAAGTTATGAATATATAACATAAATGAAATTGACATGGCCAAGAGACAAATCGGTGTGTTATGGGAAACCACCTAGCAAAACAGAGATGGGAAGGTGGTTGCAAAGAGGAAATATTTCATCAAAAAAGTAGTAGCACAGGTCTACTATGGGAAACCGCCTAGCAAAACAGATTTTGGGAAACCGCCTAACAAAACAGAGACGGGAAGGTGGTTGCAAGAGGAAATATTTCATGAAAAAGCAGTAGCACAAGTATATTATCTAGGAAAAAGGTTCTTTATTGTACTCTTTTTGAGAAGCTAGATGGTTGACCTGTTTGCAAGGGCCCCATTATTCCTCGGGTCGAAGTTGATCCATGCAATGCCTTTTGATCTAACCTTTAATGTGAAAAGTTTGAGAGAATGCCCTGATTGGGTAGATATAATAGGTCTTCCCCCTTGGCTGAGGCTGACCTTGAAAGAGCTGGCTGGCACATTAGGCTCGGTGCTTTTTGTCCCCAGTGAAGAAGACAATGGCTGACACTCAAATAAAGTATGTGTGTCATGGAACACAATAGTGGAAACCCTGAAAATGCTTGAGATAGACTTAGGAGAGTTTGGGAAAATGGAACTCAAGTTGAAATATGGGAACTTCCTAGGAGACTACTTTAGGTGTGGAAATTTTGGCCACATAGCCAGAGATTAAGGAGTAAGAAAAAACATAAAGACCAATGAGGAGAACAAGGAAGAGGGATCAAATGAGGGAAAAAAAAGGGGAAACCTTAGGAACACAAGCTGATAAAGGGGACAAAGGAAAAGACCAAATGAACAAGGAAGAAGGGGACCCCGAGAATATGGGATGGACCAGGGTCGGGGATAAATCTAAGGGGAAAAACACACTTACACAGGTGAAAGGTGAAGCCAGGAATATCTAGTCAAAAGGGGTAGGGAAAGGTGCCGAAGCAAACAGATCTGTAGAAGGACTTAGTCCACCTATCTATTCTAATTCCTTTAGCCTCTGAGGGATGACAATGAAACATCATCTATGGGGAAGTTTAAGTAGCAGGTAGCAGCAGGTAGATACTACTTGGAGATAGATTCAAACTAGAGATGGAGAGACAAGGATAGAGTTAGAAAGAGAGAAGGGACTGGAGGTGGAGATATGGTTCATGTAATTGCCTTAGAATGGGCAAGGTAAATAGGGTCAAGGGTTGTACTTGGAATGTTAAAGGCCTAAAGGATAAAAAGAAAAATTTAGCCTTTTGGGGGGATGGTAAAAAATTGGAACTTGTCTCTAATGGAAATTGAGGAGCATAATCTAATGGGTAACAAAGAGAAAAAGAGATTTAAAACCTTCTATGGTAGCCAACCATCCTAATGGAAGGATCCTAGTTGTAGAGGTGTAGATAGAGGAAGAGAAGATATGGCTTATTAATATCTATGGGGCCCATAATCACAAAATCAAGGGGGAAATGTGGGAATGGATCAATAGACTAGATATCCAACACCCTTGAATTTTAATGGGAGACTTCAATGTGGTGCAAAGACACCTGGACAGATGTGGGGGAAGCACTGTAATGATGGGACATGAGAAAAAAAAAAGGGATAGTCTCGAGGGAAATTGGGCCTAATTAATGGTTGGAAATTGGGACCTTGGAGCTCTGACCTAGGGCATACTCATTTTAGCTTGTAATACATGGGGTCATCCTCTAGAATAGATAGAGTTTTCCTTAGTCAACAAGCATCTTGGGTGCCCCACACAATTTAGTGAAAACTTCTTCAGTCATGTGTGACCGCATGCCTTTAATGTGGGGTTGGCAAACAACTCAATGGGGAGAAAGTGAACTTAGGGATTTCCCAGTAAGGTAGCTGAGGGTCAATAACAGTCTACTACAAGATGATCTGTTCACACTCCAACCTAAGGATGCTATTAATAGACTTAAAGGTAAGGAAGGGGCAATAGGTTCTTGAAGAAAATTTGCTAATAAAATGCAAGGCATTATTACAAAAGTTGGGAAACTGAGAGCTCATCAGAAGAGACAAAAGATGGAATACTCGGGGAATCTTCTAGACAACCTACAAAAAAAGGGACAACTTAATAGCCTATCCAGGGTAGAAATGGGTCAATATGCTAAGTGTCAAACTCATCTAAAGGAGGAAGATGCTAAATTAGCTAGTGAGAGAGAGAAAGGGGATAACTGGAGAATGTATAACAATAAGAGAGAACTTCCCAAGTATTTGTTTGGATTGATCAAGGAGAGAGGGAACATAGAGCTACAAGGACAAATCAAGGATGAGAATGGATAGGAGCTAGGAGACATAAAACATACTGCCCTGAGGTGGGTGGACTTCGTGGGTACCACTCTGAACCTTAAAAAAGATACATGTATAGAGAGGTTCAAGCAGAATCCCAGCTACTTAACTTGGCCAACACTATTATCAAACCAAATATAGCCAGATGGTTTGATAGAGACATTGTTGGGAGACACTCCAGAAACTGGGTAGGGAAAAATCTACAAGGTGGGATGGGCTATCAGTTGAATTTTTCATTGCATTTTGGGACTCTCTGAAAGACTGGGTATGGGATACTTGCAAGAAGGACTTATCCATAGGAGAGCTTGATACTGACTGGAAAGAATGACTAATTAAGTTAATCCCTAAGCAACCTACCTGTATAACTTAATCATTGGAGCCCTATCACTCTTCTCACTATGATATACAAAATCTTAGCAAAGGTTATATATTCCATGGTACTTCATTCTCCATCTCCCTAAGTCCATCTCCATGAATCTTTTCATAGTCTTTGATTCTCTCTTGTGCCATGTCACACCCCATGGGGGCTACGACATCCCCATGACAACTCATTGATTACATCATTCTAGAACCTACTTTTTGACCTTTGATATTCATCATCTCTCTTTCACATTTGGACCATTTAACCTTTTATTTGTGGCCCTTTACGTTACCACATAAATGTGCACTCTCACACACAATGGTTATGCTCCCCCTTCCCCTAAGTAAGATCAATTTCTCAACAGTGCCCCTTGATCTTGTGTTTCCTATATCTCTATGCACAAGTCCTACTAACTTGAGGCCACCATCACATTAGCCTAATTAGTGATGACCTAGCACTAAGAATTATGACTCCGATGAGCTAGAAGTGGGAGATATATTTTGCACATCTAGGAGTTACAAGCAATAATTTTACAACTTCACTTGCTCATGTGGCGAGCCTGAGAGCAGCACACTCTCCACACACACACACACACACACAATATATATATGATTTATTAAATCCTTTTTTCACTCTCATGGTCGAGACACGGAACCCAAAAACTTTGGGAGATGGACTCCCTAGTCACAAGGTTATTTATAGTCAAACCAATTGAAAATGTAGATACAAAATTCTTTGATGAAAAAAATTTCATATCTCAATGACATCGTCGATGTTGATGAGAGCTAAGATGCATGACAAAGACTTTGTCATAGAAGTTGTAGCAATGGGGGCATGGTGATGACTTTCAGCTCACATTTGTATTGTGCACCTCTTGCTTTGAGGTAGTGTAAATGAAAATGTGCACAACCACACGATAGGAGCTTAGTTGGTAGAAGAGGACAAGTGTTGTCCCAGAGATCTTGGGTTGGATCCTTGCTGACTACGGTTGATGTGCACCCATGTACAAATTGTCGATGGTGGTGTGTGTGAGTTGTATACACAAGCCTAGTGTAAATATCCATTTCCTGTTTATTTCGAGCCTTCCTCAAGAAAACCTAAGAAGAGGAGACTGCATTCATTGCTTAAATTTCAAGAGCGCAATGCTAGGTAGAGTCTCAGCATTGATTGAGGTTGCCCCACTGTTATGCTGATCTGTCGTGGAATAAGGGTGCCTTTCCTGATAAAGGCCTTGTTTTTCTACTACTACACACTTGTGTCAATGTTACTTTCTCTTTCCGTCCACCAAACTATTGATGTTGAAGCTCAAGGAAAACCGACACTTTGTGTTGCCGAGCTGATCTCAAAGATACCCCCTTCTAGATGAGTCCTTGCTTTTTAGTGTCAAGCGAGCTTTGCTCTCTCTCTCTCTCTCTCTCTCTCTCTCTCTCTCTCTCTATATATATATATATATATATATATAATGTATGTATGTATGTACGTATGTAAGTAAACCCTCAAAAAGTCTAATCAAACCTCTAATCACTCATTAAATGGTGATTAAGGTGAACCTAATCTTAACCTTAATTACTCTGATTTTTGAAAACACCCTAGCCTTATCTAGACCTAGCCTAAGCTCTGATAAGAAACCTAGTTAGGGGGGATGAAGAAAATGGCCACCATAATAATAAAGCGAAAACTCTAATGATTTTTGAAAACACCCTTACCTAGCCTAAGCTCTAATTCCAACTTAAGTAACCTAGCTAGGGAGGTTGAAGCAAATGACCACCTTCATAATAAAGAGATTATAAATTGACTAATTCGAGTACAAAAACATTTCCCTCAACAAATCATAAAATTTATGAATTCAAAAGTTAAAAAGTTCTCCTTGCAAATCTTTAAACTAAATTGTGACTCCAATGCACTAAATTTTTCAGTTTTTTTTTTGAAAATGATTAAAAAAAATTGAAAATGATAAAAAAAATTTGTGAACAAGTCCACAGAATAGAGTTTACAGGACTTTCTTTGAACATTGGTTTGCTTACAATGTAAGCGAATCAATGTATAAATGTTCCATCTACGAAGAATCATTAGGCACCATATGAACGAGGACCCCTATCAAGAGATGTCTATATCATGTCAGAAATCAAACACGAGAATCCCATTGGAATGCCTGTGGTCACCTGCGTAACAGTTGAGAAACATGATTATCCAATGGTCATACATATAGATTGATATAATACTTGAATTTTGAATGTGTTTATTGGAGTTGGAGTGTGCCACGGATAGTTGTAAATTGCTATTATCCCATGCATATAAAGGTTTGAATTGTTATACCTAACAAATAAATATACTTTGTCAAGTATAATACTTCTATAATCCTCAATGCATATGAGGTGTAATACATTTCTATGCAATAATCCATTGCAATATTATTTTGTAATTAATAGATGCCCCATAGGCTAGATGATCAGCAAAATAACTATGTTTTGGAAAAAAGCCATTGCTTTTGTGTATCACAGAGGGACTGTACCATAGTGGTTGGGTGTCTAGTTAAAAATATATATGCTTTTCAATTCAGATCCTAACCTTGACGAGTTTGTTTGTTTTTTAATTGTAGGGGTTTATCATGTTTATCCTGAAGTATATCTCTAATCTCACAAATAATACGATTAATTTTTTTAAAGCCAGGAGACTCAACCACAAACAAGAACCATAAGGAAAATGATGGCAGTAATTGCTGGTGGCGTGCCAAGATAGGTGATCTAAAGAAAAAACACAGACACATGACACTAAAACCTTCGTTCTTTACAATCAGTAAGCTTGCTGTGATAGATCACTAAAACATAGATAGTCAGCCCTTTAACAATTAAAGAACTCTGAAACCACCAAACTAGACAGAATCCATGCAATTGCAGAGGTAGCCAAGTTCATTATCACATAAGATTCATATCAAGTGTACTTACGTGGCTGTACATCATCATGAAACTCTCAGCCATGAGACATCCTGACTTCCTAGTTCAAGAGCTTCAGCTTCTGAATGCAAGAAGCTGGCCCTTTCTGTGAAAACTGGCCAGATGCAAGGCTATGAAATAAAACCAGCATTTGTTGGATTGTAATCACTATTGCTCCTTGCTTAGCAGTCCCTACCCACCACTGTTGGCATTTAGGTACCTGTCAAAAAGCGATTCAGCATAAAATGTGAAGCACTTAAAGAAAGTCAAAACAAAGTGAACTACTTGAAAGAGCCAGCATAACTCTCACATATACGATATGATAACCATCTTCCACAATCAAGATAGCAACCAGTTGAGCAGGCATGGATATTTGGTGGGGAAGAAACTTTGCACCAAGGGTGGACCTTCCACAAGAGCAGCTTTGAAGGCAAATATATCCAATTTAGATGGTGGATGGGTGTACTTCAAAGTGAAGTTCATTGTCACATAAGATTGATATCAAACTATGTTCCGGTGTATATCCTATGAGGCTGTAGATCATGAAACTCTCAGCCATGAGACATCCTGTCTTGCTAGTTCAAGAGCTTCAGCTTCTGAATACAAGAAGCTGGCACTTCCTGCAAAAGCTTACAAAAGCATGGCCAGATGCACAGGCTATGAAACTAAAACCAGCATTTGTTGGACTGTGGTCACTATTGCTCCTTGCTTAGCAGTTCGTACCCACCATTGTTGGCATTTAGATACCTATCAAAGAACAATTTAGCATGAAATGCGAAGCACTTGAGAAAGTAAAAATAAAGTGAACTACTTCAATGAGTGAAAGGCTCAACCAGGCAAAAGCTTGTACAAGCACAAATTCCATGTACAAGCCTTACAAGAAGCCATGCAGACCAAGGTAATCTTACCCCTGCCACGGGCATGGCAGTACACAAGCAGTCTTGCTGAGGGTCCCTTAGGACAGGCTCTAGTGATATGGGACGCCAAGGCTTATTGGCTTGGCCTATGGGGAGTGGAACCTTGGCCCCTGGCTCGGGGGGAGATTCCGTGAGGAATGTACAGTTGGGAGGCGAGTTTGCATGTACCCTTCTATGTGGTTCTAATCTTGTGTGTTTAGCTTGTGTATCACATGATCTTATAGAGGGAGCTTTACAGTTGGTATCAATCCCAACCGGATTACGGAAGCAGCAGACCTACAAGGTTTGCGTGTCTTGCAAGTTGCACGTATTGTCAAAGTCGCCCTATCCAAGTATCTCCCAGGCACCATATCCATGTTTGTTTACAAATCAAGTGCATGATGGAACCTAGTGGATTTTGTGCTTGAAAGAGAGAGAGAGAGAGAGTGTAACATGCGGAAGCTTTGGGGGAGATCGGTAACTTCAATGCTCAGAAAAAATAGCACACTTGTCGCGACGAAAATTAACGCACAAAACTGAATATAGATGTGCAGAAAAATAGAGAGAGAGAGAGAGGGAGAAGAGGACACAATATTCGGTCCCGAATACCCTCTGTAGGGCCCCCACCACGAATGGTGTATTTGCTTTTATTAGAATGATGCAAAACTGAAATAAAAGACTGAACCTGAACCTTCTTGGCTGAGATAGATCTCTGCCCTTAACCTTCAATCCTTCACCCCTTCTGCGTTAGCTTGTCCTTGGCTGTCCTGGCCCTTTGTTCAGCTTCAGCACTTTGGTGATGAATGGACTAAACCATCCAATGGGTATTTGTACCCTTCAAGGATACTAGTCGGCTAAGCCAGACTGGTGCCACCCGTGTGTTAGCAGGATGGTGTTGTATGGACAGGAGCCAGACTGGTGCCACCCGTGTATGACCTGGAATGTGTTCTATCCATGGGATTGTCACGCCATGGAAGAGCCAGTATATGTGCCGTGTTTTGCCTATGGGACTGTCACTCCATAGGGAGGCTCGTGCCTGGATCTGTGTCTTACCTATGGAACTGTCACTCCATAGGAAGACTGGGATTTATGTTTTCTATCGTGCCATCATTGTGCCCAACAGAAATGTTTAGTTTTTGTTCCATGAACGGGAGATATGTCCATGATACTGTTTGCACATGCATTCATGTTTGCATGCCTGGAACTATCTTCGCGTGACTTGTATTCTTGTGTTTGCCTGTTTAACGTGCCACTTACTGATGAGCAAGGACGCTTGCCAGTGAGTCATGAAGTTTGCTCTGTCTTCTGACGAGTTTTGTTGCGTGTGAACAGGTGGTAAGTGTATTGCATTTGTTTATTTTATAGCATTCTTTTTTTAACCTTTGTTTTTATAAGGTTGTAAGTTCACACTCATTAATGAGTGGGCACCCTCCCCAATATCTCATAGTGCCCTTGGTAGGGTGGGCATCCATTATGGGCACCCACGTATGGGCCATGGTGGGGCCTCACTTAATCATGTGTGAGGGGGTGGGTGCATGGCCACCTACCCACCCCCCCTTGGGACTTTAGAACTGGCCGCCTCCATGCGATTCAGGTGGGCCGGCCAGCTGTTCGTCGTGTGCCCCTCTATGCAAATCAGGCGTGATACTCCTCTTGTATATAGGCGGCTGAGCATGACCACCTTCTGGGATTCGACGCTGGCCCACAGGCGACTCTGCTTGCTCCTGCGCACAGATCTCTCTTCATTTTGCTGTGCAGGCGGCTGCGCACAGGCCACCGTCCTCTTGCCTTGCAGGTGACTGCGCACAGGTTCTTCTCCCATCTCTCTCCTTGCTTTGCAAGCGGTTGCACATAGGCGACTGCGCCTAGCCATCTCTTCATCCTGCTAGAGACGACTGCGCACAGGCGGCTGCGCAAGTCTCCTCTGTCGCTTGCCCACAGGCGGCTGCGTGGCTGCGTACAGGTTCCCATCTCTCACCTTGCAGGCGGCTGCACACACAGGACTTCTATCTAGCTTGCGCACAGGCGACTCCAGCTCCCCGTACTGTCGGGCAACTGCTGACAATTCATTCCCCCATTTCTCAAGCTGGCAGCAACAGCAGTAATAAAGACTTCTCTCTTTTCATACGGATACTTCTGCTACTAACACCCATTCGGTGCCGGGTAGTCCAAGCTTCTGGAGAACCACCGTCCATGGGTGCTGAGATCGGGAGAGCCAGGCGTTAGTACGAGAGCGCATGTTTGTGCGTGGCCCTGGAACACCAGTGGGGCGCTCTCTGCGGATTCCAGTGAAGGCACGGGACCGTAGAGACTAGACTTCTTCAAGTGGATCGCTCTCCTTCGAACGTCTACTTCAAGTCTCTTGTTTGGTAACTGTATTCATTTCAATTGTACATGGACATCATCTAGTTCATTGAACCCATGGAGCATTGTATCACTTAAATACTCCCAATAATATATCATATATTGAGGGGGGGGTCGGCCCGTTCCGGCCCCAGTGCTGGTGTCCATTGATCATCATTTCATTTCATTTCAATTTTCAGTTGTTATTGAGTTGTCCATTTATATTGTGATATTTAAGTTGTGCAATTACGCGTGTGGGTGTCCAACGGAGTCTATTCCCACTTGACGGGATCGGCTTCACTGACTCGTCTCGGACTAGGCTCACATGGGACCAGTTTTCCATCCCAGGTCCTGCACCTTCTGTACAGATATGTCTACGTGGCATCCAAGTGCCGGATGCACGTGACATCTCTTGCTGCTTAACTTGACGGAAGCTGCAGAGCCTCCAAATAATCCGTCAATAACGCCAGTTAGTCGTCGAAAAACTCTTTGTCAAGCCATACCGCTTCGTGGGTCCCTCGGTCCTGAAACTTCGTGAGGAACTGTCTTTGCCTTCGGCCTAGGCCATGCTTGAAACGGTGCAAAAGTATCTGTTCTGGAACCATAACTTCAGCTTCGTCAATAATATCTGGTTCCGTCTCGTCTATAACTTCTGAAGGGATCGGACCTGCATATGGCTTTAACCAACTGACGTGGAACACATCGTGCATAGTCCAACTCGGAGGTAGCTTCAACTTCATTGAAACCTATTTAAACTTTCTTTAGATGGGAAAAGGTCCGAAGCTTCGGAAAGACAACTTTGGGCATCGCTTGTCCCCCTGCTTCAACTTTTGCTTCATAATCCGAAGATAAACCCAATCCCCTTCCGAAAACTTCATATCCCTTTGGTCTTTATTGGCATGTCGAGTGTAAGCCTCTTGCGCTTTAGCCAACCTATCCTTTACTGACTCCAAAATCTCCTGGTAAGACTCCGTCAATCTATCCGCTTCAGGTACTGAAGACGAGGTCCTGGTCAATAGCGACTGGAATGGTCTTCCAAACGCTGCCCCATATGGAGTCCTGCCAATAGCTGAAGAAAAAGAATCATTCAAAACAGCTTGAACTAAAGGCCCACTTACCTTGTTGATCGTGGATATAACACTTCAGCGCATCAAAGGCCAACTGGTTGTAGATCTCTGTTTGGCTGTCCGTCTGTGGGTGAAATGCACTGGAAAAATTCAATTTAGTACTAAAGTTATCAAACAATGCCCTCCAAAAATGACTGGTAAACTTGGCATCTCGGTCTCACACTATGGTCCTAGGAATCCCGCCAATCGGATACCAATGCCGAATGAACAACTAGGCAACATCCTCGGCGGTCACATTGGCCCTACATGGAATAAGCATAACAAAATTGCTAAATCTATCAACTATAGTCAAGCACTGAGTATCGATTCCTGATAAAGTCCATCGAAATATCTTGTAAAGGTCCCTCAAGAATTGGCAAGGACTGTAATAACCCTATCTTCTTTCCACCACACGAGGAGCTTTCACCTTGTGACAAATATCACAGTGTTGTACATATGAAAACACATCTCGACTTATCTTTGGCCAATAATATTGTCGCCATATCTTACGGGGTTATAAATACATGTGCCTTAACTTCTTACTGTACTCTCACGATTGTGGCTTACACTCTATGTGTGGGGTTTCTTGTACTTTCTACTCCAACATTTGGTATCAGAGCACTCGCTTCTCTACATCCAGGGATCTCTTCTTCTCCAGCAAGCTAAGTGGAGACTGAAGCGACTCATTTTTTCATCGGGTACCAAAAAAAAACTTCATGGCTTATCTCATTCTTCATATGGATCATCTTGGTCTCTTGGGATCCTATGGGCCAGTAGGATCAATCAAAGTGTGGAGAGGCGATAAATCTAATTTATAAAAGAAAAATACCCAAAAATGAGTAAATGCCCACATAAGATGAAGAGTTGATTGAGTACAAGGTTTACTAGTAAAAAAACTATGAATATTACTAAAAAAATGAGATATTTTGGGTATAATGATACATTTTTGACACCTTGGTAAGGAGCAGGAGACTCTTCAAGGAGGCGCCTATTTCACATGTATGGAGGAGTTTTAAACTCAAAAATAATATGATATTTTTATCTCTCCTCTCTCCTGGATCAAACCAAATCAAAAAGAGAGCCAAACTGATCCAAATGTTGTCCAAATTCAGTCAAACTGAACCTGAAAATTTCTAAAAACTAGTTGGACTTCGTTAGAGGCCTCCCTCATCTATAAATAGACCATTATCTCTTTGTAAAAAAATATGTAAACTATACCATGCCAGTATTATACTGAAATAATGATATTTTCTATTATCCTCTAAAAATTCTCTACAATTTGAAGAGATTGGAGCTTCTCTCTCTTCAACCTTCTTTGAAATCTTCATCGACATACTAAACCAATTGATTGATTGGGAGCCTCTCCAATGACTAAAGAATCAAACAAAACAAGAGGTAAAGCGTGATTTTATGATCTTTTCTTAATCTCTGAAAGTTTCTTACATCTCAACCCCTCTCAAGCTTGAGAAGTATTCAATTGAATGGCTCTTTAATGCAATTGAAGCTCTCTAATGAATTTTAGTGATTAAACACATAAACGTTTTCAATTATGATTAAATTAAAATATTTTTTAAGCATCCCTCTCTCTCCGCCAAAGAATGGTCATTCTTATGACCTATTCTATATTCAAATGATGCTTCTCATGAAGCAATTCTCAAATCTAAAAGTAATTTCTATACTTGTCAAATTAGAGACCAAAGAAGTGACTTTTTAATGCTTTTATGCTACTTAATTTATGAAACACTTAAGAATCAAGTCCATAATTGGATATTGATCCAAATGATAGTTATTCTATCATTTTGTATTACTAAAACTTTATGCTCTCAAAATTATTAAAAATTATCAGTAATAGCAACGGAGGTATCGCAAAATTTCTGAAAAATTAACACATAAATCAATTTCATGCATAATATGAAAAGAGGACTTCCTACCATATTCTAGGATTAATCATCCTAGGTTAATTGAATAATTCTCATCATAACTATGAAAAAATTGATTTTAATGTTTATGCCTTAATAGTTAATTAAAGCAAAAAGAGAAATTTCTAGTAATTCATTTTTATGATGAAAGAGAATTTCCCACCATAATTGGAATTCAACCATTTAAATGAGAAAAATAGAATTTCTAGTGTAAAGGATTTAATGGAGATTTTTATTTAATTTTTAAGAGAAAATTTAGTTAATTTATTTTTATGCATAGATAAATTTGAATGATGAAAGAGGAATTCTGTCACGACCCTGTGTTTTTCTCTGAATGCAAGTGTACACGGGGACATGGTGGACAGTGCGAATGGCATCAGGTTGGAGTGAAAAAGGAAGCCCATGTGTGGACAACCCCAAGTGTGAAGGGGGGCCAAGTGATTAAAGTCTTCTCTCATAACTCATGAGACAAAGGAGTTTGGAGGGGACAAAGGTTTAAAAGCCCTTAAAAATAAAAGAACCTCTTTTAGGAGATAATCGTGGCTTTTATGCTATTTATGGGAGCCTATACTTCTTTTAGAGGGAGTCGAGTTGCAGTTTCAGCCGTGTGCGCTTTTTCGCTGAGAAGGGCTGTTCGGCAGTGTACACAGGAGAGCAGGTTGAACTCTTTCTCTCTCCCAGGTGTCTGTGAAAGGCAAGGCAGAAGATAGAGCCATGCTGGCAGTTACAAGGCTGCGGGGGCGGACAGTGCTGGTGCAGGCTGCAAGGTACCTTTGTGCGCAGGCAGTTACAGGGCTGCTGGAGACGGACAGAGCTAGCGCAGAGACTGTCGTCATGGACTCCACGTGGATGGACTGCAGAGATGCTGGACTGAACAGAGCATGAGAGGCTCTCTTGGAAAGAGGGGACTGCAAGAGAAACAGGGACGTACACGAGGGGACAGCTAGTACTGCTCTCTCTCTCTCTCTCTCTCTCTCTCTCTCTCTCTCCGCTGAAAAGTGGATAGGCCTGCAGGAAGGTCTGGGCGGGCAGATGCAGCACAGACACGTGCTTTACTGGTTTGGAAGAGAGCCTTGTGGGCTGACTGCAAGAAGCGCCCAGCCAACAGATTCCCACGCTCTCTCTCTCTTGAA
This sequence comes from Cibotium barometz, assembly GCF_041138505.1. Classification (NCBI taxonomy): domain Eukaryota; kingdom Viridiplantae; phylum Streptophyta; class Polypodiopsida; order Cyatheales; family Cibotiaceae; genus Cibotium; species Cibotium barometz. The sequence continues at coordinate 8,595,209 of NC_141099.1, forward strand.
AGGAGGCCGGCTCTAGGAAGTGCAAGACAGGTCTTTCTCTCTCTCTCTCTCTCTCTTTCTTTTGGAAGGAGGCAGGCAGAAGGAGGCGCATAGCCGGGACTGTTTTGGGACAGTTTATGGGCTGTTTTTGTTTGGTTGCAAATTCAGCTGTGTGCTTGGGTTTTTGGCTGCAAGTACAAGGTCACTTGGTTATGTTTCTTGGCATGGGAGTGATGCAAGCTCGCATGGCTGCGTGCTCATGGAGCATATTGTTTTCTTCCTGCTAGAAAGGAACAGAGGGACCTACAGTTATGGGCATCTCTATGTTGCCAGATGTTTCATGCGGGAACAGGTAACTAGATGTATGGAAACAGGACAGAAGTTTCAAAGGGAAACAGGCCTAAGGGTTTCATGTGGAAACAGGTCGTAGGTTTCTCGAGGAAACATGTATTTGGGTTTCTCCAGGAGATAGATCACATGCAGGCAGAAGGTACAGGAATGGACACATGTTTGGTACAGCCTTGCTACTGATTGGGCAGGGGACAGGGAATCCATGACAGAGATGGATAGTACCCCTTGAAGGTAGAGAGGGTTGGTACAGGTGTGTCGACTGTATGGTATGCTGTGCTGTGATACGAGTTCTCTTTTGAGAGACAGTTTGGGGGTCTGTGTTGTGATGCAGAAGCACTGGATGTGTCAGGGTGTGATGCTGTTCATAGTGTGAGAGGCTATGGATGGTTGTGGCAGCCTTGATCATGGGAGAAAGCTTCTGTATGCAGACTCAGTGTGAGAGAGTCTTTCGATGTGAAAAATGGCTGGACTTGTTTGTGGATGCCGAGTGGACAAGAGGCCATGATGCAGGTTTTTTGCAGGCTTCAGGGGTTCTACTGTGACGGCTGAGTTCCCAGCCTTATTGTAATCAAAGCTCTTATAATCAATTAAAGAAATACCGCAAGGGGCGCCACTGCGATTTGGGGCCAATCGGTGTCCGTGTACTGTTTGCAGGAGCACTCTAGCTCCCCCTGTTTGTTTTCTTTTTCTAGGTCCTCAATGGCGTTGAAGTGTTTTATGTGCGAGTGTTTGTTTCACCGCCCGTCAGGCCGGTTTCAAGGTTCCGTTGCCGGGACACATCGTTGACTTTCTCAAGGAGGCGAGTCCGTGGTTGCTTTGGCTGGGACAATCGCCAACTTTCCTAAGGGGGCGAGCTCGTGGTTGTCTCATGAGAGTCACATCAAAAGCTTCAACATGAGGAAAGTGAAAAGGAAGTGCAGGACACAGTACAAGATTTTGTGTCTTTGCCTATTTGAGGTGAAGAGCAAGAGCTGAAGATGAAGCCCAGGAGAAAAGACACCAAGGACAAGAAGTAGTCGGCTAGAAACAAGAAGCAGTTGAAGTGTTATGGTGCAGGAGATGCGTTGAAGGCTATGGCTTTCGACAGTTTGTCACCGGTGGTATCTTCATAGAGGCTTCATGGGTTCGGAAGACAGTTTCTTTCTATGTTTAGCAGTGGTGATTTACTATGCTTCATCGAGGACTTGTGCTTACCACTTGGGTGGAGTGCAAGCAGGTTTTGGGTGCCTGAGGATGTATCAGATGAGGCTCAGATGGAAGTGGAGGAACTTGACGAGGTTCTTATTCCTGAGCATATACAGGCACATAAGGAAAGAAAGGTACAGGGTAAGGTTTCCCGTCGCTATCCTGTGAAGTTCAAGAGCTGTTCACTGATGGATACGAAGTGGATGGAGGAGGTTCACTGATGGATGCGAAGTGGATGGAGGAGGGTGACTTAGCAGATTCACCTCAGGAGTTGGAGCTTTATCTTGATGCCTATGAGTTGGAGTCGACTCTTGTTACGGCTCATTCAGGTTCAGCAGAGCATAGATCTGGAGCATTGCCTGATGCTCAAGAGGGGGGTAGCACCTCCGCTCCCTTGTTACAGACAGGCTCAGTTGTCATCTAGGAGTCGCTTGGTGACATCTTTATATTCATCCGAAGGTACTGAGGCTGACAATACATCTACTTATGGGACTTCTATGATCTTGTGTTCTAGACACATGAGATGATGGTTGAGTATGGTTCACAGTCGCGCGCACCTTGAATTATAACTGCAACTATGGATAACTCTATGGAGGGCATAAGTCTTGCGAGCAGTCCTAGAGTTGGTTTGGTTCATGGATATATGGATCGAACTCTGTTTGTGCATGTATGCATACACTTTTTGAGGTAGAGGTATTTTTGTATTCTGGTGCCATTGGATCCTGGTACCATTGTGAGAATACATTGGGAAATACTCTGCATTGTGTCATGTGCTGCATGTATGTTGGTATGATACATCAAGTGCTTTATTATGTTCATGGATGCACCATTGGGTGTGACTCCTGCGGGATGGCCATGAGACATATGTGGGAAAGTACTTAGTGGATGTAGTGTTTGGATGCATTGAGTGCTTGCATATGCTCATGTTGTACCATCAGTCATGGGTCCTGCGGGATGCCCATGGGCGTAAGGCTTGCGACGAGCAGCCCTTAGACTGTTACTTTGGAGTAGGTAGAGCATTTTGAGGAGCATATTGTTTGCGAATGCATGTGTGTGTCATGCATATGTGTGCCATATGTAGAATGCTGCATGGTTTTGTTTTTGGCTAACACAGTTAATGTGTTTCCATTTGGTTTTAGACTTTTGCTGTAGGTTCTGAAGGAACAAGCAAGAGGTGTTTGTCACTTTGGTGTGACAGTATGGCTTATTGTGCAGGATGATTATATTATCACCCAGATGCATTGGAGGGCTATTGCTTTTGTCGTATGGGGAGTCTTTGCTCATAAGATGCCTTACTGTGCCATTGAGTGCAATCGAGGACGCTTGCTATTTTTCAAGAGGGGGGTATGTCACGACCCTGTGTTTTTCTCTAGACAATATGCAGGTGTGCACGGGAACATGGTGAACAGTGTGAATGGCATCAGGTTGGAGTGAAAAAGGAAGCCCATGTGTGGACAACCCAAGTGTGAAGGGGGGCCAAGTGATTAAAGTCTTCTCTCATAACTCATGGGGACAAAGCGTTTTGGAGGGGACAAAGGTTTAAAAGCCCTTAAAAATAAAAGAACCCCTTTTAGGGGATAATCGTGGCTTTTCTGCTATTTATGGGGGCCTATACTTCTTTTAGAGGGAGTCGAGTTGCAGTTTCAGCCGTGTGTGCTTTTTCGCTGAGGAGGGCTGTTCGGCAGTGTACACAGGAGAGCACGTTGAACTCTTTCTCTCTCCCAGGTGTCTGTGAAAGGCAGGGCAGGAGACAAGAGGCATGCTGGCAGTTACAAGGCTGCGGGAGGCGGACAGTGCTGGTGCAGGCTGCAAGGTACCTTTGTGCGCAAGCAGTTACAGGGTTGCTGGAGACGGACAGAGCTGGCGCAGAGACTGTCGGCATGGACTCCACGTGGATGGACTGCAGAGATGCTGGACTGAACAGGGCATGAGAGGCTCTCTTGGAAAGAGGGGACTGCAGGAGAAACAGGGGCGTACACAAGGGGACAGCTAGTACTGCTCTCTTTCTCTCTCTCTCTCTCTCTCTCTCTCTCTCCCTCTGCTGAAAAGTGGATAGGCTTGCAGGAAGGTCTGGGCGGGCAGATGCAGCACAGACACGTGCTTTACTGGTTTGGAAGAGAGCCTTGTGGGCTGACTGCAAGAAGCGCCCAGCCAACAGATTCCCACGCTCTCTCTCTCTCTCTTGAAAGGAGGCCGGCTCTAGGAAGTGCAAGACAGGTCTTTCTCTCTCTCTCTCTCTCTCTTTCTTTTGGAAGGAGGCGGGCAGAAGGAGGCGCATAGCCGGGACTGTTTTGGGACAGTTTATGGGCTGTTTTTGTTTGGTTGCAAATTCAGCTGTGTGCTTGGGTTTTTGGCTGCAAGTACAAGGTCACTTGGTTATGTTTCTTGGCATGGGAGTGATGCAAGCTCGCATGGCTGCGTGCTCATGAAGCAGATTGTTTTCTTCCTGCTAGAAAGGAACAGAGGGACCTACAGTTATGGGCATCTCTATGTTGCCAGATGTTTCATGAGGGAACAGGTAACTAGATGTATGGAAACAGGACAGAAGTTTCAAAGGGAAACAGGCCTAAGGGTTTCATGTGGAAACAGGTCGTAGGTTTCTCGAGGAAACATGTATTTGGGTTTCTCCAGGAGATAGATCACGTGCAGGCAGAAGGTACAGGAATGGACACATGTTTGGTACAGCCTTGCTACTGATTGGGCAGGGGACAGGGAATCCATGACAGAGATGGATAGTACCCCTTGAAGGTAGAGAGGGTTGGTACAGGTGTGTCGACTGTATGGTATGTTGTGCTGTGATACGAGTTCTCTTTTGAGAGACAGTTTGGGGATCTGTGTTGTGATGCAGAAGCACTGGATGTGTGAGGGTGTGATGTTGTTCATAGTGTGAGAGGCTATGGATGGTGTGGCAGCCTTGATCATGGGAGAAAGCTTCTGTATGCAGACTCAATGTGAGAGAGTCTTTCGATGTGAAAAATGGCTGGACTTGTTTGTGGATGCCGAGTGGACAAGAGGCCATGATGCAGGTTTTTTGCAGGCTTCAGGGGTTCTACTGTGACGGCTGAGTTTCCAGCCTTATTGTAATCAAAGCTCTTATAATCAATTAAAGAAATACCGCAAGGGGCGCCACTGCGATTTGGGGCCAATCGGTGTCCGTGTACTGTTTGCAGGAGTACTCTAGCTCCCCCTGTTTGTTTTCTTTTTCTAGGTCCTCAATGGCATTGAAGTGTTTTATGTGCGAGTGTTTGTTTCACCGCCCGTCAGGCCGGTTTCAAATTCCCACCATATTTGGAATTCCATCATTTACATGAGAAAAGAGAAATTCCTAACATATTAAAATTAATGGATATTTTATTTAAATTCAAAGATGAATTTTAGATAAATTTATTTTATCTATGAGAAATATTTAAATGATAAAAGAGAAATTCCTATGACATTTAAAATTCCATCATTTAGATGGAAAAAGAGAAATTCCTAGCATATTGAAATAATGGATATTTTATTTTAGATGAATTTATTTTATGAGAAATATTTGATGATAAAAGAGGAATTCCCATGACATTGAAATGCAAATAATTTCCATGGTATTTGTGATCTCAGAAATCAAATGGGAAGAACAGGAATTTTTAGTATAATTCAATTTATGATTATTCATTAAAAGTGAAAATATGGGTAGAATTGATTTTTTTAAATCCCATGAATTCTTTTATTCATAAGAGGAATATCGAATATAATTCATTTGAGGAATTGAGAAGTAATATGAAAATAGTCGTCGAGAAAAAGAATCTTTATCTAGGCCAAGAAACTGACAAAAATTTAGAAAAAGTACCATTATCGGTATCAAATTAGAAAAAACTACTAGATGTGAATGGATGTGATAAGATATAAATAGAATGTGACAAGATGTAAATAGGATGCGATAAGATGTGGATGGGATGTGATAAGATGTGGTGTGAGTGACAATGGGATGTCAAGTAAATGGATGTGGATGTGAATGATGAGATGAGAATAAGATGAGAGGATATATGAAAGGATGAGATGGAAAGTAAATTGATGTGGATGTGAATGATGAGATGAGAATAAGATGAGAGGATATGTGAAAGGATGAGATGGGAAGTAAATTGATGTGGATGTGTATGTGAAAGAATATGATATCAATGAATGTGGATCTGCATGTGAAAAAATGTGATGTAAATGAATGTGGATATGTATGTGAAAGAAGTGATATAAATGAATGTGAATGTGGATGTGAAAGGATGTGATGTGATGCAAATGAATGTGAATGTGGATGTGGATGTGTGTGAAAGAAGGGATGTGTATGTGTATGCGAAAGAAGGGATGTGTATGTGTATGCGAAAGAAGGGATGTGCATGTGTATGTGAAAGAACGGATGTGGATGTGTCTGAAAGAAGGGATGTGCATGTGTATGTGAAAGAATGGATATGGATGAATGAGATGAGATGTGTATGAATGAAATCTGATGTGGATGTGATGTAATGTGGATAGGATGAATGAGATATGATGTGGATAGATGTGATGTGATGTAATGTGGATAGAATGCATGTGATGGGATCGTGATGAGAATGAATGTGATGGATATGAACGAATGTGATGTGATGGATGTAAATGGATGTGATGTAAACAAATGTGATAGACGTGAATAGATGTGACGTGATGTGAATCGGGATGTGAATGAATGATATGTGATGTTATGTAAATCGGGACGTGAATGAATAATACGGGATGTGAATGGATGAGATGTAATGTGATGTGAATCGGGATGTGAATGAATGAGATGTAACGTGATGTGAATCGGGATGTGAGGAGATGTGATGTAAATTGGGATAGATGTGAATGAATGATATGTGATGTGAACAAATGTGATGTGATGTGATATGAAACGGGATAGATGTGAATGAATATGATGTGATGAGATGTGGATATAAGTAGATGCGAGTGGATGAGATCTGATGAGAATAAATGAGAAAAGATGTGATGAGATGAAAAATGATGTGATTGGATGAGAATGAAAATACATGTGAAATGGATGTGGATTAAGTAATATGGATTGATGTGGAACAATGTGGAAAGACGAGAGTTCGTTATAAAAACTGTATTTATGACCTGTTTTCAAATGACTGTTTTATGTCAAGAATGCCGGGGAAGCATTTTGACCGTCTTGTGAATGAGGTCGTGGAGACCTAACTAATAAAGTTACAACAGCTGATGGAGAGTCAATGGAAGATGTCTCGTGTAGCAAGGTCGGCCAAGGTCTTGACCAGCCTCGGTTCGATTTAAAAATGAGCTTCCGGTACGGTGGATGAGTGACCAAGGAAGCGGCCTATGAGTGAAGCGCTAGGTGACCTGCGAAGGATCCTAGAGGGTGCTGACCATACGGTGCTCATGCTCTGGGTCGCCGAAGATACCCACACGTGCGTCGAGCAAGATAATGGAACAAGGAGTTAGAATTGTTTTCTTAAACCGGGCATGAATCTGGTTGACTAACCTTGCTAGTCCTCAACGGATGAGTCCATGGCTCTTTTATATGGATCTGTTGGTTGATCTTGCTGATCTTCAACGGAGATTCCATCTGGATTTTTTTAAGTGAATATATTTCCGGTTACTATGAGCTAGGGACTATTGAAAAGGCCCCTCAGAGAACAGGTGGTGAGCGTTCTGGTTGCCAATGATGCCATAGGTACACCGATGAAGGAATGATTAAAAATGAGACTTCAACCGGATATTTTAGAGGATTATAATCAGTAATACTATGATTTCATTAAAAGATTGTTTTTAAAAAATAGCTGAATCTGTGGAAAAAGGCAATTTCGTATTGGGTGTGTAAGTGGTGTGACTAGCTTGAAGTTTGCATGAGAATCCGGCTAGGGAGCCTGGAAACTCTTTTCCCTGGTACCCGCGACAAAACCTAACCAAATTCTTAAATAGATCCCATCACTACAGTGGTTGGGCGGTTGGCTAACCCACGGGACTGGATGGGATTAGATTGGACTGATGGATCCCTAAAATGAGACTCAATTCTGTTATGGTACGATAGATAAAGTAAATCCCGAATAAAAATTGTTCTCTGGAGAAAAAACCACAATTGAAGATTGATATAATCCGGCCTTGGACTCGAGCTCGCTGAAGCTACGCCCCATCCCTGCCTGCGTGACCTGCACACCAGCGCCCCCCCCCCGCCTTTTCGCCTGCTCTAGCCCCCCCCCCCCCCCCCGCCTGCTGTAGTTCCTGCGCCCCTCCCCTTGTTGCTCTGCCCGCCGCCCGTCTCTCCTCCCCCCTTCGCCTGCTTCGCTGCTGCGCCCCATCCCTCGCTGCTGCGCTCCCTCCTCGCCTTCCCGCCCCTTCCCTCCTCGCCTCCTCGTCTTCTCGCCCCATCCCGTGCTTCGCGCCCATCTCTCCCCCCTCCGCCAGCATTTGCCTCTTTCGCAGCTATCTCCTCGCCTCTTTCGTTCTCCTCCCCGCCTCATTCGCCTATCTCCTCCTTGCCTCATTCGCTATCCTCCCCGCCTCATTCGCGCAGCCATCTCCTCCCCGCCTCATTGCGCAGCTGCCGCCCCCCCCCTCCCGTTTTGTTTTTTTTGTTTTTTTTTTAATTTCTAATTTTTAAAATTTTTTTATTTTTATTTTTTTATTTTTTTATTTTTTAACCCCCCCTCCCTCTCGTGCTGTTTTCCGCCCCCCAGGGGGTTTTGCTTTCCCCTTTTTTCCTCCGGTCTTCCGCCTCTCTGTGTGCAGCCCGCTTCTTGCAGGATTTCCGCTTTCGCCTCGCCTACGCCTGAGCTTCAGACTCTGATGGAGACTCCTCCCGCCTCGCCTCAGAGGGACTCATCCGCAGCCCCCTCGCCCGCCCCCGAGGACACCCCCATCAGGCTTTCTCTTTCGCCGGAAGAGGAAGCGAGCCTCACCGCAGAGGTGGAACGCCTCCAGGCTCATTCCACCATCTGCCGTATAGTCGGCACTCGCCCCAGCAGAGGGGAGATCAGGGATCTTCTTCAGGCTCGCCTTCTTGCAGATGTGGGCAAGATCCTGGATGTACAGCTCCTGGGCCGGGGCCATTATCAGATCGAGTTCGAGGCCGCCCAGAGCGTTGCCAAGGTCCTTGCCATGAGTCCTCTGGACATCAGGGGTGCTCGGGCTTTCTTCAGACCTTGGCAGCATGGATTTGACCCAGCAGCGGCGGAGCAGGGAGAGCGCCTCTTCCATATTACAGTTTGTTTCCCTGGGCTCCGCCGGGAGTATCTTCCGCTCCTCTCCAGGCTCGGAGCATTGGTGGGCTCGGTAATAGAGACGGGCCCCTCAGCAGCTTCAGTGGTGGCCAGAGCAGCTGGGCTACCTTCGGTCAGAGTGTTGGTGTCTGACATCTCCTCCCTTCCTAAGGTCATTCAGCTACCTAGGATAGGGGGGGGGTGGATAGATCAGAGAGTGGAGTTCTCGGGGCTCCCGAACCAGTGCTTCATTTGCAGGCAGGTCGGTCATCTGGCCAAGGCCTGCCCTCGCAGGAGACCTCGACCCTCACCACAGCAGCAGGCTACTGATGGCCCGCCCACAGATTCGGCTCGGCAGGCTGCCTCAGGGACGCCTGCTCAGGCCACAGAGACCTCGGAGTGGCAGCCTGGACAGGGGCGCCGCTGAGGGAGACAGCCACAGCAGCACGCCCAGAGACCGCTGCAGCAGCAGCCACAGTCTCAGCCTCACTGGGTTCCCGTGAGGAACAGCTTTGCTCCCCTTCAGGAGGAGACCCCTGCAACGACCGAGGACCAGGAGATGCCAGCTCCCCCTCCTTCACCCCCCCCACCCCCGTCCCCTCCCACCGCCTCGTTTCCACCTTCGCCTCCTCCCGCCCCCGCTCCGGTTTCGGCAGCGGCTCCCTCTCCACCTCCTTCGCCTCCCCCTCCTCCCCCTCCGCCCGCCTCACCTTCCCGGGAGACCCTGGCAGTTCCCTGGCGCTCACCTGCAGTCCGGAGAGCGCTGAGCACTGACCTCGCTCGAGCATCACAGAGGAGACCTATGCCGATTAGGGCCTCACGGATTTCATCTATCCGCAGTCGGCTGAGTCGCCTTGGCATTAGACAGCGCTCGGAGGCCTTTGATTATACCTTTACACGGCTTTTTGGAGCGGAGGGCCCCCATGAGCCAGCACCCATTCGAGTCCATGTAGTGATACCTCCGGCCCGCGGGGAGGAGGCACTAGACTCAGCGGTGGCCTTCTCGTTCCCTCTATGTGGACCTTGTGATCGGGAGTGGACTCTAGAGCTCGCTCTCAGCACTTTGAAGACTCAGGCAGTTGAGTTTTCTCACCACATGAGCGATCTGGAGGTGACAGATGTGATAGGCCGACTTTGGGAGTTGGCTCATTTTTTCTTGGATCCCGGGAGTGTGGATACCTCAGGGATTCGGCATCTGGTCGTGCGCATAGTGGCAGACTTGGCACGCGACCCTGGATATGTGTGTATACACGAGGTTTCTCTGTCAGAGCAGGAGGCAGTCGCCATGGGCCACAGCCACTGGCGCCTGATCCGGGATTCGCAGCCGTTCGGATGGGGACTACTCTCCATCCAAGCCGCTTGCGAAGGCCCGCCGCACGGCTGAGACAGCATCCACCTCAGCAGGGCATCCATGAGGATCATCTCATGGAATGTACAGGGCCTTGGCGGAGCACACTTTATACGCTATCGAGGTTGCTTGAGGCAGGAGCTTCAGAGATGCCTGATTGGTGGCAGCATTGACATTTTGATGATGCAGGAGCACCACTTGGGTGAGAGCAGGATCCGGAGATACGGTTCGGTGATGCCTGGTAGATGGGACACTTTTTGGTCTGCAGGGTTTGGTCCTGTGGGTGGACAGGGAGGAGTATGCATGGTTATAGCAGATGTATGGCGGCAGGCCATTGTGGATCGAGGGATCATTGTGCCTGGTAGAGCACAGTATGTCATTCTGAGGATGCATGATGAGCTATTGGGTGTGCTCAACATCTATGCGCCCAATCATGCTAGTGCTAGAGCAGAGTTCTGGACTCAGGTTACAGATGCATTGCCAGAGGCCGCACATTGGTGTGTTGGGGGAGACTTCAACATGCTTGAGGACCCGGCAGATAGGGTGGGAGGCAGTCATGTTACAGTGCACGGCACGGAGCTTGCAGCTTGGGACCGGTTTTGCATGTCACTGAGGATCACTGATGCATGGCAGCATGGGGCTTTCTCCCGGTCTCAGGACAGTCTTAGTTTCTCTCGGTCGGATCGCCGGCAGGGAGGGACTAATCTATCACGGATTGATCGCTTTATGTGGGCGATTGGTTAGGGGAGCGAGGGGGCTCCGTCGGCATTCTCGCTGGCACCTCATTTTCAGATCATGCGCCAGTTATATTGACATTGGAGGAGGGGACACGGGAGCCCAGCTTGCAGTTGAGGATCCCAGAGAGGGTACTTGCAGATCCCAGTCTCGCTGAGGATATTGAGAGGATCTGGCATGATAGTCAGTGCTCTGACCAGGATGCAGCGGGCCAGTGTGCCCAGGGACTCATTGATCTTAGCTCTTTTCTGCACGAGACAGCTTTGACACGTCTGGGAGAGATTCGCGAGCGGGAGCAACGGCTGAGACGCAGCCTTGCTTCGCTATAGCGCCTTCAGGAGCAGCAGCCTGCATGTGAGTGGGTGGCGTCCCAGTTGAGCCAGGCACGCCAGGAGGTTAGAGAGGTAGAGGAGCAGAGACATGAGTTTTACTATCGTCGTCAGGCCTCTCAGTGGACGCAGCTTGGTGATAGAGTGACTGGAGAGTTTTTTGAGATCACTGGACCCCGTCATGCGCGAGCAGGAGTCCGCCAGCTTGGTAGACCGGATGGATCGGTAGCCACTGAGCTTGGGGAGATCAGAGCCATTGCCACTGCTTTTTATAGTGACCTGCTTTCAGCGGAGCCAGCCACTGAGGATCGAGATGTTTGCAGACAGACTGTGTGGGCCCATGTGCAGAGGAGGGTCACAGACCATATGCGTACAGTTCTTGGTGCGCCTCTGTCAGAGATTGAGCTTGCCGAGGCCTTGAGGGTCCTGCCGCGACATAGTTGCCCAGGGGAGGACGGACTGACGCCGGCCTTTTTTATGCGCTATTGGGACCTTTTGGGGCCAGGCCTCCGCAGGGGCTTTCAGCATGTTTTGGACACTGGGGTGATGCCGCAGAGCTTTTCAGAGGGCTTGATCTATCTTATCCCCAAGGGGGAGGGAGTATCAGATGACATTCGGCATTGGAGGCCTATTACGATCCTCAATACTGTCTACAAGGTCTTAGCAAAGGCCTTGAGTTTGAGGATCCAGCCCTTCCTGGGGGAGTTGATTCATGCTACTCAGACAGGATTTGTCAAGGAGCGCAGTATCCTTGACAACATCTTTACTTTCTGGGAGGCGACGGCCCGAGCTAGATTTCTTGGCGAGGACTTGGTCGTGATGCTTCTCGATTTTGAGAAGGCATACGATAGAGTTGATTGGGGATTCTTAGAGGGCACTATGCTTCGCCTGGGCTTTGAGCCAGGATGGATCAGAGGGGTGCAGCTTTGTATTCCACAGCTCGCAGCCAGGTGCTGATTGCAGGAGGACGGGGGCCGAGTTTTGAGCTGACCAGATCAGTCCGTCAGGGGTGTCCTCTCGCCCCTTTCCTTTTTCTCTTCTTTGCGGAGGCTATGAGTATGTATTTGACGGCAGAGGAGGTTGGTTTGAGAGGACTTCAGCTCCCAGTCCGGGGGGAGGATTTGCTTGATGCTGAGTTTGCAGACGACACGGGCTTATTTTTGCATGGCCAAGAGGCCAATCTTATGCGGGCTGAGCAGTCGCTCCAGGTTTTTAGTGCAGCTTCGGGAGCATTGATCAATTGGCGCAAGACAGTGGCCTTTTGGATCAGTAGTGCTCCCACTCCGGCATGGAGCCCGGACCCCGGTTTTAGATGGATTCCTCCAGGCACAGCAGTGCGGTATTTGGGATGCCAGATTGGCCTCGATTTGTCACGTGAGCAGCAGATTGCCCCGCTTCTTCTGAGCATTCGGAAGAAGCTATTGTATTGGAGTACAGCTCGACTATCCTTGGCTGGGAGGGTGGTGGTGGCAAATCAGGTGCTGTTAGCGACCATGTGGTACATTACGTCTTGCTGGATTTTCTCGAGCTCTTGCATCAGCCAGGTACAGAGGCTGATCAGGAACTTTCTGTGGTCTGGGCGGGACGGTCAGCCAGCTCGGGCAAAGGTTGCATGGGCAGTTATTACACTTCCACTGGCTCAGGGCGGTTTGGGTATTATAGATCCAGTCGATCAGAGTAGAGCCTTATTGGGGAAGCTTATTGTTCGGGGGTTGCTTCCAGGCGCTGAGCCTTGGAAAGAGCTCCTCTTGCAGCGATTGCAGGCTCGGCCGCCCCCTGCAAGGGGTACTTGGGCACCAGAGATTCGCTGGATCTTCATAGAGATGAGGAGGACAGGCCTCAGTAGAGGATGGGAGGACAGATTTGCTTTGAGTATCCTGAGAGCTTGGGAGCTGCTGAGACCGGGGCTCTCTCAGCGGCCTCCTTCTTGTGTTGAGGAGCGGGCCAGGCAGCCGCTCATCTGGAGCCCAGCGGTTCGTACGGAGCAGGGTCATATGCTGGGTTCTCGGCCTCGTCTAGCCTGGGGACCTTTAGCGGCAGGCCCAGCTCGTAGTTTTGGAGACTGGCAGGCTTTCTGCAGTCTACCAGAGGAGATCCAGGTGGAGAGGCTGAGTCACTTCAGAGGGGGGTTGATTATGAGGGATGATATTCAGGAGGCACTTACAGAGGAGTGGTTCACACCTCTCGAGCCAGTGGCCCCACGGTGGATGGGAGCCTTTACGCAGTTGGAGATCCTGATTGCTGTCAGAGCTAGCACTGAGGATGGCAGATGCCTCTACTATGAGATTCAGGATGAGGGCAGACTACAGAGAGTGGAGGTGGAGTCGCCTTTGGTTGCAGAGTGCACCTTCCAGAGGATTCGGGTAGTGGCTGCCGCTTCTCGGAAGTGGCATATTGACCCCGACCCTGCTGATGTGCTCCCGGATTGGCGCATATGGGCATATGCAGCGCGCCCCTTGGCCCGGCTACAGTGGGACCCCGGGGAGTACGAGTGGCATGATCCTTATGCATCCCTTGAGGCCACAGAGATCACCTTTTTCCAGTATACTGTTCGGCTGGGACGGCATATTTTGACGGCGAGGAGGACGGTTTCTCCAGCGGCAGCGGGGCATTGGCGTCTACAGGGACTCTCACAGGAGTTCCTGGAGGATTTCTGGGCTCGGCTCTGGGCTAGTCGGCAGGCCCGCAGGATCTCGGCTTTTCAGTGGCTGGTCGCCCACAGGGGCTCAGCAGTTGGCACTTGGCTTGTTTACAGCGGTCTTCCGGCGGCCTGCGGCCGATGCGGCCACCCTATGGAGACACAGAGACATTGCCTTTGGGACTGCCCTCAGGCACAGCAGATTTGGCTGCGGATACTGCGTATTCTGGCCCCCCTCTCTCCAGAGGGTATGTTTACGTGGGGTGCCGCTGCTTGGTCGACTTCGTCAGGGCCTGCTATGGGCTATGAGATGGAGCAGGGCAGTCAGGCCATCAGATTTATTAGGGGCCAGCCTCGCCTGGTTCCGGCACCGGATTTCTCGTCCGCCAGCTGGACACAGGAGAGGGATTTACGATGGGAGCTCCTCAGCAGCCTCACCATCTGGTTCACCTGGAGGGCCCGGTGCTTTACGGCCTTTGAGGGGAGATTAGAGCCACCAGCAGAGACTGTTCGAGGGATTTGGCAGGAGTTGATCCACACCCTGCGAGGACAGTACGACCGCATCCGGGGAGACTCGGATGAGGCGATCTTACGGCGCCAGGCCTTTCACACCACTTGGCGCTGTGGCCCGTTCTACACCCTACACACGGGATGCCCCCGTTGGCACTACAGGCCACCTGTTTGGCTCTTCCCCCCCCCCTATTGTATGATCTAGCCGCTCAGTTTTTTATACTGATGCTTGTATTTTGCAGCACCTAGGGAGAGTCTCCCGGGCTGCCATGATGTATTCACTGCTCTTCTCTCTCTTAGGAGCAGGAGAGATCTTTTGTAGCCCTTCGGGCGTTTTTATATAACTAATGAAAGGATCTTTTCTCGGAAAAAAAAAAATTGTTCTCTGGAAAAGAATCAAGGCTGTGCCTCTCAATGAGGAAAAAAGCGTTGGTCTCTATGATCCAAGTGCAAGTCCTTTCCTTGATCTGACCATGGGACTTACGGGTTCGATCGGATCAGTTCAGTTAGTTAAGGCTCTTGACTACGTTAGAGTAAAAATATCTTGAAGGAATCGCCCGTGCTTTCTGGGCAAGGGAAGTTTTTCCGGGTTCGGTTTTGGAAGAACCGAGGGATTAATCTTTTGTCCGGATATTCTTAGGTGAGGCCTCGAGTGAGGAACCCTGCCTCCCGCAAGAAGTGTTGCTTCCGCTGCCAGCATCCCAAAATTCGTTGCGAGGAGGAAACAAGGATCTTTCAGCTGGTATCAGAGTGAATTGGTTAAAGTGGATCAACCGAGAGGCCAGAAATGTCAAAAATTTATAAAGTAGCAGTAAAAGGTTGAAATTGTGTGATGAAATTCATACAAGTTGATATTCAGGATAAAGATTCATAAATACGTAATTGGGTCTTCAGATGGAAGTACCGTAATTGTATAGAATCCCTGACTTGCTTGAGGCCTAGACATGATGGTATTTACCTTATAATTCCAAGGACCGTGACTACCCGTGTATACCAAGGGTATAACTGCAGCTTTTTACTGGCAGTATATACGAGTAAATCTAAGACCTTGAAACTATAAGGAAAAATACTATCCAGATGATAAATTCGAATGTGGTTGATATGATTTTAAAATTCTGGTTGAGAATTAACGAGTTGATTTGGATTCCGATTGAAAAATCATGATTCTTGAATTTTGGTTGAAAAACGATAAGTTGAACAAAGCCACAATGAGGATGAATGAGACGAGTCCCTGTGATAATGTTCGTAACGAGAATGACAATAGTGACTTCAGCAAATCACTATGAGATTAGCGGATTGTGCTGACAGATTCCTACTATTAACACTTGACTCAGTGGATCAAGTTAAGGGATAACAAATTAAAAACCTGCATAACTGAAATTCCCATGGAGGAATGTTCAGATGGAATTTTCAATGGACCGTTATTGTGTTAAAGATATGAATGATATGATGTGAATGAATTGTTATCTGATAATGAGTTCTATATAAAGGATCTTTATCCCAGGATTCTGTTAGGTTGACCAGACTAAAAAGAACCCCAAAATCAGTTGAATCTTAAGGAAAAGAGTTGTCCTCCAAGCGAGATGAGGACATCTCACGTTTTTTAAGTGGGATAGGATGTAAGCTTCCTCTCTCCAACTTTTGAGGTGTAAAGGAGTAAAAACCTCCCCTTCTGATCTTATAGTTATTCCCCTCTCTAAAATAAAAGAAAGATCATGTTTTATCTTGTTTTGGCCTGGAGAGAGAAAATGTCGGTAGTCCAGAATTGAGATATTTTTTGATATAAAAATTCTCCTAGTGTCTAAAATGGTTTTCCCTGAAACACAAATTCAAAAAGAACTTTCCAATGTGCAATTGGAATTAATTGAAAATAGGTATAAAGGACCTTAGCCTAAGGGTCTAGATTTTCAAAAAAAATTAGATTATGGTCCAATTAAGGTTCCTATGGGCCAATAGGATCAATCCAAGTGTGGAGAGGAGATAAATCTAATTTATAAAAAAAAATACCGAAAAATAAGTAAATGCCCACATAAGATTAAGAGTTGATTGAGTACAAGGATTACTAGTAAAAAAACTATGAATATTATTTTAAAAAAATGATATATTTTGGATATAATGATACTTTTTTACACCTTGGTAAGAAAAAGTTGACACTTCAAGGAGACGTCTATTTCACATGTGTGGAAGAGTTTAAACTCAAAAATAATAAGATATTTTTATCTCTTCTCTCTCTTGGATCAAACCAAATCAAAAAGGAAACCAAACTAGTCCAAATCTTATCCAAATTCAACCAAACTGAACCTGAAAAATTTTAGAAACTAGTTGGACTTGATTAGAGGCCTCACTCACCTATAAATAGACCCTTAGCCCTTTGTAAAAAAATATGTGAACTATACCATGCCAGTATTATACTGAAATAATGATATTTTCTATTATCCTCTAAAAATCCTCTACAATTTGGAGAGATTGGAGCTTCTCTCTCTCTTCAACCTTTTTTGGAGTCTTCATCAACATACTAAATCAATTGATTGGTTAGGGACCTCTCCAATGACTAAAGAATCAAGCAAAACAAGAGATAAAGTGTGATTTTATGGTCTTTTCTTAATCTCTAAATGTTTCTTCCAATGACTAAAGAATTAAGTAAAACAAGAGGTAAAGCGTGATTTTATGATCTTTTCTTAATCTCTAAAGTTTCTTACTTCTCAACCTCTCTCAAGCTTGAGAAGTATTTAATTGAATGACTCTTTAATGCAATTGAAGCTCTCTAATGTATTTTAGTGATCAAACACATAAAAGTTTTCATTTATGCTTAAATTAAAATATTTTTTAAGCATCTCTCTCTCTCCCCCAAAGAATGGTCATTCCTATGATCTATTCTATATTCAAATAATGCGTCTCATGAAACAATTCTCAAATCTAAAAGTAATTTCTATACTTGTCAAATTAAAGGCCAAAGAAGTAGCTTTTTAATGCTTTTATGCTACTTAATTTATGAAAAACTTAAGAATCAAGTCCATAATTGGATATTGATCCAAATGATAGTTATTCTATCATTTTGTATTACTAAAACTTTATGCTCTCAAAATTATTAAAAATTATCAATAATAGCAATAGAGCTAAGGTAAAATTTTTGAAAAATTAACACATAAATCAATTTCATGTATAATATGAAAAGAGGACTTCCTAAAATATTCTAGGATTAATCATCCTAAGTTAATTAAATAATTCCCATCATAACCATGAAAAAATTGATTTTAATGTTTATGCATAAATAATTAATTAGCAAAAAGAGAAATTTCTAGTAATTCATTTTTATGATGAAAGAGAAATTCCCACCATAATTGGAATTCAACCATTTAAATGAGAAAAATAAAATTTCTAGTGTAAAGGAATTAATAGAGATTTTAATTTAATTTTTAAGAGAAAATTTAGTTCAATTCATTTTTATGCATAGATAAATTTAAATGATGCAAGAGCAATTCCCACCATATTTGAAATTCCATCATTTAGATGGGAAAAGAGAAATTCCTAGCATATTGAAATTAATGGATATTTTATTTAAATTCAAAGATGAATTTTAGATAAATTTATTTTATCTATGAGAAATATTTAAATGATAAAAGAAAAATTCCATCATTTAGATGGGAAAAGAGAAATTCCTAGCATATTGAAATAATGGATATTTTATTTTAGATGAATTTATTTTATAAGAAATATTTGATGATAAAAGAAAAAATTCCATAACATTGGAATACAAATAATTCCCATGGTATTTGTGATCCTAGAAATCAAATGGGAAGAATAGAAATTTTTAGTATAATTCAATTTATGATTATTCATCAAAAGTGAAAATATGGGTAGAATTGATTTTTATAAACCAATGAATTCTTTTATTTAAAAGAGGAATATCGAATATAATTCATTTGAGGAATTGAGAAGGAATATGAAAATAGTCGTCGAGAAAAAGAACCTTTATCTAGGCCAAGCACTTGACAGAAATTTAGAAAAAAGTAACATTATCGGTATCAAATTAAAAAACGCTACTAAATAGGAATAGCATGTGAAATGATGTGATAAGATGTAAATGGGATGTGAATGGATGTGATAGGGTGTGAATGGATGTAATAAGATGTGAATGGGATGCGATAAGATGTGAATGGATGTGATAAGATGTAAATAAGATGTGATAAGATGTAAATAGGATGCGATAAGATGTGAATGGGATGTGATAGGATCTGGTGTGATAAAAATGAATGAGGATGAGATGTGAAGTAAATGGATGTGAATGTAAATGATGAGATGAGAATAAGATGAGAGGATATGTGAAAGGATGAGATGGAAAGTAAATGGATGTGAATGTGTGTGAAAGAATATGATGTAAATGAATGTGGATATACATGTGAAAGAATGTGATGTAAATGAATTTGGATATGTATGTGAAAGAAGTGATATAAATGAATGTGGATGTGGATGTGGATGTGAAAGGATATAATGTGATGCAAATGGATGTGGATGTGGATGTGGATGTGGATGTGTGTGAAAGAATGGATGTGGATGTGAAAGGATGTAATGTGATGCAAATGGATGTGAATGTGGATGTGGATGTGTGTGAAAGAATGGATGTGCATGTGGAGAAAGAATGGATGTAGATGTATACGAAAGAATGTGATGTAAATGAATTTGGATATGTATGTGAAAGAAGTGATATAAATGAATGTGGATGTGGATGTGGATGTGAAAGGATATAATGTGATGCAAATGGATGTGGATGTGGATGTGGATGTGGATGTGGATGTGGATGTGTGTGAAAGAATGGATGTGGATGTGAAAGGATGTAATGTGATGCAAATGGATGTGAATGTGGATGTGGATGTGTGTGAAAGAATGGATGTGGATGTGGAGAAAGAATGGATGTAGATGTATACGAAAGAATGGATGTGCATGTGTGAAAGAATGGATGTGGATGTGGATGTGGATGTGAAAGAAGGAATATGAATGTGAGAAAATGGATGCGGATGTGTGAAAAAAGAGATGTGCATGTGTATATGAAAGAATAGATGTGTATGAATGAGATGAGATGTGTATGAGATCTAATGTGGATGTGATATAATGTAGATAGGATGAATGAAATATGATGTGGATAGATGTGATGTGATGTAATGTGGATAGAATGTATGTGATTGAATGGTGATGAGAATGAATGTGATGGATATGAATGAATGTGATGTGATGGATGTAAATAGATATGATGCAAACGAATGTGATGGACGTAAATAGATGTGACGTGATCCAAATCGGGATGTGAATGAATGAATTTTGATGTCATGTAAATCGGTATGTAAATGAATAATATGGGATGTGAATGGATAAGATGTAGAGTGATGCAAAAATTGTATCCAATCTAGCATCAAGGGGTGGTGGTGAATTTGCGGTCCAGGAACTGTCGACCTCGCCTGTGAGCTCCGCCTCTCCCCCCCCCCGCTGCTTCTCGCCATCGCGCCCCACTCTCCCCCCCGCCAGTCCTCCGCTGTCTCCTCCGCCCTCTCCCCCGCCTTCTTCATCGCGCCCCTTTTCGCCATCTCTCCACCGCCTTCTGCCTCGCGTACTCCCCCGCCTTCACTCCCCCGCCTCCCTCCTCGTTTCTGCTTTCTTTCCCCCCGCCTTCTCTTCCTTCGCCACCTTCCTCGCTGCCTTCCCCGCCATTCCCCCCGCCGTTTGCTTCCTTCCCCCATCCTTTTTTTCCTCCGCCTCTCTAACCACCTTCGCCTCCCTCTCCCCCGCCTCTCCTCTCTCCCCCGCCACCTCTCCCCCCTCCGCCTTCTCTCTCCTCCCTTCCGTCTCGCCCCTCCGCCCACCGCTAACTCCTCCCCGCCTCAGCTCCCCCCCCCCCCCCCCGCCCCGCCCCCGCTATCCTGTAGCCCTCCGCCTCTCTTTTTTCCTCGCAGGGCTGTGTCCCTCCCGTTGGTGACCCCGGTTTCTGGCTTTTTCCCTCTGGAGGACTCCATGGAAGCCGCTCCGACTAACCCTGCCGATTCCGGTCTCCGTCTGGAGTTCACAGCTGAAGATCTTCAGTTGTTTGTTTCCACAGTTTCCGCTCTTGAAGCCTCCTCCTTGGTCTGCAAGATAGTGGGTAGCTGTCCGATGCGGAGAGAGCTTCGCGACCTTCTGCAAGGCAGCCTTGTTGGCGTGCCCGCCAAGATCGTCAGCGTAGATTTTTTGGGACGTGGCTACTATCAGGTGGATTTCGAGTCCCCACAGGCAGCTCAGATGGTGCTGGCTCGGAGCCCCATTGCCCTCCGCTCATCCCGGGCGTTCCTGGCGCGATGGACTCATGGTTTCGACCCCGCTTCTGACCCGCTAGCAGGCGCGACAGGTTTCCCCGTCACTATCTGTTTTCCTGGACTCCGTAGGGAGTACTTGCCCCTCTTGTCATCCATTGGCAAGGCGTTCGGGCAGGTGGTGGAGACGCCTCAGACAGCGGCTTCAGTGATTGCTCGGGCAGCAGGACTCCCGGCCATTCGGGTTGTGGTTCCGTCACCGGAGTCCCTCCCGAAGACGATCCTTCTCCCTTGTCTTTCTGGAGGACATATGATACAGCGCGTGGAGTATTCGGGCCTCCCCGGCCAGTGTTACATATGTCGGGAGATGGGCCATCTCGCACGCGCCTGTCCCCGCAAGGGGGCTCATCCTTCACGCTATGCCGCCTCCGGACCCCCTGCAGGAGACCCGAGGGGTGGCCATCCACTTCAGAGACCGGACATCCCTGGCTCGTCACAACAGGCGCCATCATCTGACGAGCAGGCCCCGGCGGAGGATGCCGCGCAGTCCCAGGAGGCTGGCGGATGGCAGGAGGTTCGCCGGCGGAAACGCCCGGCCCGCAGGGACCGTCGTCGCAGACGCCAGCAGGCAGCACAGGCTGGCGGACAGGCGACTCCGGCTGGCATACAAGCACCTATCCGCACTTATGCTCCTGTCAAGGATAGGCGGCCAACAGGTCCCACCCCGATGGACGAGGATTCAGACTCAGTGCCCGTTGAGGCCGTTGGTGGAGCCTCCCACGTGGAGACCCCGCTCCCGCCTCCCCCGCGGGGGGGCCCCGCCCCCTCCTTGGAGCAAATTCCTGAGGATCCTGGGCCGCACTCTTCGACCCCCGGCTCCCCTTCCCCTCACCCGGAGAGCACTCCTTCCACCCTCCCCTCTCCCTCCCCAGCCCCCCCCCCTCCCGCCTCCCCCGGCGGCCCCCCCTGACACCTATCCTCTGGCAGATGCCTCTCCATCCTCTCCTCGCTCTCCCCCCTCCTCGCCACGAGCCCCCATCCCTCCCTCGGCCTCTCCAGGATACTTCGCCAGACCACCCACTGCCCTGGGGCAGCGCAGCCGGGTAGGCCAGAGCTCAGTCCAGCGGCTGTTCCACCGCCACTCCGGGCCGGTGGAGATGGCGATCCTCGCTTCGCCCGCCACAGAGTTCTCTCCAGCCTCCCCTGGGGGGCCCCCGCGAGTGATGGGGCTACCAGTGGATTACGGTTTTTTCAGGTGCCTCCAGCTGGACGCTGGCCCGTTCGAGACACTGGTCGCGCCCTTGCGAGTTTGCGTGGTGTGCCATCCCTCTCGTTCTCCCTCTGTGGTGAGCAGCATGGTGGCTTTCTCCTTTCCTCTCAGTGTTGCCCCAGACACAGCATGGGATTGCAACTCTGTAGAGGAAGTTTTGCGTGATCAGATACTGGAGTTTTCTCACCACTTCAGTGACTTGGGGCTCACGGACCTATTGCAGACCCGATTACACTCAGCCCGCATGAGCTTGTTTGGTATAGGAGACTGGCGGGCGGATCCGGTCCACACCTCAGTTGAGGCGGTGCTTCTGATTCTCCTCCATGCCGCCCCGAGGGTGCAGCCTACCTTTAGATACATATATGCAGAGGATTGGTCTCACGCCTATGCCCTGGACAGGGCGAAGGCGGAGTGGGGCTGGACACAAAGACAGGTCACCCTCTTTTTGGAGAGACTCCGCACCCGGACAGACAGTGATTATTCTCCCTCCAAGCCGGCGCCCAAGACTCACAGAGTGGAGGGCAGATCATCCGGGCCGGCTGAGAGGGGTGAGCCAGTGGAGGCTGCTTCACTTGCCATAGCTCATCCATGAGGATCCTCTCATGGAACATCCAGGGTCTCGGTGGACATCGCTGCTACATTGGTCGGGGCAGACTTCGCCAGGAGATCCAGAGGGCTCTCGTTGGAGGACCCATAGATATCCTTTTCATCCAGGAGCGCCACCTTTCTGCCGGGCGTACCCGCACCTGCGGGAAGATCTTGCCAGGCAGGAGTCACACTTTTTGGTCACCGGCATATGGCTCCCAGGGGAACCAGGGTGGAGTATGCATCTCAGTCAGCGAGCAGCTTCTATCCGAGGTTGTGGACTCTGGCATTCTGGTCCAGGGTCGTGCGCAGTGGATCATCCTTCGGGTTGGGGAAGACCGCATTGGCTTCCTCAACTTCTACGCCCCTAATGGGGCGACCGGGAGAGCCGAGTTCTGGAGCACCATTAGGCAGTCCCTCCCCTTGGCAGACCACTGGTGCCTCAGAGGGGATTGCAACATGCTGGAGGATGCAGAGGACAGGATGGGGGGCAGCCAGGCGACCATTCATGGGCCGGAGCTCGCTGCCTGGGAGGAACTAGTGCTACAGGTGAGAGGCCAGGATCCGTGGACTCTCCCGGAGTTTGGCAGGTTGCAGGGGAGTCTATCTTTCTCGCGCTCGGATAGACGGGCCTCAGGAGTTAACCTATCCCGCATCGACAGGTTTTACATTGATGAGTGGGCCTGTGATAGAGGTGGCACAGTGGGCATACTTGCAGGCTCCTCGTTTTCAGACCACTATCCAGTGCTTCTCCAGATCGAGGACCCCACGAGAGGAGAGCAGGGCCAGAGCGTCCGGATTCCAGATTGTCTCATAGAGGAGCCCGAGATTGCGATCAGAGTTGAGCAGGTCTGGCAGGAGCTGCAGTTCAGGAGAGGATCGGCAGCCAGCGATCTTGCCAGTGGCTTGCAGGAGATCAGCCAGATGCTCAGACAGGCTGCCTTGGACCGGCTGGAGGCCTTCAGAGAGCAGGAGAGGAGCCTACGGAGGAGTCTAGCGTCCCTCCAGAGACTCCAGGAGAGGGATCCTACGAGCCCTTGGATCTCAGAGCAGATGGAGTCAGCTCGCACGGAGATCAGATCCATCGAGGAGAGGAGGGTGGAGTTCCGATTCCATGCTCGGGCTTCTTTTTGGACACAGGCTGGAGACAGAGTGACTCGAGATTTCTTCGAGGCGACAAGGCCTCACTTCAGACGAGAGGGTCTCAGGCGTCTTCGGCAGGCTGATGGCCAGGTTGTGGTGGATCCCCAAAGGGTTCGGGCTATAGCCACAGATTTTTACAGGGACCTTCTCTCTGCTGAGCCAGCAGATGACAGGGTGAGAGAGGCACGGGAGGCAGTCTGGAGCTTCACGAGACCGGTTGTGCCGGCCCATTTGCAGCACTCCCTTCTCTCCCCCTTCTCGGATACGGAACTGGAGGAGGCTCTTCAGGCATTACCTCGGGGCAAATGCCCAGGAGAGGACGGTCTTTCGGTGGCTTTCTTCCAGAGGTACTGGGGCCTCTTACACAGGGGCTTCAGATTGGCATTCCAGGAGATTATGGAGTCAGGAGTCATGCCGGACAGCATGGCAGAGGGGTTGATCCACTTGATCCCCAAAGAGGGAGGAGACAGACTGGAGATTAGACAGTGGAGACCGATCACCTTGCTAGGCACGGCCTACAAGGTCCTAGCTAAGGCGATCAGCAGGCGGCTTCAGCCTCACCTTCCGGACATCATCCACTCCACGCACTGGCTTCATCCAGGATAGGAGCATTCTGGATAACATTTTCTCTTTCTGGGAGGCTACGGCTCTGGCTAGATTTCGACAGGAGGATCTGGCAGTGCTCCTTCTCGACTTCGAGAAGGCATATGATCGGGTGGACTGGGCCTTCTTGGAAGGCACTATGGAGAGGATGGGCTCCCCCCCTCAGTGGATCCGTGGGGTCTCTGCACTCTACACATCGGCTCATAGCCAGGTGCTAATACAGGGCGTGCGCGGAGAGAGGTTCCAGCTCTCGCGCTCGGTGCGGCAGGGGTGCCCCTTGGCGCCCTTTCTTTTTCTTTTTGTGGCGGAGGCCATGAGCACTTTTTTGACGGCACAGGATACAGGTTTGCGGGGCCTCCAGCTTCCCATCCTTGGAGGAGCTCCTAGACTCGGAGTTTGCGGATGACACTGCTGTCTATCTTCAAAGAGGTGAGGAGAACCTCCGCCGCTTCGCCTTAGCCATGGACAGGTTTTGCAGAGCTTCGGGCGCTTTGATCAACTGGCACAAGTCGTGTGGGCTGTGGGTCAGCTCTATGCCCCCCCCCGACTTGGAGGCCAGTTGACGGTTTTCAGTGGCTGCCCCCCGGCACTACAGTGCGTTATTTCGGATGCTATGTGGGCATTGACATATCTCCGGAGCAGCAGATAGCCCCCCTTCTTCTGAGCATTCGGAAGAAGCTTCTGTATTGGAGTACCGCTCGTTTATCTCTGGCTGGCCGAGTAGTTGTGGCCACCCAGGTTCTGCTTGCTACTATGTGGTACATCACTTCTTGCTGGGCCTTCTCTCGGGCATGCATTGGCCAGGTGCAGAGGCTCATCAGGAACTTTCTTTGGTCCGGTGGCGACGGGCGGCCCGCCAGGGCCAAGGTGGCATGGGCGGTGATCACTCAGCCGAGGGAGAGAGGCGGCCTGGGCATTGTTGATCCTATTTGCCAAAGCCGAGCATTGCTTGGCAAGTTGGTAGTTCGTGGCCTCCTGCCAGGCGCTGAGCCGTGGAAGGAGTTTCTTGTTTCCAGGATGCTCAGCCGCACCCCTTCTCTTAGCGGCCCCTGGACCCCCAGCATCAGGTGGATCTTTACAGAGCAGCGATCCAGAGGAGTGGGCCTTGGCTTCGAGGAGCGTTTTGCAGCTAGCCTTCTGAGGGCCTGGTCGCATCTGAGGCCGTCACTCTTCCAGACTCCCCCGGGCACCGATGAGGAGCGCCTGAGGCAGCCTTTGATCTGGAACCCCTTGATTCGTCTCCCCAGTGGCCATATGGTTGGATCGCGGTCTCACGTGTCGTGGGGCCCGCTGAGCTCAGGCCCAGCCCAGTCCCTAGACGACTGGATAGGTTTTCAGCAGCTGCCTCTAGAGGCTCACGAGAGGAGACTCAGTGGGATGAGGGGCAGAGAGTTGATGAGACAGGACATTGAGGCGGCCATCCCCAGGGAGTGGCGGACCCCAGTACAGGACCCTCCACCTCCACAGTGGATGGGTGTCTTTACTCGGCATGAGATCCTTCTAGCGGTCTGCGGCACTGCGGAGAGAGTCGCCCCACTCACTTTCGAGGTGGGAGAGGGTGGCCAGCTTCAGAGGACACGACTAGATTTGGATGGGCTCCAGGGATGTATTCTTCAGAGGGTGCGGGTGGTCGGCTTTCATCAGAGACAGTGGCATGTAGACCCCTCACCGGCCTCGATAGGGGAGGACTGTTCTTGGAGATTATGGGCTTGGGACAGCAGGCCTCTTATTCGCCTTCAGTGGGATCCAGGTGAGTGGTTTTGGCGAGATCCCTACTTGGCCCATACCAGCCCAGGCATCCCCTTTTTTCAGTACACAGCGAGGCTGGGGCGGCGGATTCAGAGACACAGGATAGCGAGCACCCCGGCGGCGGCCGAGCATTGGCGGCGACAGGGGCTCTCCCCTGCCTTTCTTCGGGACTTCTGGCAGCGCCTTTGGGCCAGCTTCCGGCCCCGGAAGGTGACGCTGTTTCTCTGGCTCAGAGCGCATAGAGGACTGGCTGTGGGGGCTTGGCTAGCTTTCGGCAATCACCCAGCGTCCTGCCCTCGGTGCGGCCATGCACAGGAGTCGCAGCGGCACTGCTTATGGGATTGCCCACAGGCACAGCAGGTCTGGCAGCGCGCTCTCAGGATGGTTTTTGCAGGCTCACCAGGTGAGATGCTGGTGACGTGGGGTGCGGTGGCTTGGGCCACGGACAGCGGCCCGGCCCTTGGATATGAGGACGTCCCTGGCAGTGCGACCATCCAGGTCTCTGACAGGGTGATGGCGGTGGTTCCGACGCCAGACTTCTCTTCGGCAGCCCCTCGGGAGGGGGTCGGGCACAGATGGGAGTTGATCAGCAGCATGACGGCTTGGCACATTTGGAGAGCCCGATGCAGGGAGGCCATTGACCGCCAGGCGACTCCACCGGCGGAGGTCATACAGGCCCTCTGGGTGGACATCATTCACACCTTGAGAGGACACTGGGGGAAACTCCAGGGCGACTCGGATCGCATGAGAGGGCGCCGCAAGGCTTTCCTCCGCACTTGGCAGCCTGGCCCTTTCCTCACCGCGAGGGGCGAGGATGTCACTTGGCACTACAGGCCTCCAGTTTGGCTTTTCTCACCTCCCACATGTACTACTAGGTAGCCCCCCCAGAGAGCGGCCAGCCACGGGGGTGGAGCTCAGGAGTTCACTGTGTTTTTATCCCTCCTTGCGAGGTGAGCTTTGTAGCCTTATGGCGTTTTCTCATTAACTAATAGAAGGATCTTTT
The DNA here is from genome assembly GCF_041138505.1 of Cibotium barometz. Classification (NCBI taxonomy): domain Eukaryota; kingdom Viridiplantae; phylum Streptophyta; class Polypodiopsida; order Cyatheales; family Cibotiaceae; genus Cibotium; species Cibotium barometz. The sequence goes on from NC_141099.1 coordinate 8,622,138, forward strand.
TTCCGGAAAAAAAAAAAAAGATGTAGAGTGATGTGAATTGAAATGTGAATGAATGAGATGTGATGTGAAATGGATGTTGTGATGTAAATTGAGACAGAAGTGAATGGATGATATGTGATGTGATGTGATGTGAAACGAGATAGATGTGAATGAATATGATGTGATGAGATGTGGATATGGGTAGATGCGAGTGGATGAGATCTGATGAGGATAAATGAGGAAAGATGTGATGAGATGGAAAATGATGTGATTGGATGAGAATAGGAATACATGTGAAATGGATGTGGATTAAGTAATGTGGATTAATGTGGAACAATGTGGAAAGACGAGAGTTCGTTATAAAAACTGTATTTATGACCTGTTTTCAAATGACTGTTTTATGTTAAGAATGCCGGGGAAGCATTTTGACCGTCTTGTGAATGAGGTCGTGGAGACCTAACTGATAAAGTTGCAACAGCTGACGGAGAGTCAACGGAGGATGTCTCGCGTAGCAGCAAGGTCGGACAAGGTCTTGACCAGCCTAGGTTTGATTTAAATGGTGAGCTTCCGGTACGATGGATGAGGAACCACGGAAGCGGCCTATGAGTGAAGCGCTAGGTGACCTGCGAAGGATCCTAGAGGATGCTGACCATACGGTACTCGGGCTCTAGGTCGCCGAAGATACCCCAACGTGCGTCGAGGAAGATAATGGAACAAGGAGTTAGAGTTGTTTTCTGAAACCGAACATGGATCTAGTTGACTAACCTTGCTGGTCCTCAACGAATGAGTCCAATTTTTAAGAGAAAATTTAGTTAAATTCATTTTTATGCATAGATAAATTTAAATGATACAAAAGCAATTCCCACCATATTTGAAATTCCATCATTTAGATGGGAAAAGAGAAATTCCTAGCATATTGGAATTAATGGATACTTTATTTAAATTCAAAGATGAATTTTAGATAAATTTATTTTATTTATGAGAAATATTTAAATGATAAAAGAAGAATTTCATAACATTTGGAATTCCATCATTTAGATGGAAAAAGAGAAATTCCTAGCATATTGAAATAATGGATATTTTATTTTAGATGAATTTATTTTATGAGAAATATTTGATGATAAAAGAGGAATTCCCATTGGAATGCAAATAATTCACATGGTATTTGTGATCCTAGAAATCAAATGGGAAGAAGATGAATTTTTTAGTATCATTCAATTTATGATTATTCATCAAAAGTGAAAATATGGGTAGAATTGATTTTTGTAAATCCCACGACTTCTTTTATTCAAAAGAGGAATATCGAATATAATTTATTTGAAGAATTAAGAAGGAATATGAAAATAGTCGTCGAGAAAAAGAACCTTTATTCAGGCAAAGCAATTGACAGAAATTTAGAGAAAATACCATTATCGGTATCAAATTAGAAAAAGCTACTAAATGGGAATAGCATGTGAATAGATGTGATAAGATATAAATGAGATGTGATAGGATGTGAATGGATGTAATAAGATGTAAATAGGATGCGATAAGATGTGAATGGATGTGATAAGATGTAAACAGGATACGATAAGATGTGGATGGGATGTGATAGGATGTGGTGTGATAAAAATGAATGAACATGAGATGTGAAGTAAATGAATGTGGATGTGAATGATGAGATGAGAATAAGATGAGAGGATATGTGAAAGGATGAGATGGGAAGTAAATGGATGTGGATGTGTATATGAAAGAATATGATGTAAATGGATGTGAATGTGCATGTGAAAGAATGTGATGTAAATGAATGTGGATATGTATGTGAAAGAAGTGATATAAATGAATGTGGATGTGGATGTGAAAGGATGTGATGTGATGCAAATGGATGTGATGTGAATATGGATGTGAAAGAATGAATGTGGATGTGTGCGAAAGAATGGATGTGGATGTGTGAAAGAATAGATGTGGATGTATGAAAGAATGGATGTGGATATGTATGCGAAAGAATGGATGTGGATGTGTATGTGAAAGAAAGGATTTGCATGTGTGCGAAAGAATGGATGTGGATGTGTATGTGAAAGAAGGGATGTGCATGTGGACGTAGATGTGTATGTGCAAGAAAGGATGTGCATATGTATGTGAAAGAATGGATGTGGATGAATGAGACGAGATGTGTATGAATGAGATCTGATCTGGATGTGATATAATGTGGATGGGATGAATGAGATATCATGTGGATAGATGTGATGTGATGTAATGTGGATAGAATGTATGTGATGGGATGGTGATGAGAATGAATGTGATGGATATGAATGAATGTCATGTGATAGATGTAAATGGATGTAATGTAAACGAATGTGATGGACGTGAATAGATGTGATGTGATGTGAATCGGGATGTGAATGAATGAGATGTGATGTCATGTAAATCGGGATGTGAATGAATGAGATTTGATGAGATGTGATATGATGAGATGTGATGTAAATTGGGATAGATGTGAATGGATGATATGTGATGTGAACGAATGTGATGTGATGTGATGTGAAACAGGATAGATGTGAATAAATATGATGTGATGAGATGTGGATATGGGTAGATGCGAGTGGATGAGATCTGATGAGGATAAATGAGGAAAGATGTGGTGAGATGGAAAATGATGTGATTAGATGAGAATGGGAATACATGTGAAATGGATGTGGATTAAGTAATGTGGATTGATATGGAACAATGTGAAAAGACGAGAGTTCGTTATAAAAACTGTATTTATGACCTGTTTTCAAATGACTGTTTTATGTCAAGAATGCCGGGGAAGCATTTTGACCGTCTTGTGAATAAGGTTGTGGAGACCTAACTGATAAAATTGCAACAGCTGACAAAGAGTCAACGGAGGACGTCTCGCGTAGCAAGGTCGACCAAGGTCTTGACCAACCTAGGTTCGATTTAAATGGTGAGCTTCCGGTACGGTGGCTGAGGGACCAAGGAAGCGGCCTATGAGTGAAGCGCTAGTGACCTGCAAAGGATCCTAGAGGATGCTGACCATACGGTGCTCGGGCTCTGGGTCGCCGAAGATACCTACACGTGCGTCGAGCAAGATAATGGAACAAGAAGTTAGAGTTGTTTTCTGAAATCGGACATGGATCTAGTTGACTAACCTTGCTAGTCCTCACCGGATGAGTCCATGGCTCTTTTATATGGATCTGTTGGTTAATCTTGCTGATCTTCAATGGAGATTCCATCTGGATTTTTATAAGTGAATATATTTCCGGGTACTATGAGCTAGGAACTATTAAAAAGGCCCCTCAATGGACAGGCGGTAAGCGTTCTGGTTGCCAATGATGCCATAGGTACACCGATGAAGGAATGATTGGAAATGAGACTTCAACCGGATATTTTGGAGAATTATGATCAGTACTACTATGATTTCATTAAAAGATTGTTTTTAAAAAATAGCTAAATCTGTAGAAAAAGACAATTTCGTATTGGGTGTGTAAGTGGTGTGACTAGCTTGAAGTTTGCATGAAGATCCGGCTAGGGAGCCTGGAAACTGGCGGTTGGCTAACCCACGGGATTGGATGGGGTTAGGCTGGACTGATGTGTAAACCGGCCTTCAGAAACCAAAGGGCGGTGGAACAAACATTTGCACATAAAACACTTCAACACCATTGAGGACCTAGAAAAGGAAAACAAACAGGGGGAGCTAGAGTGCTCCTGCAAACAGTACACGGACACCGATTGGCCCCAAATCGCAGTGGCGCCCCTTGCGGTATTTCTTTAATTGATTTTAAGAGCTTTGATTACAATATAAGGCTGGGAACTCAGCCGTCCCAGTAGAACTCCTGAAGCCTGCAAAGAACCTGCATCTGGCTTCTTGTCCACACGGCATCCACAAATAAATCCAGCCATTGTTCACATCGAAAGACTCTCTCACATTGAGTCTGCATACAGAAGCTTTCTCCCATGATCAAGGCTGCCACAACCATCCATAGCCTCTCACACTATGAACAGCATCACACCCTGACACATCCAGTGCTTCTACATCACATCACAGACTCCCAAACTGTCTCTCAAAAGAGTATCACAGCACAGCATACCATACAGTCGACACACCTGTACCAACCCTCTCTACCTTCCAAAGGTACTATCCATCTCTGTCATGGATTCCCTGACCCTTGCCCAATTAGTAGCAAGGCTGTACCAAACATGTGTCCATTCCTGTACCTTCTGCCTGCATGTGACCTATCTCCTGGAGAAACCCAAAAACATGTTTCCTCGAGAAACCTACGACCTGTTTCCACATGAAACCCTTAGGCCTGTTTCCCTTTGAAACTTCTGGCAACATAGAGATGCCCATACTGTAGGTCCCACTGTTCCTTTCTAGCAAGAAGAAAGCAATCTGCTCCATGAGCACGCAGCCATGCGAGCTTGCATCACTCCCATGCCAAGAAACATAACCAAATGACCTTGTACTTGCAGCCAAAAACCCAAGTACATTGCTGAATTTGCAACCAAGCAAAAACAGCCCATAAACTGTCCCAAAACAGTCCCGAATCAAAGCATAGAAAGGCTGAAAATTCCATCAGTTGAACGCCATCGTCATGATGTCTATGTTCATGGAAAAACAGCACTAGCTTTCTGTAGAAACACAGTGTCCTCCAGAAAGCACACGCCTGCAGCCACCTTTCCGAACAGGTCAACATCAGCAGCCACCCGTACCCAATAGTGTGCAACTGCCACCTGTATTAGCTGTCGTACAGCAGCCGCCTGTACCAGCTGTACCTGTCCGTACACCTGTGCCTGCAGTCGTACAGCTGTACCTGCAATCGTACAGCTGTACTTGCAGTCGTACACCTGCCTGTATGCGCCTGTACCTGCACAACCAAATCTGGCCAGCGCCGCCTGTAGCAGAACTGTCCAGCGCCAGTTTCTGTCCTGTCCGTACAGCTGTCCGTACAGTCGTACAGACCTGCCTGCGCCGCCTGTACCAGCAGCAGCCTGATATGCGCAGCCTGTACCTGCAGCAAACATGCAGTCGACCCACTTCTCCTCCCTTCCACGCATGAGAAGTTGCACGCCTCCCCAAAAGCAAGAGAGAGACCAGCGCCTCCAAAAGTGGAGTAACCTCTAAATATTGCTTAGTGGCCTCCTAAGGTTTTGAAACCTTTAAAACATTAACTTTATGGCCACCAAAGGTTATAAAACCTTTTTAATTAATGTCTCTTTGCCCCCTTTCACACATGGGGTTATCCACACATGGGCTTCCATCTTCACTCCCACCTGATGCCATTCACACTGTCCACCATGTCCCCGTGCACACCTGCATCTTGTCCAGAGAAAAACACAGGGTCGTAACATACCCCCCTCTTGAAAAATGGCAAGCGTCCTCGATTGCACTCAATGGCACAGTAAAGCATCGCATGAGCAAAGATACCCCATATGGGAAAAACAATGGCCTTCCAATGCATCTGGATGATAGAACAATCATCCTGCACAATAAGCCACACTGTCCTCTTGCTTGTTCCTTTAGAACCTACAGCAAAAGTCTAAAACCAAATGGAAACACGTTAACTGTGTTAGCCAAAAACAAATCCATGCATCATTCTACATATGGCACACATATGCATGACACACATATGCATTCGCAAACAATATGCTCCTCAAGATGCTCTACCTATTCCAAAGTAACAGTCTAAGGGCTGCTCGCAAGCCTTACGCCCATGGGCATCCCGCAGGACCCAAGACTGAAGGTACAACATGAGCATATGCAAGCACTCAATGCATCCAAACACTACATCTACCAAGTACTTTCCCACATATGTATCATGGCCATCCCGCAGGAGTCACACCCATGAACATAATAAAGCACTTGATGTATCATACCAACATACATGCAGCACATGACACAATGCAGAGTATTTCCCAATGTATTCTCAATGATACCAGGATCCAATGGCACCAGAATACAAAAATACCTCTACCTCAAAAAGTGTATGCATACATGCGCAAATAGAGTTCGATCCATATTTCCATGAACCAAACCAACTCTAGGACTGCTCGCAAGACTTATGCCCCCCCATAGAGTTATCCATAGTTGCAGTTAGAGTTCAAGGTGCGCGCGACTGTGAACCATACCCAACTTTACCATCTCATGTGTCTAGAACACAAGATCATAGAAGTCCCATAAGCAGATGTACTGTCAGCCTCAGTACCTTCGGGTGAATACAAAGATGTCACCAAGCGACTCCTAGATAACAAATGAGCCTGTCTGTAACAAGGGAGCGGAGGTGCTAACCCCCCTCTCGAGCATCAGGTAATGCTCCAGACCTATGCTCTGCTGAACCTGAATGAGCCGTAACAAGAGTCGACTCCAACTCAAAGGCATCAAGATAAAGCTGCAACTCTTGAGGTGAATCTGCTAAGTCACCCTCCTCCATCCACTTCGCATCCATCAATGAACCTCCTCCATCCGCTTCGTATCCATCAGTGAACAGCTCTTGAACTTCACAGGATAGCGACGAAAACTTTACCATGTACCTAATGTGCCAGAATATGCTCAGGAATAAGAACCTCGTCAAGTTCCTCCACTCCCATCTGAGCCTCAACTGATACATCCTCAGGCACCCAAAACCTGCTTGCACTCCACCCAAGTGATAAGCACAAGTCCTCGATGAAGCATAGTAGATCACCACTAACTGTCTTCCGAACCCATGAAGCCTCTATGAAGATACCACTGGTGACAAACTGTCGAAAGCCATAGCCTTCAGCGCATCTCCTGCACCATAACACTTCAACTGCTTCTTGTTCCTGGCCGACTACTTCTTGTCCTTGGTGTCTTTTCTCCTGAACTTCATCTTCAGCTCTTGCTCTTCACCTCATATAGGCAAAGACACAAAATCCTGTACTGTGTCCTGCACTTCCTTTTCACTTTCCTCATGTTGAAGCTTTTGATGTGACTCTCATGAGACAGCCACGAGCTCACCCCCTTAGGAAAGTTGGCGATTGTCCCGACCAAAGCAACCACGGACTCGCCTCCTTGAGAAAGTCGACGATGTGTCCCGGCAACGGAACCTTGTAAACCGGCCTTCAGAAACCAAAGGGCGGTGGAACAAACATTTGCACATAAAACACTTCAACACCATTGAGGACCTAGAAAAGGAAAACAAACAGGGGGAGCTAGAGTGCTCCTGCAAACAGTACACGGACACCGATTGGCCCCAAATCGCAGTGGCGCCCCTTGCGGTATTTCTTTAATTGATTTTAAGAGCTTTGATTACAATATAAGGCTGGGAACTCAGCCGTCCCAGTAGAACTCCTGAAGCCTGCAAAGAACCTGCATCTGGCTTCTTGTCCACACGGCATCCACAAATAAATCCAGCCATTGTTCACATCGAAAGACTCTCTCACATTGAGTCTGCATACAGAAGCTTTCTCCCATGATCAAGGCTGCCACAACCATCCATAGCCTCTCACACTATGAACAGCATCACACCCTGACACATCCAGTGCTTCTGCATCACATCACAGACTCCCAAAATGTCTCTCAAAAGAGTATCACAACACAGCATACCATACAGTCGACACACCTGTACCAACCCTCTCTACCTTCCAAAGGTACTATCCATCTCTGTCATGGATTCCCTGACCCTTGCCCAATTAGTAGCAAGGCTGTACCAAACATGTGTCCATTCCTGTACCTTCTGCCTGCATGTGACCTATCTCCTGGAGAAACCCAAAAACATGTTTCCTCGAGAAACCTACGACCTGTTTCCACATGAAACCCTTAGGCCTGTTTCCCTTTGAAACTTCTGGCAACATAGAGATGCCCATACTGTAGGTCCCACTGTTCCTTTCTAGCAAGAAGAAAGCAATCTGCTCCATGAGCACGCAGCCATGCGAGCTTGCATCACTCCCATGCCAAGAAACATAACCAAATGACCTTGTACTTGCAGCCAAAAACCCAAGTACATTGCTGAATTTGCAACCAAGCAAAAACAGCCCATAAACTGTCCCAAAACAATCCCGAATCAAAGCATAGAAAGGCTGAAAATTCCATCAGTTGAACGCCATCGTCATGATGTCTATGTTCATGGAAAAACAGCACTAGCGTTCTGTAGAAACACAGTGTCCTCCAAAAAGCACACGCCTGCAGCCACCTTTCCGAACAGGTCAACATCAGCAGCCACCCGTACCCAATAGTGTGCAACTGCCACCTGTATTAGCTGTCGTACAGCAGCCGCCTGTACCAGCTGTACCTGTCCGTACACCTGTGCCTGCAGTCGTACAGCTGTACCTGCAATCGTACAGCTGTACTTGCAGTCGTACACCTGCCTGTATGCGCCTGTACCTGCACAACCAAATCTGGCCAGCGCCGCCTGTAGCAGAACTGTCCAGCGCCAATTTCTGTCCTGTCCGTACAGCTGTCCGTACAGTCGTACAGACCTGCCTGCGCCGCCTGTACCAGCAGCAGCCTGATATGCGCAGCCTGTACCTGCAGCAAACATGCAGTCGACCCACTTCTCCTCCCTTCCACGCATGAGAAGTTGCACGCCTCCCCAAAAGCAAGAGAGAGACCAGCGCCTCCAAAAGTGGAGTAACCTCTAAATATTGCTTAGTGGCCTCCTAAGGTTTTGAAACCTTTAAAACATTAACTTTATGGCCACCAAAGGTTATAAAACCTTTTTAATTAATGTCTCTTTGCCCCCTTTCACACATGGGGTTATCCACACATGGGCTTCCATCTTCACTCCCACCTGATGCCATTCACACTGTCCACCATGTCCCCGTGCACACCTGCATCTTGTCCAGAGAAAAACACAGGGTCGTAACATACCCCCCTCTTGAAAAATGGCAAGCGTCCTCGATTGCACTCAATGGCACAGTAAAGCATCGCATGAGCAAAGATACCCCATATGGGAAAAACAATGGCCTTCCAATGCATCTGGATGATAGAACAATCATCCTGCACAATAAGCCACACTGTCCTCTTGCTTGTTCCTTTAGAACCTACAGCAAAAGTCTAAAACCAAATGGAAACACGTTAACTGTGTTAGCCAAAAACAAATCCATGCATCATTCTACATATGGCACACATATGCATGACACACATATGCATTCGCAAACAATATGCTCCTCAAGATGCTCTACCTATTCCAAAGTAACAGTCTAAGGGCTGCTCGCAAGCCTTACGCCCATGGGCATCCCGCAGGACCCAAGACTGAAGGTACAACATGAGCATATGCAAGCACTCAATGCATCCAAACACTACATCTACCAAGTACTTTCCCACATATGTATCATGGCCATCCCGCAGGAGTCACACCCATGAACATAATAAAGCACTTGATGTATCATACCAACATACATGCAGCACATGACACAATGCAGAGTATTTCCCAATGTATTCTCAATGATACCAGGATCCAATGGCACCAGAATACAAAAATACCTCTACCTCAAAAAGTGTATGCATACATGCGCAAATAGAGTTCGATCCATATTTCCATGAACCAAACCAACTCTAGGACTGCTCGCAAGACTTATGCCCCCCCATAGAGTTATCCATAGTTGCAGTTAGAGTTCAAGGTGCGCGCGACTGTGAACCATACCCAACTTTACCATCTCATGTGTCTAGAACACAAGATCATAGAAGTCCCATAAGCAGATGTACTGTCAGCCTCAGTACCTTCGGGTGAATACAAAGATGTCACCAAGCGACTCCTAGATAACAAATGAGCCTGTCTGTAACAAGGGAGCGGAGGTGCTAACCCCCCTCTCGAGCATCAGGTAATGCTCCAGACCTATGCTCTGCTGAACCTGAATGAGCCGTAACAAGAGTCGACTCCAACTCAAAGGCATCAAGATAAAGCTGCAACTCTTGAGGTGAATCTGCTAAGTCACCCTCCTCCATCCACTTCGCATCCATCAATGAACCTCCTCCATCCGCTTCGTATCCATCAGTGAACAGCTCTTGAACTTCACAGGATAGCGACGAAAACTTTACCCTGTACCTAATGTGCCAGAATATGCTCAGGAATAAGAACCTCGTCAAGTTCCTCCACTCCCATCTGAGCCTCAACTGATACATCCTCAGGCACCCAAAACCTGCTTGCACTCCACCCAAGTGATAAGCACAAGTCCTCGATGAAGCATAGTAGATCACCACTAACTGTCTTCCGAACCCATGAAGCCTCTATGAAGATACCACTGGTGACAAACTGTCGAAAGCCATAGCCTTCAGCGCATCTCCTGCACCATAACACTTCAACTGCTTCTTGTTCCTGGCCGACTACTTCTTGTCCTTGGTGTCTTTTCTCCTGAACTTCATCTTCAGCTCTTGCTCTTCACCTCATATAGGCAAAGACACAAAATCCTGTACTGTGTCCTGCACTTCCTTTTCACTTTCCTCATGTTGAAGCTTTTGATGTGACTCTCATGAGACAGCCACGAGCTCACCCCCTTAGGAAAGTTGGCGATTGTCCCGACCAAAGCAACCACGGACTCGCCTCCTTGAGAAAGTCGACGATGTGTCCCGGCAACGGAACCTTGTAAACCGGCCTTCAGAAACCAAAGGGCGGTGGAACAAACATTTGCACATAAAACACTTCAACACCATTGAGGACCTAGAAAAGGAAAACAAACAGGGGGAGCTAGAGTGCTCCTGCAAACAGTACACGGACACCGATTGGCCCCAAATCGCAGTGGCGCCCCTTGCGGTATTTCTTTAATTGATTTTAAGAGCTTTGATTACAATATAAGGCTGGGAACTCAGCCGTCCCAGTAGAACTCCTGAAGCCTGCAAAGAACCTGCATCTGGCTTCTTGTCCACACGGCATCCACAAATAAATCCAGCCATTGTTCACATCGAAAGACTCTCTCACATTGAGTCTGCATACAGAAGCTTTCTCCCATGATCAAGGCTGCCACAACCATCCATAGCCTCTCACACTATGAACAGCATCACACCCTGACACATCCAGTGCTTCTGCATCACATCACAGACTCCCAAAATGTCTCTCAAAAGAGTATCACAACACAGCATACCATACAGTCGACACACCTGTACCAACCCTCTCTACCTTCCAAAGGTACTATCCATCTCTGTCATGGATTCCCTGACCCTTGCCCAATTAGTAGCAAGGCTGTACCAAACATGTGTCCATTCCTGTACCTTCTGCCTGCATGTGACCTATCTCCTGGAGAAACCCAAAAACATGTTTCCTCGAGAAACCTACGACCTGTTTCCACATGAAACCCTTAGGCCTGTTTCCCTTTGAAACTTCTGGCAACATAGAGATGCCCATACTGTAGGTCCCACTGTTCCTTTCTAGCAAGAAGAAAGCAATCTGCTCCATGAGCACGCAGCCATGCGAGCTTGCATCACTCCCATGCCAAGAAACATAACCAAATGACCTTGTACTTGCAGCCAAAAACCCAAGTACATTGCTGAATTTGCAACCAAGCAAAAACAGCCCATAAACTGTCCCAAAACAATCCCGAATCAAAGCATAGAAAGGCTGAAAATTCCATCAGTTGAACGCCATCGTCATGATGTCTATGTTCATGGAAAAACAGCACTAGCGTTCTGTAGAAACACAGTGTCCTCCAAAAAGCACACGCCTGCAGCCACCTTTCCGAACAGGTCAACATCAGCAGCCACCCGTACCCAATAGTGTGCAACTGCCACCTGTATTAGCTGTCGTACAGCAGCCGCCTGTACCAGCTGTACCTGTCCGTACACCTGTGCCTGCAGTCGTACAGCTGTACCTGCAATCGTACAGCTGTACTTGCAGTCGTACACCTGCCTGTATGCGCCTGTACCTGCACAACCAAATCTGGCCAGCGCCGCCTGTAGCAGAACTGTCCAGCGCCAGTTTCTGTCCTGTCCGTACAGCTGTCCGTACAGTCGTACAGACCTGCCTGCGCCGCCTGTACCAGCAGCAGCCTGATATGCGCAGCCTGTACCTGCAGCAAACATGCAGTCGACCCACTTCTCCTCCCTTCCACGCATGAGAAGTTGCACGCCTCCCCAAAAGCAAGAGAGAGACCAGCGCCTCCAAAAGTGGAGTAACCTCTAAATATTGCTTAGTGGCCTCCTAAGGTTTTGAAACCTTTAAAACATTAACTTTATGGCCACCAAAGGTTATAAAACCTTTTTAATTAATGTCTCTTTGCCCCCTTTCACACATGGGGTTATCCACACATGGGCTTCCATCTTCACTCCCACCTGATGCCATTCACACTGTCCACCATGTCCCCGTGCACACCTGCATCTTGTCCAGAGAAAAACACAGGGTCGTAACATACCCCCCTCTTGAAAAATGGCAAGCGTCCTCGATTGCACTCAATGGCACAGTAAAGCATCGCATGAGCAAAGATACCCCATATGGGAAAAACAATGGCCTTCCAATGCATCTGGATGATAGAACAATCATCCTGCACAATAAGCCACACTGTCCTCTTGCTTGTTCCTTTAGAACCTACAGCAAAAGTCTAAAACCAAATGGAAACACGTTAACTGTGTTAGCCAAAAACAAATCCATGCATCATTCTACATATGGCACACATATGCATGACACACATATGCATTCGCAAACAATATGCTCCTCAAGATGCTCTACCTATTCCAAAGTAACAGTCTAAGGGCTGCTCGCAAGCCTTACGCCCATGGGCATCCCGCAGGACCCAAGACTGAAGGTACAACATGAGCATATGCAAGCACTCAATGCATCCAAACACTACATCTACCAAGTACTTTCCCACATATGTATCATGGCCATCCCGCAGGAGTCACACCCATGAACATAATAAAGCACTTGATGTATCATACCAACATACATGCAGCACATGACACAATGCAGAGTATTTCCCAATGTATTCTCAATGATACCAGGATCCAATGGCACCAGAATACAAAAATACCTCTACCTCAAAAAGTGTATGCATACATGCGCAAATAGAGTTCGATCCATATTTCCATGAACCAAACCAACTCTAGGACTGCTCGCAAGACTTATGCCCCCCCATAGAGTTATCCATAGTTGCAGTTAGAGTTCAAGGTGCGCGCGACTGTGAACCATACCCAACTTTACCATCTCATGTGTCTAGAACACAAGATCATAGAAGTCCCATAAGCAGATGTACTGTCAGCCTCAGTACCTTCGGGTGAATACAAAGATGTCACCAAGCGACTCCTAGATAACAAATGAGCCTGTCTGTAACAAGGGAGCGGAGGTGCTAACCCCCCTCTCGAGCATCAGGTAATGCTCCAGACCTATGCTCTGCTGAACCTGAATGAGCCGTAACAAGAGTCGACTCCAACTCAAAGGCATCAAGATAAAGCTGCAACTCTTGAGGTGAATCTGCTAAGTCACCCTCCTCCATCCACTTCGCATCCATCAATGAACCTCCTCCATCCGCTTCGTATCCATCAGTGAACAGCTCTTGAACTTCACAGGATAGCGACGAAAACTTTACCCTGTACCTAATGTGCCAGAATATGCTCAGGAATAAGAACCTCGTCAAGTTCCTCCACTCCCATCTGAGCCTCAACTGATACATCCTCAGGCACCCAAAACCTGCTTGCACTCCACCCAAGTGATAAGCACAAGTCCTCGATGAAGCATAGTAGATCACCACTAACTGTCTTCCGAACCCATGAAGCCTCTATGAAGATACCACTGGTGACAAACTGTCGAAAGCCATAGCCTTCAGCGCATCTCCTGCACCATAACACTTCAACTGCTTCTTGTTCCTGGCCGACTACTTCTTGTCCTTGGTGTCTTTTCTCCTGAACTTCATCTTCAGCTCTTGCTCTTCACCTCATATAGGCAAAGACACAAAATCCTGTACTGTGTCCTGCACTTCCTTTTCACTTTCCTCATGTTGAAGCTTTTGATGTGACTCTCATGAGACAGCCACGAGCTCACCCCCTTAGGAAAGTTGGCGATTGTCCCGACCAAAGCAACCACGGACTCGCCTCCTTGAGAAAGTCGACGATGTGTCCCGGCAACGGAACCTTGTAAACCGGCCTTCAGAAACCAAAGGGCGGTGGAACAAACATTTGCACATAAAACACTTCAACACCATTGAGGACCTAGAAAAGGAAAACAAACAGGGGAAGCTAGAGTGCTCCTGCAAACAGTACACGGACACCGATTGGCCCCAAATCGCAGTGGCGCCCCTTGCGGTATTTCTTTAATTGATTTTAAGAGCTTTGATTACAATATAAGGCTGGGAACTCAGCCGTCCCAGTAGAACTCCTGAAGCCTGCAAAGAACCTGCATCTGGCTTCTTGTCCACACGGCATCCACAAATAAATCCAGCCATTGTTCACATCGAAAGACTCTCTCACATTGAGTCTGCATACAGAAGCTTTCTCCCATGATCAAGGCTGCCACAACCATCCATAGCCTCTCACACTATGAACAGCATCACACCCTGACACATCCAGTGCTTCTGCATCACATCACAGACTCCCAAACTGTCTCTCAAAAGAGTATCACAGCACAGCATACCATACAGTCGACACACCTGTACCAACCCTCTCTACCTTCCAAAGGTACTATCCATCTCTGTCATGGATTCCCTGACCCTTGCCCAATTAGTAGCAAGGCTGTACCAAACATGTGTCCATTCCTGTACCTTCTGCCTGCATGTGACCTATCTCCTGGAGAAACCCAAAAACATGTTTCCTCGAGAAACCTACGACCTGTTTCCACATGAAACCCTTAGGCCTGTTTCCCTTTGAAACTTCTGGCAACATAGAGATGCCCATACTGTAGGTCCCACTGTTCCTTTCTAGCAAGAAGAAAGCAATCTGCTCCATGAGCACGCAGCCATGCGAGCTTGCATCACTCCCATGCCAAGAAACATAACCAAATGACCTTGTACTTGCAGCCAAAAACCCAAGTACATTGCTGAATTTGCAACCAAGCAAAAACAGCCCATAAACTGTCCCAAAACAGTCCCGAATCAAAGCATAGAAAGGCTGAAAATTCCATCAGTTGAACGCCATCGTCATGATGTCTATGTTCATGGAAAAACAGCACTAGCTTTCTGTAGAAACACAGTGTCCTCCAAAAAGCACACGCCTGCAGCCACCTTTCCGAACAGGTCAACATCAGCAGCCACCCGTACCCAATAGTGTGCAACTGCCACCTGTATTAGCTGTCGTACAGCAGCCGCCTGTACCAGCTGTACCTGTCTGTACACCTGTGCATGCAGTCGTACAGCTGTACCTGCAATCGTACAGCTGTACTTGCAGTCGTACACCTGCCTGTATGCGCCTGTACCTGCACAACCAAATCTGGCCAGCGCCGCCTGTAGCAGAACTGTCCAGCGCCAGTTTCTGTCCTGTCCGTACAGCTGTCCGTACAGTCGTACAGACCTGCCTGCGCCGCCTGTACCAGCAGCAGCCTGATATGCGCAGCCTGTACCTGCAGCAAACATGCAGTCGACCCACTTCTCCTCCCTTCCACGCATGAGAAGTTGCACGCCTCCCCAAAAGCAAGAGAGAGACCAGCGCCTCCAAAAGTGGAGTAACCTCTAAATATTGCTTAGTGGCCTCCTAAGGTTTTGAAACCTTTAAAACATTAACTTTATGGCCACCAAAGGTTATAAAACCTTTTTAATTAATGTCTCTTTGCCCCCTTTCACACATGGGGTTATCCACACATGGGCTTCCATCTTCACTCCCACCTGATGCCATTCACACTGTCCACCATGTCCCCGTGCACACCTGCATCTTGTCCAGAGAAAAACACAGGGTCGTAACATACCCCCCTCTTGAAAAATGGCAAGCGTCCTCGATTGCACTCAATGGCACAGTAAAGCATCGCATGAGCAAAGATACCCCATATGGGAAAAACAATGGCCTTCCAATGCATCTGGATGATAGAACAATCATCCTGCACAATAAGCCACACTGTCCTCTTGCTTGTTCCTTTAGAACCTACAGCAAAAGTCTAAAACCAAATGGAAACACGTTAACTGTGTTAGCCAAAAACAAATCCATGCATCATTCTACATATGGCACACATATGCATGACACACATATGCATTCGCAAACAATATGCTCCTCAAGATGCTCTACCTATTCCAAAGTAACAGTCTAAGGGCTGCTCGCAAGCCTTACGCCCATGGGCATCCCGCAGGACCCAAGACTGAAGGTACAACATGAGCATATGCAAGCACTCAATGCATCCAAACACTACATCTACCAAGTACTTTCCCACATATGTATCATGGCCATCCCGCAGGAGTCACACCCATGAACATAATAAAGCACTTGATGTATCATACCAACATACATGCAGCACATGACACAATGCAGAGTATTTCCCAATGTATTCTCAATGATACCAGGATCCAATGGCACCAGAATACAAAAATACCTCTACCTCAAAAAGTGTATGCATACATGCGCAAATAGAGTTCGATCCATATTTCCATGAACCAAACCAACTCTAGGACTGCTCGCAAGACTTATGCCCCCCCATAGAGTTATCCATAGTTGCAGTTAGAGTTCAAGGTGCGCGCGACTGTGAACCATACCCAACTTTACCATCTCATGTGTCTAGAACACAAGATCATAGAAGTCCCATAAGCAGATGTACTGTCAGCCTCAGTACCTTCGGGTGAATACAAAGATGTCACCAAGCGACTCCTAGATAACAAATGAGCCTGTCTGTAACAAGGGAGCGGAGGTGCTAACCCCCCTCTCGAGCATCAGGTAATGCTCCAGACCTATGCTCTGCTGAACCTGAATGAGCCGTAACAAGAGTCGACTCCAACTCAAAGGCATCAAGATAAAGCTGCAACTCTTGAGGTGAATCTGCTAAGTCACCCTCCTCCATCCACTTCGCATCCATCAGTGAACCTCCTCCATCCGCTTCGTATCCATCAGTGAACAGCTCTTGAACTTCACAGGATAGCGACGAAAACTTTACCCTGTACCTAATGTGCCAGAATATGCTCAGGAATAAGAACCTCGTCAAGTTCCTCCACTCCCATCTGAGCCTCAACTGATACATCCTCAGGCACCCAAAACCTGCTTGCACTCCACCCAAGTGATAAGCACAAGTCCTCGATGAAGCATAGTAGATCACCACTAACTGTCTTCCGAACCCATGAAGCCTCTATGAAGATACCACTGGTGACAAACTGTCGAAAGCCATAGCCTTCAGCGCATCTCCTGCACCATAACACTTCAACTGCTTCTTGTTCCTGGCCGACTACTTCTTGTCCTTGGTGTCTTTTCTCCTGAACTTCATCTTCAGCTCTTGCTCTTCACCTCATATAGGCAAAGACACAAAATCCTGTACTGTGTCCTGCACTTCCTTTTCACTTTCCTCATGTTGAAGCTTTTGATGTGACTCTCATGAGACAGCCACGAGCTCACCCCCTTAGGAAAGTTGGCGATTGTCCCGACCAAAGCAACCACGGACTCGCCTCCTTGAGAAAGTCGACGATGTGTCCCGGCAACGGAACCTTGTAAACCGGCCTTCAGAAACCAAAGGGCGGTGGAACAAACATTTGCACATAAAACACTTCAACACCATTGAGGACCTAGAAAAGGAAAACAAACAGGGGGAGCTAGAGTGCTCCTGCAAACAGTACACGGACACCGATTGGCCCCAAATCGCAGTGGCGCCCCTTGCGGTATTTCTTTAATTGATTTTAAGAGCTTTGATTACAATATAAGGCTGGGAACTCAGCCGTCCCAGTAGAACTCCTGAAGCCTGCAAAGAACCTGCATCTGGCTTCTTGTCCACACGGCATCCACAAATAAATCCAGCCATTGTTCACATCGAAAGACTCTCTCACATTGAGTCTGCATACAGAAGCTTTCTCCCATGATCAAGGCTGCCACAACCATCCATAGCCTCTCACACTATGAACAGCATCACACCCTGACACATCCAGTGCTTCTGCATCACATCACAGACTCCCAAAATGTCTCTCAAAAGAGTATCACAACACAGCATACCATACAGTCGACACACCTGTACCAACCCTCTCTACCTTCCAAAGGTACTATCCATCTCTGTCATGGATTCCCTGACCCTTGCCCAATTAGTAGCAAGGCTGTACCAAACATGTGTCCATTCCTGTACCTTCTGCCTGCATGTGACCTATCTCCTGGAGAAACCCAAAAACATGTTTCCTCGAGAAACCTACGACCTGTTTCCACATGAAACCCTTAGGCCTGTTTCCCTTTGAAACTTCTGGCAACATAGAGATGCCCATACTGTAGGTCCCACTGTTCCTTTCTAGCAAGAAGAAAGCAATCTGCTCCATGAGCACGCAGCCATGCGAGCTTGCATCACTCCCATGCCAAGAAACATAACCAAATGACCTTGTACTTGCAGCCAAAAACCCAAGTACATTGCTGAATTTGCAACCAAGCAAAAACAGCCCATAAACTGTCCCAAAACAATCCCGAATCAAAGCATAGAAAGGCTGAAAATTCCATCAGTTGAACGCCATCGTCATGATGTCTATGTTCATGGAAAAACAGCACTAGCGTTCTGTAGAAACACAGTGTCCTCCAAAAAGCACACGCCTGCAGCCACCTTTCCGAACAGGTCAACATCAGCAGCCACCCGTACCCAATAGTGTGCAACTGCCACCTGTATTAGCTGTCGTACAGCAGCCGCCTGTACCAGCTGTACCTGTCCGTACACCTGTGCCTGCAGTCGTACAGCTGTACCTGCAATCGTACAGCTGTACTTGCAGTCGTACACCTGCCTGTATGCGCCTGTACCTGCACAACCAAATCTGGCCAGCGCCGCCTGTAGCAGAACTGTCCAGCGCCAGTTTCTGTCCTGTCCGTACAGCTGTCCGTACAGTCGTACAGACCTGCCTGCGCCGCCTGTACCAGCAGCAGCCTGATATGCGCAGCCTGTACCTGCAGCAAACATGCAGTCGACCCACTTCTCCTCCCTTCCACGCATGAGAAGTTGCACGCCTCCCCAAAAGCAAGAGAGAGACCAGCGCCTCCAAAAGTGGAGTAACCTCTAAATATTGCTTAGTGGCCTCCTAAGGTTTTGAAACCTTTAAAACATTAACTTTATGGCCACCAAAGGTTATAAAACCTTTTTAATTAATGTCTCTTTGCCCCCTTTCACACATGGGGTTATCCACACATGGGCTTCCATCTTCACTCCCACCTGATGCCATTCACACTGTCCACCATGTCCCCGTGCACACCTGCATCTTGTCCAGAGAAAAACACAGGGTCGTAACATACCCCCCTCTTGAAAAATGGCAAGCGTCCTCGATTGCACTCAATGGCACAGTAAAGCATCGCATGAGCAAAGATACCCCATATGGGAAAAACAATGGCCTTCCAATGCATCTGGATGATAGAACAATCATCCTGCACAATAAGCCACACTGTCCTCTTGCTTGTTCCTTTAGAACCTACAGCAAAAGTCTAAAACCAAATGGAAACACGTTAACTGTGTTAGCCAAAAACAAATCCATGCATCATTCTACATATGGCACACATATGCATGACACACATATGCATTCGCAAACAATATGCTCCTCAAGATGCTCTACCTATTCCAAAGTAACAGTCTAAGGGCTGCTCGCAAGCCTTACGCCCATGGGCATCCCGCAGGACCCAAGACTGAAGGTACAACATGAGCATATGCAAGCACTCAATGCATCCAAACACTACATCTACCAAGTACTTTCCCACATATGTATCATGGCCATCCCGCAGGAGTCACACCCATGAACATAATAAAGCACTTGATGTATCATACCAACATACATGCAGCACATGACACAATGCAGAGTATTTCCCAATGTATTCTCAATGATACCAGGATCCAATGGCACCAGAATACAAAAATACCTCTACCTCAAAAAGTGTATGCATACATGCGCAAATAGAGTTCGATCCATATTTCCATGAACCAAACCAACTCTAGGACTGCTCGCAAGACTTATGCCCCCCCATAGAGTTATCCATAGTTGCAGTTAGAGTTCAAGGTGCGCGCGACTGTGAACCATACCCAACTTTACCATCTCATGTGTCTAGAACACAAGATCATAGAAGTCCCATAAGCAGATGTACTGTCAGCCTCAGTACCTTCGGGTGAATACAAAGATGTCACCAAGCGACTCCTAGATAACAAATGAGCCTGTCTGTAACAAGGGAGCGGAGGTGCTAACCCCCCTCTCGAGCATCAGGTAATGCTCCAGACCTATGCTCTGCTGAACCTGAATGAGCCGTAACAAGAGTCGACTCCAACTCAAAGGCATCAAGATAAAGCTGCAACTCTTGAGGTGAATCTGCTAAGTCACCCTCCTCCATCCACTTCGCATCCATCAATGAACCTCCTCCATCCGCTTCGTATCCATCAGTGAACAGCTCTTGAACTTCACAGGATAGCGACGAAAACTTTACCATGTACCTAATGTGCCAGAATATGCTCAGGAATAAGAACCTCGTCAAGTTCCTCCACTCCCATCTGAGCCTCAACTGATACATCCTCAGGCACCCAAAACCTGCTTGCACTCCACCCAAGTGATAAGCACAAGTCCTCGATGAAGCATAGTAGATCACCACTAACTGTCTTCCGAACCCATGAAGCCTCTATGAAGATACCACTGGTGACAAACTGTCGAAAGCCATAGCCTTCAGCGCATCTCCTGCACCATAACACTTCAACTGCTTCTTGTTCCTGGCCGACTACTTCTTGTCCTTGGTGTCTTTTCTCCTGAACTTCATCTTCAGCTCTTGCTCTTCACCTCATATAGGCAAAGACACAAAATCCTGTACTGTGTCCTGCACTTCCTTTTCACTTTCCTCATGTTGAAGCTTTTGATGTGACTCTCATGAGACAGCCACGAGCTCACCCCCTTAGGAAAGTTGGCGATTGTCCCGACCAAAGCAACCACGGACTCGCCTCCTTGAGAAAGTCGACGATGTGTCCCGGCAACGGAACCTTGTAAACCGGCCTTCAGAAACCAAAGGGCGGTGGAACAAACATTTGCACATAAAACACTTCAACACCATTGAGGACCTAGAAAAGGAAAACAAACAGGGGGAGCTAGAGTGCTCCTGCAAACAGTACACGGACACCGATTGGCCCCAAATCGCAGTGGCGCCCCTTGCGGTATTTCTTTAATTGATTTTAAGAGCTTTGATTACAATATAAGGCTGGGAACTCAGCCGTCCCAGTAGAACTCCTGAAGCCTGCAAAGAACCTGCATCTGGCTTCTTGTCCACACGGCATCCACAAATAAATCCAGCCATTGTTCACATCGAAAGACTCTCTCACATTGAGTCTGCATACAGAAGCTTTCTCCCATGATCAAGGCTGCCACAACCATCCATAGCCTCTCACACTATGAACAGCATCACACCCTGACACATCCAGTGCTTCTGCATCACATCACAGACTCCCAAAATGTCTCTCAAAAGAGTATCACAACACAGCATACCATACAGTCGACACACCTGTACCAACCCTCTCTACCTTCCAAAGGTACTATCCATCTCTGTCATGGATTCCCTGACCCTTGCCCAATTAGTAGCAAGGCTGTACCAAACATGTGTCCATTCCTGTACCTTCTGCCTGCATGTGACCTATCTCCTGGAGAAACCCAAAAACATGTTTCCTCGAGAAACCTACGACCTGTTTCCACATGAAACCCTTAGGCCTGTTTCCCTTTGAAACTTCTGGCAACATAGAGATGCCCATACTGTAGGTCCCACTGTTCCTTTCTAGCAAGAAGAAAGCAATCTGCTCCATGAGCACGCAGCCATGCGAGCTTGCATCACTCCCATGCCAAGAAACATAACCAAATGACCTTGTACTTGCAGCCAAAAACCCAAGTACATTGCTGAATTTGCAACCAAGCAAAAACAGCCCATAAACTGTCCCAAAACAATCCCGAATCAAAGCATAGAAAGGCTGAAAATTCCATCAGTTGAACGCCATCGTCATGATGTCTATGTTCATGGAAAAACAGCACTAGCGTTCTGTAGAAACACAGTGTCCTCCAAAAAGCACACGCCTGCAGCCACCTTTCCGAACAGGTCAACATCAGCAGCCACCCGTACCCAATAGTGTGCAACTGCCACCTGTATTAGCTGTCGTACAGCAGCCGCCTGTACCAGCTGTACCTGTCCGTACACCTGTGCCTGCAGTCGTACAGCTGTACCTGCAATCGTACAGCTGTACTTGCAGTCGTACACCTGCCTGTATGCGCCTGTACCTGCACAACCAAATCTGGCCAGCGCCGCCTGTAGCAGAACTGTCCAGCGCCAATTTCTGTCCTGTCCGTACAGCTGTCCGTACAGTCGTACAGACCTGCCTGCGCCGCCTGTACCAGCAGCAGCCTGATATGCGCAGCCTGTACCTGCAGCAAACATGCAGTCGACCCACTTCTCCTCCCTTCCACGCATGAGAAGTTGCACGCCTCCCCAAAAGCAAGAGAGAGACCAGCGCCTCCAAAAGTGGAGTAACCTCTAAATATTGCTTAGTGGCCTCCTAAGGTTTTGAAACCTTTAAAACATTAACTTTATGGCCACCAAAGGTTATAAAACCTTTTTAATTAATGTCTCTTTGCCCCCTTTCACACATGGGGTTATCCACACATGGGCTTCCATCTTCACTCCCACCTGATGCCATTCACACTGTCCACCATGTCCCCGTGCACACCTGCATCTTGTCCAGAGAAAAACACAGGGTCGTAACATACCCCCCTCTTGAAAAATGGCAAGCGTCCTCGATTGCACTCAATGGCACAGTAAAGCATCGCATGAGCAAAGATACCCCATATGGGAAAAACAATGGCCTTCCAATGCATCTGGATGATAGAACAATCATCCTGCACAATAAGCCACACTGTCCTCTTGCTTGTTCCTTTAGAACCTACAGCAAAAGTCTAAAACCAAATGGAAACACGTTAACTGTGTTAGCCAAAAACAAATCCATGCATCATTCTACATATGGCACACATATGCATGACACACATATGCATTCGCAAACAATATGCTCCTCAAGATGCTCTACCTATTCCAAAGTAACAGTCTAAGGGCTGCTCGCAAGCCTTACGCCCATGGGCATCCCGCAGGACCCAAGACTGAAGGTACAACATGAGCATATGCAAGCACTCAATGCATCCAAACACTACATCTACCAAGTACTTTCCCACATATGTATCATGGCCATCCCGCAGGAGTCACACCCATGAACATAATAAAGCACTTGATGTATCATACCAACATACATGCAGCACATGACACAATGCAGAGTATTTCCCAATGTATTCTCAATGATACCAGGATCCAATGGCACCAGAATACAAAAATACCTCTACCTCAAAAAGTGTATGCATACATGCGCAAATAGAGTTCGATCCATATTTCCATGAACCAAACCAACTCTAGGACTGCTCGCAAGACTTATGCCCCCCCATAGAGTTATCCATAGTTGCAGTTAGAGTTCAAGGTGCGCGCGACTGTGAACCATACCCAACTTTACCATCTCATGTGTCTAGAACACAAGATCATAGAAGTCCCATAAGCAGATGTACTGTCAGCCTCAGTACCTTCGGGTGAATACAAAGATGTCACCAAGCGACTCCTAGATAACAAATGAGCCTGTCTGTAACAAGGGAGCGGAGGTGCTAACCCCCCTCTCGAGCATCAGGTAATGCTCCAGACCTATGCTCTGCTGAACCTGAATGAGCCGTAACAAGAGTCGACTCCAACTCAAAGGCATCAAGATAAAGCTGCAACTCTTGAGGTGAATCTGCTAAGTCACCCTCCTCCATCCACTTCGCATCCATCAATGAACCTCCTCCATCCGCTTCGTATCCATCAGTGAACAGCTCTTGAACTTCACAGGATAGCGACGAAAACTTTACCCTGTACCTAATGTGCCAGAATATGCTCAGGAATAAGAACCTCGTCAAGTTCCTCCACTCCCATCTGAGCCTCAACTGATACATCCTCAGGCACCCAAAACCTGCTTGCACTCCACCCAAGTGATAAGCACAAGTCCTCGATGAAGCATAGTAGATCACCACTAACTGTCTTCCGAACCCATGAAGCCTCTATGAAGATACCACTGGTGACAAACTGTCGAAAGCCATAGCCTTCAGCGCATCTCCTGCACCATAACACTTCAACTGCTTCTTGTTCCTGGCCGACTACTTCTTGTCCTTGGTGTCTTTTCTCCTGAACTTCATCTTCAGCTCTTGCTCTTCACCTCATATAGGCAAAGACACAAAATCCTGTACTGTGTCCTGCACTTCCTTTTCACTTTCCTCATGTTGAAGCTTTTGATGTGACTCTCATGAGACAGCCACGAGCTCACCCCCTTAGGAAAGTTGGCGATTGTCCCGACCAAAGCAACCACGGACTCGCCTCCTTGAGAAAGTCGACGATGTGTCCCGGCAACGGAACCTTGTAAACCGGCCTTCAGAAACCAAAGGGCGGTGGAACAAACATTTGCACATAAAACACTTCAACACCATTGAGGACCTAGAAAAGGAAAACAAACAGGGGGAGCTAGAGTGCTCCTGCAAACAGTACACGGACACCGATTGGCCCCAAATCGCAGTGGCGCCCCTTGCGGTATTTCTTTAATTGATTTTAAGAGCTTTGATTACAATATAAGGCTGGGAACTCAGCCGTCCCAGTAGAACTCCTGAAGCCTGCAAAGAACCTGCATCTGGCTTCTTGTCCACACGGCATCCACAAATAAATCCAGCCATTGTTCACATCGAAAGACTCTCTCACATTGAGTCTGCATACAGAAGCTTTCTCCCATGATCAAGGCTGCCACAACCATCCATAGCCTCTCACACTATGAACAGCATCACACCCTGACACATCCAGTGCTTCTGCATCACATCACAGACTCCCAAAATGTCTCTCAAAAGAGTATCACAACACAGCATACCATACAGTCGACACACCTGTACCAACCCTCTCTACCTTCCAAAGGTACTATCCATCTCTGTCATGGATTCCCTGACCCTTGCCCAATTAGTAGCAAGGCTGTACCAAACATGTGTCCATTCCTGTACCTTCTGCCTGCATGTGACCTATCTCCTGGAGAAACCCAAAAACATGTTTCCTCGAGAAACCTACGACCTGTTTCCACATGAAACCCTTAGGCCTGTTTCCCTTTGAAACTTCTGGCAACATAGAGATGCCCATACTGTAGGTCCCACTGTTCCTTTCTAGCAAGAAGAAAGCAATCTGCTCCATGAGCACGCAGCCATGCGAGCTTGCATCACTCCCATGCCAAGAAACATAACCAAATGACCTTGTACTTGCAGCCAAAAACCCAAGTACATTGCTGAATTTGCAACCAAGCAAAAACAGCCCATAAACTGTCCCAAAACAATCCCGAATCAAAGCATAGAAAGGCTGAAAATTCCATCAGTTGAACGCCATCGTCATGATGTCTATGTTCATGGAAAAACAGCACTAGCGTTCTGTAGAAACACAGTGTCCTCCAAAAAGCACACGCCTGCAGCCACCTTTCCGAACAGGTCAACATCAGCAGCCACCCGTACCCAATAGTGTGCAACTGCCACCTGTATTAGCTGTCGTACAGCAGCCGCCTGTACCAGCTGTACCTGTCCGTACACCTGTGCCTGCAGTCGTACAGCTGTACCTGCAATCGTACAGCTGTACTTGCAGTCGTACACCTGCCTGTATGCGCCTGTACCTGCACAACCAAATCTGGCCAGCGCCGCCTGTAGCAGAACTGTCCAGCGCCAGTTTCTGTCCTGTCCGTACAGCTGTCCGTACAGTCGTACAGACCTGCCTGCGCCGCCTGTACCAGCAGCAGCCTGATATGCGCAGCCTGTACCTGCAGCAAACATGCAGTCGACCCACTTCTCCTCCCTTCCACGCATGAGAAGTTGCACGCCTCCCCAAAAGCAAGAGAGAGACCAGCGCCTCCAAAAGTGGAGTAACCTCTAAATATTGCTTAGTGGCCTCCTAAGGTTTTGAAACCTTTAAAACATTAACTTTATGGCCACCAAAGGTTATAAAACCTTTTTAATTAATGTCTCTTTGCCCCCTTTCACACATGGGGTTATCCACACATGGGCTTCCATCTTCACTCCCACCTGATGCCATTCACACTGTCCACCATGTCCCCGTGCACACCTGCATCTTGTCCAGAGAAAAACACAGGGTCGTAACATACCCCCCTCTTGAAAAATGGCAAGCGTCCTCGATTGCACTCAATGGCACAGTAAAGCATCGCATGAGCAAAGATACCCCATATGGGAAAAACAATGGCCTTCCAATGCATCTGGATGATAGAACAATCATCCTGCACAATAAGCCACACTGTCCTCTTGCTTGTTCCTTTAGAACCTACAGCAAAAGTCTAAAACCAAATGGAAACACGTTAACTGTGTTAGCCAAAAACAAATCCATGCATCATTCTACATATGGCACACATATGCATGACACACATATGCATTCGCAAACAATATGCTCCTCAAGATGCTCTACCTATTCCAAAGTAACAGTCTAAGGGCTGCTCGCAAGCCTTACGCCCATGGGCATCCCGCAGGACCCAAGACTGAAGGTACAACATGAGCATATGCAAGCACTCAATGCATCCAAACACTACATCTACCAAGTACTTTCCCACATATGTATCATGGCCATCCCGCAGGAGTCACACCCATGAACATAATAAAGCACTTGATGTATCATACCAACATACATGCAGCACATGACACAATGCAGAGTATTTCCCAATGTATTCTCAATGATACCAGGATCCAATGGCACCAGAATACAAAAATACCTCTACCTCAAAAAGTGTATGCATACATGCGCAAATAGAGTTCGATCCATATTTCCATGAACCAAACCAACTCTAGGACTGCTCGCAAGACTTATGCCCCCCCATAGAGTTATCCATAGTTGCAGTTAGAGTTCAAGGTGCGCGCGACTGTGAACCATACCCAACTTTACCATCTCATGTGTCTAGAACACAAGATCATAGAAGTCCCATAAGCAGATGTACTGTCAGCCTCAGTACCTTCGGGTGAATACAAAGATGTCACCAAGCGACTCCTAGATAACAAATGAGCCTGTCTGTAACAAGGGAGCGGAGGTGCTAACCCCCCTCTCGAGCATCAGGTAATGCTCCAGACCTATGCTCTGCTGAACCTGAATGAGCCGTAACAAGAGTCGACTCCAACTCAAAGGCATCAAGATAAAGCTGCAACTCTTGAGGTGAATCTGCTAAGTCACCCTCCTCCATCCACTTCGCATCCATCAATGAACCTCCTCCATCCGCTTCGTATCCATCAGTGAACAGCTCTTGAACTTCACAGGATAGCGACGAAAACTTTACCCTGTACCTAATGTGCCAGAATATGCTCAGGAATAAGAACCTCGTCAAGTTCCTCCACTCCCATCTGAGCCTCAACTGATACATCCTCAGGCACCCAAAACCTGCTTGCACTCCACCCAAGTGATAAGCACAAGTCCTCGATGAAGCATAGTAGATCACCACTAACTGTCTTCCGAACCCATGAAGCCTCTATGAAGATACCACTGGTGACAAACTGTCGAAAGCCATAGCCTTCAGCGCATCTCCTGCACCATAACACTTCAACTGCTTCTTGTTCCTGGCCGACTACTTCTTGTCCTTGGTGTCTTTTCTCCTGAACTTCATCTTCAGCTCTTGCTCTTCACCTCATATAGGCAAAGACACAAAATCCTGTACTGTGTCCTGCACTTCCTTTTCACTTTCCTCATGTTGAAGCTTTTGATGTGACTCTCATGAGACAGCCACGAGCTCACCCCCTTAGGAAAGTTGGCGATTGTCCCGACCAAAGCAACCACGGACTCGCCTCCTTGAGAAAGTCGACGATGTGTCCCGGCAACGGAACCTTGTAAACCGGCCTTCAGAAACCAAAGGGCGGTGGAACAAACATTTGCACATAAAACACTTCAACACCATTGAGGACCTAGAAAAGGAAAACAAACAGGGGAAGCTAGAGTGCTCCTGCAAACAGTACACGGACACCGATTGGCCCCAAATCGCAGTGGCGCCCCTTGCGGTATTTCTTTAATTGATTTTAAGAGCTTTGATTACAATATAAGGCTGGGAACTCAGCCGTCCCAGTAGAACTCCTGAAGCCTGCAAAGAACCTGCATCTGGCTTCTTGTCCACACGGCATCCACAAATAAATCCAGCCATTGTTCACATCGAAAGACTCTCTCACATTGAGTCTGCATACAGAAGCTTTCTCCCATGATCAAGGCTGCCACAACCATCCATAGCCTCTCACACTATGAACAGCATCACACCCTGACACATCCAGTGCTTCTGCATCACATCACAGACTCCCAAACTGTCTCTCAAAAGAGTATCACAGCACAGCATACCATACAGTCGACACACCTGTACCAACCCTCTCTACCTTCCAAAGGTACTATCCATCTCTGTCATGGATTCCCTGACCCTTGCCCAATTAGTAGCAAGGCTGTACCAAACATGTGTCCATTCCTGTACCTTCTGCCTGCATGTGACCTATCTCCTGGAGAAACCCAAAAACATGTTTCCTCGAGAAACCTACGACCTGTTTCCACATGAAACCCTTAGGCCTGTTTCCCTTTGAAACTTCTGGCAACATAGAGATGCCCATACTGTAGGTCCCACTGTTCCTTTCTAGCAAGAAGAAAGCAATCTGCTCCATGAGCACGCAGCCATGCGAGCTTGCATCACTCCCATGCCAAGAAACATAACCAAATGACCTTGTACTTGCAGCCAAAAACCCAAGTACATTGCTGAATTTGCAACCAAGCAAAAACAGCCCATAAACTGTCCCAAAACAGTCCCGAATCAAAGCATAGAAAGGCTGAAAATTCCATCAGTTGAACGCCATCGTCATGATGTCTATGTTCATGGAAAAACAGCACTAGCTTTCTGTAGAAACACAGTGTCCTCCAAAAAGCACACGCCTGCAGCCACCTTTCCGAACAGGTCAACATCAGCAGCCACCCGTACCCAATAGTGTGCAACTGCCACCTGTATTAGCTGTCGTACAGCAGCCGCCTGTACCAGCTGTACCTGTCTGTACACCTGTGCATGCAGTCGTACAGCTGTACCTGCAATCGTACAGCTGTACTTGCAGTCGTACACCTGCCTGTATGCGCCTGTACCTGCACAACCAAATCTGGCCAGCGCCGCCTGTAGCAGAACTGTCCAGCGCCAGTTTCTGTCCTGTCCGTACAGCTGTCCGTACAGTCGTACAGACCTGCCTGCGCCGCCTGTACCAGCAGCAGCCTGATATGCGCAGCCTGTACCTGCAGCAAACATGCAGTCGACCCACTTCTCCTCCCTTCCACGCATGAGAAGTTGCACGCCTCCCCAAAAGCAAGAGAGAGACCAGCGCCTCCAAAAGTGGAGTAACCTCTAAATATTGCTTAGTGGCCTCCTAAGGTTTTGAAACCTTTAAAACATTAACTTTATGGCCACCAAAGGTTATAAAACCTTTTTAATTAATGTCTCTTTGCCCCCTTTCACACATGGGGTTATCCACACATGGGCTTCCATCTTCACTCCCACCTGATGCCATTCACACTGTCCACCATGTCCCCGTGCACACCTGCATCTTGTCCAGAGAAAAACACAGGGTCGTAACATACCCCCCTCTTGAAAAATGGCAAGCGTCCTCGATTGCACTCAATGGCACAGTAAAGCATCGCATGAGCAAAGATACCCCATATGGGAAAAACAATGGCCTTCCAATGCATCTGGATGATAGAACAATCATCCTGCACAATAAGCCACACTGTCCTCTTGCTTGTTCCTTTAGAACCTACAGCAAAAGTCTAAAACCAAATGGAAACACGTTAACTGTGTTAGCCAAAAACAAATCCATGCATCATTCTACATATGGCACACATATGCATGACACACATATGCATTCGCAAACAATATGCTCCTCAAGATGCTCTACCTATTCCAAAGTAACAGTCTAAGGGCTGCTCGCAAGCCTTACGCCCATGGGCATCCCGCAGGACCCAAGACTGAAGGTACAACATGAGCATATGCAAGCACTCAATGCATCCAAACACTACATCTACCAAGTACTTTCCCACATATGTATCATGGCCATCCCGCAGGAGTCACACCCATGAACATAATAAAGCACTTGATGTATCATACCAACATACATGCAGCACATGACACAATGCAGAGTATTTCCCAATGTATTCTCAATGATACCAGGATCCAATGGCACCAGAATACAAAAATACCTCTACCTCAAAAAGTGTATGCATACATGCGCAAATAGAGTTCGATCCATATTTCCATGAACCAAACCAACTCTAGGACTGCTCGCAAGACTTATGCCCCCCCATAGAGTTATCCATAGTTGCAGTTAGAGTTCAAGGTGCGCGCGACTGTGAACCATACCCAACTTTACCATCTCATGTGTCTAGAACACAAGATCATAGAAGTCCCATAAGCAGATGTACTGTCAGCCTCAGTACCTTCGGGTGAATACAAAGATGTCACCAAGCGACTCCTAGATAACAAATGAGCCTGTCTGTAACAAGGGAGCGGAGGTGCTAACCCCCCTCTCGAGCATCAGGTAATGCTCCAGACCTATGCTCTGCTGAACCTGAATGAGCCGTAACAAGAGTCGACTCCAACTCAAAGGCATCAAGATAAAGCTGCAACTCTTGAGGTGAATCTGCTAAGTCACCCTCCTCCATCCACTTCGCATCCATCAGTGAACCTCCTCCATCCGCTTCGTATCCATCAGTGAACAGCTCTTGAACTTCACAGGATAGCGACGAAAACTTTACCCTGTACCTAATGTGCCAGAATATGCTCAGGAATAAGAACCTCGTCAAGTTCCTCCACTCCCATCTGAGCCTCAACTGATACATCCTCAGGCACCCAAAACCTGCTTGCACTCCACCCAAGTGATAAGCACAAGTCCTCGATGAAGCATAGT
Source organism: Cibotium barometz (assembly GCF_041138505.1). Taxonomy (NCBI): domain Eukaryota; kingdom Viridiplantae; phylum Streptophyta; class Polypodiopsida; order Cyatheales; family Cibotiaceae; genus Cibotium; species Cibotium barometz. The sequence continues at coordinate 8,653,083 of NC_141099.1, forward strand.
AGATCACCACTAACTGTCTTCCGAACCCATGAAGCCTCTATGAAGATACCACTGGTGACAAACTGTCGAAAGCCATAGCCTTCAGCGCATCTCCTGCACCATAACACTTCAACTGCTTCTTGTTCCTGGCCGACTACTTCTTGTCCTTGGTGTCTTTTCTCCTGAACTTCATCTTCAGCTCTTGCTCTTCACCTCATATAGGCAAAGACACAAAATCCTGTACTGTGTCCTGCACTTCCTTTTCACTTTCCTCATGTTGAAGCTTTTGATGTGACTCTCATGAGACAGCCACGAGCTCACCCCCTTAGGAAAGTTGGCGATTGTCCCGACCAAAGCAACCACGGACTCGCCTCCTTGAGAAAGTCGACGATGTGTCCCGGCAACGGAACCTTGTAAACCGGCCTTCAGAAACCAAAGGGCGGTGGAACAAACATTTGCACATAAAACACTTCAACACCATTGAGGACCTAGAAAAGGAAAACAAACAGGGGGAGCTAGAGTGCTCCTGCAAACAGTACACGGACACCGATTGGCCCCAAATCGCAGTGGCGCCCCTTGCGGTATTTCTTTAATTGATTTTAAGAGCTTTGATTACAATATAAGGCTGGGAACTCAGCCGTCCCAGTAGAACTCCTGAAGCCTGCAAAGAACCTGCATCTGGCTTCTTGTCCACACGGCATCCACAAATAAATCCAGCCATTGTTCACATCGAAAGACTCTCTCACATTGAGTCTGCATACAGAAGCTTTCTCCCATGATCAAGGCTGCCACAACCATCCATAGCCTCTCACACTATGAACAGCATCACACCCTGACACATCCAGTGCTTCTGCATCACATCACAGACTCCCAAAATGTCTCTCAAAAGAGTATCACAACACAGCATACCATACAGTCGACACACCTGTACCAACCCTCTCTACCTTCCAAAGGTACTATCCATCTCTGTCATGGATTCCCTGACCCTTGCCCAATTAGTAGCAAGGCTGTACCAAACATGTGTCCATTCCTGTACCTTCTGCCTGCATGTGACCTATCTCCTGGAGAAACCCAAAAACATGTTTCCTCGAGAAACCTACGACCTGTTTCCACATGAAACCCTTAGGCCTGTTTCCCTTTGAAACTTCTGGCAACATAGAGATGCCCATACTGTAGGTCCCACTGTTCCTTTCTAGCAAGAAGAAAGCAATCTGCTCCATGAGCACGCAGCCATGCGAGCTTGCATCACTCCCATGCCAAGAAACATAACCAAATGACCTTGTACTTGCAGCCAAAAACCCAAGTACATTGCTGAATTTGCAACCAAGCAAAAACAGCCCATAAACTGTCCCAAAACAATCCCGAATCAAAGCATAGAAAGGCTGAAAATTCCATCAGTTGAACGCCATCGTCATGATGTCTATGTTCATGGAAAAACAGCACTAGCGTTCTGTAGAAACACAGTGTCCTCCAAAAAGCACACGCCTGCAGCCACCTTTCCGAACAGGTCAACATCAGCAGCCACCCGTACCCAATAGTGTGCAACTGCCACCTGTATTAGCTGTCGTACAGCAGCCGCCTGTACCAGCTGTACCTGTCCGTACACCTGTGCATGCAGTCGTACAGCTGTACCTGCAATCGTACAGCTGTACTTGCAGTCGTACACCTGCCTGTATGCGCCTGTACCTGCACAACCAAATCTGGCCAGCGCCGCCTGTAGCAGAACTGTCCAGCGCCAGTTTCTGTCCTGTCCGTACAGCTGTCCGTACAGTCGTACAGACCTGCCTGCGCCGCCTGTACCAGCAGCAGCCTGATATGCGCAGCCTGTACCTGCAGCAAACATGCAGTCGACCCACTTCTCCTCCCTTCCACGCATGAGAAGTTGCACGCCTCCCCAAAAGCAAGAGAGAGAAGCAAGAGAGAGACCAGCGCCTCCAAAAGTGGAGTAACCTCTAAATATTGCTTAGTGGCCTCCTAAGGTTTTGAAACCTTTAAAACATTAACTTTATGGCCACCAAAGGTTATAAAACCTTTTTAATTAATGTCTCTTTGCCCCCTTTCACACATGGGGTTATCCACACATGGGCTTCCATCTTCACTCCCACCTGATGCCATTCACACTGTCCACCATGTCCCCGTGCACACCTGCATCTTGTCCAGAGAAAAACACAGGGTCGTAACATACCCCCCTCTTGAAAAATGGCAAGCGTCCTCGATTGCACTCAATGGCACAGTAAAGCATCGCATGAGCAAAGATACCCCATATGGGAAAAACAATGGCCTTCCAATGCATCTGGATGATAGAACAATCATCCTGCACAATAAGCCACACTGTCCTCTTGCTTGTTCCTTTAGAACCTACAGCAAAAGTCTAAAACCAAATGGAAACACGTTAACTGTGTTAGCCAAAAACAAATCCATGCATCATTCTACATATGGCACACATATGCATGACACACATATGCATTCGCAAACAATATGCTCCTCAAGATGCTCTACCTATTCCAAAGTAACAGTCTAAGGGCTGCTCGCAAGCCTTACGCCCATGGGCATCCCGCAGGACCCAAGACTGAAGGTACAACATGAGCATATGCAAGCACTCAATGCATCCAAACACTACATCTACCAAGTACTTTCCCACATATGTATCATGGCCATCCCGCAGGAGTCACACCCATGAACATAATAAAGCACTTGATGTATCATACCAACATACATGCAGCACATGACACAATGCAGAGTATTTCCCAATGTATTCTCAATGATACCAGGATCCAATGGCACCAGAATACAAAAATACCTCTACCTCAAAAAGTGTATGCATACATGCGCAAATAGAGTTCGATCCATATTTCCATGAACCAAACCAACTCTAGGACTGCTCGCAAGACTTATGCCCCCCCATAGAGTTATCCATAGTTGCAGTTAGAGTTCAAGGTGCGCGCGACTGTGAACCATACCCAACTTTACCATCTCATGTGTCTAGAACACAAGATCATAGAAGTCCCATAAGCAGATGTACTGTCAGCCTCAGTACCTTCGGGTGAATACAAAGATGTCACCAAGCGACTCCTAGATAACAAATGAGCCTGTCTGTAACAAGGGAGCGGAGGTGCTAACCCCCCTCTCGAGCATCAGGTAATGCTCCAGACCTATGCTCTGCTGAACCTGAATGAGCCGTAACAAGAGTCGACTCCAACTCAAAGGCATCAAGATAAAGCTGCAACTCTTGAGGTGAATCTGCTAAGTCACCCTCCTCCATCCACTTCGCATCCATCAGTGAACCTCCTCCATCCGCTTCGTATCCATCAGTGAACAGCTCTTGAACTTCACAGGATAGCGACGAAAACTTTACCCTGTACCTAATGTGCCAGAATATGCTCAGGAATAAGAACCTCGTCAAGTTCCTCCACTCCCATCTGAGCCTCAACTGATACATCCTCAGGCACCCAAAACCTGCTTGCAATCCACCCAAGTGATAAGCACAAGTCCTCGATGAAGCATAGTAGATCACCACTAACTGTCTTCCGAACCCATGAAGCCTCTATGAAGATACCACTGGTGACAAACTGTCGAAAGCCATAGCCTTCAGCGCATCTCCTGCACCATAACACTTCAACTGCTTCTTGTTCCTGGCCGACTACTTCTTGTCCTTGGTGTCTTTTCTCCTGAACTTCATCTTCAGCTCTTGCTCTTCACCTCATATAGGCAAAGACACAAAATCCTGTACTGTGTCCTGCACTTCCTTTTCACTTTCCTCATGTTGAAGCTTTTGATGTGACTCTCATGAGACAACCACGAGCTCACCCCCTTAGGAAAGTTGGCGATTGTCCCGACCAAAGCAACCACGGACTCGCCTCCTTGAGAAAGTCGACGATGTGTCCCGGCAACGGAACCTTGTAAACCGGCCTTCAGAAACCAAAGGGCGGTGGAACAAACATTTGCACATAAAACACTTCAACACCATTGAGGACCTAGAAAAGGAAAACAAACAGGGGAAGCTAGAGTGCTCCTGCAAACAGTACACGGACACCGATTGGCCCCAAATCGCAGTGGCGCCCCTTGCGGTATTTCTTTAATTGATTTTAAGAGCTTTGATTACAATATAAGGCTGGGAACTCAGCCGTCCCAGTAGAACTCCTGAAGCCTGCAAAGAACCTGCATCTGGCTTCTTGTCCACACGGCATCCACAAATAAATCCAGCCATTGTTCACATCGAAAGACTCTCTCACATTGAGTCTGCATACAGAAGCTTTCTCCCATGATCAAGGCTGCCACAACCATCCATAGCCTCTCACACTATGAACAGCATCACACCCTGACACATCCAGTGCTTCTGCATCACATCACAGACTCCCAAACTGTCTCTCAAAAGAGTATCACAGCACAGCATACCATACAGTCGACACACCTGTACCAACCCTCTCTACCTTCCAAAGGTACTATCCATCTCTGTCATGGATTCCCTGACCCTTGCCCAATTAGTAGCAAGGCTGTACCAAACATGTGTCCATTCCTGTACCTTATGCCTGCATGTGACCTATCTCCTGGAGAAACCCAAAAACATGTTTCCTCGAGAAACCTACGACCTGTTTCCACATGAAACCCTTAGGCCTGTTTCCCTTTGAAACTTCTGGCAACATAGAGATGCCCATACTGTAGGTCCCACTGTTCCTTTCTAGCAAGAAGAAAGCAATCTGCTCCATGAGCACGCAGCCATGCGAGCTTGCATCACTCCCATGCCAAGAAACATAACCAAATGACCTTGTACTTGCAGCCAAAAACCCAAGTACATTGCTGAATTTGCAACCAAGCAAAAACAGCCCATAAACTGTCCCAAAACAGTCCCGAATCAAAGCATAGAAAGGCTGAAAATTCCATCAGTTGAACGCCATCGTCATGATGTCTATGTTCATGGAAAAACAGCACTAGCTTTCTGTAGAAACACAGTGTCCTCCAAAAAGCACACGCCTGCAGCCACCTTTCCGAACAGGTCAACATCAGCAGCCACCCGTACCCAATAGTGTGCAACTGCCACCTGTATTAGCTGTCGTACAGCAGCCGCCTGTACCAGCTGTACCTGTCTGTACACCTGTGCATGCAGTCGTACAGCTGTACCTGCAATCGTACAGCTGTACTTGCAGTCGTACACCTGCCTGTATGCGCCTGTACCTGCACAACCAAATCTGGCCAGCGCCGCCTGTAGCAGAACTGTCCAGCGCCAGTTTCTGTCCTGTCCGTACAGCTGTCCGTACAGTCGTACAGACCTGCCTGCGCCGCCTGTACCAGCAGCAGCCTGATATGCGCAGCCTGTACCTGCAGCAAACATGCAGTCGACCCACTTCTCCTCCCTTCCACGCATGAGAAGTTGCACGCCTCCCCAAAAGCAAGAGAGAGACCAGCGCCTCCAAAAGTGGAGTAACCTCTAAATATTGCTTAGTGGCCTCCTAAGGTTTTGAAACCTTTAAAACATTAACTTTATGGCCACCAAAGGTTATAAAACCTTTTTAATTAATGTCTCTTTGCCCCCTTTCACACATGGGGTTATCCACACATGGGCTTCCATCTTCACTCCCACCTGATGCCATTCACACTGTCCACCATGTCCCCGTGCACACCTGCATCTTGTCCAGAGAAAAACACAGGGTCGTAACAGATGGATCCCTAAAATGAGACTCAATTCTGTTATGGTACGATAGATAAAGTAAATCGCAGATAAAAATTGTTCTATGGAAAAGAATCAACGGCTGTGCCTCTCAATGAGGAAAAAAGCGTTGGTCTCTATGATCCAAATGCAAGTTCTTTCCTTGATCTGACCATGGGACTTATCGGTTCGGTCGGATCAGTTCAGTTAGTTAAAGGCTCTTGACTACGTTAGAGTAAAAATATCCTGGAGGAATCGCCCGTGCTTTCTGGGCGAGGGAAGTTTTTCCGGGTTCAGTTTTAGAAGAACCGAGGGATTAATCTCTTGTCCGGATATCCGTGGGTGAGGCCTCGAGTGAGGGACCCTGCCCCGCGCAAGAAGTTCTACTTCCGCTGCTAGCAACCCAGAATTCGTTGCGCTAATGACTGAGACATCTACTGGTAGCTCAATCGCTGTCCAAACCTGTGCAAAGGCAATGGATGTCATGAGGAGTGGTGTGTGAACACTCTAGGACTTGCCGGGGCACTTTTTACTCTCCATAAGAGGAGTTTTTTCTCCCAAGCACTTATGCATGTGAACCAGCCTTATTTCACTTATAGGGTTTACTACTTTGTACATTATCTATTACATTGAGTTGTGTGCCTCTTCATGTACTCTCACCAGTATGGCTTACTCTCTCTCTCTCTGTGGTTTCTTGTACTTGGCTACATCTTCTACTCCAACATTTGGTATCAAAGCATTGGCGTCCAGGGATCTCTTCTTCTTCACCAACCTAAGTGGAGTAGTTCGTTTCTTCGTCAAGTACCAAAAAAAACTTTGTGGCTTTTCTCATCCTGCACGTGGGCCATCTTGGTCTCTTGGGAGGCCTTGATTGTGGTGCATAAGGGCCCCTTAGCAAGGAACCCTAGCCCCTTTGTGAGGCATACGAACTGTTGAAAAACCGCCACCCATCATCCTCTTTGCCACCCTCTCCTCCCACCGCTCTAAGAAGGCGTATACACACAACAGCTCACCGACAATCCAATTAGACCCCCCCAAATCAAATTTTTGATTTGGCCAGCTCCACCCATACAGTGGCAGCTCGGCCCAAATAAGCACTAGCTGCCCTTACCGCCTAGATCAATTGGCGGCACGGCCTGTGCAGAGCCAGTTTTCTAGCCTAAAAAATTTTACATCATTGGATTCCTCATCATCCCGAGTATCTCAAGCTGAAGAACGTCAAAAACAGAGTTCGTTTGGGCCTCCAAAAGACCTCTGCAAATTTTGCAGCCTGTCCCAAAACAAAGCTAAACCAAGCATATTTAAAAAAAAAGTTTATCCTCTATGCCTGTACTCCTCTCAATACATTCATTTGCACGTTTTCAGAGAGCGCTACACATTACAATCAGTAGCAAACACACTTGCAGTATTTGGGGGGTTTTGCATCTTTTGAATTGAGTACACTTGCAGACAGTATGGCCGGCAATGATGTGTTTGGGATGCTTGCTGCCGAATATAGGCTCGACAGGACTAACTACCCGTTGTGGTCCTATATGATGAGGCATCTACTAGTAGCAAAGGGGCTTTTGGAAATAGTTACAAGAGAAAGAACGTCCAATGTCTGCAGTGCAATAGCCTACTCCTACTACTTCCACATGACGTATTACAATCACTGTATCACATTAGTCATACAAGCACCCGCAGCTCCTATTGCAAATCAAAGACAACGGGATTCTAGAGATGCACATGCATATGCCCTCATTGCTCTCACTAAAGAGGAGCATCATACCACACGTCCGTTCATGTGTCACTACTCAATTAGCATGGGATGCCCTTGCAACACTATATCAGGTGCGCAACGAGGCTCATGTGGCCTACCTAAAAAAGCGGCTCGACATTTTGCATATATGAATGAGGGTGACTCTATGGATGAGTAGCTCACAAAGGATGAAAGACCTTCGAAAACAACTTGCCAACATTGATGAGGCTTTGCTACTACACTTGGTTGCTCATGAAAGGTAATGCAAATGCCTTTTCTTTTGATGAGCTTGTGTCTTTGCTCCTACAAGAGGAGCTGATTCCTTTTTGTCAGCACTTGGTGCTTATGCATCGGCCACAAACATGCCGGAATCTTTCTTCTCCTCTTTTGCAAGCCTTTTCCTACACTCATTTATGTAGTGCCGTGGCTTCAGGTGGTAATTACATTTGCCCTTCTTGGGCTTCCCATTGTCACCCTTGTCTACATCCTTGCGAGAAGAGGCAGCTGTCCCACCTTTGCCCTTGTAGCCATTGACATTGGATACCTTTCCTTTACCTTTGCCCTAAGCAGCAAAAGCCTGATCCCCAATCCTCATTCCAGATCTGTTCGTCTGGGACTACTAGCTATGCTCAAGATGAAAGGACATTCCATGTACAATGCAGCTATGATCCCTCCTTGCATGAATCTGCACTCAACACCTCTAGGACTTCTACCAAGCTCTGATACCAGTGTAACATGTAGAAGAACTGCCTGTCTTAAAAACTGTGCAAATCGCAAAGATGGCAAAGATGAACAGAGAGAAGAGAGAGAGATGCTGCCAAAACAGTGTTTTCTGTATATACGTACCAAGATGTATATAGATCCTAGCCAACATGGCCTCCAAAAGGAAACGCCTAAGCCTATGACCTGTCCCACAAACCTGGGATCATATAAATAAGAAACCCCCATGCTACAGTCGGCCAACGCAACTCATGTCGGCCAAGTCCTTGGACAAATAAATGACAAAAAATACCCGTAAAATGCCAAACTGCCAGGTTACGTCCTCCAGCTTCTTCTTACTGCCTTGGGTAAAATACCTATCATTAATCCTAGTTGTTTACTTCCCCAAAAAGTGCCTAATCACAGCCTAAAACTGGGGATTGAGCATGTCCACATGCTGTGCATGTGATAGGTCCAGGTCCAGTACAGGCATTCGATGAAGCTTATGTCCAACATTATACGGTAAAGTGACTTATTCTAGATCTACCTACTGCATTTTCTCCTTCCAGCTCAACAAAACTATCAGCGTTCACCCCCCAGACAGGTGGGCAGTTCCGAACCCACCCTAATCAACTTACATCTATGTGAAGGGGTCCACCGCAAACATTTTGTTACTGAAAACTTGAGATTTGAGCACACGATTCTTAAAACACACCAGAAAGCTAATTGTCTGGCTGTCATTAATGCACTGTTTTCAGCAATAAGAGTATCGGTACAGTTTGGCATCAGAAAAGTAGATTTGATACACAGACTTTGTACATAATATAGTGAAGAAGATCAAAGATCTATTACCCTCTGGTTTTGTTTGATCAATGACTTCAAGTTCTTCCTCACTATCAGTGTGGTCATCCTCGTCATCACCATCCTTCGCTAATGCAATTTCAACAATCGTACCTGGAAATATTTGAATTTAACAAATATTTATGAGTTTCTCAATATAGGACACAAAATGAGGTAATAAAAAAAGATTTTAATACAATTTCCTCTTTAGAGATCAAGAGAACTGGTAACACATGGATGCGAAGGCAGCCAAACAACTTGGAGACAAGCTTGGACAATCAAAATGTGAAATCCTAAGGGGGGATTTTGATTATATTGTGACTGATAAATTAAATTAAGAGAGAGGTGTCTCCTAAGAAGTGGAACTTCTTTGCAATCAGGAAAAGCCCGTTCAAGGGATGATGGAGAAGTGTACAAAATTGAGAGAGGGAGCTTGGTGTCTTGTTCATTATGTCCATTAACCATAAGAGATATAGCTTCTGGTGTTCTATCGTGATGAGCGCGCGCACGCGTTGTGTGTGTTGGGGAGAGGGGAGGCGGGGGTGGAAGGGGGGAGCGACCATGAGAAAGATTGTATTAAACGTCTACAAAAGACCCAAAGGTCTAGGAGACTAAGGACGAGCACATACGGAGACATGAAAAAAGAAACACATATGGTAGAGCGAGCGAGAGAGCGAGAGAGAGAGAGAGAGAGAGAGAGAGAGAGAGGTTAACGTCCACCAATGGTGTATGGGACAAAACAAGTACATCAATTCCATAGTTGTCAGGTACTAAAAAACAATACCGGTACAAAACTTTTCAATTTTGAAAAACAAGTTCGATTGAGGTAAGGTCCACTTTAAGAAACACTTGAAAAATAGATATTTGTACACATTTAGAGATGCAAAGTCTAGAGAAGTTGTCATAAACTAGATTCTAGAAACAAGTTAAACCACTAGTACAAAGAGTCATGAATGGTGAACATATGCGTGCAGCATGCCATAAATAAGAGACGTGGCTCGTGGCCTACAATAGTACATACAAAAAAGTGTGTAGTGACTACTCACAACACTAAGTACAAAAATGTTTAGACTAGACTCTGGTCCTCCTCCTCAGAGGAATCACTAGGGACTAGAGGCACTCCCATCATCAAAGGCCCACCCGAAACTGCCCTCACTAAGGACATTGCCCTCGTCCATTTCCATGACCCAAAATTACCAGAAGGTTTGTCGCCCGTGGTGGTATATAAGGCAAAAGCCTCATCCTTTTCCTTTTCTCTGGAGTCCGTACCTCATTGCCAAAGAGAGAGAGAGAGAGAGAGAGAGAGAGAGAGAGAGAGACTAGGTAGTAGATATAGAGAGCTTGAGAGGGGCAGAGAGAGGGAGAGCCTACGTAGTAGGCCCTAGAGAGCTTGAGAGAGAGGAAAGAGAGAGATGGGACCCAAGTCATCATGGAATACTAAGAACATCGAAACATGAGAGCAGCATCATCTCCGAGTAGATGGTATACCACTCTCCAAAATATCAAGCATGGGGCTAATTAGTATGGCCGAGAGGTCTCCCTCAGCTATGTCACGTGGAAAGGTAGCTCGATGGCGGTGGAGCATGTCTTGGATCTGGAGCTGATGAGTGAACGTGGCCGACGGCCGGGGGTGTCGGGCACACTGGAGTGCAAAGGCTCGGTCCGAGGTAACTCCTCTCGGTCGAGGTAGGTCCAGAGCAGCTCGTGGAGGGGCCAAAGCTCTCTCAAGGTGTCCCTGTGTCTGCGGAGCTCAAGCAGGAAGAGGCCTAGGCAACACTGGTCGTGGAAGTCAATGATCTTGGAAAGTGGACCAAATCCCTCACAAAATAGACAATGAAACCTCCCGCATATCTCATAGTATACTGGGCAACGGCATATGTAATGCTCCTCTGTCTCAACCTCTATGTGGCATAGTCAACAGATCCTCTCCTCTCTGGGTCTCCGTATGAGCTTCCCAGCTTTGAAGATGCGCTCAGCTCTACCATTCTCCACTCTGAGGCGGTGGGATGAAACCCGTATCCGGCCAATCGCAATGGGACATGTGAACACTCAAGTAGCCCAACTGCTGGATGAATCCATCCTCAGTGAGTGTGAGGAAGTGATCTCTGTACAAGTGCATCTTCGTGGGGAGAGCTCTCGAGGTGTGATCCATGTGCAATAGGTGTAGAGGCTGAGAAGATCTACCCGCATAACCCGGTTGATATCCTTGTGAGAGAGCTGGAGAAAAGGGGAGTCCAAATTGTATTGGAGGGGAGGTAGGCGGTCCATGCGGAGCCCATATACTGAGACGGGTACTTATGGAAATCCATGTGACTGATGCAATGAAGAGTGCATCCACTACCATCGGGGCTACAGCAAACTCTACCTGGATAATGGTGTGGGACTCATGGTTTGCTACGGATCATACAAGAGAACATCATGACCTGGTGCTACGGATCATACAGGAGAACATCATGACCTGGGGCCTCTCAACTCGCTGCCAATCCTCATCACATAAATCTCGCCCCCAGAAGGCTCCTCCATATATCAAGGCTGGTGTGACGAGGGTGTCAAAAAACCAGCCCTTCATCCTGGGCTCCTGGAAATGTGCCTACTCAAGTAAGCTCAAGGCTGCATATCCCCGTGTCACTCTAGCATGTGTCGCGGGAAGCATGGTGAAGCATGGGCCACTAAAAGTGACACCAAGGTAGACATAGGGTGAGACAATCTCCACACGATCCCCTCTATATGTGAAGCTCAATCTAGATGTGAAGAAGCAAGAGGTATTGAAGACCATTACCTTGGTTTTACCAAGGTTAACAGAGAGGTCCCATTGAGTGCAAAAGTCCTGTAAGGCATCCAGCTGTCTTTGAAGCCCCTCGGCTGAGTCTGAGAGGAGGACGATGTGATCTGCATAAAGTAGTATGGGGATCAATATGCCTACCAGTGTGGGACCAGCCCGCCTAATCCGTCAATGAAGCTCGAGATCTCATCAATGTAGAGGCCGAGAAGAGTGGGTGATAGAGGGCAGCCCTGTTTCACCCCAATAGTGCTGGAAATCTCTTGTGATGTACCTCTTGGGGATCTCACTCGTCCAGTGACGGACTCGTAGAGGGCGATGATGCTCCAAACCATGTTAGATGGGACTCCTGTCACCTGTAGACAGTGTAGGAGGCGGGCTCGGGGTACAGTATCAAAAGCTTTGCGGAAATCCACAAAGCAACAGTAAATCTTCTGATGTCGTGCTCTACCCTCCTCGATGATGGCACGGAGGGTGAAGATGTGGTCAAGGGTAGAGTAGCTCCTCCGAAAGCCAGCCTGTCCTGAGGCTCTGCATCCCTGGCTCTCTGCAAATGAACTAAGCTCCGCCTCTAGCACTGATCCATAGAGTTTGGCCAATGTGTGGCCAATCATAATCGTCTTGTAATTATTAGGATCAAGTGGATCTCCGGCTCTGAGGATGGGGGTAATGGTGTTGGTGGACCAAGAGGGTGGAAATCATTCACAAAGGGCTCTATTGAACATGTAGGCTAGTAGGGGCACCAGGGTATCATCGGCATGCGAGATGTACTGGGTAGTGAGTCCCTCATGATCTTGGGCTCGCCCATCGCGTAGTCTGCGAATGGCCTTGAGGACCATGCCCTTTGTGAAGAAGGTGGTGGTGGTGGGATAAGGATCTGGTGGTGGAGGTAGGGGTGGCTGATGGGGGATATGGTAGAGAGAACATGCATAGGAGTGCCATGTGTCCGAGCAAGTGATAGGTGTGGGAGGGTGATGTTCTCAGAGTTTCCTCCATGCCTCTTTGCAGTTTGGGCCTAAGAAAAGTCAGTCTAACTCATCCTCTTTCCGAGCATAGAACTCCCATTTCTTGCATTGGGTGAGCCGTTGAGAAATCCGTTGCGCCTGGCGCTTCGTGATTTGCCCAATCCGTACCTCATGCTTAAGACGGGAGCATATGGCCCAACATTCGTTCATCATACCAACAGTTCTGGGGCGTGGAACCGCAAGGTGGCTTGGAGGTAGACCGCCGCGTGCAAATGAAAGAAGCGGTGGCAGATGTGTGGAGTATGGTGGTGAGCTGTGATGTGAGGGTGGGTAGGGGGACAGTAGGTTCCACATCCTAGAGTTGATGGTAGATGTGGTTGGAGTAAACAAGGTAAAGCTCGTGATCAAAAAGGACCCGAGTGTAATGAGAGAGCGAGAGAGAGAGAGAGAGAGAGAGCGCTTGAGAGAGCTTATATAGCCAAGCCTTAAGGGCCAAGGCCAAGGCCCAAATGGCAAAGCAAACAGCCATAAACGACTGGGCAGAAAAAACGGTTGGCAAAAATGGTGAGAAAAAGCGGCCCAAAAAAAAATTTCTGGAAAAAAGTCCTTTTTGATAGTGCCGTACCAACTAGGTACGAAACGAAACGATCCACAGTACGAAATGGATTGTACGACAGCAGGAAAAAAAACATCCTAGATCTTGTACCGTACGCCCGTCCTGTTTCGTGTTGGTTTTTACATACTTGTGGTGCGGTGCGTGTCCCGCAGACAACTATGATCAATTCCATACATTCCACTTCAGGTTGTGCACATATGCACTAAAATGTGCTCAAGGCACCAAGTCAAAAAATGAACTAAGCAAGCATACTGCTGTAGAACTAGGGTCATCGAGGAGGCCGTGGAGTACAGAACTCCTCAATGATAGCTCGCCCTTCAAAGTAGACAGCCCATTTCCCTGCTTCTCTAGCAGCTTTGACTTTAGGTAATTCTCCTCTCTTTTCTTTCAACTGTGTGTGTGTGAGCTCATCTGTAATCCACTGCTTTGTACCTTTGAGAGATCTAGATTGTTTAAGGACTTCTATCTTGTCGTGATTGTTAAAATACTTCATAATGGCATGTTTGCCTTTTGCTTCTATTGTCCATGGCTTCCCAATATTCACGAACTGAGTTAATCTCCTATGCATTTGTTCTTTGCTAAAGAGAGAAAATGCTGCCCAATAGCCAGGAGAGAAACCGTGTCTGTGATGATGTATAACTAAAGAGCGAGTTGAACTTTGAAACGCCAAGTTGAAGAAGAGTTATGGGTCCCAGTACCTGCAGATGGCAGCACAGAATATAAGGCTTTGGCAGCCTACATTAGCTAAGGCTCAGAGAAGCTGTTAGAAGGCGACTCAACTAAAAAATCAGCTATACATCGAGCTATAGCTCCCTGCATAGCAGCCATCACCCACCTTCCTACTTCTGCTAATTTTTTCCCTCCTTCCTGCGTGCACTCCCTGGCCTCTTCCCCCCTCCTGCACATTTTCTGCGCCCCCTCCATCCCACCTTGCACCTATGAAAGCCTCGCTTAGCAGCCCACTAAGAACTGTAGAAGGTAGTAACAATGAAAGCATGCCTCTTCTAAAGTTTATTATCCTTCAATTAAAGAAAACCGTGCTCAACAATCTTTGCCAAGTGCTAGGAGGGCTGGTAGAAAACTCGACAACCTGTCTAGTGCCCAAAACTGAAGCCCATGTTTAAATTCTTGGCCTTTTCGTTGTCCATAGACACCCAAACCTGAGATGTCAACCTTTATTGCAATTTTGAATGTGAAACTCATTAAACACGGGTGCCAGCTTATGAAATGTCCATCCTGCTTAAATGAGCACGAAAGCTTTAGAATACAAGGGGCCAACTTATAACTTGTCCACCCACACGATAAAAGAGTGTAGAAAGCCTAATAAGAGGCTCAAAGCTCCCCCAAATCTTCAGGGCTTGCCAACCTTGCCTCCCACGCGAACAAAACCCAGCATAACCATTCTCTTTGTCCAAGGTCCTGATCTGAGAGCAATGCCAGGCTATGGGCGCCATGGTTCTTGTACTAGATAAACCCCCCATTCCCAAGCATGTACATCCACAATCACAAGGGCATCCCAGTGTCCTCCAAAGCCCTACCGCACTTGAAAGCAAGGAAGCATCTGCACTAGTGACATCCCCCCAACTTCTCAAAAGTTGTCCTCAACTTTAAAGATTCGACCATAGCTTTGAGAAGCCACAGCTATAACATTTCAAGAGTGCTTTGCTTTGCAAGATATAAGACATAACAATTATTGGGCTACAATTGACCAATGCAGAATCATTGATATCTAGAGCATAGGCACAAGAGCCAAATGTATGTCTGATAAATCCAAAACTTTTTGCCAAAATGCAAGCCCATATACTCAAAGGATATTCCAGAGATGGACACAAGAGCCAACAATAACCAAATGGTGGAGTTTTGTTGATGAAAATGATCACAAGAGATCTCCTTAGGGTAATCCAAACCCAAGCCCGAGCTAGGATCCTCTTGGACCTTGGTACTCCTTGTTGCTACACCTTAGGAAAACCTCTTTGTAGCAAACCAGAAGCATAGACCAAGAGTATTTGCACTTAAACACTGTAATTAGCCACTGAATTCAGCATAAGCATCGAAACATCATTTCACAAATATATACCCGAAGATTTGCTTCTTTCCATCATGACACATTTGCACAACATTAGGGACCAGAAGATGGGCTGGTCTCCCCCCTTAAACTAGCATTTTCATTACCATTAAGGAGTGAAATACATCAAGCATCATCAGTGCGCAGCCCAAGGCCTAGCCTTGTCAAACTACCAATTCTTTCCAAAAGGCAAGTGAAGACAATAGCAAACAATATCTTCCAAATGACTAGCACCCCTCAGCCCTTCATCACAGTGAGAGCACCATGGGATCCCATCCCCATGTGATCACTGTGAGGTGAAAAAAAGAAAAAAGAACCACTGCCTCTATAGCCCTTCACCTCCCAAACTTTGAATAACAATACGAACGGGGGCACCACCAGCCACCGGCTGGAACACTTTCTCACAGTTCTCCACCCACCCACACCAAAAAGAACAGCCAAAACAGGGGCACCATAAACCAAGTAAACACCCAACAACACATACACTTCCACCGTGTGCGTGACGAGGTAATCAAAGGCTGGCACAAAGTGCGCTGTGAGAGTGTAAACCCGTGGACTACACCACCAAAACACGTCAATCACGCCTTCTCCTGCAAATCAACACACACAGGATACCAACACAACAACATAACCAGACACATCACAAGTGTCTTTCATCTTTGATTCCCAATCAACACTTCATTCAGCTTCTTCCGACACAGAAGCTTCACTCACACAACCTTCTCACATACACGACCCTCACATCAACACAAGGATGTATACTCACCCAGCTGTCCCTATTAATCTTGGCCAATCCCTCTCTCACCCTTCCTCAAAAACACATCACCTTTGCCCTCGAGCTGCCCTGAGATACCAACCGCAGCTAATCAGCAAAACACCCCACACATGAGCCCTCTCTCCCTCTCTGTGCTTCCAGCTTCTCCTTCAACTTCAGTCACTGCCAACAGCAGCCCTCTCTCACATCCAGCTCTTCCCAAGTCGCCGTCAGCTTCTCGTAGCCAATTCGCTTGCCCATCCCTCCAAAGGTGGCTTCTTCACATCGTACCAACCCCACTGTCTCCCTCTGCAGCTATCACCAGGGCGACCCTCTTATACAAGGCGACTGCTCCCCTGAGTCGTGAGCTCTCCACGCTGCTATGATCACCCGCCTGGTACACGGCGGCTTTTTTCTACTCTCGCACCTGGCGGCTACCAGCCCTCAGCTCGCCCACACGAGCCCGTCTCTCTTCAATCACTCCAGAGTCCCCATGGTCGGCGCCTGCAGCCAGCCTTCTCTACGCACCCTGAAGCCTGCAGCTTCTCTAGCTTTGTGCCTGTCTGCAGAATGTTGGGGTAAAGGCGTTATGCCCACCCTTATAGTGTGTACAAGCCCATAAGTTATAGTACATAGTACACTTAGTACTTTAAATGTACTAAGTGCACTATGTGTACTAGTGCAATATACATGTGTGATAGGGGAGTCACACACTCATGCCTTATGAGTTGACTTATCCCCACAACTCTCTCTCTCTCCCTTGTTGTTTCTCTGTGTATGTCTCCCACATGAACTCTTAACCTAACCCTAATTCTTTCTTCTCCCACACAACTGGTATCAGAGCCCTGGTTTAGGGTTTGTTCTCGAGTGCTGAATCATTGACTCGTAGGGGATTCTTCCTTCTCCTACACAACTGCTCTGTGTGCAAGGCAGCCAGCAGCTCGACTCTCCCATTAGCCTGTGTGTGAAAAGCCAGAAGCGACCAAAAGGCCCTTCAGCGTGAGCAGCCTGGATCAGGGTCACAGCAGCCAGGCAGATAAGGAGTCAGGCGTAGCTAACCAAGTGAAGAAGCAGGCGGGTGCCCGTCATTAGCAGTCGAAGCGTGGAGTTCTAGCGCTGTTGGTGGAGACGGCGAAGTGAGCGTTGGCGAACAAACGCTGGGCGACTTGCCGGTACAGGTTTGGTACATCATTTGTGAGCAATTGGTACTGTTGTACAGTACTTTGGAAGGGCTAAAGAGAACATTTAAGGTGCCGTCCAAAATCTGCAGCAACCAGATTTTGGTGTTTTCATCACATAAAGTGGGAGAAAAGTTACATTTGTGCTTCCGCAGTGGGAGATAAAGCTTGGGAGAACAACTGTGAGCACTTTGTGTGCTTTTGGTGCAGTGTTTGCACATTTTGCAGGGAGTCAGGCATTGACAGGTTGCATATTGCTATGGCAACCACAGGTGAGAGCTCTTCATTGCTTCACATCAAGAAGCTTGAAGGCTCGCATAATTATGATATTTGGCAAACCCAGTGCTACAATGTGTTGCTCCAGAAAAAGCAGCACAAGACTATCAAAGAAAGGGGTGTGATGCCCGCTTCTCTTACTGCTGAAGAATGGGAAGATATGGATGAGCTGGCAAGATCTACTATCATGTTGTCTGTGTCAGACTCGTTACTTTTCAGCATTCGAGAAGAGAAGACAGCTTGGGGAATGTGGCAGAGATTGCAGGACTTGTATGCCCAGCAAAGTGCCTCAAGCAAAGTGTATTGGTTGAAGAAACTCATAGGTCTTCAGATGAAGGAAGGGGCGTCTATGACAGCCCATCTAAATGAGTTTAATGGTATTGTCAGCCAGGTCATTAATCAAAAGTTGGCAATGGACGATGAGTTCAAAGCCACTTTTCTGTTATGCACTTTGCCAGAGAGTTGGGACACATTCAGGACAGCCACTAGCAATTCGCATGCTATGCTGTCATATGCAGATGTTGAGGATGCTCTTCTTCAAGAAGAGATGAACAGGAAAAACAACTCTGTTGGAAAGTCCAATGCAATGAATGCACGTGGGAGATCCCAACAAAGGGGAAAAAGCCAAGAAAGGGGAAGGAGCAAGTCTCGCTCCAAAAAGGATTTGGAATGCCATTATTGTGGCAAGAAGGGACACATTAAAAAGCAATGCTACAAATGGAAAAATGATCAAAAGGAAAAGGGAAAAGGCAAAGACAAAGAGAAAGATGAAGCCAAAGATGTAAAGCCAAAGGGCAAAAGTGGAGTCAAGATTGAAGAAATCAATGTGTCACATGCAGGTGGCAGTGAGGATGAGGTCCTATTTACTTCTTCACTTGCTGCCCATTCACTTCTTACAGGTGGTCATGGTATGCACTCATGGATCATTGATTCAGGTGCCTCCTTTCATGTCACAGGTTACAGAGACTTGTTTGTCAGGCATACTGCTGGCAATGAAGGAGTGGTTTATTTGGGTGATAACCATGCATGCAAGATTCTTGGCAGAGGTGATGTGAGGCTTGTGTTTTCAGATGGCTCACAGCTTATGCTCCATGATGTCAGGCATGTGCCTGAGATCAAGAAGAATCTGCTTTCTACTGGACAGCTTGATGATACTGATTATGTTACCACATTTGGTAGTGGAAAGTGGAAAATTAGTAAGGGCTCACTGGTTGTTGCCAGAGGCTCTAAGGTGGACACTCTTTACTTTATGCATGCAGGTGTTTGTCACCATGCTAATGTAAATGCAACCGAGCTGCCGGAAATCTCTATGTGGCATAGCCGGTTGGGACACATGAGTGTCAAGGAAATGGAGCAATTGTCTCGTTTGGGTTACTTGCCTTCTCTAAAGTTTTCAAGTTTTCAGTTTTGTGAGCATTGTATATATGGTAGGCAACTACAGTGCCCCCACAAGAAAGCTCTTGGACAGAAAGATGCTCAGTTAGAGCTTGTGCATACAGATGTATGTGAGATGCCTCAGCTTTCTTTGGGAGGGGCAAAATACTTTGTGTCTTTTATTGATGATGCCACACGCAAGGTGTGGGTTTATCCTCTTCGTTTGAAGAGTGATACATTCTCAGTGTTTCAGAAGTTTGTTGCTCATGTTGAGAATCAAACTGGCAAAACACTGAAGGCTTTGCGTTCCGACAATGGTGGAGAGTATATGTCCAAACAGTTTCAGGACTTTTGTGATGCTAAAGGCATCAAGAGGAAGCTCTCTACTCCTTACGATCCTCCACAAAACGGGACAGCAGAGAGGATGAACAGGACCATACAGGAGAAGGTCCGTTCTATGTTGTCACATGCTGCATTACCTCATGGTTTTTGGGCTGAAGCTGTTATGACAGCCGTTCACCTTATAAACAGGTCACCTAACACGAGGCTTGGTGGGAAAGTGCCAGAAGAAGTATGGACAGGGAAGCCTCCGTCATACAAGCACTTGAGAGTGTTTGGTTGCGTTGCGTACGTGCACATACGCAGGGAAATGCGCACCAAACTTGATCCTAAGTCTCACAAATGCATATTCCTAGGATATGGTGACAGAGGTGAAATGGGGTATAGACTTTGGGATCCCGTGAATAGAAAGATTATACGCAGCAATGATGTCATTTTTGATGAAACATGCATGTATAAGGAGCCTGCAAGGCAACAAGAGCCTGGCAGAGTCATCTTTGATGATGATGGACATCATGGACAACAACCAAGGGCTGTAAATCAGCCATTACAGCAGGAAAACCAGCCCTTAAATGGTGCTGAAAATGCTCCAAATGGACAGCCAGAGATGGCAGAAGATATCCCTATGGATATACCACAGTTAGAGGATATACCGGGCATGATTTTTCAGCCTTATGGCATGGAACAGGAGCCACCAATGGGTGATATGCAGGCTGGACAGCAACCTACAAATGATGGTCATTGGGTACGGAGGTCCACAAGACCCTCCAGAGCCCCTGACAGGTTTGTTCCAGGGGTTGACTATTTGATGCTCACTGACTGTGGGGAGCCCTCATGTTATAAGGAGGCTTTACAGAGGGCAGACAAAGCTCTATGGGAGCGTGCCATGAAGTCAGAGATGGATTCTCTGCACAAAAATGGAACTTGGAAGTTGGTGCATTTGCCTGCAGGCAAGAAGGTTTTGCCATGCAAGTGGGTATACAGGCTCAAAGTTGCACCAGATGCAAAGCCAAGATACAAAGCCAGGTTAGTGGCTAAGGGCTTCAAGCAGGAATATGGTGTGGACTTTGATGAGATCTTCTCTCCAGTGGTCAAAATGACCACACTTAGAGCTGTGTTGGCTTTGGTTGCGCATGATGATCTGGACTTGATTCAGATGGATGTGAAGACTGCTTTTCTTCACGGTGATCTCCATGAGGAGATATATATGCAGCAGCCAGAGGGTTATGCAGTGAGTGGAAAGGAGAAGCTTGTATGCAAGCTGAAAAAGAGTCTTTATGGGCTCAAACAGGCACCAAGAGAATGGTATCATAAATTTGATACATTCATGAAATCTCAGAAATTCAGGAGAAGTGACATAGATCACTGCTTGTATACCAAGAAAGCTTTGGATGGCAGTCTATTGATCCTCATCTTGTATGTTGATGATATGTTGATTGCCGGGAAATCTCGTAAAGAGATGGATGCCTTGAAGCAGAGGCTGCATCAAACCTTTGATATGAAGGATTTGGGTGATGCAAATCACATCTTGGGTATGCGGATACTTCGGGACAGAAATCAGCATGTGTTGTATTTGTCTCAGAAGGAATACATTGGCAAAGTCTTACAGAGGTTCAATATGGACGGGGGGAAGAAGACTAGTACTCCTTTGCCTCCATATGTGAAACTCAGTGCTATGGACAGCCCACAGTCAGATAGAGACAGGGCTGATATGGCCAAGATTCCGTATGCTTCAGCTTGTGGCAGTCTCATGTATGCCATGGTTGCTACTAGGCCGGACATTGCATTTGCAGTGGGAGTGGTTTCTAGATACATGGCCAACCCTGGCAAGAAGCATTGGGAAGCAGTGAAAGGTGTCATGAGATACCTGAAGGGCACACAGGATATGTGCATTTGCTTTGGCAAACAGGATGCATTAGTGCATGGTTACACGGATTCGGATTATGCCGATCATCCAGATAACCGGAAGTCTACTACCGGTTATGTGTTTACATTCACAGGAGGTGCTGTGTCATGGATATCCAGGATGCAGAAGTGCACTGCCTTATCTACTACAGAAGCCGAGTATATTGCAGCCACAGAGGCTTGCAAGGAGGCATTATGGCTATCTCGGTTAGTGGTTGATTTGGGCTATACAGGGGATATTCCATTGTTGCATTGTGACAGTCAGAGTGCCATCCAATTGGCAAAGAACCCTGTCTTTCATGCAAAGACGAAGCATGTGGATGTGAAGTATCACTTCATCAGAGAGGTGATAGAGAACAAGCAAATTCAGCTTGTTAAGATTCATACGGATGACAACCCGGCTCATCTGTTGACGAAGAGTTTGCCTCCAGAGCGGTTTGCTCATTGCAGACACTTGATGGGCATTGGATGAGGCCAGTTTCAGCCTTGATTTGGCCTTGTATATTATCATGTACATGCTGATTTTTTCTTTTCCTTTACTTAAGGGCACTTTGCCTTTAAGTGGGAGGTTGTTGGGGTAAAGGCGTTATGCCCACCCTTATAGTGTGTACAAGCCCATAAGTTATAGTACATAGTACACTTAGTACTTTTAATGTACTAAGTGCACTATGTGTACTAGTGCAATATACATGTGTGATAGGGGAGTCACACACTCATGCCTTATGAGTTGACTTATCCCCACAACTCTCTCTCTCTCCCTTGTTGTTTCTCTGTGTATGTCTCCCACATGAACTCTTAACCTAACCCTAATTCTTTCTTCTCCCACACACAGAACCATCCAGAGCCCCCTTCACATACCCGAGAGCCTTCGCATCTCCATGCGGCAACTCCAGCTCACATACTCGCCAGCCTTCTCTGCGTTTCTCTACTGGCTCCGCCTGCGCTACCCCAGAGACCTCCCCTTCTTCACACGGCGACCACTCCAGCCGACTCTGTCTCTGCCTATCACCAGGACTTCGTCTTCTCGCACACAGGCGGCTCCCTCTTTTCACAAGGCGGCTGTGTCTCTCCTGCGACCTCAACTCCTCTCAGGTCTGCTACGCCTCAGCAAGGCGATCCCTCTCTACTTTACACCCCCGACTTCACGTTTTCGAAGCGGCCACCTCTCTGTTCGCCAACCTTCGAGATGGTCAAGCTGGCAGCCAACAAAATCTCCACGTAGCTACAAGCTGGCCACTTGTGGTGTATTATTTATTTAGTTTTTAAAGCCTTAAGGATGGCCACACACTAAGAAGCCCCTTGCTTCCTTATGCTTCGGGTTAACGTGCCGCGCCCATGACTTCCAGATGAATGCAATATCTGCCCACAGCTCATAGTCAGCAGCATCAACTTACCAAACATGACAGTTGCCATCGGTGCCCTGCATTTAGCAACCACCCGCACACCACACTATTGCAATAGAAAACTTCCAAATCTCCAGCATTTGCTCCCAAAAAAAAAACGACACGCATACCAGCTCACTGCGAAACCATCCGGTCTATACATTTGCCAAGGCATTCAGGGCAAAGCTTATTCGCAAACCATGCAACCCATATGTACACAGACCCAAAACACCTTTCAGATAATCACGTATGAATCCGTCAAACTGAGACGCTCAAGCAGTTTTAAATTCATTCACCGCCTTACCCATGGCAAAGGCTCAAGTGAAGCTTCACACCTATGAACATCTTGTCAATGGCCTTTTGCACTTAGGCATATCAATATACATTTCATTTGCCCAAAGAACTCTTCCAACTAAGAGTAGAATCATTGTTTCGCCTTCATCGTGTACCTGAAACACATGAAATTGAATGGCAAGGTTAAAGTTTTGATTCTTGCCAATATTTCAGCAGTGATTCCTCAAGATTTAAGAGCTGTTGCAAAATTTGCACGTCTGAAATTAGGGTTTGCAGACCCTAATTCTTGGACAGCAGCACATGATAGTGTTCCTCTCTATGTGAGCGGCACACACAATCAAAAAGATGTCAAACAACAGCTGAAAATAGCCAGTAATGGATTGTAAAAAACAGTTTTCCAGTAGCTTTGGAGATATAAAAGTAGATCCCCATCAAGAGTAGGATGAAGATAATTGATTGTAGTAGCCTATAGCT
Source organism: Cibotium barometz (assembly GCF_041138505.1). Lineage (NCBI taxonomy): Eukaryota > Viridiplantae > Streptophyta > Polypodiopsida > Cyatheales > Cibotiaceae > Cibotium > Cibotium barometz. Next base: position 8,676,384 of record NC_141099.1, read on the forward strand.
ATAGATCTAGGGTTTTTCAGCACTTCAAACAGGTTTTTCCTTCATAAGATATGAGTAAAAACTCTCAAAATCAGTTTTCTTAGCCAAGAAAAAGAGAAATACGAATTTTTTTCTTTTTTCTAGAGAGAGGAGAGAGAATATAAAGTGGTGATAGCATGGGGTGATTTGGTGTGGGAAGTAGTGCCATGTGTCCCCTGAGTTGGATCCTTAAGTCATAAGGTGATTTCCTACGCCCAAAGCCCAAATTTTGGGGCTTTCGAGTTTTGTCCGCCTAGGAGAGTGGACATTTGGTGTCTGCCGGACAAACCCATCAAATGTCCCATTAGGCAAACAAGTGATGCAACACTTGTCCATTCAGGGCGCCACATTGTCTAGACATCACACGCTTTTGAACATTGTCCAAGAATTCAAAACCAGAGATAGAAATCAAAATCAAATTCACAAGCACTTATGCTTTCAATTTGAGCTCATCAAGGAAAGAAGTCCCATCTACTAATGATGCCTAAAATTACGTCCTGCCATGTCAATGGGCTCCCCACGATCCATCCATAGTACATGTCAACAGAACACCTGGTATGCCACGCACACATGTCAAATGGTGACCCATAAATGGCCATGTACATGCACAAGGTTTAATCTGAAGCCGAGGAGATTATGGATTTGTGACACTCTCCACATGATCTTTCACCCAATCCCAACAAAATCATTGGCTCCTCAATCAACCCTCACAAATCCATGTGATCTATTGAGACTACGTAGACCCGAGCTTTTGCTATATGGAAAGTAAGACACTCGATGATTTCTTTTGTGTAACACCCTTCTTGACGGTGACAAGCTTCAAAGAAAAATGTAATTATAGGCATTTCGGCCAAAAAGATCATAGGTAAAGGCATTCACTCATAGAAGACATAGTTATAGGCATGTTGGCCACTAAATACATGCATCTGTGACTAGATAAAGAAACAAGCATATAATTCCGAGAAAGAACTCAAGAATCTCACTACTTAGAATCTGACATATTTTCATATAAAGCCATTGATAAAATCCAACGTATCTTGTCCAGGGAATTACAGATGCCAATTTGTCATACATATAAATCCTAGACCAAGAGCATGAGCAAAATGAATTGCTCAAGACATTTGACTACATAGGTGGCCAGAGAGTCGTCGTCATGTTTGACACCGCGGTATAGAGGACGTGGTCTCATAATAGGTCGCTCAGCGAGCTCGTTTGTTGACCTCGGTAGATAAGAAAGTGGATGGACTTAGCACAAGTATGACAATGAGCATCAAGTTTGAAGGTTGTCGTGCTAAATTAGTCATCCACGGCACAAAATTAGTGCGCGATTTCATGGTTGCCCCTCTCGTAGGTGCAAACATCATCTTATGGATCCAGTGGTTTCACAAGTTTACCCTAGACATTGACTAGGAACAACATACGTTCCGGATTATCTAAAATGTGCCAAAGGCTCCCGTGATCATTAAGTGCGAACCAGGGATACCTAATTTTCCGGTTATTAGCCATATCCAGGCTAAACAAGAGATTCAAAAAGGTGCACACTCTACAGTGATCTATGTTCAAACCACCCAAACAGTTACGAGTGCTTCAGAGAAGTACAAGGCCTTCCATGACCGGCTCCAAAAGATTTTTCTTTGGGACAACCTGCCTCCTAAGCTTCCCCCATCTAGACCGGAGGACCACAAAATTGAACTCCTCCAAGGTTCCGAACCCCCCTGAGCAATTTTCATATCACCTAAGCAAGGCCATGGAGACCCCTAATATAGTCCCTAACATAACATCCCTTCACAACCCCCCCCCCCTCCCCCTTCCAAAAAAAATGGAGGTATTGGTAGATCAACAAACTACATCGAGGAACGATAATGAGGTATTGTGGCAACCTCACCCCACGAAGTGACCCCAAACAAACTCTCCCCTTTTAGTTGGACCTCATGTCAGACTTCTAGCAATTGCTTCTTCACCCTCTTAATCTACCTATGAAGTTGCAAATATAACGAGTCTAAACACAAGAGCCTGTCTTCTTTTTCCACTTGAGTGTGCAGATGCATAATAACTCTAGGACAACCTTCAAAGAATCCAAGCATCTGTAGAATTCCCTAGATATGGTGTTAATGTTGAACATGATATAATCACAGCAGAAAACACAATGGCATGTCTAGGTGAATAGCAAACATCATAGTTCCATCAACATGACGTTTGTCTTCATTTTCCACTTGAGTGTGCAGATGTAGAATAAGTCCAGGTCCAACAAGTTAACCTTTGAAAAATCCAAGCATGTATAGAATTCCCTGGATTTGGTGTTAATGATGAGAATCAATAAAAATGATATAATCCCAACACCAAACACAATGGCATGTCTAGATGACTAGTAAACATCAACATGGTGTTTACATAAAGCTTGACATAATGCAAGCATGGCAAGAAATACTTCAACAATACCACAATGGAGAATACAAGGTTCAAATATGCACACTCTAGAGCTTATAGTTGGCTTGAAATGATTGGCCCACATTACGAGAATATAGTACAGATTTTAGGCTTAAAGATACTCTTTTAAGCATACTATCAACATCTAATTTTCCTTATGGATAAGCACGTAACCTCACACGTACATCCAATGTACCTCTTATGCATGTTGATGATGTTGTATAATAACATGTAAATTTGGCAAGTTAACCGCGCCGCTCAGCCAACCACAAATGAATATTACGCATATAAATAATATTGCATGATGACATGCAAGTTTGATGATTGATTTGCCGGGAGCCGTATTGAGCACAATATAAAAAAACTTTACGCATTAAGTATAATAGCAAGTGCAAAGTATGGCATTCTCAGTCCTCTCAGCATGAGATATACAGCACGAATGGCAGCTGAGCACAAAACAACAGCTAAAAAACATTTGTAAAATCTCGTGATACATCACATAATACAACAGCATACGCAAAATGTGGCATCTTAATACAATATGCTGCAACAAATGCCATCTTACCACAGTTTTAAATGCAGAATTTCCACACTATAGACACAATTAAACAGAGAATTAAGCTACCTTTCTCAGCCGGGGGTTGGAACAGAGCATCTTGAGCGGGGGCTTCCCCAAAATCTGCACCAGACAAGAGCTTATCTGTCTGCTGAATCAGGCTCCATTCTGCGATTTTTGAGATGGTGCCGCCTTTCCCTTGATCTGAGGGCGATTTGTAGATGTTAACTCGCTCCTTGCGGGCAGGCTTGGAGACCTTGATGCGTTCGGCCAGGACTTGGAGGTTTTTGATGGTCTCTTCAGAGGAAGGGATCCAGAAGGAGGAATTTGGGAGAAAAGGAAGCCAAGAGGGGACGGCTTTTTTTACCCTGTACTCCAAGAAGGCCTCCTCGAGCTGTTTCGCCGCAGCGGGCTCGAGTTTTCGCCCCAGAAGCTCCTCCCAAAGGCTCTGAGAGTGTGTGGTTCTGAGGCAGCATGCAAAGAGGCCGCCCCTTTGGATGAGCGTTTCCGCCCTCCTCGCCACAGTTGTACGGGCTGCTGCCATCATTTATGGAAGACCTGCGCCTCATATACAGTGCAATTTATGTCCCCTTCTTCAAGATCCAGGCGTTTGTTCTTGTTCTTGCCGTCGCGAACACAATTGTTGGGTAGGTTCTCTCTCTGCCTCTGCTTGATTGAGTCGCTCTAGGGTTTTCTCTTCAATATGCATGCATGGACACATGCCTATAGACTTCATTGATCATGTGATGCATTGATTTCATCAAGGAAATTACATATACCCACAACTCGATCATTGACTTCAAATTACCCTTCTCTTTTGGGGTTTCTTTGTACAATTGGCATTGATTTGTTTCCACATGAAGCTATGGGAATTGAAGACATCAAGAAGCTCAATTGTATTCCCAAATAACCTCTTCTAGGACATTAACTTTGTATGTTGGATGATCATGGCATGCAACTATAAGTGCAGATTGTAAGTGGATTCACATATACCTTCAAGTTCATGTTTCACAACTCACACACACTTGTACTCACATCTTAATTCTTAGTAATCAAGTGATGTGTGAGGGTACCTCGGCATTTGGAGGGGAGCATGTCTTGAATCCGCCTTGCCATGAGTGCCTTGGAAAAGCGGTAAGGTGGAGGATTAAGTACTGGTGAAGAAATGGCCCCAACTTGTACCTAATTTCGACCTAGGTACGAGGGTGGGAAGAGCTTGGCCGGGATATCGGCCAGCTTCAATGCTCTTTATCGACTTTCGAGTGCCTATTGTGGATGCATTTTATTGGGCAAGGATTTGGCAAACAGGGAATTCAATATTGCAATTGATTTCGCTTGATTTGATATTGAGATTTAATTGCCAAAACAAAGGAGGTGCTGCCAAAATTTTTGCAAAACACTTATGCAAGGCACTTGAGATTACATGTGGATGCCAAGTTGCAAAGTGATGAGATTCATGCCTTCAAATAAGGTATAAGACATTGCCAATGCAAAAGGGAAGTCAGGATTGATTTGGAGAGAAGTTTGACAATTTTCTATTGTGGCACTAAACCCTAATTCAGTCTGAGGGGGTTAGGGCTACTTTCAAGGTGTTTGCGTAGCCTCATTCTACTCTCCAAGGGCTACGTTTGGAGCCCTCAAGTGTTCGATTCAGACTCCGTTTACTTCTCCAATTGGCAAGTTTACCCGTAGGACAAGAAGGCTGGCCAGTCAAAAACAGCACATCATTTTGGCAAAGTGAGCATAGGACTAGGTTCCCCATACCCTAAGCTTCCTATCTAGCCTTAGATCTTCCCATTCGGACACCGGAGCTATCTGCTATATCCATTTTTCCACTAGATACCTTGTTTCTACAAAAATTAGGGTTTTTGGACTGAACCTATTTTGGCACCATAGCTACATAGTACACTCTTCTTTCGTTCCAACAAGCTAAAAACTTTAAGATTTGGACCCCATTTGCTTGGTCAAAGTGGTAATCTACTCACTGGGTGACTTTTCAAAGAAGTCAAAATAGAGAGTACTTACACATTGACCGTGGTCAAATTGATCATACACGGGTGTTTCACACATCATTGCCTCTCCATAGAGCTAAAGAGCTTGTAAATTGGAGTTCAAGAACATATCCAACTTGAAATTGGTCATTTTCCAATGGCATCCAAGTCAAAGGTCAAGGCTACTTTCAAGGAAGTAGTTGAGCATGAGGGTGGTGTTCCGGAAACAAGGCAAGATGTTCAAGAGCACGTGCAAGGTAATGTTGACTTGCATCAAGGGTCAAACTTACCTCAAGGGTCCATGGAGAATCTAGGGATTGTGTAATTGATGGAGAACATGTATCTTGACCAACACAACACTATGAGCCAAATGTTAAAGCTTATGGAGAGCCTTGGTCAAAAATCTCAAGATGATGCAAGAAAGGAAAGATTCTTTAACCGCTTGGCTCAAAATTTCAGAAAGGTCAATGACACCTTGCATGATGGATTTGTTGAGATGAAGGTAGGATTCACTAGCTTAAGAGAAGAATTGGACAACTGGAATACTTCTCCAAGTTTGCAAGGTCATCATTCTAATGACTTGGGTGGCCATTTCATCAATGATTCAGGGGCAGATCATGCTTATGATTTTCATGGATATTGGGATGGTGTGAATTTTGGTGGCAATACATATGCTTATGATAACCATGCCTATGCCTATGATGACCATGATGCATATGCCTATGACTATGATATTCATGGTCATCATGATTCTTTTTATGAAGGCGTGCATGACAACGAGGATTTGGCAAATGTATTTGGTATGCAAATGCAATAAGTTGATGCATATGGATCAAGTATGCCTATTTATGGTTCTTCTTCAATGCATATGTGCAATCAAAGATACTCTTCACCCTTGTCTATTAATGAGCTACATTTTCAAACACTCTTCTCTTGAAAAGGAATGATTAGAGAAAGGCAATGCACAATGTTTGATGGTGAAGCTATTACAAGTAAAGCAAAGATAAGAAGGATCAATGTATGTGAATTGTTGGTGCCGACTCTTGGTTTCCCTATTGCTTTGAGTGGGGATAGAAGACCTATTATACACTCAATGTTACTAGATTTGGGCTTTGCCCAAAAGCA